>NC_084842.1:51696048-52389548 GCF_033115175.1 Lepus europaeus
GTTGGGTGGCCCTTAAGAATGTTCCTACACTGCACACATGGGGTCGGTCAAGGTGTCCTGAACTCTTGGAAGAGACCCGCCCGACATGAAAAGCTTGTACTGGTGGGAACCAGGCTGAGGCATTATTGTTCTGACAGGTGGTGCATGACCTACATGGTGAAATGAAGGGACACTTCTCTGTTAATTTAGGTACTTCATTATATTTCATGCAGATTTCCATGCTGAATGTAGTGACATCTCTGCCATCTACTGGGTGATGTACTCCACTGATTTTGCTAATCAAGTATCTTCATTGTTGGGATGTTCACTCGCAGAAATACGAGGGCATTTCAAAAAGTTCATGGGAAAATGAAAACAGATTTTGGTGCAAAAAATGTAAATACACACATATATTTTTCATAATACATATTTTCTGTGAACTTTTTGAATT
The DNA here is from genome assembly GCF_033115175.1 of Lepus europaeus. NCBI lineage: Eukaryota > Metazoa > Chordata > Mammalia > Lagomorpha > Leporidae > Lepus > Lepus europaeus. Next base: position 51,696,479 of record NC_084842.1, read on the forward strand.
CCCACCATATTATAGTCATTAACAAAGTGCATATGCCCATGAAGAGCACACAGTAGATGTCAAAGTTGCTTGTGATGTTCTACCATTTTCTAAGCTCAGTGGTGGTGTGTTAGCAATCTCCTGGGAAACAGAACCACATACCAACAGGATAGGGTGAGTTGGGAGGGGGACGGATAGGGAGTAGAAATATTTATTTTCTGGAATTGTCTTACATAATTATGGGGTTGCCAAATCTGAAATTTGAAGAGTAGGCCAATCGGCTTCAGACACAGGGAAGAGTTGATGTATGTCCAAGTTAGAAGGCAGTCTCCTGGCAGAATTCGGCCTTTATCTGGAAAGATAGTCTTTTTCTTTTAAAACTTTCAACTGATTGGATGTGGCCCACCTATGTTGTGGAGAGTAATCAGCTTTTAATCAAAGTCTTTTGATTTAAATGTAAATCTCATCTAAAAATAGAAACATACAGAATAATGTTTGACCACATATCTGGTACTATGGTCCAGTCAAGTTGACACATAGAATTAACCATCATAAAACAGTACCTAGGTCTTTCATTAAACTATAAATACACATTAAAATAGTAATAGCCAGTATTCTCCTTTTTCTTGGGAGCTGAAAATAAAACTTAGAACATAAGAACTCAAGGCTGATCAAAACAGTTTTGAAAGCCTCTATGAGCAAATAACAAAACTGATTTTTACAAATAGGCCAAAGTCCCTTTAAATACAAGGTAATCAACTCTGTACGGTGAAAGGCAAGGTTGGACTTTTCTTATGTGCTTGGCCCTGGCCCATATTATTAATCTTCCATTGATTGATGAGGTTGTTATTAAGCTCCCAGTTGGAAATTCACAGAATTTGCTGAAGTGTTAGTTGAGACCTAGAAATCCAGACAGGCTGAAAAGAAGGCTCCTGGACCTCCAGGGAGCTGACTCCCTTGCTGTGCCAGAAACAGCTTCAGCTGGCACATGCTGGCATTGGCTATTTCTTTAAAACTTATTGTGGAAATCCACCCAGGGCAGAATGCTTAATGTTCAGAATAATTTGGGCCATCTGTCATCTGGAATACACACTTAGTAAACCTGCAATGAGAGCAGCACAAGGCAAATTTGAATTCCTCTGTTCATCTAAATGATGTTCTTGAAAACTGATGTGTTTATCAAAGCTCCATAAATCAACTTTTATTGCAACTACCCTAGAGAAGTTAATTGTTAAAGAAGCCTGAAGAAGAATCTGTTTAAAATTTCAAATTGTGTTTTGTTCCTTGGATTAAATGAAGACAACAGTGATGGGCAGAGTACTAAGGGGGCCTGCTAGGTTGGGAGTGGTCCTTTACCTGCTCTCTTCATAGCTTGTTGTGTTTGTGTGAAATCCATTTGCCATCATTTACATATGGTCTTTATAAGTATTCTTAACAACATTTTATGTGTGTGTGTTGCATTAAACCAACTCTTAGAAATGCTATGACACAGGGCTTGTATGATCCTTTTATAGGCTTTAATTTACATAGCTTAATTTATGCTAAAATGTATTCAAATGTTTGGGTTTGCATTGGTTTATATAAAACAACAAATAAAATAATTTAACAAAAATGTATTTATGAAGGTGTCTGTTCTTCATCTGTTATGTTTTAAAACTTATCATCCAGCTGATACATTACAATGTTTACCCAGCATTCTCCCTGCATTCCAGTACATCAAATGGATAGCTGTTTTCCTATGAAAGAAAGTCAAGACGTTATTACCCTTATTGAACAGTGTTCTGATGATGCTGAAGTTATTACAGTCAGTGCTCAAGTGTGGACAGGACTTGTAGTTTTCTAAGAAGAAGTTGGATTAAATGCTTCCTAAAGTTAGTCTTCTAACGCTGTAATTACCTAACTTTTTTCCTCTGGTTCTGCTCTATAATTTAGCAACAATGCTAGCAGAATGGCTAACACAGAAAATTAGACCTGCTTGACTCTAGATCTAAGTATAGTTAATATCATAAGCAGAAATGTCTTTATTTATGACATTAAATATTGATGTAAAAATTTACTCATTTGGATACATCTGACATTGAATTTTATTAGCTGTCTTCTTGGTCTGTGTGACTTCTTCCACACATCTATACACTGTACCTGTGGATATTTAGCCCATGCTCCAAAGGCTAATCTCCTTGACCTGAACATCTCTGATCAGAGAGAGATGCAGAGAGAGAGAGAGAGAGGTCTTCCATCCACTGGTTCACTCCCCAGATGGCTGCAACGGCCGGAACTGCACTGATCTGAAGGCAGCAGCCAGGAGCTTCTTTCAGGTCTCCCACCTGGGTGCAGGGGCTCAAGGACTTGGGCCATCCTCTACTGCTATCCCAGGCCACAGCAGAGAGCTGGATCAGAAGAGGAGCAGCCGGGACTAGAACCAGCGCTCATATGGGATGCTGGCGCTTCAGGCCAGTATGTGCCACAGCGCCAGCCCCTGTATTTTGCTTTTGAAATTTACCTGATCTAGAAAAGTACAAAGGATATAAAAACAAATTGATATCATCTTCCCATTCAGAATGCATGGTAGTTGTAATACAGCCCTTTTGTGGTATGTGCCTTTGAGACCTATTTCTTTGATGAAATACTATCGATATCACTGAAATTCCATTACATGCTATTCCAAGTCTTATTTCTAGAAGCTACAGGTATATGTGTTAACATTAAAATCCTTTACAAAAACGTCTCTATTTTAACTAATGTGCATGATTGTTCGTATGCATATCTATATGGTTCCATATATTGCTTTTAAACTGGACATTATTGTAAAATATATTCTCACTGATGCAGTGAATAAATTCATTTTAGGAGAATGCATACAGCATCTCACTATATGACTATGCTTTATTTCACTCATAATCTCTCTCTTGATGTTATTATATGTACATTCTTTATATTGTAGTAATTGTTTCACATAAAAACTCCCCTACTGCATTATAATTGCTTGCGTTTCATATTGTTTTTTTAAATCCATTTTTCTTAGAAATAAACATAAGAATAAAATAATAGCTAAAATGAAAAATAATTAACTATCAATGAAAATAACGATAAATTGGCATAGAAACCACATACTTGAAGATACAAGACTGAACCTGGGAATTATTGGATTAAGCTGGTTAAAGGTCAAAAACTACTCAGGCAGCAAAGAATGTGTATCTTCCACAGAAGCTGTAAGGAAGGAGAAGCAGCATAGAGGATGGGAAAAAGTCAGAACTTCCAAATATATAAATAACTAAAAACATAACTCAGTGATTCCTTGATAAAAGCAAAGGAAGTCTTCCTTCATTCCTGCAGATTGTAACTTAAAGAGTTGCTGGTCAGAACAAGATCAGGGCAAACTGTACCTTTTCTGAGAGAGCAAGCTTGAAGAAGAGCAGTGACATTTGAGTGGCCCCCACCAATGGCGTAACCAGTGAGGGGCTCCTTCAAGGCCAGCTGGGCATTGCAGCTGGGAGCAGTTTCCTCAAGAGCTGTGGGTGGGGGCGGGAGGGATGGACACCTGAGAGTTCCCTGAGAGGAAGAGGTAACAAACCCGACCAGGCTGTGCCGGGACCCTACTTCCTACAGAAATTCCCCTAGTCCTTTTCTTTCTTCAGCTTTCTTTTTCAGTTCCCTCAAGAACCCAAAACCCTCACACTGAAGTTTGCTGTTCAGAGCTCCCTGCTGAGTCATTTCTTTGGCTGCCTTCCTGGGCCTGACCTTTCTTACTCTCCGTGCTTCAAAATGACCTGTTTGTCAGACTTTTGACCAAGACCGCCTTAACACTTCCCCAGCTTGAGTAAACTTGGCCTTCCCCTTTGATTCCAGAACCCTGCCCTCCATCCTTGAAGAGCAACTTTAGGAAATCTGTAGTTAAAATATTCAGCAACTAAGTATTTTCTTTGCCCCCTTGAGATGTAAATCATTTAGAAAATCTTTTGTAAATTTTAAAACTTAAGGATATCTTCTTCCGGAATCTTCAAGCCATCTCTTTGAAATGCGGTCACCAAAACAGAAACTCTGTCTCCCCATTTCTGTGGAAGGGAGAGAGCCTAACTTTGGTGGGCACATTGCTCCAAGTTGTAAAGCTGCCTCCTGTCACGAAGGTATGAGAAAGTATATTTTGGCGTGCGTGGTAAGTCCAGTTAGTAAACACAAATGGTCTGTGTTCTCCACTTCACCCTGACGCTGAAAAACACTCCCTCTGCATGTGGGCCTTTGGCTTAGCGATTAAGTCACTGCGTGAGACAGTGACATCCCATATTGGTTGGAATGTGTGCTTCATTTCCCAACTCCTCTGCTTTCAAACCAGTTTCCAGCTAATCTGCACCCTGGAGAGTGATGGTTTGATGGCTCATGTGCCTACCACCCATATAGGAGAGAGCTGCATTGAGTACCAGGCTCCTGGCTTCAGCTTGGCCCAGCCTTGACTATCGTGGGCACTTGGGGATGGAAATCTGCCTGTGGATGGAAGATCTGTCTCTATCTCTCCACATTTCAGATGAAAAAATATATTTTTAATCTTCTTTTCTAGCAGGCAGTTTGGTCTAGTGGTTAAACACCTGCATCCCATATTGGAGTACCTGGGTTTGGTTCCCAGCAATGCTCCTGACTCTGGTTTCCTGCTAATGCAAATCCTGGGAGGCAGCAGTGATGGCAGTAATTGGGTTCCTGTCACTCAAGTGGGAGACCTGGATTGAGGTCCAGCTTGGCTCCTGGCTTCATCTTCAGCTTGTTGCCCTTGTGGCCAATTGGAGAGTAAAGCAGTTGATGGGAGCGCTCGCTCACTCTCTCTCTCTCTCTCTATCTCTATCTCTCCCCCCAACCTCTCAATTAAATACTTGAAATTACTTTTTTTTTAACTGGAGTTCGGAGTGAATTCTGCCTCTCTTCCCTGTTCAAACAGCCTTGTGTAGTCTTCCTTGCTTGTTTAACATTGTCCAGTGTAAAGTTTGCTTTGACACTTCCAATTTTCTACCCATATCAAAACTCTTACTTCATAATCACTCTTCAAATGAAATGTCAGAAGTAAAGTTGTCAGATTTCAGCAATTTATGCTATATAAATTGCTATTTCCTAGGGGCTTTCACATAGTTTTAAAACAGCCATCTGCTAATTAATATGTATTTCTGAGCTGCTTCCAAGCAAGGTAACAGCAAATAATTGGCACATTGCAGGCAATCAGGCGTGGATATTTTTGGCCAAGGGAGCGATTTTGATTCTCCTTTTAGGCTTTAAGCTTATGGCTCTCGATTTCAGCTCCATGTTAGAATTAGATGAGGAGTATTAAAAATGCTGCTTGGTCCTATCTCCAGGGATTCTGACCTCCTTGGTCTACAAATGCACTGGTCATAGGGATTTTTGAGAAGCTCCTTTGTTGATTCTAATTTGCATTCAAGGTTGTAAACCAGTGCCTACGATTTTCTTAGTTTTTTTTTTTTAATCATTCTTCTATTTCTGAATTCAGCAAACTGTTATTGGGAATCTGTTTTCTGTCAGATGCTGTCCAGATACCAAAATGAATGTGGCACAGCTCTGCATTTCAAGGAGCTCTTGGAGCAACAGGGACGGCAGAATATAAATAAAGAGCTCCAACACAATAAGAAATATAATTGAAGTTCATTCAAAAGGTTATAGAAAGGCAGCAATTAAAATTCTCTGGGGAGCATGGATGAATACATTAGGCCAACTAGGTGTGCAAGGTGAGAGCTGCAGTAGGATGGGGGAAGGATTCCAGGCAAAGTAAACAACAGGAACAAAAGCCCAGCAATTTGAAAATCACTGTTAGCTAAATGTTCTCAGGGTCTTTGTTATTGTCACTGGTACTACAGTGACACACAACACTTTGTCTAAGTGTTGACTTCTTGGTTAGTAAGAGGGTTAAATATGCATTTCTCACATTTAGTCAAAAACAGTGAATCCCAACAATGGCTTACATGAAAATCATCTGGGATGTTTTATGACGACAGAATGGCACTGGTTTTCTACCCTAAAAGAAAAGTTGGATATTGTTGATCTAGAGGATAGGATCTGACATTGTTTTGGTTTGTTTGAAAAGCTACCCATGTGATCTGTTTCAGACAGGAATAAGGAACATTTTGGGGGACATTGTAGTGTTCTCAAACTGAATTGAGGTGATGCTGTGATACATGCATTTGGAAAACTTGGAACAGGCATTTAGCTTATGAGTGAAGATGCCCACACCCCTTATCTGAGTGCCTGGATTTGATTCCCAGCTTTATCTCCTGACTGTAACTTCCTGCCCATGCAGACCCTAGGAGGCAGTAATGATGACTCAACTAATTGAGTTCCTGTCATCTACTCCTGTGCAAGACCTGGATTGAGTTCCTGTCTCCTTACTGGCCCAGCCCCTGCTGTTGCAGGTGTTGGGAGAGTGAAACAATGGATGCCACCTCTCTCTTACTCTGTCTCTCTGCCTCTCAAAACAAAACAAAACAAACAAACCAAAAAACCCGAAAAACAACAAGTACACCTCAATTGTAATGAATTGTACTTTAAATGGGTGGATTTATGGGATGTAAATTATAAAGCTATTTAGCTGTTTCAAAAACAAAGCAAAAATGTAGCATATTTAATGTGAAAAATCAATTACTCAAAAATGCCTTGGGTTGAGTAATGTGCTTTGAGAAGCACTGGCAGAAATCTTCAAAGCTTACAGATGGAGGCTGTCTGTACAGTGATTGAAAGGAGTAGCGTCTGAGAGAAGGGAGGTCTAACAGGCAGAGAACCTTCATCAGAAAGACTAATTGAGCACTTGACATGCCATCTAAAAGAATGCAGGCCCCAAGGACATGGTATGGATCACCTCCTAGGTTCAAAATTGCAGTTCGTTCAAGTACTGCACTTTAACAGAGCAATTACAGAGCTGTTGGTATATTGTATTCTTTAAGGCTACACTGAAATAACTGTTATGTGCTAGCTTTATTGCCCTTTTCAGATCAAAATGTCTATTCATTTCAAAGATCACTTTAATGGAGATCTCAGGTGGCTCAAGCTACAAGTATTTTTTTTTGCAAAAAATAAGAGGTTAGCATTTCTTAATTATACACAAAACTCTAAAACACAAAAGACTTCATTAAATTTAGTCACAAGAATGAAATGAATAATTATCCAACTGATTTCTAAGAAACTGTTTTATACACAGTTGAGTCTGTCTACGTTAATACAGATAAGACACGATCAAACTCAATACCTCTCAAGTCTTTGTCAATTAGTCATTCGAAATTTCTTTCAATGAAATAGAACCAATGACAATGTAACATCTAGATATTTCCCATGTGGTTACAAGATAATAATTAATTTCATTTAGACTTTAAGCCATTTCCTCTCAACAGTTTATGCACAGGAATAATTGTATGCAGATTGTGATGTAAAATAATTAATCACATATGTACTGCAACACCTTTCATGAGAATAAATTAGTCAACTTGAAGTCATAGGTTAACCTGAAAGGCAGGTTTGAACAGAGAAAATAAACATGGAAAGCTTCAGACAACTCCTTTTTATTAAAGGACAATATGAACCTTGAATGCTGAGTTGGTATCTTTCCTTGATCCCTAGAACATTTGTCAGAAATTTTAATTACTGAGGCTAATATTGTCAGTCTGAAGGTGGTTAAAGTACAGATTCCTCAGAATTTTAGGAGAAAGCAAAAGTTTTTCATATGAAATTAATTATCTGGAATGTTTTGTAAAACAAAATAGCAGTGTTTTTCTACCCTGATAGAAAAATTTGATATTGTTGGTCTGTACGGGGTACGGTGTGCCTCTGTTTTGTTTGGAAAGCTACTGATGTGCTTTATTACAAACAGGCATAAGGGGGGGCCAGCGCTGTGGCACAGTGGGTAAAGCTGCTGCCTGCAGTGCTGACATCCCATATAGGAACCAGTTCGAATCCCAGCTGCTCCACTTCCAATCCAGCTCTCTGCTATGGTCTGCGAAAGCAGTAGAAGAGGGCCCAAGTCCTTAGGCCCCTGCACCCACATGGGAGGCCCAGAAGAAGCTCCTGGCTCCTGGCTTCGGATCAGCACAGCTCCGGCTGTTGCGGCCATCTGGGGAGTGAGCCAGTGGATAGAAGACCTCTCTCTCTGCCTCTCCTTCTCTCCGTGTGTAATTCTTTCAAATAAATAAATAAATATTTTTTAAAAAACCAAACAAACAGCATAAGAGACATTTTGGGGAGGGGGAGGTGGTAGTGTTCTCAAACCAAACAATGATGAAGAGGAATTGTAATTTGCAGAATAACCCTCTGGAACCAAAACTGGAACTGGCGTGAGGATGGCTAACGTACTTAGATCCTTGCCACCCATGTGGAGACCTGGATTAAGTTCCTGGCTTCAGCCTTGCCCAGCCCCAGATGTTGTGGGCATTTGGGGGAGTAAACCAGCAGATAAGAGCGGATAGCAGAGAAAGAAGTCTTTTCTGAGCTTCCCCACTTCTTAAGACGGGATGTAAATTCTCCTTACTGGAGACAACTCTTACAGCTCACAGATAACCTGCAAGGAATCCACCAGTACAAACAAAACTTACTTCACTAATTTACTCCCATTTATTTATATCCTCCAAGATTCCTGCTGCTGGAAGCCTAAAACTGCTTTCCTCTGTGCTGTCATGCCTGTAAAACATACGTGATTCTTAATATGTGATTCTTTTTTTTTTTTTTTTTTTTTGGGCAGGCAGAGTGGACAGTGAGAGAGAGAGAGAGACAGAGAAAGGTTTTCCTTTTTTTGCCGTTGGTTCACTCTCCAATGGCCGCTGCAGCCGGCGCATCTCGCTGATCCGAAGCCAGGAGCCAGGTGCTTCTCCTGGTCTCCCATGCGGGTGCAGGGCCCAGGCACTTGGGCCATCCTCCACTGCCTTCTCGGGCCATAGCAGAGAGCTGGACTGGAAGAGGGGCAACCGGGATAGAATCTGGTGCCCCGACCGGGACTAGAACCCGGTGTGCTGATGCCGCAAGGCGGAGGATTAGCCTGTTAAGCCACGGCGCTGGCCAATCACCCTAGGCTCTTATCACGAGTTGCCAAGGCTATGGAAACCTTTTGAGTACACCAACTCTGATCATATTTAGACAAGGTCATAGTCAAAGTGGAAGTTCTCTCCTCCCTTCAGAGAAAGGTACCTCCTTCTTTGATGACCTGTTCTTTCCACTGGGATCTCTCTCACGGAGATCTTTCATTTAGGTGTTTTTTGTTTTGTTTTGTTTTTTGTTTTTTGCCAGAGTGTCTTGGCTTTCCATGCCTGAAATACTCTCCTGGGCTTTTCAGCTGAATCCGCATGCCTTAAGGGCTGATTCTGAGGCCAGAGTGCTGTTTAGGACATCTGCCATTCTATGAGTCTGCTGTGTATCTCGCTTCCCATGTTGGATTGTTCTCTCCCTTTTTTATTCTATCCGTTAGTATTTGCAGCCACTAGTCTTGTTTATGTGATCCCTGTGGCTCTTAGTCCTATCATTATGATCAACTGTGAACTGAAATTGATCACTTGGACTAGTGAGATGGCATTGGTACATGCCACCTTGATGGGATTGATCAGCCCCTGCCCTGACTGTTGATGAACAACTTAATACGTTATCCCTCTTAGTATTTTTTTTTGTTTGTTCTACTTAATACTTTTGGTTGAATACTGTAATCAATGCACAGTTATTATTAAGTGTTGAAACTTAACTGAAAAGTGATTGCTGTTAAATATAAGAGTGGGAATAAGAGAGGGAAGAGATGTGCAATTTGGGACATGCTCAAGCTGACTTGCCCCAAACGGTAGAGTTAGAAACATACCAGGGGATTTCAATTCAATCCCATTCCAACTCAATTAAATTTTTTAAAGGTTTATTTATTCATTTGAAGGCAGAGTTACAGAGAGAGAGAGGTTCAGACAGAGAGAGGTCTTCCATCTGCTGGTTCACTCCCCAAATGGCTGCAACAGCTAGGATGGGCTGAAGCCAGGAGCCAGGAGCTTCTTTTGGGTCTCCCACATGGGTACAGGGACTTAAGCACTTGGGCCATCTTCTACTGCTTTCCCAGGTATATTAGCATGGAGCTGGATCTGAAGTAGAGCAGCTGGGTCTGGAACTGGTGCCCATATGTGATGCCAGCACTACTGGCAGCAGTTTAACTACTACACCACAGTGCCAGCCCACTCAATTAAACTTTTTAAAAATTTATTTTTCTTTGGAAGGCAGAGAGAGATTTTCTATCTGTTGGTTCACTACCCAAATGGCTGCAACAGCCAGGACTTGGACAGGCTGAAGCCAGGAACCTCTGGCACCATCCAGGTTTCCACATAGGTGATAGAGACCCAAGTACTTGAGGCATCACTACTGCCTCCCAAAAGCTAGATTAGAAGCAGGGCTGGTGGGACTTGAATCATGTATCCAGATGTGGGATGCAGGTGTCTCAAGCAACATGTTAACCGTGGTGCCACATGGCTGCCCTCAATTTCTCAAATTTACACTGTTATTTTATTATTTTGCTTTTTCATCTTTACTTTTGAGATCATAATCTTTGCAACAAGCCTTATAGCTTGTGACTGTAATTAGTTCACATTAACTATAATGTCTGTATTAATTAGGATTAGGCTGAGTGATACTGACAGGAGGTCCATCATTAAGGAAGCTGTCTACCTAGAGGCAGGGAAATATTTTTCTGCCAAGGACAATTCAGATATTTGTAACATCATTCACAGGCCAAACAAAATTATCAGCTTAAAAATTGTCCTGGTACAGATTTATTGAATTTCAAGTTCCACCTGTGGTTGCCTGGGCAGGGCCAGACCAAATGATTTTGCAGGCCTTCTCTAGCCCACAGCCCAGGGGCTGCACATTCGCAATTCATGATGTCACATCATGTGGGCTCACATCATGTCAGATGTGGGCTTGACCAAGTCAGGCCCCTTAACTTGCTGCAATTGTCCCTACTTAGTACATGGCCTATGATATCTTGGTCTAAAAATGCCATCATCTGAATTTTAGGAAGCAGTATGGGGGGCAGAAAAAAAAGGAAGCAAAGGGTTAGTTAAACAGTTGGGGTCTTCCTTAAATAAAGGTTCCTGAAGTGCTGAATAAAACTTCCCCTTTTGTCCCATTGGCCAGCACCTCATACTGACCAGGGAGATACAAGAAGACTGGGAAATATAGTCAAAGTGTCAGCAGGGTTTGATCCTTTGAGGGCTATGACACAAAGGTCTGCCTCAGGTCTCTCTCCTTGATTTGTAGGTGGCTGTCTTCTCCCTCCATATTTCTACAATATCTTCCCTCTGTGTGAATCCCTATGTCCAAACTTAGGGATTTGATGCCCATCCTAATGACTACTTCAACTTGCTTACTTGTGTAAGAACCTTATCTCCAAATAAGTCACATTCTTAGGTTCTGGTTGTATTTTAGCAGTGAAATCTGTGGTTACACCATCCATCCCATAACAGAGAATATATATTGGGATCAAGCACTCCCTTATCTGACAGTCTAATGGCTGCCTCTATGGCCTATTTTTACACAAACCAGGAGGAAGAGGAGTGAGTTAGGCAGAAGTAGCAGTGTAAGGACAAGTGGCAAGCCCAACTAATAGCTGCTTTTTGCAGTGATCTGCCAATATGGAGACTCAGCAAGGCCAGTACACCATAAATAGTATCTGTTTTCATGCAAGAAGCTAGGGCTTCAGGAAAGCAGCTGTAGTGACAGAAGCTAGCATCTAAGATCCCTGTCTGCTCTGCCAAAAGCCAAGCCTGAGAGTCAAAGGACAGATTGGTCAGAACTGCAGACCCTACAGGCCCTAAGCTGAGAAAGCCCTTCACTTTGCCTGGTTCCTGAAATAACCATTGCTATTGAGGGGGCGGGCAATCCTAAGGTCATTGCTGACATTGCAGGTAGGATCGCACATTTCATTTTAGAGGTACCATGTATTCTGAACCAACCTCCTATTTGGGCCAACTATCTTATTAGTCCAGCCAGGTAATGGAGTCAATATGATGCCTTCCCTAAGGAGATTCACACCCCCATTATAGTTCAAGATTTTAAGGCCATTAGTGAGGCAGAAACACCAGCATTGTGCCCAATCCTTATACAATATTAAGAGAAATACCCCCTTGGACTAAATGGTTTTCAGTCTTAGATGTTAAATATACTTTTTTTCTGCATTCATATAGATCCCTCCTGTCCTTGCCTTTGAATGGTTTAACAAACAGGCAGTATGTGCTCCCACAAAGATTTATAAACAGATCCCACCTATTTGGTCAGGCCCTTGTGGGGGACCTAAAGGACCAATCTGTTGGGCAAGAGGGTAGAGAGATGATCTGAAATGTGGATGATTTGTTAGTTTGTTCCCCAACCTGCGATGCCAGTTTTGGACACCCTTGACTTCCTAACAGAATGTATCTACCAAGTGATCAAGGGAGAAGCACAGCTGGTCTGCCAGGAGCTAAATTATTTAGAGCTAATCCTCACCTTTGGGCAACACAGACATTCATCAGAGAGGTTACAGGCCATGCAGCAAATTATTACTCCTATAACCTTCAAACAGCTCTGGCATTTCTCTGAATAACAGGTTATAGATCCCTAGATACAGGGAAACAGCAAAGTCCCCGTGTCGGGCTCCCAAGAGCAAGTGAGAACAGGGTTACCTCCTTTAGGAAAAAAAACAGAACACAGTCTTCAACAAATGAAAGGTTGCCATGACTAGGGCCCCCATACTGGCGCTGTCAAACCTGGTAATTTAAACAGACAGACCTTAGACATGCAACTGCTGACAAAGGGGGTATCTGTGCCATGCTCCATGAAGAATGTTGTTTTGGGGGAAATAAAACTATACAGCTTCAAAGCCATATCCACCACTTCTTGGGTGAGGCCAGACAACTCCATGACCAGATCAAACAGGGTTGGGATTTCTGACTCAGCATTATGCTGTGGAAATCCGGGTTGTTGGCTCTCCTTGTCCCTATGGCTCCTAAACTCTTATTGCTTCTCTTTGGACCAGGAATGTTTAATGCACTCATTTGTTTAGTCTCTAACAGAATATAAGACATTCAGCTCCAGATGGTCATGAGTCAGGGCTTCCAGACTATCCCACTGAGTGATGTAACCAGCCCTCTGGATCATGCAAGACAAGCATTGTCCATACTAGTCCCAAACACCATAGGACAGACAGAAAGAGAAGAATATCCACACCCAACTCTACATGCATATGCCAGCTTGAGGAAAATACAGAAGATGGACCATCACCCACACTACCCTCATAAGATTATGGGTTACTTCTTGTGAAGGGGGGTGTGTTAGATAGCAAAGTTGACATTAGTCTACATGTATAAGAGAAACCAAAGAAAAAAAGATGCTTTTAGAGAAAAGGGAATGTTTTTGTGGTTGAAGTAGGGAAGAAACATAGAAGAAAGATTCAGAGGCAGACTGCATTTGCACATCAAAAGCCTTGTACTTGTTTGACAACCTTGCTAGGTGATTTCCAGCTCTCAGCTGGAGCAGTTTAGGGGACTCTTCCCCACCTTGTATCAAAGGGGCTATTAGGTCCAGTAACACCATATCAATAAGGTCCTCAGAGGATTTTCAGGAATTCTATACCCAGAAAGCTCTGCACTCTGCAATTTCCCAGAAGACAGAGGAGGGGAGGAGAAACATGGGACCCACACTCATATCCATAAACACTACAGTGTGAGTGCAGACTGGGCTCTCAGTTGTTTTCCTGGGGTGCCTACCTAGTCTGTCTGGTCTGTCAGATGTATTCTCTTTATTAAACCTTGTGACCTTGGTAACCACTGAGAGAGAGAGAGAGAGAGAGAGAGAGAGAGGGAGGGAGAGAGAGAGAGGTGGATGTTGTGAGAAAATTCGCAGTGTTTGTCACAGTGCCCCTAACATGGAGGTCCTTGGCTTGCAGTCAGTGATTGGAGGATCCTTCTCCATGTATCCCCCAGGCTGACTCAGTTACCTACGGGACTTCACAGAGTGGAATCTGCTTCATTTCCCTCCTTAGCTTTCTTATCAAGGTGTCTCACCAGACACCCTGACTGCTGCTCATGTCTGCTTTGAATCTGTGGCACAGGGTACGTGTGCATGTGTGTATGTGTGTGTGTGTGTGGGGGGGTGGTGGTAATCTCTCACTTTCTCTCTAGGGTTCCACACTACAATTACTTGTGTCCCAAGTAACACTTGTACTACTTACTACTGCTGAAAGTAGCAATTAACTTTTACTATGGGCAAAGTACATTCTGGGCACTCTGCTTTATTTTATGTGAACTTCACCACAACTCTCTTAGGTAGAAAGCAGCGGAAACTCAGGGATAGGCAGTTTCTCCAACTTACTCAAGTCATGTGGCTGGTCAGTGGGGGAGGCACAATTACAGCTGAGGTCTGTCTGCCTTCCAAAATATTTCACCAACATAACAGCTACAGTTTATGGCTCTATCTCTTGGCCAAGGACTAAAATCTCAAGGGTGGTTTGGAGGACAGATGCTGGACCAACTCTTAAAGTCTGTATTTCACTTTTACGTCTCTTTCTCTTCCACAAACATCCAATTTGCTGACAAGTGTTCTAGATCTTAGTTCCAGAATACACTTCCATTAGCCACTACCCATCATCTAAACTCCTGGTTTAGATCTACAATCTGGGCATACAAATCGGCTCTTAAGAATTTTACTGCTTATGTTAGAATTTATCTGGAATACCTTCCAGATTAATACATAAATGAATATTCTTACAGCCTCCTGTTTTCACTCTTGCTCCTTGAGGTTTGTTTTCCACAGTATATTTGCTTTCCAGGGTATAACCATCTAAAGATACAAACCAGGCCACACTAATTTGCTTATTGAAATCCCTGCCCACACCTTTGGCATCATCTCTCCCCGCTCCAGCTTGGCACACGGCAGACTAGCCACGCAGGTCTCTGCCATTACCCCAAGGCAGGCCAGTTTGCTCCCACTGCAGAGACTTGCATTCTGCTGGCAACTCTTTTTCCACAGATGTTGGTCTTCATGCCACCGTCTCACCCCTATGCCTTAGTATAAATGCCCTTTCTTAGCAAGGTGCCACTTGACCAATCTAGAGAAAATTTCCATCTCTCCCTGTTACATTCCTCTATTTCATTTTCTTCAAGACATTTGTCAATATAGGTCATTATCATAATTTTTTATTTGCTCATTACTAAGCACGCTTTCTCCCCTGAAACAAGAAGCCATGTTATTATTCACTGTTTGCATTCCCAGAGTCAGTAAAGTACCCCATGCATGGCAGATTGCTAATCAATAATAGCTAAACAATGAGTGAATCAATAAACCTCCCAACATGTGGTGCACAAAATTCCTTCTTCCTTCCACCTAGAAACAGGACAAACAAACAATAAAATAGCCTCAGAAAGAAAGACCCTGCAAAAAGCAAGCTTATATTCCACTTTCAGCTTAGCAAGCACACACAATGGGGTCTGACATCTTTCTACATCTTCCCATCTGTGATCACTGCCCTACATTGCCTATACTGCCCTGCATAGCAGGCTAAATGGGGTTGAAGGGCAGATCACATTCCCAAGGTAGACACTGTCCAACTCTCTATTTAGAAGGGTTAATAAGGAGACATCTGCATAGAAGGGAGTCTAACAATATTTTTGGTGTTCCAGGACAGCCTTCCTTAGCCTCACACACAACAACCCTGTAAATTCTAAGGTATCATTATAACTAATCACAGAGGAGGAACTGGGGTTAAAAAAAAGCTTACCCCAAATTACATAGGTGGTAATTTTCAGAGCTAGTGTTTCAACTTCAGATGTTTTGCTTCAGAATCCGATTGTTTAACCATATTATAAACAAGATTTGGAAGATGGTGACCAGAATATACCTACCAGAAATGGGACTAGGAGAGACAGTAAATGTTTTGAAAAATTTATCCTATTAGATGCATAAAACATCTTCTTACTAATCAAAAGGCAAATATTAAACTCTTGTAGATGCCACATTTATTATAGGTAAGCTTTTGTTATGTTCAAATTCTAAAGGAAAGATCAATTTCTTTCTGGCATTCAGTTTTCCTTGCAAGAGAAGTCATAATCTAATTTTGTAGCCTTGACTGCTGTGCTGTTTGCAATGTTTAGGAATCAGCAATGTGGACTTCCTTTCCTCAGCGGCGGCATGTACCTCCCTGAAGCCTGTAGACAGACCCCACTAGCTCCAGACGTAGACTAGGGCCTTTGTAGCTACTACCTATGTGACCTTGGACAGGGCACATATTACTTCACCAAGTTTGTTTTGTCATCTTTAAAATGGGGATAATATCCACTACAAAAGGTGATAGTGAGGATAACAAGCTAAAATAAGTCCTTGGCATACAGTAGGTGCTGGACAAATGTTTTTGTCTCAGTTATTATGATATGTAATATTTAGGTTTTTTGCTTAAAACAGATCTTACACATTGACAGACTTACTAATATACTTGGGTTAAATGGAAGCTCTCCAGATTCTCATTTTAATTATTTAACTATTACTTGAGCAGCTCCTGTTACTAAAAACCAAGTGTCAATAGACAAGTACATTTCAGCTGGGGCAATGAGAGTTGTATGTGGCTCCCTGTTTTAAGATCTGGACAGTGGTAAAATTTTAAGTGAAAAATGGCTGAAGTGGCAGGATAATTCCAAGGAAGAAATTCCTTTCACCTCCAAGAACTGGGGCACAGGGTAGAGAAAGGGCATTTGAGCTAAATCGCAAAAGATGCCACCAATAAGTAAGCAGTTTTTCTTCGGATGGGTCACAGATTAAATACTTTATCCTCTTCGGTAAGCTTCACCTTGTGTGCTACTTTTATTACTGAATTTCTAGATGAGGTTGTAACCCCTGTTTCTATTATTTCTTGTGCACTTTTGCCTGACAGGGGTTGTCTTCCCACCACTGAGTGCCCCAGCACAGCTGCACTGAGAGAAGCAGCAGGCTGCTAGGGCTTTAGCACAGCCCAAGGTTAAGAGGGCGGTTCTAGAGTCTGCTTCTGCTTACTTTCAAGCTTGGGTTAAGTGATTACACTTGGCTTGGGTTAAATGATTTTTGAGAGTTGGCAGATAAAACACAGCGCACTCCGTTAAATCTGAACGACCGGTAATAAATCAGGTTTGACTTTAAGTTTATACCATGCAACATTTACGGTATGCAGATTACAAAATATTTGTTGTTTATCTGAAATTTTACATTTGACTGGGTGTCCGGTGTTTCTATTTTCTAAAACTAACAACCCTCCTGACCTCACTGATCAGGTTTATCTGCACATGGGGCTGAAAACAGTATCTTCCTCTTGGGGTGATATACAGGAAGAACTTGCTTACCTTAAACCTTGCATTTACCTCCCAAGTGAGGGTATTCTAGAAAAAGACAATGGCCATGGGCACACTAAACGGGCTTAAGGCTTTCCTTATTACACGGTTTTCTAAAGAGTACAGAGAAAGTTCCTAGGACTTTGAACCAACTTACAGACTGCGTCAAGACATTTGCAAATCTGCCTTCAAGGTAACAGCAGATCGTGTTTCAGCCACAAAGAACCAAAACTGAACTCCCGCAGCCGGCGAAAGCCGCGGCAGTGTCTCCGCGCAGGCGCACACACACGGCCGCGTCTCCGCACTCGGCCCCGCCCCAGCGGACAGGGGGTCACGTGGGCTAGCCGGCGCAATTGGGACAGTCTGGGGTTGTCACGTGACCCAGGCCCCAGCTTCGCACAGGGATGGAGCCGGAAGAAGGGACGCCCCTGTGGCGGCTGCAGAAGTTGCCAGCCGAGCTGGGCCCACAGGTGAGGAGGGCACCTGCGGCGGTGGCGGCTGCTGCTGCCAGGGCCTCAGCTCCGGGGCGGCCTGGCTCGCGGTCACGCTGGCTGTGGCCAGGAAACGAGCTCCCCAGGGAAGGGAAAAGAAAGGAACTTGATTGCGGGCGGCTGAGCCTCTGCTTCGCCTCGGGGGCTTGGGCGGCCGAGGCCTGGGGCGACACGTCCGCATCCCGGCTTGGTTGCGGCTGGAGGGAGCTCGTGCGCCTCGGTGCGTCCGGCAGCGCCTGCCCCGTGGTGGGGGTGGCCCGCCTGCTCCCACGCGCTGCAGGGGACAGCGACCCTGGGCTGGGCAGTGGAGTCGCCACGTAGTCTTGGCAAGCTTCTGACGTGCAGTCGGTGGTTTGCCGCCGCCTCGTGTACCATCCATCCATTCATTCATTCATTCAACACAGACCTTCCTGCGGCACCCTGGGTGCTGTGGATACCTTGGTGGCCCACACTGGAGCCGACCCTGCCCCCTTGAGGGTGGCGGGAACGAACTCGGTAGGCGCTGCCAAGGGAGCAGAATTACCGGGTGACTTACTCGAGTGGCCCCAAGGAATGACTTTCCCTTGGCACCTCGGGTCTGTGAAGGAGCCTGCTTGTGAGGTCTGGAAAAAGCAGCCTCATTCATTCGCTCGGGCACTGCTCCCTTGCAGCGCCGGTGGGGTGAGGTAGCATGGCGCCTCGGCCTGCGTCCTGTGGAGCATTTGACAGGGAAGTCGGGGCTGCCTTGTCCCCCTACTCCATTTGCAGCGGTGGTGCTGTGTAGGGTGTGGGAGGAGAGACAGAAGGGACTTCATTTATCTCCTGCAAGGACCAAGGGAAAACCATTTTAACTCTTCTGTCTGCTCCGTGTGGTTCTACAGCGAAGGAGTTACAGCTCTAGTGGCTATGGGTCTCTCTGACTTTCTGCTCTCCTGTTCTTTGCAGCACCTGGGACTGGTCCAGGCTGACGCCTGGAGCCGGGAGCTCCAACCTGGTCTCCTCCATGGGCGGCAGGGGCCCAGGCACTTCCACTGCTTTCCCGAGCTCTTTGGCAGGGAGCTGGATCCAAAGTGGAGCCGCCAGCCCTGGAACCTGCACTCTGATGGGGATGGCGGTGTCACAAGCTGTTGGGGCACAGTGTCTCACAGGGCCAGCCATCCCCAGAGTTGTTACATTTCAACCTCCACTGCTCTTGGGAATAGCATGAAGTTCTCTCAACATTTGTTACAAGGAAAAATCTTCTATAATTGTGCTTATTAGGATATTTCTTTCTGTTTGGTTTTGTTGTAGCTTCTGCACAAAACAATTGATGGCATTTGTGGTCGAGCTTATCCGCTTTCCCAGGATTATCAAAGCATTTGGGATTCTACAGAATGGATGCATGTTCTGGAAGACATTACCCAATTTTTCAAAGCTGCTGTTGGTAAAAATTTATCTGATGAAGAGGTAACTTCCCTCCAAGTTTCTATACCTTACAGTAAATAATAAGTCATGTCCAGATTTTTTTTAAACTTAGTCTTTAGAGCACTATAGAATATGAGGACTGTTGTCGGTAAGTGTATTTTCTAACAGCAAAATCCTTACAATTTTAAGTGGAAAATTCGATTGTGAAAGTTCTGGGTTTTTTGTAGTTTTATTTTTGAATACTCTTTCAGTTGTGAGCATTTCTCAGGGGAGGGGACTGTCCTGCTCATGGACCATGTAGACCGGTGAAATCTTTGGTCTGGCCCTGCCAAGGCAACTGCTGGTGGAACTCTAAATTCAGTAAGTCTATAGCAGGCTAATTTTTTTTTTTTTTTGACAGATAGAGCTAGACAGTGAGAGAGACAGAGGAAAAAGGTTTTCCTTCCATTGGTTCACCCCCCAAATAGCCGCTACGGCCGTAGCTAAGCCAATCCGAAGCCAGGAGCCAGGTGCTTCCTCCTGGTCTCCCATGCGGGTGCAGGGCCCAAGCACTTGGGCCATCCTCCACTGCCTTCCCAGGCCACAGCAGAGAGCTGGACTGGAAGAGGAGCAACCAGGACTAGAACCCGGTGCCCATATGGGATGCCGGCACCACAGGTGGAAGATTAGCCAAATGAGCCATGGCGCTGGCCCCAGCAGGCTAATTTTTAAGTTGATAATTTTGTATGGCCTGAGAGTGATGTTATAAATATCCACATTGTCCTTGACAGAAAAAAGGTTCCCCACCCCTGATTAAAAGCATACAGAAGAAAATAGAAATTATATGACAGCTGCATTTCCATGACCAAAAACAGTTGTTTTACATTTTACTTTGTGTGTTTCAATTGGTGTATTTGTTTTAGAGATGGCGTTCTAGAGGTAACCTAAATACCCTTGCACTCCACCTGGAAATGCCACCCCCACTTAGAGACCAGCACTCTTTGTTGAGCATGGCACTTGTCTTTTGTGTTCCATATTGTATGTTTTTATGCCTCAGTAAGCAACGATGCAATCCATTCCGATGTTTAGATGTGTAACTTGTAAGTGACAACATAATGTATCCCTTTGTAAGTTGTTTTTAATGCAAGGTGTCTTTTATATTTACTTGACTCAATGTGGACAACTAAGAATCTAGTGCATATATTTTAACCCTTCATAGTATTTGATTATAATTATTAAATAAAATATTTTTTTAAAAAATTATTTATTGGAAAGCAGAGTTACAGAGAGAAAGAATGAGTGAGAGAGAGAGATCCTTCATCTGCTTGCTGGTTCACTCCCCAAATGGCTGTAATGGCAGGAGCTGGACCAGACCAAAGCCAGCAGCTTCTTCAGGGTACCCCAAGCACTCTGGCCATCCTCTGCTGCTTTCCCAGGCTATTAGCGGAGTGAGGGGGAGAATGGATCAGAAGTGGAGCAGTTGGGACTCAAACCGGCACCCATGTGGGATGCTGGCATCACAGGCGGTGGCTTTACTGGCTCCACCACAATGCCAGCCCCAAGTAAGATCTATTTATTTATCCCCCACTGAAGAACAGTTTTGCTGTCGCCTCTTCCTTTGTGACAAATGTTGGTATTGTGAGCATTTTTGTCCCTGTCTTCTCGTATGCACCCGGATCAGCGTCTCTAGGGCAGGCATCCTGAAGTGGAAGTGCACAGGCTTTCCTTCTCATTGAGTAGCTTTTGCATCTTCATCAAGAATCATGTGGATGTATTTGGGTCGGTTGCTTACTTTTAAAAAAATGGGGTTCTCTTATGTTCATCCTACTGATTTGGATGGTGTTTTGAATATAAGCCCTTAGAGGGATGTGTTTTAAATACCTTGTTTTATGTAACTTGTCTTTTCACCCTCTGTATTAGTCTGTTTTGCATAAGGAAATATGTGAGACACAGACACATACACACACAGGCTGGCTTGTTAAGGAGCACACAGATTTGTGAGAGTTTCATCTTTCTGTTGAATGGGCCCTTTACCATGTTCTTCCGTTTCCTGTGATACTGCTTGCCCTAAAGGCTGCGTTGTGTGAGTGTGCGCATTTCTGTGGCTTTGGTACTGTGTAGGTGTAGTCACTCTGTGCTGCTTGATCACCCAACCCCTTTTTTTTCAGTTTCTATTTTGCAGAAATTTGTTAAAACTGATTTGATAGTTTTTCATTCTTACTCTATACAAGAGTCTTTCCCTTTTAATATTGTTTAAAATCGTGTGAGGGGACTGGTTCCGTGGTGTAGTAGGCCAACTGTCCCGCCTGTGGTGCCAGCATCCCATATGGATGCTGGTTTATGTCCTAGCAGCTCCTCTTCCGACTCAGCTCTCTGCTATGGCCTGGGAAAACAGTGGAAGATGACCAAGTCCTTGGGCCCCTGCACCTGTGTGGGAGACCCGGAAGAAGTTCCTGGCTCCTGGCTTCGGATTGGTTCAGCCCTGGCTGTTTATGGCCATTTGGGGGAGTGAACTAGTGGATGGAAGACCTTTCTGTCTCTCACTCGTTCTGTAACTCTGTCTCTCAAATAAATAAATAAATAAATGTTGGGAAAAAATGTGTAAGAATAGAAATATGTTTTTACAATTTGAGCAGAGTATTTTATTCTCTAACCATTTATTTATATTTTCATAGATATTTCAGCAGTTGAATCAGTTGAATTCATCTCATCAAGAAGCTATCATGAAATGCTTGAAAAGTAGAAAAGATGAAATCAAGCAGGCTCTGTTAGGAGAAATCATTGATATTTCCTCTGCACAGCTACAGGACTTTGATTGGCAGTTAAAGGTAAGAATCCATTTATTTGTGAGTATGTATGTTTTTCATTTTTTGGATTTAGAGAAGCCTATCATATGTATCTAAAATTTGTGTTGTTGTGAGAATACATTGATCCAAAGAAATACCAAAGACAGTTTAAATTGTAACTTTTTCATTAACTTGGACACAAGTATACTACAAATATCAAAACTATGACTATAATATTGTGTTGATAAATAACTAGATCTGTAAGTCATTCAGTGCTATAAGTAGTAGGGTAATATATATTCAACTTGTGTCTGGCCAGTCAGGAGCAGAGCCAGGGTATCAAACCCTGGCACTCTGATCTGGGACTGAGACCAGTGTTTTAATAGCTGGGCCAAATACCTTCCCCTGATGGCTCTAATATTGTTTTCCACTGTTGAATCTTCTTGACTAGTTTTCTAATTTTAATAGCAATTACATTTAGTAATCTTTTTGGTTAGTTTAGAAAGTCTTAAGAAATAGTTAAACCAATTAGAACCCAACCAAAAAATAGTGTCCAGAAACTTAAAATCATTGTATGTGAAATTGCCTTGGAACATGTGAGACTGTGTATCTGGAAAAGGTACAGTCTAATAGAAATGAGACATCTTGAAAAGTCCATGGATGAAGGCACAGACATGTGCTCTGTGATTCCAGAGAGCAGACAAGGGCTAAGGTGTATCATTGGTGAAAAGATAAATTTGAATTCAACTGGGCAAAAGAACTTAAGAACTATGTGTACCTGGAAATGGTTAATATCCCTTCTTATGGTGGTATGTTCCTCATTCATTGGCAGTATTCAAGCCTAGGCCGAGAAACCATTTATAAGAAACACTGATTTATGGATAGACAACCTGATGGTGCTATTTCTAAATCTCAGATAATATGAGTCCACTTTTTTGGATCAGAGAATAGAAGAGATAAAGGTTGCTGTGAAAAGTTCATTGGAAGTGGAATTAAAACCAGCAGAAGGGAGCTATCTCCTATTTATCTGTCTCCTTCTCTCTGCCTATCCCCCATCCCTCTGTGTGACTTTGAAATGAAAAAAATAAATTTAAAAGATGAATTTATTTTGGTACAAAAATGATATACATTTTTGTGATAATTTTGAAGACCTACTGTATGCATGGATTTCAGAATTTTGTACACCAAAATAAGCCTATAATTTAATTATTATTATTATTTTTTTTCACAAACTTCCTGTCGTACCTTCATGCGTGAAGATTTGTTTGTTGAGTTCTCTGAGGCTGCTTGTTAAGGAAGGTATCCTTACCACTGCACATAAGTAGTGGCACTCCAAACACGATTCAGTTATGGAATTTTCTGGCTCAGATTCAAGGAAAATTGATTTCCTTTTTGTTATCTGCCAGTGAAGCCACAGTGATTGTTTCAAACAGGATAGTACCATAAATACTGTAGCCAGTTCTTCCAGTTCCCCTAGGATGCATACACTCTAGAAGTAGAAACTGAGATAGGTAAATATGTTGAGTGGCTCTAATTGGACATGGTATCTTGATAATCCTACTTGTTGATCATTTAGTAGTTGCCTGATTATGAATTAAGCATCTTCATTTCTGAGAGTTTACTCATTTATCTTTGTACATGGCTTCCACCTTCTTGGTGTCTTTAACCTTCTTTAAGAATTCATTTTCCTTGCTGCATTGGACCTACTCAGTACTTCCCAGGCATAATTCTTACCTGGATATTTTCTGCCACAAAATTGCTGACTGATTGTTATTTTTTCCTATTTTTTCTCTTTTATTCACTCTTTTCTCTCTCTGTCTTTTAAGTACTTATTATATAGCATGGGTTTAACTTTCTTTCACCTTTTTCCCTGTACTTTCCTGTACAGGGATTTTTTAAAATGTACTATTATTTGTAAGGTCTCCTGCATATTTAATGTAGTCCCATTTACTATTTTTGAAAGATTTTATTTTTTTATTTATTTGAACATCAGAATTACAGAAGAGAGAGGGAGAGAGAGAGAAGGGAGAGGGAGGAAGGTGGGGAGGGAGGGAGGGAGAGAGAGAGAATCTTCTGTCCACTGGTTCATTCCTCATGGGGCAGGCTGAAGCCAGGAGCCAGGAGCTTTATCTGAGTCTCCCACATGGAAGCAGGGACCAACCCCTTGGGTGATCTTCCGCTGCTTTCCCACGCACATTAGCAGGGAGCTGGGTCGGCAGTTGAGAAGCCAGGAGTAGAATTGGCACCCGTATGGGATGCCTGTGCTGCAGATGGCAGCTTTACCCCCTGTGCCACAGTGCTGCCCCCCCATTTACTATTTTCTAATTACTTTTTTCCTTAATTTTATGCAGCTTGCACTTTCTAGTGACAAGATTGCTACACTACAGATGCCACTGTTAAACCTTCATCTAGATGTCAAAGAAAATGGTGAAGTAAAACCATACTCTATTGAAATGAATAAAGAAGAACTTCAGAATCTAATAAATTCCTTGGAAGCAGCTAATAAGGTATTTCATTTAATTTTGTTGTATGGTTTAAATGTTTTTGCTTGATACCATTAGAAGAGGGTGGGGAACATCCAGCCTGTGGGCCATATAAGGCCTGTGAAATCATTTGGTCTGGCCCTGCCAAGGTAATTGTAGGAGGGACTTGAAATTCAGTAAATCTATGGCAAGCTAGTCCTTAAGTTGATAATTTTGTATGGCCAGCAAACGATGTTATAAATATCCACGTGGCCTTGGCAGAAAAAAGGGTCCCCCCTTCTGCCTTAAAGCAATATAAGAAAATATACCTAGTTGGGGCCATAGTTTATCAAATAGTTATTTTTGAAAGAATGATTGTGCAGTTCTAACAGCTAGTGTTTTGATACAGTGCTTGTTGGTGATAAAAATAAAATTTTTACCTTGGGTCATGAAATTTGTTTATTCTAAAGAGTTTTTAATGATTTAAACAAACAGGATTCTAAAAAAAGAGTGTCTTAGTTAGCTAGACAAATGATAGAAAATTGCTTTTGTAGTCCTTTGAGTACAGAGGCAAAAGACGGCTCTTAGTGGTTATGACAGAGTCAGATTGAGACAAGATGGCACTAATGCATGTCTTAAAGACTTCACATTGTCAGTGGAGTGACTCAATAGCTACAAACACTCCTAATGTTTAAGAAATGTGAAAAATAATGCTTATGCAGTAGAAACTGTGGTTGTGGGGAAGACATTAAAGTAAATATTTTTGTATATGTATGTTCTCGCATTATTGCCCGGCATTTTCAACCAGCGATTTGGTCTTAGTGATTAAGTCTGTTACTCTCACCTCCCTCTCTTGCTGCTGATCAGTCATCTTGAGCCTGCCCTTTTAAGTCCCTTTTGTGTTTCAGCATCTCTATGCTCTGTGTTTGCTCAAATATTTCAATGTCTTAGTGTCTACTATTGAGTAACCAAACTGATTGTCTAAGCCTGGCTTGTCTTTGGTTTGGCAGAGCCTTGTATGATTGTTGAATGACTCTTGAGCCCAGCTTCTGGTAGCCTGTGCTGTCAGTTACTTGCTTGCTATTAGCTCTCCGTGCCCTTCTTCACTGGTTGGAAAGCATGCTGTGTAGTGATATCAGCATCATTCTGGTATAACCTGATATTTCTCCCCTCCTCCATTTGTGTTTGAAGGTGGTCCTGCAGTTGAAGTAACTGGAATGGACAAAGACCAGTGCTGTCAGAGTTCACTGCTACAACTCCTATGGCAGAGTGGATACTGTGTGTTCATTCAGAAAGCCTTCTGTGTATTGCCTGCTTGATCAAGCTGAGCAAGAAGCAGTGTGGAGATTACAAAGATAAAAACTTATCAAATCCCCAAAGAACAGGAAATTACACTGTGGACAGGAAGTGCATAAGATGAAAGATGAAAAAGCCATAGTAGCAGTTTATATTTTCATAATGATTGTTTTGCCTCATTTATTAAGTATTTGAGAAATCTTTGTAGATATATAGTTTTATTAAAAATAAAAATAGGTTCTAAAGTAATTAAGCATACAAAGCACAAATATACTTAAATATTGCTTAAAGAATTATGTGAATAGCAAGGACATGTGTTATGGATATGTAATTAATTTGTGATATTTAAAAACAACTTTCTAAAAGAATGTATAAGCTGCAAATATAACTCAGGACATTCCATATCTTTCTTGTATTTCAAAGGCAAGATTATAAAATGTAACATTTCTTAAGAGAAAAGTTCTTTGTCAGACATGAGTAATAGAAAAATACTCCAAATTGGTGTGGAAATTTTGAGTTTATGAATTCTAGAAACTAAAACCTAGAACAAAGAAAATGAAAACAGCACTATTACTTATGCATTTCTATATCTGGTTAGATGACTATGCTCTACTAAAAGGAATAGATGTCATTGTATAGTGTATATATTCAAATATCATATAAGACTAAGATCTGTTTTTGTTATAGACTCTTAATATTGAATTTAACTCTTGGATGTTAACAAATTGGAAAGCAAACCGTTTTTAACTTCAGTTAACTTTGAAAACAAACATTTGGAAGAAATAAAAAGTTATATTTTATTTTTATATGTTGCTTTATTTCAGATAACTTTCTATGTAATGCAGTAGTCAAAAATACATAACTCATTTGCGCCTGCTGCTTGCAAGCGTTATGGCTCATTAGAACACCAGACTGTTCTTTGAGGGTGTCCAGGGCAATTATTACTTTTCTCATGCAAATGAAGATAGGCAGAGGGAGTTGCAGTGAATATGTGAGTGTGATCTAAACAGAGCTACCCAAAATGTGCCTGCTGTACAAATTTGTTACAGGTTGGGGATTAGACAAGGAGCTTGGGACAGAACGTTCATCAATATGTTGCTTTCTTCACCAAGAAGTTTTGGTTATGATGAAGTATCAGCTGAATTAAGCAACATGCTAAATGTGGCTGTTGATTTTACCTTTTTTTTTTTTTTAAAGATTTTATTTTTTGAAAGGCTGAGTTACAGAGAGGCAGAGAGAGGGGGGCGCGGAGAAAGAGATGTTTTCTATCTTTTGGTTCACTCCTCAAATGGCTGCAGCAGCCGGAGCTGGGCCAATCTGAAGCCAGGAGCCGGGAGCTTCTTCCTGGTCTCCCATGCAGGTGCAGGGGCCCAAGTGCTTGGGCCATCTTCTGCTTTCCCAGGCCATAGCAGAGAGCTGGATCGGAAGTGGAGCAGCTGGGACTTGAACTGGTGCCCATATGGGATGCCGGCGCTGCAGGTGGCAGCTTTACCTGCTATGCCACAGCGCCAGCCCTGATTTTACCTTCTTGTCATGCAGCAGTGATGGTTTATAGACAGGCGCCTTGAGTAGCACTGATCTTGAGATCTCTTCTGAATTTCAGCCTTCTATGCAGTGTGTATCTCCTTTGCAAGGATGAAATCTGTGCTCAGTTCCCTTCTCACCACATGGTGTCATTTCCTTAGCACATCTGACACCTTCACTGAACTCTAACTGGTTTACTGCATGTATTCGGCTCGTATTTAAAGTGTGCGCTTGGAGAAGTTCTGACATATACAGGTTTGCCTTTGAAAGCATCACCAGAACAAGAGAGTGAACATATTGATCACTACTTTATGTTTCCTCCCACTCTTCTGTTGTCCCTGCCCCTGACACCTTCCCGCAAGAGACCATTGATTGACTTCCTGTCAGTAAAGACTGGTTGTATTTCAAGAGTGTAGTATGTACACTTAATTTTTAGTCTGACTTCTTTCAGCACTACTTTGAGTTCTATCCTTGTTGCACGTATCAATAGCTCATTTTTATAGTTGAGAAGTAGTATGTTGTGGAGATTAAATTTTTTTTAAAAAGTTTACTTGAAAGAGAGACTAAGAAAGATATCTTGCAGCCATTTGTTGAGAGAGAGAGAGAGAGAGAGAGAGAGAGAGAGAGAGAGAGAGAGAGAGAGAGAGACTAAGAAACATATCTTGGCTGGCGCCACGGCTCACTAGGCTAATCCTCCGCCTTGCGGCGCCGGCACACCGGGTTCTAGTCCCGGTCGGGGCACCGATCCTGTCCTGGTTGCCCCTCTTCCAGGCCAGCTCTCTGCTGTGGCCAGGGAGTGCAGTGGAGGACCTGCACCCCATGGGAGACCAGGAGAAGCACCTGGCTCCTGCCTTCGGATCAGCGTGGTGCGCCAGCCGCAGCGCGCCTACCGCGGCGGCCATTGGAGGGTGAACCAACGGCAAAAGGAAGACCTTTCTCTCTGTCTCTCTCACTGTCTACTCTGCCTGTCAAAAAAAGAAAAAAGAAAAAAGAAAAACATATCTTGTAGCCATTTGTTCACTCCCCAGATGTTTGCAACAGCCAGGGTTGGGCCAAGCTGAAGCCAGTAGCGTGGCAAAACTCCATCCATATCTCCCATGGTAGGTGATAGGGACTCAGGGACTTGAACCTTCACCTGCTTCCTTGTATGGTGTGCGTAAGCTGGAAGCTGAATTGGAAGCAGAGACAGGGCTGAAACCCAGGTATTTTAATATGGGATGCGAGCTTCCCAAGCAGTGATTTAACTGCGGTGCTAAGTGCCTACCCCTGTTGTAGAGTTCTGTCCTAATTGATCTTCTTACCAGTGATGGATATTTTGCTTGACTCAAGTCTTGGGCTATTAGAATACACAGCATGCTATGAACGTTCCTGTATTCTTTTAGTACATGCTTTGAGGTGAAATGGTTCGTGTGGTAGGTTTGTCTTCAAGATACTGCCCAACTATTTTTCAAAATGACTTTGCTGTTTTATGTTCTCATCTTTGTAAAGTTCGAGCTTCACACCAACACTTGTGGTCAGTCTTTCATTTCCGTTGCTCTGTGTATAGTGGTATCTCACTGGGATTTCAACAATCACTTCCCGGGCCAGTGTTGTAGTCCAGTGGGTTAACTCGTCACCTGTGATACTGGCATCCCATGTGGGTGCTAGTTTGAGTCTTGGCTGCTCCACTTCCAATACAGCTCCCTGCTAATGCACCTGGGAGATCAGCAGAAGATGGTCCAAGTCCTTAGATCCCTGCACCACATGGGAGGCCCAGATGGAGTTCCAGGCTCCTGGCTTTGGCCTAGCCCAGTGCTAGGGCCATTTGGGGAGTGATGGAAGATCTCTCTCTCCCTCTCTGTAACTCTACCTTTCAAATAAATAAATCTTAAAATCACTTCCCTAATGATAATATTGAGCATATTTTAATGTGTTTTTCTTCCCCTTTGTATTTTCTTGGTGAAGTTTCTGTGCAGATCTGCTGCCTCCCCTGCCTTTGTTTATTGGATATAGTTTGTTTTCTTAGTATTGGATTTTCAGAGTTCTATATCTATTCTGAATACAAGTGCATTATAATGTATACATGGGTACTTCATAAAGTTTGTGGAAAATGCATGTTGTCTTTTAATTGTATTTTTGCAAACTTTTTGAAGTACCTTCATGTGCCTTATAGATATTTTCTCCTATGCGCCATAAATCTTATTTTTTAAAGAACAGTTTTAGATTTACAGAAAAGTAAAGAATAAGTATCCATATGCCTTACACCATTTTCCCTGTTACTGACATGTTATACGATATGTTTGTTATAAATAATAATACATACTTAAGAAATTCCATAATTTATTCAGATAGCTTGAGTTTTTGCCCAATATGCTTTTTCTGTTCCGAGATTCCATTTTAGTTACCATATCATTTAATTATGTCCTGTTAGGTTCCCCTTGCTCTGACAATTTTCCAGACCCCTTTCTTTGGTGATCTTGGTAGTTTTAAAGAGTGGGGGTGAGGTATTTTGTAGCCTATCCCTCTGTTTCTCTCATGATTAGAGTTAGCTGTTTTTTTGGAGGACAATCACAGAAATCAAGAGCTATTTTCTTTGCATAATATTAAGCATATATATTTACTAACGTGGTTTATGCCTCGACATTGACCTTGATTACCTGGTGGAAGTGTTTGTCGGGTTTCTTCACCCTACAGATACTCTTTATTTCCTCCCTTTCTATACTGCACTCTTTGGAGAGAAATCAGTATTTTCAGTCCAAATATAAGCAGGGGAGTTGTGTTCCCTCTTTGAGATCAAAGTAGCTACATAAATCATGGAATTCTGCACACATTTGTCTCTTTTCTCCCATTGCTTACTTAATGATTTATTTGAGCTCATGCATATTTACTTTATAGCTGGGACTGTAATCCAGTACCGTTTATCATTCACAGTATTCCACTCTTGGCCGCTTGGGGGCTCTTTCAGGGAGCACCTGTGCCCCTTTGTCATACCCCTCACAATTGAAGGTGGCTTTTGTTTTATTTAGGCCTGTCTGCCTCCATTTCTCTCCTTACCCCCAGCTCCCTTCCTGCCTCCCTCCCTCCCTCCCTTCATGTCCTGTGTTTTGAAGCATTTCCTTACTTTTGGCAGTGTAAGATGCTCCAGGCTCATTGCTCTGTGCAGCCCTACAATTAACCATTTCTCCTTGCTTTCGTTGAAGGGTGGTGTAAGAAACCAAGCTTGCTGGCTTATTACTCCTGGAGCATAATTTCTGTTAGACCCTCTCAGTGCTGACAGAGCCAAGAAATATAAATGTGTGCTAATTGATGTAGATCAACTGATCTATGACTTTGTTATAAATTATATAGTCATGCATCTATTTCAAACTAAATGAGTTCATAATGTCTATAATTCTATAATTCTAATCCATTATGACATGGATCATTTTAGCCTCTGGTAGTTTTATGTCTTGCATTTTTGTATATGGTAAGACATAAAGATCTAGTTTTAATTTTTCTGTGTGTGGGTATCATTTTTCTGAACCTTATTTATAAAAAAGATTGTCCTTTCCCTAATGTGTATGCTTGACACCTTTGATAAAAATCAGTGAGCTATAAGTCTGTGGATTTATTTCTGGGCTTTCTATTCTGACCCATGGTCTAGGTGAGTGTTTTTATTCTAGTTGTATCCTATAGCTGTATTCCAGCTGTGTACTACAGCTTTATAGTAGATTTTGAAATAAAGTATGCGCTGCCTCTAGCTTTGTTCTTTTTTCAAGATTCCTTTGGGGTTCCATATGAATTTTGGGATTTATTTTTCTATTATGGTGAAGAATGTCATTGGAATTTTGATCGGGACTGTGTTGAATCTGTAGATCATTTTGGGTAGAATGAGCACTTTAATATCAATCCTTACAAGCTATGGAATATCTTTTAATCCATTTGTGTCTTCAGTTTCTTTCTTTATAGTTTGCATTGTGGAGAACTTTCACTTTTTTGGTTAAAAGCAGTAGGAAAGTAGTGGAAGATGGCCCAAGTGCTTGAGCCCCTGCACCTATGTGGGAGACCTGGAAGAAGCTCCTGGTTCCTGGCTTCAGTCTGGCCCAGCCCTGGCTGTTGTGGCCATTTGGGGAGTAAACAAATGGATGGAAGACCTCTCTGTCTCTCCCTCTCTGTAACTCTGCCTTTCAAATAAATAAATAAAGTCTTTAAGGAAAAAAAAAAAGAAGAATCTCCAGGGTATTGGCTGTAAATACTAACTGCTAGAAAAATTATTCCTAAGTATTTTAAGTTTTATACAGCTATTGTAATGGGATTTTTAAATTTCAAGATACTTTATGATTAGTGTATAGAATGTTACCAATTTTTGTATGCTAATTTTGTATTTTGAAATTTCACTGAGTACTTGAACTCTAGCAGTGTGTGTGTGTGTGTATATAAAATCTTTAGAATTTTATACATATATATATGATCATATAATCTATGAGCAGAGATAATTCTACTTCTTTCTTTCTAATTTGAATGCTTTTATTTCTTTTCCTTTTTTGCATAATTGCTCTTGCTAGTACTTTCAGTACTTATGAATAGACATGGTGAGAGTGGGCATATTTGTTTTATTCCTGATCTTAGAGGAAAACCTTAGTTTTTCACCACTAAGTATCTTTACATGTTTAGTATGCTTCTTCCATGAAGCCCTGTGGTCCTGGATGTTTCTTTGTTAATTATTGATTCAACTTCCTTACTAGTTATAGATCTCTTCAGATTTCCTCATGATTCAGTTTTTTTTTTCTTTTTAGATTTATTGATTTCTTTGAAAGAACTACACAGAGACAGGTGAGGCAGAGAGAGAGAGAGAAAAAAGAGAGAGAGAGAGAGAGAGAGGTCTTCCATCTGATGGTTTACTCCCCAGTTGGCTGCACCAGCCGGAGCTGCACCGATCTGAAGCTAGGAGCCAGGAGCTTCTTCCAGGTCTCCAAAATGGGTGCAGGCACCCAGGGACTTGGGCCATCTTCTACTGCTTTCTCAGGCCATAGCAGAGAGCTGGATCGGAAATGGAGCAGCTGGAACTCGAACTGGTGCCCATATGGGATGCTGGCAGGCACTGCAAGTGGTGGCTTTACCCACTATACCACAGCGCTGGCACCAGTGATTCATTCACCTTGGTAGGTTTTATGTTTCTTAGAATTTATCCATCTGTTTCAGTGTATCCAAGTTGTTGCCATATAATTCATAGTTCATTCATACATATGTTCATAGTATTCTCATCTTCCTTTTACTTCATGGTATCAGTTAAAATATCTTCTGTTTGATTCTGATTTTATTTGAATTTTCTGTGTTTTTTCCTTAGTCTACCAAAAATCTTGTCAATTTTTCTGATTTTTAAAAAATTACTTCATTTATTTATCTCTTTTTCTACTACCTATTTTCTTTATTTATGCTCCAATTTTTATTATTTCTTGTAACTTTGGGCTTAGTTTTTTCTTCTTTTTCTAGTTCCTTGGAATATAAAGAGGTTTTTAAAAAATCTTTTTCTTTAATGTTTGTGTTTACAGCTATAAAGTTCTTTTAGAACTGCCTTTGCTGTATGACTTAAGTTTTGATATGTCATGTTTTCATTTTCATTTGTTTCAAGATGCTTTCTAATTTCCCTTTTGATTTCTTCCTTTACTCATTGGTTGTTGAGGAATGTCTCCTTTAATTTTCATGTGTTTGTCAATTTTCCAGTTTTCCTTGTGCCATTGATTTCTAATTTAATTCCATTATGGTCTGAAAATTCACTTGTGATTTCAGTCTTTCTAGAATATCTACCCTGGAGAGTGTGCCACACGCTTTTGGGAAGTGTGTGTATTCTTCCACTGCAGTTGGCTGCATGCCCTGCAAATGTCAGTGAGGCCCATGGGGTCTATAATGCTGCTCAGCCTGCTGTTTCCCTAGGGAGTTACTGTCTGGATCGTCTATATAGTACTGAAAGGAAGGAGTCTGAAATCTGTGATTGTGTTACTCTTCGTTTTACCCTCCACTTCTATAAATGTTTGGTTCATATATTTGGGTACTCTGATATTAATTTATTTATCTTCCTGGTGAATTAACCTTTACATCAATATATAATATCCTTTGTCTCTTTCTGTAGGTGTGTTGTCATGAGTAAATTCCCAATAGATGATTATGGTTCCTTTATTAAGAATTCATAATCTCTTGTTCCCTCTGGTGTCTGTTTGTGGTACTGCAGATTCTCAGGAGCTGCATCAAACCATCACACTTTTGTTCTCAGCAACCCCTAGGCTTCTAGAGTATTCTAGGTCATGGCAGTGCTCCAAGTCATACAGCCCCTTAAAACATCAGACAGACGCTCTACTCTTCTAGGATCCTCTTCCAGGATAGAGGGAGAGGCTGTGGCGCTGTGGCAGCCTCTGCAGCCCCCATCTTCTCAGCACCCACTGGTCTTCTAGTGTCCGCCGCATCCTCTCAGTACCCCGAGACAAGGGCCTTGGAAAATCCCGAAAAGCCAAAATGTTGGGCTCATGCTCTAGTTCTTTCCTTTCCCTGGGAGAAGCCAGGAGTTGGGGGTTTTCTCATCCTGGTTCCGTGCTGACCTGGGTTGGGAGTAGACTGTGGCAGGCGAATGCCATGGATTTTCCTACCAAAGATGCAGTTGGTGAATGGAAATACCTCTTAATTGACTTTGTTCGCTAAAGGAATCGGTCTATGTACTGTTGACTTGGTATCTCGGAAGCAGGGGAGGGAAAGGAGAGCCAGGCCACAGTTCTGCTGGTAGCACCCAACTTTGCATTTCCAGCCACAGTGAATGAGTTTCTGCTGCTGTGTGTTCTCAGCGGCATCTGGCGTGGTTTGTTTTTTAGATGGTAGCCATCTGAGAGGGTTACTGGTATCTTATTCTTATTTGCAATTCCCTAGTAATGTACAGTGTTGAGCATTTTTCATGTGCATGTTTTCTATCTGTACATCTGCTTTGGCAAGGTGTCTTTTCAGCTGTTTTGCTAATTTTTAATTAAATTGTTCTTGTATTGTTAAGTTTTTAGAGTTCTTTGTATTTAGGACACAGGTCTTGATGAAATGGATGTTTTGCAGATATTTTCTTCCTGTCTACAGCTTGATTTTCAGTCTGTTAACTATGTTTTTTGAAGAGCTGAAGTTTTAAATTTTGACGATCTTCAGTTGCTTAGTTCTTTTTGTGATCATCCTTTTGTTGTTATTTCCAAGGAATCGTTGTCTAATCCAAATTAACAACAATTATCTCCCATGTTAGAAGCTTAACTTGATAGTTGTAGACTCTTGAAAGGTATAGGATCCAGGTGGTGGATATGTTGAAAAATTTTCAGAAAAATCCAGCTAGTTAAAAGAAATGATACAATGAACTCAAATGCAAGATAACTTGGATACCAGTGATAGCACAGATACACCGCACCAACACATATTTTCACTGCTGTCCAGAGGAGAAGCCTTTTGCATGCTAGCATATGACAAAATCTCTTACCCAATTCTGTCTGGGCATTTGCACTCTGACTTTTATGTGTTGCAAATGCATAGATGAGCTGGTTTGCCCTAATCTCCTTTATTTAGTTTGTCTCATCTATATTGTGATTTCTCCGAGCCTGGAAAGGTTTGTTTGGTATTTCTATTACCCTAGTCTTTTCCCACTGCCTTTGCAAGGTTACTATCAAATGCTTGCTGAATTAATAAACACTTCATTTTCCTTTGGATGCTACACACGTTTTTTGCTCAAGCGACTTATTGACATAGCAAATCCTTAAAAAATTACATATGTATTTGTTCCTTTCTGAATTTAAATAATACGACTATTTATTTCTCCCATTGTATAACATGGTCTTCTGTAACTGCAGCCAGCATGGAATGAATGCTTCAACAATAACTCTGCAGGCTGAGACTCAGTTGATAAAACGGTGATTGCCACTTACTTTGTTTGCTGGAAGTTAGTCATCCCTGGGCTGGAATTTAGACTTCTCTTGGAGAGCTATTCCACTGACCACCAATTAATGGATAAATGAAGTTCACACCTTTAGTCTGTTCAGTGTTTTATTGTCAATAAATTCTTTCTGAAGGGAGGAAATGAGTTTGTACGTTGGGGTTCTTCCAATGAGGAAAGACTGACAAATAGGTCATCTCTAGTATTCATATATACAGTGGAGATTTTAAAAGAAATTTGACATAATGCACTTCACAAATGAATGGATTCAGTTTTAGGAATCATTTTTGAATACAAGGAGACTGTTCATTTCTTCTGTTTCTAATACATAAACACTCCATATGTTCAAATGTTTGTAAGGCGTGTTATCTTAAAGAATATTTTTTAAAAAATCAAAGTGATACAGAAACAAAGTCCTGAAAAGTGCTGGTATTTTTTTTTTTTACAATTGTTGGATAATCCTGCCAAGAATTTCTTCCAAATAAAGGGATTTAACTTTGTATTAAATTTTACAATAAAAGCTCTCAAGTGATAGATTCACAATTCTAAACATTTTTAAGGATTATAAAAAGATATGCCTGAAATCTTATATGTGTTGAAATAGAGTACAAAGTAAGCTTTTTATATGTAGGCATTTTTAATTAAAAAATGTTTTATTTGTATTTTCAGAATAAACAAGCTAACAGAAATTGTACATATTTACAGCAATAAACTACATTTCAGAAGCTGCACAAGGACTTTTAAAGTACAGCTGACGCTTTTTGACACCAGCCTTTCAAATATTTCTTTCTTTCATTTGCTGTAACATTTAAAATCTTAAAGTACCAAAGCAAAGCAAACAGCAACTTATTTGATAGCAAAGCCACCCTATTAACAAAAAATACTGAGTGAAGTCCAGTCCTGTGACCGTAAGGGTATTTGAGAGTCCTGAAATCTAGAGCACAAGCGTTTCTTGTGTCCGTACCTGATTGCGAGAAAATTGATTCTGCATTTTACAAGAATACACAATTACTCCGTGAATGATAAGGAATAGAAAAAAGGCCATGAAGGGTACAAGGGTCAGGAATCAGAGGCCACTGAACAGTTTCTTATGCGCTGATTCACTGTTTAGAGGGACATCTATTTCTTCTTTCATGTGTATAAATCACAGTCTACAGGCTTCATGGATTTTGTCCGCAGACAGCTTTTGAGATAATGAAGGCATAATGTCACATACTTTCAGCACATAAAAAGAAATTAAGGAAACAATTAGAATATTTTAATCAAATCCCTAACAGAAAGGGTACAAACAAGCACACACTGTATGAAAGTCTGATTTCAAATGTAGAAAGCGACTACGGAAAATCACAAGCATCATTATCACAGCAATTTCAATCAGAAAATGCAGCATATACTGATACAAAATAGAAAACTTGAATTATAAAAGTCAGGAATACACCTTTTTCTTTCTTGTAAAACCTGTTCCATTTCAAATTTCTACAGGTTTACAGAAATACTCATTCTTGCCATTTGGCTTCTTTCGTGGTCTGGAAGTATACAAAAGTATTACCTGCTTATGTAAGAAAGCAAACGCTTATGTTAAAAGAGCATTCAAATATTGTAATTTATGTTTTGTTGCAATGAAAAAAGTTTTGCCTTCTGAAAAGTGAAGAGAAAGGGACTCTTGTGTACAATAACTCTGTAATACCAACCAGAATATGAGTTAGCTAAATCACATTTGATAGGAGGATAGACAGCAAATTGATTGGTGGAGATTTAAAAACACAAGGAATAAAACATTCAATATCATCTAGCATATTTGGTGAGTTTAGCATAATGGATTTTGAGAGGCAAAAGAGGATATGCATTTCTTTCCATACGTATGTAGCACCTGCTTTGAAAACCACAGCTATTAGTACAGGATGCTATGACTTACGACAGCAAGAGACTGGTTTGGAAAGTTTAGTTAAGTTCTGGATTTAATGAAGTTTTGGGTGAAGTGGTAGCCAAAGAGGTGATCCTTTGCTGGCAGAATAGGAATTTCCTATTCTTCAGCCTAATGAGTCCTGCTCTCCCATGCCTCCCAGATCCCCGCATACAGTTCTCTGCCTCAGGATCAGTCCCCTTGAGTACAGTCAAGAGGAATGAAACAGTAAAAGATGGTAGGTAGCCAGGACTTTTCAAGCAAGCCACCCTCAACCCAGATTCTATTCTGTCTATAACAGTTTTATATGTATTTGAACAATATGCATATTGAACTTTCCAATTTTAATTTCCATCAACATTTTCAATGACACAAGATTATTTCACGTTAGCCATTAGGCTCCCATCCCAAAGACACAAAATGCTGCCTGGTGGTCAAGAATAAAATGTATCTAGAAATGTCAAAAATTTTTGGTCCTAGTAAACAGCTGTACCACTTAGAGTTTCTGAAACTCCCATGCAATCTTGATTTTTTAGTAGAGCCACATTTGTTTTTATCAAGAAGAATACTGGTCCTCTTTAAAATAGTTGAGCAACATAATCAATAAACATATGTGTATAGAATCATGAGCGTTCCCTTCTTAGAAGAGAAATGGGTGTTCTGAATAGGAAAGATCACTAGGGTATATAATTCCATTTTCCATGACATTTCAGTGAGAATAATCAAGGGACTTCCTTATAATCATCTTAGGGGCATTGTTGCAAAACATAACATATTTCAAGCTTTATCCAGTGAGTATTTCAAAAAGATGTAGGAAACATATTGATAATGGGTTGATTAAAAAAGAAAATTCAGATAAACTATAATTCAATGTATTGGGGAATACAAGTAGAAAAATATGTTATCTAGTAAAAGTGGGGTGGCTGGTTGCCACTCTGAGGTAAGGCTTGCAAATTATATATTTCTGTTATTAAATAAGTAAATACTATACCTAACAGGAGAATAGGAATGTTTACAGTTGAAAGGAAGAGGGACAGAAAAGGCATTTCCCTGTATATCTTTTTTTTTTTTTTTCAGGCTTGAGAAGCAATGACGAATGTCAAGAACTCTGTCTCTCCTAGATAATCCAAAGCCTTATCTTTATTTCTTGGCAGAAAAACAATTTGGTGTGCAATACACTCTGGGAAAATTCTCTCAGAGTTCACACTGGAGTGTACCATCAGTAATGCAAAGCATTAAGAATAAAGCTTCAAGAACAAACACCCCACAGAACCTAGACCAAAAGGTTTTTAATAAGGCAAACATATAAACAGGGAGAAAACGAAAATGTAAAAGGAAAATTTCCTTTTTTTCTATAAAGGAAAAGCGGTAGTAATTAGTATAGAAAGTTAGATTTTGCTAGAACTGGTGGAATCCAGAATGGTGATAGTATCAGGATTCAGCCTTGTTAGTCATATGTATGGGGAAAAAATCACAATGACCACTATGCCTGACCCCAACCTGGCTTAAGTGTAACTTTGACTACCTTTCTTAGTCATTTAGAAGTTGTAGGAGTAGGCTCTGGGGGACTAGCATGAGAAAAAGTGTAGGAGTCACCTGTCCCCACACTGTATTATCTATAACCCCAAGATATTGCTTATTATGCGTGTTTCCCTATTGTCACATTTACTATTGTGGGTCATTTTATCTGCATTTATAGACTTTACCATGGACAGAAAAATAGGTGCTCTGAATAATACAGGATGATTAGAAAGTGGAGCATTTACTCTTAAGTACCTTTCACTTTATTTAGAGAGGCAGATATCTATCT
The DNA here is from genome assembly GCF_033115175.1 of Lepus europaeus. NCBI lineage: Eukaryota > Metazoa > Chordata > Mammalia > Lagomorpha > Leporidae > Lepus > Lepus europaeus. Next base: position 51,735,310 of record NC_084842.1, read on the forward strand.
ACAGAGCTACTGGAAATATACAAGTGATATTATATGTATGTATATATATATATATATATATGAGAAAGAGGCCACAAGGATTGGGGATTGAATGGGATGCAGGAGGGCATTCCTTGATGGCTTTTGGATGACATTGACTTGATCCATAAACTGCTACTGGCTTGAGTTAGGAAGAATATCTGACAGTGATCTAAAATATAAGACTTCAAGAATAGCATAGGAATGTTTGGAGATGATGAGTGGCTACGGGAGTGGGAGAACAATGAGAAGGCGAGCAGAGGTGGTGGAGAAGACTGTGGTCAAAGTTAACAGTAAGCTATTCATATGACCCAAGATAGATCTTACCCAACATGTTCACATTAAATTTATGGATATTTCCCATATCCTTCATGTTGCTGAGCCCCCGTAATTAGGGTGATTTACGATTTACTCAAGTACACAGCTTGAGAGTGAGAGACAGTTCTGTTAATAATTGTAAACTGGGACTGTCTCAGGCAGACTGCATCTTATGTTCCCCTAATGAAATGTTAACCGAAAAGAACTGGGGTACATTTTAGGCTATTCTGTTGTCTTGTAAACTTTCCTTCTACATTTTTTCTCAAGAGGATAGCAAAAGGGTTTTGAGTATGGGATCAGGGGAAAGGATAGAGCAGAAAGGAAAAATTGAAATGAAAACTGGACACAGAGCACAAACCAGGCATGGTACATAGCTTTGGGAGTGGGAACTATTCCTATGCCTTCTACTCTCCACTCACCTTCATGCTCAAATCTGGATCATAGAGTAAAAAAGGATTCAATCTAGGCAGTGTAGTAGATGGAAAAATCTTTGGCTTTTGAGCCATGAAAAGCCAGGATTGAATATTAACTCCATTAGTAACTACTGGATTTTGGATAAGGTATTTAACCTATTTCAGCTTCTATCTGCAGATAGTGAAATGGTGACCATAACTTCACAGTGTTGTGGTGAAGATGAAAGTATGAAGTTATGCATGGGACAGTGTTTTCTGACACTACAGACCAATGTGTGACCGTCACTGTTGGATGTCTACCCAAGAGCCATTTCTTCTGTTTCTTAATTTGTCTATGCATTGGGCAGTTATAGGCAGTGGTGCTGTCAATGTTGCAAGGCAATCATGATCATTCTACTCCTCTTTTTAGTGACTGGCCCCAGAATAATGTGTAAGCTTAATCCTACCCATAAACAGAGGGAAGTCTGCTGGGGGATACTTTGGTGAAGATTTCTGTGCTCTGACAAAAAGATCACAGGTAGGATTTATTCTTGTTTCTTCCTCTTAAAACAGAGATGTGAGGAGTGTGTGTAAACTACAATAGGTACTACCAACCTGCAGAAGAAGAGAGAACTGACTGTAGCAGGGACCTGGATCCTTGGTTATATCATCATGCTATTAAAATAACCAATTTACAAATGACCCTTCTGTATTTGCATGAGGTAATAACAATTTTAATGTAGAAGTTACTTTTGGCTGCATCTTTTGCTACTTGAACCTGAATGAATATTAACTGATAAACATGCTACTAATTATTTACCTCATCTGAGTCGGAATTCAAACACTTAGTTTCCTCTCCTAAGTCTTCAAAAGGACTCAATCGGCTTCTGAATGGGATTATGTGTCCTCAAAAAGATAACATTAAATACGAAGCTATCTAGATAAAAAGGATGGGATACTAGAAAAATAAAACTCACTATTTTAAGAGAAGCAATGAGTGCACTTGGAGATGGGGCGGTTACAACAACAGTCTTTATAAGATGCTTGAGGTTGAGGGGAAGAATACTAAATGAACTTTACAGACAAGAGACTGTCCCATTCATGGATAGCCAACAATGGAAAAGAGGAATTTCTTGGCACTCTCCTACAACTTTGATCAGGAGGCTCTCAAGAGAATCATGGATGTCTAAGTTTCAAAGGATTTTTTAAAAAGGAGGAAAAATTGGTTAAGAACATCTGGTTGCAGAAATCACATTGGGGACTATGTTCAGAGAATGAAATGGCAAGAATATTTCAAGAATATTAACAGCTAGGAATGCTAATCACATTTAACAGGTAAGCTTTCAGTTTTGTCATGGTTGTTCCTAAAAGTTTGGCAGATTTACCCAGTTCAGTTGGGGTTAAGGGAAGATACAGGGAGTAGGGCAGAGAGAGCAGATAGCAGAGGTTCTAACTACATGTATGATCCCAATTAGACAAGAAGCTGTTTCTTGCCTGAGAGCTCCACCACATTTACTCTTCCACTTTCAGAACATAGAGAACAACAGCTCCAGGACTAGGCAGGGCACGGCAGCAGTATTTGGGCTCAGATGCAGCCTAGAAGTTGGCTTTTCCACCCAAGAGGGAGTGTGTCATGGCTTTTTCCTGACAATTATAGAGACTGCTTTAAGGATGTCTACATCTTCCAGTGATATAAAAATAAAGACCAGATCACAGTGATTTGTGTTATCTGAGACTGTCTGAAATATGGTCTTATGAGGGGTCTTCAAAAAGTCCATGGAAAAGCTGTGCTTGGACTTCAAAATTATTTGCACTAATATAAATGTGTTTTTTAATTCCATTTTCCATGAACTTTTAAAAATACTGTAGTGTAGAGCATTACTAAAGTAGTAAAATATTTTTGCAACTTTCTTGTAAATGTGACTGTATATTCCTTATATTTTAAAAGAATATGAACAAGTATTGAATTCAATTCACTTGACACCAGATGGCTTATTCTCAAAAGCGTGCTATGAGGATTCTTACTTGAGGGGCTATGATTGCTCCTGTGTTTTCCTGCTAACCTTTCCTACAACTGGACCTATTTAAAATTACCTTTGAAATTCAGTTCTTCGAGAGAACTTGATGTCATCTGGCGGCTTGACCAAAGTCACATACATGGGCAGGGGCAGAGGATACAAAACCCAAGCCTCAGTCCTAATTGAACTGCTTATTTAATCTAATAACATTTCCCTCTCTTCACCATGTAGCTCATTGATTTTTAGCTTTTCAAAGTTAGGCTGTGCCTTGTTTACCATATATGTAGAGAACTCTGTGTCTCTAAATCTGTAGAAATATTTTCTGGAGCAAACATGTGTTATAAACATTATAAACATTGGGGCAAATTAGAGAGTTTGTACTGTGAACCATCTGACTATAAATCATATTTTAGATATTCTAGAAGCCAACGGGTGAGTGGGTAGGATGATGTGTAGAAGTAGAAATCTATAATAGGAATAAGATACAGGAAGGACGAAGTGGGTCAAGTTCCTGAAGGATAGTCTGTAATGAGTAGTGCTACTTAAATGATAAGCTCTGCTGGGAGGAATAACAAAGCAATTTAAAATGGTCTGTGATTAATATTGAAACAGGACATGAATAAGTAATTCTGATGAATTGATACAGTGTGAGTTCATTATATTACTACTATAATGTAAGGAGATGGCCTTATTTTCCAGCTTTGGTAAATATAATGTCATTTTCCATGTTTTTGAGCTAATGATTTTTATTAATGTGCTTCTTTGAAGTAGTATGGAAAATAGGAGGATTATGTGAATATATGCAAATCTAAAGAAGGAAGAAAAGAAATAGAGCGATAACCTAAGGTTGTTCAGAGGAGGCTACTATGATTAGACAATCTGCCCACAATGTTCTTTTCAAGGGCCCTTTTCCTTTGGGGAAAATTATTATAGTTTGTTGATTTTGTGAATTCATTGAAGATATGCAATATAAGTCCAAAGAAGTTAAAGCTTTCTGCTGCTCATGGAACAGATAGTTTATGAGGTTTGGAAGTAAGAAAGAGGAAAAAAGTGAAGGAATCAATCTCATTGGCTTAACGTGAGACAAGATTGATTGTATACAGTACTGGAAGGAATGAGGACAGCAAAGGCAATCTACTTTACAGAACCCAAACTTGCAAACAGTGTACTCATATTTAATAACTTTAATAATTATATTGGGAAATGTCTCCCCTTCCCTATTTGTCTTATAATAAGGCCTAGGGAAGAAACAGGAGCTGGGAAACAATACTGACTGCTTTGGTTTCCAAATGGGGATGTTTTAAGTTACTGAATCTGTGACCCTGTATACCTAAGGTGAATGAATAATGTTATTTGGCTTCTCTTTATTATTTTCACTGATCTATATTCCATTGTCTGCAGGACAGGGAATGCAGACTGGATTGTTCAGAAGAATGGATTTCTTTTCCAACAAGTTCAGAAATACAACTACTGTTCCCACCTGAATTCTGACTTTGGCCTTTATGATGAGTGCTGGTTGCTCAAAGACATACCAGACATCCAGGGGTTAATCAGAAACGGTTCTGAGCACCTTGACATACCAAGTACTTTTTACTCAGGAAAAACCCCAAACCAAGCACACACACAAAAATGCCCAAACAACTCTTAGATCCCTTCCACTCAAATAGGAAATTGTTTTAGAAATACTAATAAAACTCTTTAAACTTATCGTTCTATGAACTTCGTATCTTCTATTTTAGATGCTTTAATAAGGATTTCATTTCTAATTCCTGCCTATGAAACTGCAGCCTCTGACAATTAAGTTTTCTATTGGTTTAATTGATTTTGGTTATCTAAAAAAAAAAAAAAAGAAAAAAGAAAAAGAGTTTCAGGACAAACCCACTGTATTTTAGACCTAGCAGTTGACTGAGCAGATTAGTTCAAACAAGATATTTTTCTTTTTCAACTGATGGTGAACTTTAGTTGGCACATTTTGGAACCAAAACATCTCACTTTGATGGATTCCTATACTACATTCTCCTGGCACTTAAAAGATTGACACTAAGAGACCTACTTTGCTAAATTCTTACCTCCAAGAAAGATACTATTCCCTCTAAAACATCACTAAGAGGCCAATCTATAACCCTGCCTGCTTGGATATTCTGGATTTTCGTGGACACCATCACCCTCTTCATCACCATCTGATATCAAAACACAACTTATGGTATCATATCCCACCAATCGGAAGACTTTTTCAAGGATACCAATACTTGGGAGAAATATATATGAAAACATTTAACTACTAGGTTCTTTTTTAAGCTTAACTAGCATATATGACACATATCTCCATGCCTAGTTGAAGAATACCTAACTTCCAGACAATTTATTCCAATATTTCTCTACCTTAAAAAAAAGTCACAGTTCCTTCTGTATCTTTTGGGAATGAATCAGTCAGTTGTTGGTATTAAAGGTGTTTGCCAGCTTGTCCTCTGCTCCTTCCTATTATTTGGATACTTGACTATTTACCCTGACCACGCCCATCCCTTCTATTCATTTTTATTCTTTCTAGAAGTTCTGGGAAACAATATGCAAGAAGTTAAAAGCTAAAGCTACTGGTGCAAATGAAACTTTGAATTACCTGTGGATTTTGAGCATCTCTTCCATTCCTGACCCCCTGAACAGAATGGATAATTCAGTATCCAAATATATAAGTAATTACAAACGAGTTATTAAAAACATGTCAACTTTTCATGGCACGGCTCAAGAAGCAGCTTGCTGCAGTTCCTGTTTCTGCTGGTGTGCTGTTCCTGAGCCCCTGAGGCTCTCAGCCTTGTCAGCAGCAGCTGCTGTCCCTTTCAGTGGGGTAGGAGCATGAGGCAGTGATCACAGACACCAGGCTATGGCTGGCAGCAGAATTACACAACTGCACACACAAACAGCAGAGAAAGCAAGAGCTAAAAAGATTCTGGTTTGGGTCCAAATCACTAGCCATTTCACTTCATTAATGAAAGCAAATGCTTTATAAGCTTACATTATTTACAATGCTCAGAGTTTTCAAACATCCACCCAAAGCTGAGGACCACCACGCAACAGGGAACAATTCAATGAACTATGTACAGAATTTACAAGGAAGTTTACATAATATTCTACATTCTGTTAACAAAATTTACTGCTTGCTTTCAGGAAACAGATAATTTTGTTTGTTTTTCTGTCCTTCTCAGCCCAATAACTGTTGATTGAACCAACATGAGCAAATGTTTGCACGTTTCTTTTGCTTCCCTCGTGGGATATATGAGTTTACTTTCCTTAGGGAAAAAAATGGTGGCACATCACCCTTTGGTAAGATAGGAATCAAAATTGTCCATATAAGAAATCTTGGAGATTATTTCTTTCTAGAAGCATTTTACATATATCTTTTGTTTAACTTGGAAAATTGTAATTGAAATCATTCTTAAATGAACATTTACAAAATAGCTGTCAGTTATAGAAAGATGGGATTTAGTCAATATTTCTACTATTGTACATGATTTTTTTTAAGGAAAGCCTATGGCTGGACCCTTGAACTAAAGTTTATTCTCTGCACTACATGTTTCTCTTTGCATTTTCAAGATCTTTTGTGATGCCCATTCATGAGGGTTTGGATGGAAACACACATCTGCCAGTCAGCAGATTACCATTTTGTTGTTTCTATTTGGCAACACAGAGGATGGAGGCAATGAGCCTGGAAAATTCAAGCCAAAAACATGCTTTTACTTGGGTCTTTGCTGGTAACTGTAATATACAAGTCACCTCTGATATTTTAAGCCAAAGGATATGAATGGAAGGAATGACTGTGCAGTCATTACAGTAAAGTGAAAGATGAGATTTCCACTGGGTCTGCACAGGTTAAGTTTTAACACAGTTTATGTCACAGTGTAGAAACATAGGGTTCCTTGGACATGACTGTGGCATAAGAGAGTGAGTCTGTGCAATTTTCAGCCTCTGCTACCATTTAAGTAATGCAAGCATTATGGCTATTTTCATGGCAAAAAGAAAATAATCCAATAACAGTTAAATAATGATCCCTTTATAAGGTAATACTTTGGATCTTTCAAGAATAGGGGACAGTTTGTGGGCACTTAAGAATGTCTAACTCTTTCTATGTTGTAGGTACATCATTTTGGGCAAGATGGGGTAGACAGCCAGAGAACGAAGGATTTTTCTCCATGTACTGTTCAACCTAGAAAGGGAGGATTTGGCCAGAAGGAGGCACACAGTGGGAATTTGGGAGATGTTCAGAAGAAGGAAGTGGGGACAAAAGTCATTAAACAGAAAGTGGCGGCTACTTCATTCTTCTGGTTACCATTACTTCTAAAATCACAGCTACTTGACAGGATTTGCATAACGATGGCTGTGACCTATCTACTGCCCAGGAGGGCATATGGTGATAGGAGTTAAAGAATTAAATGCAGGTTAAAGCATTAGAGTTCAAAATATTCTTTCTCTCTCAGAAGATGTTTCTCATTTAAAACTACAACATCAAAATGTTTAGATTTTAAAGGCAAGGTAAAAAATAATAAAAATACAAATTACTCAATATTTGCTTAGAAGAATGGTCTAAACAATGAAGAGAAGTTGTTTTGTTAAGGAACCTAGATCAAAGACATTTCCTTTCTGATTTAAATACTTTTTAAAGAGCTTTGACATCAGAATGATTCATTTCTGTTCAGCACCAGCCAAAAATTTCCCTTCCTGCATTTAAAATAAATGAATGGCTGCACAGTGGTTCCTGGGTGGCCATTGGTAACACTAACCTTACGATCACCAAGATGGCCATATTCCACTATATTTGGGCATTTAATGATAGCAAAGCATATCACCCTGCCAAGGGACTGAACAGTTTCAAAACACATGGCTACATGTTTGGAGGATGAGCCTTGACCAAGGAAGTGTAGTAAAACCCTGAAAACCTAAATGGAAATTTGGTTCCAACATCTCTACTAGTTTTTCTTGAAACCACGAAGATAATTTTTCCAGTTAAAGCACAATTCATATTCTTCAGAATGTATTTTGTCTTCATTAGTAACTATTTGTTTTAGAGTTCACTTTTCCCACTTCTCTCTAGCAGGATATCTCATAACTCTCTCTTCTTGGGCTCATCATCTGCTTGATCTTTCCAATTAAATCTGTAAGTTCTAGCAGCAGATGCTGTTGTTAACCTAGACTCATATCACAGCCTTAGGGAGAAAGCCAGATCATCCGGTGAGACAATCATCCCAATTACTTTAAAGTTGATTTCACATCCGTAGAGCAGGTTCCCAGTTACCTCCATCCTTAGTCGGACAATTTAGGGTTTAATTCAGTCTTAAAAATGAACATATAGAATTCTTAGATACTCAGTCTGAAAAAAAGGCTGTGAGATTTTAATGGCATAAAATGAGAAGACTCTCAACTAGCTGGTTGAATATGCTTAGTACTGTGTGTCTTGCTACTGAAGGTCATGAGCACCATGACCAAAATAACCCATGAGTAGAGATAAGGCAGTGCAGTAATGACAGTGATCTCTACGTGTAGGCAGGGTCTGTTCCTCAAGGGCTGGTGTACAAGTTTGGAGGCCCAGTGCCTTTGTCACTGTTGTTTTATCTGTGGACTCCGGGGGAATGACACCAACACAAGCACACGTGCATTTCCTGAAATGTTCATTCCACAGTTTGGAATGCAGAGCTCAGAGAGCAGGGTCCTAACGTGCTGGCTGAGGCCTGCGTGACCAGCCTGTCTCCGTTAGCAACTGCTCTCTGGAAGGCTAAGAAATATATACTATTTGATTTAAGATTTGGCAGTTCAGATAACTGCCCAGGCACCCTTTGCACAGCACATAAATCTCGCCTTCCTTGTGGAAAGGGTAATATTTTTCTCAAGCAAAAATTGTGCACCTCACCCCTCTGTAAAATCCTCCCCATTCCCTTGCTGTCATATTCTGGGACAGGAAGCATGGAAATGGGGTGGTGAGGTTTCATAGCACAGCATCAAGGAATTGCAGGCTGAGGAAATGAATTCAGGGCTGCTCCTTTGAACTGGTCCATTAGAAAAATGGTCATTGCCCCCAAACGCCTTATTCTCAAGAAAACGAAAATGTTCTCAATGGCTACCAGGTTTACCAAGCTGGATTCTAATGCTAATCGAATACTTGCTGGGAAATCAGAGAAAGAAGCATTTTCCAGAACATCCAGCCTCATGGTGAGGTGCGGATGGCAGGCTGGGTTTGCATCACCTAGACCGGCACTTGCTGATCCCTCCCTCTTCCGCGGAGCTGAGATGCCCCTTTGTAAGGGACGTGGGGGCACCGAAGAAGAGTGGCGGGGAATCTTCCCGTGTTCTGTAGACTCCCTTTCTTTTGTCTCTCTTCCTGGAAATCTGTAACTTGTCAATGGCTTTGTTTTGAATTCTGAGATCCTAGAAATTGTGGATTTTTTTTTGTTTCTGGTTTTTGTTTTTGGCAGCATGAGACTGTTACAGTTTACCAGGAAGCAGTGCAAATGGAAGAGGTCGTTTTTTCATTTTTATCTAAAAAAGAAAACCAATAAAATCCAGGGTAACCAGGAAAAACTGCTAAAGATCTACCTATATTCTCTCTTTGTGTTTGTTGGTTTGTAAACATGGCAATTGACAGAGCTCTTAAAAGAGCTGATAACCTGGACCACGGTAGGCTGGAAAATTTTTTTTTCTTTTTTTTTACTGAAGTAAACATGATGCAGTAATAAAATTGATATGCAAGACCTAAAACCAATTGGATGGCTGAAATTCTTACCTCAAAAAACAGCAGTATCGCTGTTGGGGACCTGCGGGGTTAAAAAACAAAGAAAAGGAAGGTGGTCTAAATCGAACCCTTAGGACAGACCTTAGTGTACATAGTAAAGCCAATAAACGACATTAAAAAGAGAAAAGGTGATGGGGAAAAACATTCGGGACCACTTGTCTATGGAATTCACATCAGTCAAGTCGGGGATTTTGACTTTGAGCTGGGAGGCGCGCCTGCGGATGCGCCCCTTGCTGGGCACCCCGTGCCGGTCCAGGGCGCGCCCATACCCCTCACGGCTGCTCAGGGGCTTGCGGTACTGGATGCTGGCGCTGTCGTAGGAGTACATGGTAGCCTTGGGGTCACTCACGCTGGTGAGCACTTCTGAGCCGCTTGTCTCGTTCCTGATTTCCAGGGTGCTGAGGAGAATGTTGCCGTGGGCGTCGACCTGGTGGCAGAATGGACATGGTCAGACCCAACTGCTGGGACATTCGTTTGACATCATTACCTTGTTCCTGAAGACGTCTCATGTGGCCGATCAATCACTGCCTCGTTAGACGACTGTCTCTATGTGCCTCTCGGAGGACTTGGAGACTCCTCTCCTCTCCTGTCCTCTCTATCCCTCTCCTCCTCTCCCCTCCATCCATCCCTCCACCCACCTATCATTCTTCCATCCATCTTGCTAGCAATAGAACTATCTAGCTATCATTTGTTTCCACTCACAAGACACTAGTGTGTGGTGTGGGTGTATGCAGTGATGTTTTTGTGTATGTATACATTTCCTTTTGTTATAAAACGATACATGAAAACAAAGCCAGAAACAAAAAACAAAATAAAAAAACCACCAAGACTTCATGGTCTAACCTTCAATCAATATCCTTCTCACCTTCTGTTGTTTCCCTCTTTGCATATACTTACAAACACAAGTGCATCCATATATTTTGCTTTGCAACCTGCTCCTGTCAGTTAAAATATAGCCTGGACAGCTTTCAATGTTGATAAATATTCATTTGTGCTATCATTTACTATAGCTTACATGGATAAATCACAACAGAATTAATAACTGAGAGTTGTTAATGCTCACTTTTTTGGTAGTTTTTCTTTTTTAAGATTTATTTATTTATTTATTTAAAAAGCAAAGTTATAGAGAGGGAGAGGCAGAGAGAGAAGAGAGAGAGAGGTCTTCCATCTGCTGATTCACTCCCCAAATGGCTGCAACCACTGGGGCTGAGCCAGGCTGAAGCCAGGAGCCAGGAGCTTCATCTGAGCCTCCCATGTAGGTCCCGGGGTCCAAGCACTTGGGCCATCTTCTGCTGCTTTCCTAGGCACATTAGCAGGGAGCTGGATTGGAACTGGAGCAGCTGGCACCCATATAGGATGCCAACACTGCAGTGGGGGGCTTTACCTACTATACCACAGTGCCAGCTCCTTTTTGTAGTACTATAAAGAAGTATGAAAGGGGCATCATTTTGTTTAATCTTGGTGCATAGTTATAATTATTTCTCCAGGCTAAATGTCCAGAAATGAGATTAATGGATCAAGAGATATGTCTGGCTCCACTTTGACTTTGAATTCTGCACTATTGTTCCTGCCATTCTAGTAACACCTACCCCAAATTTCCTGGGTCTTCCCTATGCTATGTCTACACACACTTTTAGAAGTACAGGGAATCTGAGCATATTTTTGGCCTACAATATTGCCATTTTAAACTTTAAACTGATTTTTTTGCAGGCTGATTTACCTGGAAATCAGGAACATGGCTCATGAGTTGGAAGTACTTCCAAGGTCGGCACAGGCAGCTGTGTTTAAGACTTTTGTGATTTGCATAGTCCCTCACTTACAGTAAGTGTTCCATAAATGCTTTCAAATGAGATTAATTTTAGTACAACCTTGTTGAAAACACAAGATTGAGAAGTAAAAGAGCCCTGTAGGAGGAGGCAATGACAAACAGAGAAAGAAAAAAAGGAACAGAGATGGCACCAGATGGTGGTACACGCAGTCTAGTCTACAGGATTGATTTATTGAGTGTCTACCACATGCCTGTTATAATGGTAGATGCTTCATATATATTACTTGTTTAATACTTACAACAACCCTATTTCAAAAAGTAGACTATCCTATCTCTATTTTATAGATAATGAAACAGACAGAATAGTTAGCAAACTGGTTCAAGTTTACTCAGCTAGCAGCTATTAAAATTAGCTGAGATTAGAATCCTCATCTGTCCGATACAAAGCCCATGCACTTTCTACTGAGAGAGGACCACTTCACAGTCCCCGGCCTTCACCACTTCCTGCAATGAATTTAGTGATGTGGTTGATAATGTTAAGCATCAGCTGGTTGAAGAGAGAAAGATGACCGAATCTGCCACTACTCCTCTCCATCATCTTATTCTTCTCCATCATCTTATCCCACTGTGAGGCATCTTTCTCCAGGCTAACTGGGCTTCCTTCCATCCCTGGACCCTGCACATTTCTTGTCTTCTTTATTTAGGAAGTTATTGTTATTTTAATGTTATTAATGACACCATTTATTGACTCAAACTATGTAATTCATCTCAGTTATTTTTCATAACAATGCCAAGTTCAGCAGATAGGGAGATGGCAGCCCTGAGAAAGTAAGTAAACTGCCTAAGATTAAGCAAATCAGTACTTAATTTGTTTTTTTTTATAAGATTTATTTATTTATTCCAAAGTCAGAGTTACACAGAGAGAGGAGAGGCAGAGAGAGGGACAGAGAGAGAGAGAGAGAGAGAGAGGTCAATTTGGGATTAAACACAAGACACTGTGTCTCAAATGTCATTTCTCTCCCCTTGATATTAATCAAAACAACATGTTTTCTACAAGGCTCAATTTAAGTCATACTTCTTCTGGGCATCTTTCCTCCTTTCCTGATCACAATAGCCTCAAGAACTTTATGTATCATTTTCCAAACATTTATTGAGTTGTTATTATGTCCCAGATACAGTGTTTACTGTGTGCCGGTGTTAGGTGTCAAGGATGTATGTTGAGCAAAACTAGTATGCTTAGTTTTATTTACTTATTTTTAAAAATATTTATTTGAAAGACAGTGTTACAGAGAGAGGTAGAGACAGAGGAAGAGAGGTCTTCCATCTACTGGTTCATTCCCCAAATGGCAGCAATGGTTGGAGCTGGGCAGATTTGAAGCCAGGAGCAAGGAGCCAGGTCTCCGTGCTGGGTGCAGGGACCCAAGCACTTAAGCCATCTTCCACTGCTTTCTCAGGTGCATTAGTGAGGAGCTGAATTAGAGGTGGAGCAGTGTCAACTTGGCTGGGCAAATGTGTCTAGTTGTTTGATCAACTACAGAAGATGTACTGTGAAGGTATTCTATAGATGCAATTGACATTTACAATCTATTACTATTACTATCAGTAAAGCTTATACTTGGTGATGTGGGTGAATCTCATGCTATCAGTTGAACAACTTGAGAGCAAAAACTGAAGTTCCCCAGAGAAGGAGAAAATCTACCTCCAGACTAACATAGAAACCTTGCCCAAGTTTCCAGCATGACCCGCAGATTTCAGAATAAAGACCACGACATCATTCTCACCTCAGTTTCCAGACTGCAACCTGACATACAGATTTCAGACTTGTTAACCTCACAGCTGTATGAGAAAATTTCCTAAAATAAATCCCTTCTGATTAGGCATGTTGGTTCTGCTTTTATTGATTTATTTCTCTGGAGGATCCTGGCTGATAGAAAAGGCAAGGCAAAAAATAATAACCTAACAATACAAGTCCAGAAAACACTGATGTGATACCTATTTCTTCCCTCAATAGAAACCTCAAGCAAATGTACAAATTCATTTTCTAGCCTTTCTCTCACCTATTCTCATTCCCCCCTCTCCTTTTCTGTGTTTCCAATAATCTTATAGAATGCCTTTGGCTATGAAAAATGCTGCCACACACTGAATTCAACTGTTCTGAGTATATTCAATATATAAATATAGCCAGACTCATTGCAGGGTAATTGGAATAAAATATAATCTTGTTTCTAGTGGCACTTTTAAAGCCCTATTGAGGAACACCTCAGGCTCAATCTAGTTTGCAAAAAGTGATTTCCTTCTTGCTAGCCAGTTCAATTAGATTCATGTTTACTGGGTGGTTCTGAGGTACAGAGCAGGAAGCCAGGTGAAGTGGTGCTGGTTGCAGAATGAGCTAGTTCACTGTTCTGGGGAAGCCTACAGTCCATTTTTTTAAAGATTTATTTATTTATTTGAAAGTCAGAGTTATATAGAGAGGGAGAGGGAGATGGGGAGGGGGAGGGAGAGGGGTGGGAAGAAGGAGAGGGAGAGGGAGAGGGAGAGGGAGAGGGAGAGGGAGAGGGAGAGGGAGAGGGAGAGAGAAATCTTCCATCCGCTGGTTCACTCCCCAAATGGCTGCAATGGGCAGAGCCAAGCCAATCCGAAGCCAGGAGCCAGGAGCTTCTTCTGGGTCTCCCATACAGATACAGGGGCCCAAGTACCTGGGCCATCTTCTACTGCTTTCCCAGGCCATAGCAGATAGCTGAATGGGAAGTGGAGCAGCCAGGACATGAACTGGCACCCATATGGGATGCCGGCACTGCAGGTGTCGGCTTTATCCGCTATACCACAGCACCAGCCTACAGTCCATTTAAAGCAGCTGTGTAGTATGGATGGCTACCTCCTCCAAGAGAACAGAACATTATTATAGCCACAGCCTACTCCTTGCCCTTCCTCCACAGAAGGAAGTTGCTATTTGTCATTCGGTCTCACCTCACCTGGAGATGATAGGATTAAACAAAGGCTAGAGAAAATGGACCAAGTCAGATTTGGGCAAAGGTTTGCATGCTAATATAGTATACTATATTAGTAGAAATTCTATATTTATCTAGATTTTAAGATGCTAAATCAGTAGGTTAGTTTCATCAAGGGCAGGGTAAGTATCCATATTAGCCTGAAAAAGAGGCAGTTATGTGAGGCTCAATATTGATATGGAGCTATTTCAAGCATAACTTCAGGATGGAGCTGTTTATTTTTATGATGCCACCTACATATATATTTTATTTGCTTAAATTCATCATGGTGGGCTGGTGTTGTGGTGTAGTGGGTTAAGCCACTACCTGCATCCCATAAGGGCACTGGTTTGAGTCCTGGTTGTTCCACTTCCAATATAGGTCCCTGCTCATGCACATGGAAAAGCAGAAGAATAAGGTCCAAGTGCTTGAGCCTTTCTCTCATATAGGAGATGGGAAGAAGCACCTGGCTCCTGGCTTTGGCCTGGCCCAGCCTAGCTGTTCTGTCCATTTAGGGAGTGAACCAGCAGATGGAAGACCTCTTTCTCTCTCTGTCTCTCTAACTTTGTCTTTCAAATAAATAAGTTAATCTTTAAAAAAAAAATCCTTCACAGTACAGAGCTGATTTGCACTTAGAAAATTGTCTGAAAGTGTTTGTATAACTCACTGTAGAGAACAGAAATGGGAGATAAGAGACCAGATCATTATCTTATTCCAAAAGGGAAGTTCTATTCCTTGTCTGTTGGAATAGTCAACTGCATGTTGGGTGTGAATCTTTGGTAGAGTCTCACAAGGTTCTCCCTGACTTATAAAGACTTTGAGTGTCCCTGCTCATAGGTCATCCATGCTACAATTTCATCCATTTCATTTATTAGCAATTGGACAAGTACTGTGGCTAGTATATGTAAGTAAAAATGTTGCAGGCTAGGATAAAAGTGGCTCAGATATAGCTACCTTAAAGTTTTGTTGTATTGTGAAATCTCTTTCAAAACTCTAAATACCATCTCCATTTCAAATGATGCCTAAGGGGTTCACAAATCTATAGTCTTTATCACCTTGGGGGCTGAAACTCTCCTAATGTCTGGATTCAGCATCTGCAGTCATAAAAAGATGCTTCAGTGCAGCTGGTGGGAATAGAAATCAATACAAAACTCATGCTTTTGAAGCTTCAGTACACTTATCCCTTGACCTGACTGCCCAGTCAAAACTATGAAAAATAATATGTAATAATGAACAATGCTACTCCATGCTCCAGGGCGCCACGGCAAGTACTAGGGATCTCTCAAGTGAAAATTGTCCGGAACCAGAACACAAATGCTCCCTAAATTTAACTATTTACAAGCATATAAAAAGAAAGAAGAGGATCATCCAACCATTTTATTAAATGATAAATCTAATATTTTTCTATGATGTTTGAATTTAACCACAGGGCAGTTTTTTTTTTAAAGATTTATTTATTTATTTTGAAAGTTGGAGTTACAGAGAGAGGGGGAGAGACACAGAGAGAGGGATCTTCCATTTGCTGCTATTGCACTCCCCAGATGGCCACAACAGCAGCCCTGAGCCAGGCTGAAGCCAAGAGCCAGGAGCTTCTTCCAGGTCTCCTACACGAGTGGCAGGGGCCCAAAAACTTGGGCCATCTCTGCTGCTTTTCCCAGGGCATCAGCAGGGAGCTAGAAGGGAAGTACAGCAGCTAGGACATGAACTGGCACTCATGTGGGATGCCGGTGTCACAGGAGGCAACTTTACCTTCTACCTTTACCCTCTACACTTCTACCTTTACCCTCTACACCAGTGCCGGCCCTTGGGGGTAGTTATTTTTTTCATAACTCCATAGTTAAATTATTAATTTAACTAACAGAGATGATGCACTGAACAGATGAAGCATGCTACTTGACCTCTTGTATGTCTGAGCGCTTGGTTTTAAAAGAGGATAAGGAAGTAATTGCAAAACCAAAGCAGCTGCAAGGATGAGTGAAAACTGTACGAGATGGTAACACTCTGTTATTATTCCATCTACATATGAAGAAGGCTGTAATACCTTAGCCATATGTTCCTTTGAAGATTATATGTAATGTTTTATTACCCTGTGATTCAGAATGAATATCAGAAGCTGATATCAAGTATGCTTAAACAATCAAAAAATTAAAGTTATAGAATAAAAAGATAATCAGGCAGAAGCTGGAATGGATAATAGTCTTTTTTCTTAATAATATATAAATTTCATAAATTATCATGTTGCAGCACTCAATACCTTGTACAACATCCAAAAACTCACCTTTGATGAAAACGACAATCATTCATTCATTCAACAGTTACTTATTGGTACCTGCCCTGTTCTAGCCACTGAAGAAAGAATAAGTACAGTAGACTGGAACCAGTGCTGTGGTGCAGCGGGTTAATGCCCTGGCCTGAAGTGTGGCATCCCATATGGGCACTGGTTTAAGACCCACCTGCTCCACTTCTGATCCAGCTCTCTGCTCTGGCCTGGGAAAGCAGTAGAAGATGGCCCAAGTCCTTGGGCCCCTGCACCCGCGTTGGAGACCTGGAAGAAGCTTCTGGCTCTTGGCTTCGGATTTGCGTAGCTCTGGCTGTTGTGGCCACTGGGGAGTGAACCATTGGATGGAAGACCTCTCTCTTTCTCTCTCTCTGCCTCTTCTCTCTGTATGTAACTCTGACTTTCAAATAAATAAATAAATCTTAAAAAAAAGCATAGTAGACAAAGACCGTAGTGCCTATAGTTGAGAAGCTGTAGTCTAATGTTTAATAATGACTTGAATAGACATACACTCACTATTATGGAAGTCTTATGGTGAAAAAGTATAGCATCTCATGAGAAAAGCTAACAGGAATATCAAGTATAGGCCAAGTGTGGGGTTGTCAGTTAGGGCACCCCTGAAGTAGTAGCATGTATGGTAAGAACTGGTGCAGGCATGCAACTGGGAGAAGTGCAGTGTGACCTTCACTTGTGCTGATTTTTTCTTCTGTTGTGTATTTTTTAAAGATTTATTTATTTTAAAGAGTTACATAGAGGGAGATATCTATCTATCTATCTATCTATCTATCTATCTATCTATCTATCTACTGGTTCACTCCCCAAATGGCCACAATGGTTGGGGCTGTGGCCAGGAATCAGGAGCTGCTTCTGGGTTTCCCATGTGGATACAGAGGCCCAAGCACTTGGGTCATCTTCCAGTGTTTTCCTAGGCACAAAATTATTGTGCAATAGTAAACCCAGCACATTGGAATAAACTATAAAATTCTGTATAAGTTTACCAAATTTATTTAGTCATGTAACCACTACTGCAAACAAGACACAGAACTATTCCACTACTGCAAAGATCTCCCTCTTGGCACTGCTTTATAATAGTAACACCCATAATATCCCTCCCTCAGTGTCACTAACTCTTATCAACCACTTATCTGTTCCCCATCCCTCAATTCTGATTGCAGGAGTATTACATAAATGGAATCATACAGTATATAATCCTTTAAGACTGGCTTTTTTTTTTCTCATTCAGCATAATGCCCTTGAGACTTATTATAAATAACAGTTTATTCCTTTCTAAATGTTGAGTAGTATTCATGGATGATATATCGTGGTTGCTTCTTCAACCATGCATCTATTTTCGGATATTTCGTTTGGTTCTAATTTGGAGCTTTTTCTTATGGGTTCTTAAATATATTATTGATAGTTATTTTATGGTATTTATCCTTTTTTCTTACTTGCTTCTTATACTACTTTTTTCCAACATGAGCACCTCAACAGAAAACCAAATACTGGTGAACTGTTTTCCTTACTAATTCTGAATTACTGTAATGTACAATTTCTGCCTAGCAGTTCAACACTTAAATAGGTTAAATCATCTGACACACGGTAATTTCATACAACGAAAATACCTAAAATAATTAGTGCAGTATACTGAACCGATCCACACAAAATGAATTTTAGAAAACAAGGCTGTAAGGTTGTTACTAACATCATAACACTTATGTCACAAATTACAGGAATATTGTGTATTATGGTTCTTCCCTTATAAGAACAACCGAAGCCCTTCATTTCAAAGGGGAAAGAGAAGTTAATCAGATGTTTTAGTAACTGTAGATTTTGTATACTTTAAGCAATTCTTAAATATTACAAAGGTAATAAACATATATGGAGACTATTTACTGTACAACTGTACCATATTTACAGTACAGCTGAAGATCAAGTTTAAAATAATCAAGTTTAAATGTATGCAACTGTTAGTGCATTGGCTATATTATGTTCAAAGGGAACAAAGCCTACCTCCCTGCCCCCAAACAAGACCTATTTAATAGCTAGCAGTAATTAAGTAGAAATTAGAGATATCATATGTCCTTTTTTTTGAAGAGCTCATATGTCTGAAGGGAACACTATCCACTAGATTACATTTATTAGTTTTCATATCCCTAAAATAAGATGGGGTTATATTCACCTTTTTATCCATTGAAAAGATGACAGGACTGATTATAATTTAGATGTCACTGATGCTCATCTCCCACCACCTTCTGGAGATTTTTCTTTTCGTTAATTTATTAAAATGTACAAATATACTTTTAGATACCGATAAAAACTGCTATTTGCTTGAATACTGTATCTAAGTATTAAGATGCTCAGAATTTCCTAAAAACATTTTCTGACAAGCCCTAATAAATTCCAAGTCCTTTTCATAGATGACTACTGTATCAGTCTGGAGAAACTGGCTGGTTAATTGAGGGTCCAGACAGTCATTCATTTCTATTTCTAGTGATGAGAAATGATTATTACCCCTAACCTTCCAATGAAGCAAGTGTACACACAGTATCCACTTTCCCTTTCTGTTGTGGAAACATTAGTCAGAGAGACACATGAAAGTTATTAAAAATTAAGTTCACCGGCCGGCGCCGTGGCTCAACAGGCTAATCCTCCGCCTTGCAGCGCCGGCACACCGGGTTCTAGTCCTGGTCGGGGCGCCGGATTCTGTCCCGGTTGCCCCTCTTCCAGGCCAGCTCTCTGCTGTGGCCAGGGAGTGCAGTGGAGGATGGCCCAAGTGCTTGGGCCCTGCACCCCATGGGAGACCAGGAGAAGCACCTGGCTCCTGCCATCGGATTAGCGTGGTGCGCTGGCTGCAGCGCACCGACCGGGAGGCCATTGGAGGGTGAACCAATGGCAAAAAGGAAGCCCTTTCTCTCTGTCTCTCTCTCTCTCACTGTCCACTCTGCCTGTCCAAAAAAAAAAAAAAAAAAATTAAGTTCACAAACACTAAGTCTATATTAGAAACTTAACTTTATCATAAGTCTCCTCATTTTGGAAATCATGCCTGGCTGGTTAAAGGCTCCAATTTGACTGTTATTTACATTTAGGAAGTAGAAGAACTTTCTAGCTGGTTCAAACTGGAGGTTTAGTTACTACAACCCCAACTCCTGGTTGGTTGTGTAGGTTCAGTAAGGTCTACCCCTCTTACTCTAGCAGAGTTTGCTCCTGGATTCTGTGGCTCATTCTTTGGCAACTTTTTAGCTATTTCCATGAATGTTTCATTTACATTCATCAATGTTTTAGCTGATGTCTCCATGAATAATAAACTAACATCACCTGCATAGGCCTGTGCTTCATGGAAACCTACAGATCTATTTGCTAGGTCAGTCTTGTGTCCTGATACAGCTATTACAAAGTTTGGACGTGCTTGCCTCTGAAGCTCTTTAACCTAGTTTTTTGCTTTTGCAAAGGACTCCTCGTTTGTGATATCATAAATAGTGAAGGCTGCTTGTGCCCCTCTGTAGTACATCAGTGCTAGGCTAAGGTATAGTTCTTGACCAGCTGAATCTCATATTTCAAATTTTACTGTTGTGTCATCAACACAGTTTGGATTAGAAAAGCAGCCCCAATGGTACCAATTTCATGAAATTAGCCTTTCACAAAAAGAAGCACTAGGCTTGATATGCCAACAACAGATTCTCTCAGAAGTACTAGCTTGAAATGCCATCTTTTATTTCCAGTATGTTGGGTCTTGTTGCTCCTCGATTAGCCATGTCCAAATTTAAAAGAAGTCCCTAACTTCAGACTCTAACAATACCTTTCAGTTTGCAAGGTGTCAACTTTTTTCTGGAGGTAAAGAAACCTGAGATGGTGGCACGCGAAGCCGAGGGGCTGCAGCTGCTGGCAGCAAGGAGCTAGGTGGAGGCCGGGCTGACAGCGCCATCTCCTCGCGTCGCTGGTATTTATCTTTTAAGCCAACATTTGAGACTGTAGTTATGTTGCTATTGATGAAATCTTTTGACTGTGATCACATTTTCCTGGTTTTTTCTTATGGTTAGTCATTTTTGATTATAGATGACATTTTGAATGAAGCACCATAGAGACTGGATCTATTTTTCTTCTCTGAAGCATCTTGGGTTTTGTTTTGATAGGCAGTTTTATTACTAACTTATAACCTAGAATTGTGAAGACTTGGTTTTATGTGTTGTTAGCATGTATTCATTTGGTTTCTCTCTAATCCCAGGGGAAATTCTTTATTCTCCTGACTTAGTCTTTACTCCTAAGAACTGATCCTCGTGGAGTTTAAAGAACTGATCCTTCTGGAGTTTAACAAAAAGACTAACATAGTTACCACGCCCTGGTACACAGGCTGGACTCAAACTCCAAACTCTGACTCTAACACGGTGGACAGCTACTGTCATTTCTGTTTTTTAAAATTTCAGTCTTTAACTGATTTCCCCTCTAGGATTCTTGGCATTGTACCTGTACATTTTTGGTTCACTGATAAACCCAGGATTCAAAGGAAGTTTTTACTCAGATGTTGAGTCTCTGCTGTAACTCACTTTCTGTAATTTCCAGGAACTCGAATTATCAAACTCGACGCGCTGACTTCAAAGACCAATAACTGTAGTTTTCTGGTGTCTTCTGATGCCTGATGCAAAGTTCTGATCCTTCCACCCCTTAAAGTGGGGCTTGGTCTTAGGGAGAAAGTTATCTAAACACAAAGTTTCCCAGAGTATGGTTTCCTTTCCTGAAGGGATGGTTTTCGTTTAGTTTTTGCTCTTTTTCTATTACTCGCTCATGTCTTCAGGCAGAATTAACAAACTTGTCATAGTTCATGAATTTTACCTGTAGGATGGTTTGCTTTATTATCTTTTTATTTTATCTGGATAAACCAATTCCAGTTTGCTTGACCTTTCATTAACTACTCTTCCTACAGAACACTGCTTTTTTTCTCGTCAGTTGAAAGGCCTTGCTATTTTCTTCACTCCTTCCTAGATTCTACATGCCTTTGGGTGCCCGACCAGTTCCTGTCCTCTGCATTTTCCCACCAATGAACTCATACCATTTGCTTTTACGTAGGGCTTTCCCTCATGATTTGTCAATTAATACACATTCCAAGCTGTGCAGAGGGCCCACTCATTTCACTCATTTGTTTAGAAGGCACCCGAGTTGGAGATGGAAATAGAAAAGAGGCAGTTTTGAAAACTAGACCTATAAGAAATGAAAGGTATATGAATGACATGGACATTTTGAGATTTGATTATTATTTACAGCCCTTGTCTCTCCTGTTGAGGAAATGTGTTTTTTTCTTCTTCCTATTTATTGAATGTTTTACTCAATGAATGATTAACTTTCTGTTTATAAAACAAATTAAAAGTATATCATTGTAAAAATTAAAAGAAAGAATAAGAAAGGAAGGAGGAGGGAAGGTGGGAGTGTGGGCAGGATGGAAAGTATCACTATGTTCCCAAATCTGCATATATAAAATACATGAAATTTGTTCACCTTACATAAATAAAAATATTATAAAAGCTAGTATGGTTACGGCTAGAAAACAGGAAACTATTTCCTTTTTAACTAAGTGTCCCATGCCATTGTATATTTCATTATCTTATTGGAATACAATTTCTTTTTTGTGACAAGATCACAAGATTCTGGAGGTCAAACCTCATGTCTACTCCTCTTCTTAGAGTATCAAACATAGTGTTTCATAAAGAAGTAAAGGTTTACTTGAATATACTGCTTTGAATTTTAATATTTTATGGACTTTCTGTGTTCTTTACCTATAATTTTCCAATTAACCTCACAGCGTTTGCCCCAATTTGATATCGTACTGAATCACGAAGGTGCACCTTGAGAATTCATAATTTGGATTCTGTTTAATTATCCAAGCATACCTCATACCATACTTTCTCCCCTATTCACCATGGTCTTACTACTATGGTCTTTTCTCAGCACTTAGTGCCTCAGCAATTCCTGCCTCAGAGCCTTAGAACTTGCTCTTCCCTTTGCCTGGAATACAGTAGGCATGCTTAGCTGCTTCTCATCACTTAGGTCTCGGGTCAGATGGTAATTGCTCAGAGAAGATCTTTCTTGTCACCTTTCCAAAGTTTCCTCTCTCTCTCAAATCCAACCCAAATTATTCTGTTACCCAGTGCTCTGCAGTGCTTCCTTCTTAGCACTTAATAGTACCTGAAATTACCCTCGTTTGTGTGTTTATTGCTTGTCTTTCGACTTAGAATCTGTATTCTGTTGGGGCAAGGAACTCTGTCTCATGTAGCGCAGTATGCCTAATGCCCAGAACAGTTCCTGAATGAACAAATGTTTGAGCTGTCACCTCAACTGCTAACTTAGAAGCAATTTGTCTGGAGCTGGCTTTGTGGTATAGCCTGCTATGCCAGCATCCCATATGGGCGCTGATTCTTGTCCTGACAGCTCCACTTCTTATTCAGCTCCCTGCTAGTGAAAAAAGCAGTGGAAGATGGCCCAAGTGTTTGGACCCCGGCCACCCACTTGGAAACCTTGATGGATCTCCTGACTTCAGCCTGACCCACCACTGGCTTTTGTGGCCATCTAGGGAGTGAATGAGCAGATGGAAGATGTTTCTCTCTCTCTCTCCCTCTCCCTCTTTAACTCTTTCAAAATTAAACAAACAATATTTTTTTAAAAATAATTTGTGTTAGATACAGTATTTTTTTAAAGATTTATTTATTTATCTGAAAGGCAGAGTTACATGGGGCCTGGTGCTGTGTTGCAGTGGGTGAAGCTGCTGCCTTCAGTGCCGGCATCCCATATGGGCGCTGGTTCGAGACCCAGCTGCTCTTTGATCCAGCTGTCTGCTGTGGCCTGGGAAAACAGTAGAAGATGGCCCAGGTCCTTGGGTCCCTGCACCCTGGCTCCTGGCTTCAGATCGGTGCAGCTCGGGCTGTTGTGGCCAACTGGGGAGTGAACCAGCAGATGGAAGACCTCTCTCTCTCTCTGCCTCTCCTTCTCTCTATATGTAATTCTTTCAAATAAATAAATAAATCTTTTAAAAAAAGAAAGGCAGAATACAGAGAGGCAGAGGCAGAAAGCTCTTCCATCTACTGGTTCATTCCCCAGATGGCTGTGATGGCTAGAGCTGTGCCGATCTGGAGCCAGGAGCCAGGAGCCAGGAGCCTCTTCCAGGTTTCCATGTAGGTGCAGGGGTCCAAAAACTTGGGCCATCCTCTACGGCTTTCCCGGGCCATAGCAGAGAGCTGGATCAGAAGTAGAGCAGCCAGGACTCAAACCTGCATCCATATGGGATGTCGGCACTGCAGGCAGTGGTTTTACCCACTATGCCACAACACTGGCCCCTAGATACAGTATTTCAACATATATAATAATAAATTGATTTTGGTGGAAAATGACACAGAAGTAAGGGCTACAGAGATGTTTTAAAATAATCAACATACTGTTTTCATTTCATTCTACCTAGTAAGACCACAGATCGTAAGATGTACAAATGAAAAGCAAAATAAAAATAATATCTCATATTAATGATAAGAGCTAATATTATATCCTGAGCAATTATTATATCCCAGGTATTGTAGAAAATACTAGACAAAATATTTATTTATGATAGCAACTCTGTGTGATAAATATAATAATCTTCATTTTATGGATGAGGACACTGGAAGCAGAAGCCATGTAAGGAGTGAGGTGAGTTGATTTTCAAGAGTGGCAATGAGACGCAGGCAGTCTGATTCCAGTTGGTGGTGGAATCATCACACCGCGTGGCCTCCTCCCCACTTCAAAGTTCATTTTGGCTCTCATTTATTTACCAAGCGGGTCTGGCAGTATTCTTTACATGTGGTTTTACCATAGTTCTGAATAAGTAATAATGGACTTGGGGTTCAGCTCCAGGCCTATCTATGTATGTGCTTAAAACCCTCAACCTAACTTCTTCAGTCCTCAGTTTCCATACATATCAGATGAAAGGTTACTTAAGTCTCATCAAAGAGAAACTGGCATTTTATAACTATTTTTTTCCCTGTGATGAGAGCCCATGACACCATGTTGCCAATAAACTTGGGGGAAATATTGTTAGGAATACTTAGTTCATTACCTGGACTTTATTCATCTCCAGTTTGTTCTTCTCATTGGCACTCTGATCTTGTTTGCCAGCCCCCTTTTTCTGAGGGCCTTTCCCAAAGAAGATGTAGTTTACAAAGGCGTATTCCAGCAGAGCCAGGAACACGAACACAAAGCAGCCCATCAGGTAGATGTCGATCGCTTTGACGTAAGGGATCTTTGGCAAGGTCTCCCTGAGGTGCGTGCTGATGGTTGTCATTGTCAGCACTGTGGTGATTCCTGTGGAGCAAGAAAGAGCGAAGCTGAAGACACCTCTGTGGTGCAGCCTTTTGGAGGACTGAGAGGACAGACGCCACTCCCTCCCTGGGGCAAAGATGGCAGTCACGTGCTAAACTATTGGACAAAAGCACACATTTTCTCAAAGACAAAGCTGTAGGCTTCCTCCATGGTCCATTAATGTTTGTGGGCTGAATAATAAATATTTTGTATTGATGCTGGTTATAATAATTTCAATAAGATGTGAAAAAGAAGTTGGAATCCTGCATAGTTTGTATTGCAATACTAATATACATCTGTATAGTGTTTTCTAGTTTTAAACATCTACAGTTATGAATTATCTTATATGGTTGTCAAAATAGCACACTGAACATTGTAGGGAAATTAAATTATTCTCATTTTATACCTAGGTAAACAGAAATTATTTGATTAGTTATTTTTTGAGACTATACAGGTAGAGAGCAATAAATACATAAAGATGTAACAGCATTTAAAATAAACACAGAAATGAGAAGATAATAACTGAAACTTAGTGGAAGTCCTTTAAAATAATGACAGGAAGGAAGGAGATGAAGGTCCAAGTACTTGGTGTTCTGCTATCCCTGTGAGAGGCCCAGGTGAATTTCCTGGCTCCTGGCTTTGGCTTGGCTCAGCCATGTCTGTTGTGGGCATATGGAGAGTGAATCAGTAGATAGAAGATGTCAGTTTCTCTCTCTATGAAGCTGCCTAGAAAGAAAAAGATAGAAAGAAAGAAAAGAGAAAGAAATAAAGAGGAAGGAAGAAAAGATGACAGATAGAAAGTATGAAATAGATAATAAGGACAAATGAAAGCTAACAAAAGGAATGGAAAGTAGCTAAGTGAAAGGGGAAAAAGTAGTTTAGCACTTTTTCCAATTAGATTATTCCAATTAGATTATTCTAATGTACAGGTTCTCTGATTTGATGATTGAAATTTTTGAAGAACAGATATGATGAACAGGACTTATAAGTTAGAAAGGTTCAGAGCGGTAGTGAGTACGAATGTGCCGGGCTGACATGAAGTGTCATCATGAGTGGTCACACTCAGTTCTTGAGTAAAACTTTAAATGTTATTTAATACAATTCTGGCTAATGAGTTTAAAATAAATGAATGCTTCATTAACAAATTCACTAATTGCACTTCTGCTTTTGGTCAGTTTAAATTTTTAAACAAAGTGATTGGTAAATGAATGTCTTTAAAAATTATATGTTTAAAAATATCTCTGGTTTAATTCTACATTCAAAACAAGTTACATCCATATCTTCATAATCAGACATTGCTGATATCACTAATAAAAATAACTTGGTGGGGCCCTTGCTGTGGCGTAGCGGGTAAAGGCACTAGCCGCAGTGCCAGCATCCCAAATGGGTGCCGGTTCGAGTCCTGGCTACTCCACTTCACATCCAGCTTTCTGCTATGGCCTGGGAAAGCAGTGGAAGGTGGCCCAAGTCCTTGGGCTGCTGCACCTGTGTAGGAGACCTAAAGAAGCTCCTGATCGGCCCAGCTTTGGCCACTGCAGCCATTTGGGGAGTGAACCATTTCTATTAATAAAACAAGCATAAGTTTTCAACTCTTATTTTTGTGTAGCAAAGGTAATAAAAATTGTTGTTTTGTTGACTATAAGAATGAAAGTGAAAATCAGTTTCAACCTTGTTCAAATGGAGGAATTCTTTTCAATTTCATAATGACTTAGTGCGATTTTTAAAATATTCTGGCTTCCCTTAGTCTGTAACACTATATAGAAGGTTATAGATAAAATTCTAATTGAAATATCACTGGAAACACTTTCTCTTCTGGGAATCCTCCTTCCCCCCCCTTCCTTCTTCTGACCTCATGTCCAGCTTCTGAGAGGACTGTGTATTTCCCCAAACTCATACATGAGGGGTCTTCAAAAAGTTCATGGAAAATACACACTATGAAAAAATGCATTTTTTCAAAATATTTTTCATCAAATAATCTTATTTTTTTTCACTTTTCTGTGAGCTTTTAGAAGTGCCCTCATACTGCTTGAGTGCCTCTTTTTATCTTTGTTATTGAACTGAGTATTTTGACCTACTCTGGGACTCTTTTTCATCCCCAAAGTACCCACACTATGCCTAGGACAGGGTGAGATAAATGAACACGAGAAGGTAAGCACCTAGAGGACAGAGATTTTTGGTTGGCTCCTTGGTTTATTTCCAGTATCTGTAGCAGTGCCTGCTATATAGTAGGAATACAGCAAACATTAATTGAAAAAAAGAAGCTATTGAAGTGCTTTCAGTGTGTTAGAGTGCATTATTTAATAATCCTCCTTTGAAAACTGTTTAGAAGTATTTCCATTTTACAAATATGGAAACAGACTCAGGAGAGGCTAAGAACTCATGGTAAATATCCAAGTGTAGTTCCATTCGCAGGTCTTTTGTTCTTCCTACAGAATACAGATGTATTTATTTTTAAGATTTATTTATTAATTAATTGAAAGGCAGAGTTACAGAGAGGCAAAGGCAGAGAGAGAGGTCTTCCATCCACTGGTTCACTCCCCAAATGGCCACAACAGCCAGAGCTGGGCTGATCCTAACCCAGGAGCCAGGAGCCAGGAGCTTCTTCCAGGTTTTCCATATGGGTGCAGGGATCCAAGGACTTGGGACATTCTCTACTGCTGTCCCAGATAACAGCAGAGAGCTGGATTGCAAGTGGAGCAGCCAGGACTCAAACTGGCACCCATATGGGATACCAGCACCGCAGGCAGCGGATCTACCTGCTATTCCACAGTGCCAGCCCTGGATGTGTGTGTTTTTTTAAAATTTTTATTTATTTATTTTTGCTATATTATCAATACTTTTTCAAAATGGATGTGTTTTTGGGTATGGGAAGCATTGAGTAAATGACTGGAATTGGCCATTTGTCATTGTTCCATTTTATAATTTAAGTGAAGACAATCAACTTCTTTATAATACCACTCACAGTTTTGGTCTCTCCCTTATTGTATTGTATGTATTTACTTAAAAGGCAGAAAGATGGTAAAAAGAGATCTTCCATCCACTGGTTCACATTCCAAATAGCTCCAACAGTCTGGGCTGGGCCCAAAGCCAGAAGCTTTAAATTCCATCAGCCACAGGAGTAGCAGGAGCCCACGTGCTTGGGCCATCAGCAGCTGCCTCCCAGGGTGTATATTAGCAAGAAGTTGGATCTCAAATATTGAGTAGCTGGGATTGAACTGGCACTCAGACATGGGATGCGGGCATCCCAAGCAGCAACTTAAAATATTTTATGGCCTAGTCATACTACCATATAAAATTTTAGTGGGCATAGTAATTTTATATTCAAATTGATTTAAATCTTTTATTACAGATTTGTAAATAATTTTACAGTTTAGGGATTTTAAGAAATCTGTTTATGTGGGTCATAAAACGGTAGCGGAGTAAACAGTGGCGTATTTTATCTGAGTTGCCACTGTCTTGCTGTGTAATCTGGTATAAGTCAGTGCCTCTGAACCTCACTTTCCTTGTGTATACAATGCAACATTTATTTCGATACTTATAATTTTTCCAGCTTTAAAATTCTGTTTGTTTTTCAAGTTGCCAGACCCCGTAATCTTTAAGATGCTTTCCCTATTCTGCAGAAACATTGGCATCAATTAGTTGTACGAGGATAGCTACCTTGTATTGATCGATGAAATGCCATATACCTTACATATCTTCTCATTACCTTCTGACAACAGCCCTGCAGGGTAGGTGTCATTGTTGCTGTTTGCTGAGGGCCACAGGAACTGCTCCCAGGACTTAGGGGTAGAGTGACAACTGAAACCCCAGGATCTGACTGAAGCTCTCCGTTCTTTATGCTCTGACACTTTCCTCTCTCTTGAACCCAAGGGGTGACTTCCTCTAACCCAGGGGATCTCAGGGGCAGTATTTTTTGACATTTTGAGCTGGGTACTTTGTTGTGTCTTAGGCTTTGTGGGATATTTAACAGTATCTCAGGCCTGTGGTACCTATGGCCAAAAATATCTCCAGATATTGTCAAATGTCCCCAAGCATGGTGGGGAAGGACAAAACTGGCCCAATTTGAGGACAACTGAAGTCATCAATGACTGAGGACAAATATAATCAGTGTTTCTAGCATAGTTTAGTTTAAGGGTCAAATGGAATTGACAACGTGGATGCCAGCAAAGAACCCCATGTCTTCATTCATTTATTTCATTTATTTGCCTTTACTCTCATGATTTGTTCTCCTTAGACAGTATTCATTGCTAGAGTACAAAGAATACCATGGAAAATCTGATTAACGTTCATTAAATCACCAAGAAAGTTACCCACCAGGTGTCCCCTACGTGTCAGACACTATCTGTGTTACTGGTTAAAATAGTGATCAAGGAGGTGGGTGTTTCGCTTGGTGCTTCAGTGCCTGAGTCCTGCATCAGAGTGCCTGGAGTAAATCCTTGGCTCTGGCTCCTGACTCCAGGTTCCACCTGTGCAGACCCTGGGAGACTCTAGCAATGTCTCAAGTCATTGAGTTCCTGCCACCCACAGGGAGACCAGGACTGTGATTCCAGCTTCAGCCCCAGCACTACAGGCATCTGGGGAGTGAACCCGCAGATGGGAGATATGTCTCTGTCTATGTCTCTGTCTCCCACCCTCCCCCCGTCCTTTCTCCCAAATAAATGAAAACTAATTTTAAAAATAAAAAAGAAACAGTGAATAAGATGATATTGTAGAGGAAGCAGATATTAAACAATTTATTTTAGCTCATTTCTCTTAGGATTCCCATTAATCTTTTAAACACTAACTTTAGAACCAGAGGCTTTGTGTTAGTCATGTTTTACCCACAAAACTTATCATACAGAGCCTGAATTTGGCTCCCTTCCTATGACAGTAAAAATGACATACCTGGTGCTGTGGTGCAGCAGGTTACAGCCCTGGCCTGCAGCGCCTGCATCCCATACAGGTGCTGGTTCAATTCCTAGCTGCTCCACTTTCGATCCAGCTCTCAGCTACGGCTTGGGAAAGCAGTAGAAGATGGTCCAAGTCCTTGGGCCCCTGCATCCGCGTGAGGGACCCAGAAGAGCCTCCCAGCTCCTGGCTTTGGATCGGCCCAGCTCTGGCTGTTGCAGCCATCTGGGAAGTGAACTAGTGGATGGAAGACCTCTCTCTCTCTCTCTCTCTCTCCCTCTGCCTCTCCGTAACTCTGCCTTTCAAATAAATAAATAGACTTGTAAAGAGAGTCACAATTATTGAGCTTGCTAGCTATTATTTCCTGTTGTGGACATCACTCAGCATTTTTCTTTGAACCATGGCAATTACATGAAACCATATTAATAGTCAAGCTATATGTGTAGACATGTATGTTTGATACAATAAAGTGTTTGCTCTCTGTAATCTTAAAATACTCAAAGGTTGATAAGCAGCTGCAAGTGTTTGTCTTGGTGACCCAGTTGTACTCAGGCAATACAAACAGGCTGTTGAGATGACAATTAGTCAAAGTGTAAAAAGATGTGCTGCTCATATATTCCAGGTCAGTAGTTTAAGAAGAGAGAAGATGCAATGAGTCAGTAAAAAATGAGGCACTGGGGGTCAGTGCTATGTGTAGTGGGTAAAGCCACCACCTGCAGTGCCGGCATCCCATATGGATGCTGGTTCAAGTTCTGGCTTTTCCAATTACAATCCAGCTCTCTGCTATGGCCTGGGAAAGCAGCAGCAGATGGCCCAAGTCCTTGGGCCCCTGCACCCACGTGGGAGACTTCAAAAAAGCTCCTGTCTTTGGATGGGCCCAGCTCCGGCAGTTGTGGCTATTTAAGGGAGTGAACCTGTGGATGGAAGACTTTCTCTTTCTCTCTTTCTCTCTGTAGCTGTACCTTTCAAATAAATAAATATCTCTTTAAAAAAAAGATGCTCTGTGTGTGTGTGTGTGTGTGTGAAAGAGAATGAGAGAGAGAGAGAGAGAGAGAGAGAGAGAATAAACACTGAATGTGACAACTGAAATGGTTCTAGCATCAAATAGAAACAGACTAGCTCGTGGTCATATTCATCAGATACACCTTACTCATTTTCACTTTCCAAGGAACCTTATAAGGTATTTTTTAAAAAAAAAAGATTTATTTATTTATTTGAAAGGCAGAGTTACAAAGAGGCAGAGGCAGAGAGAGAAAAAAGTCTTCCATCTGCTGGTTCACTTCCCAATTGGCTGTAACGGCCAGAGCTGTGCCAATCTGAAGCCAAGAGCCAGGAGCTTCTGGGTCTCCCACACTGGTGCAGAGGCCCAAGGACTTGGACCATCTTCTACTGCTTTCACAGGATATAGTAGAGAGTTGGATTGGAAGTGGAAGAACCGGGACTCAAACTGGTGCCCATATGGGATGCTGGCACTGCAGTTGTGGATTTATCCAATATGCACAGCCCGGCCTCTTATAAGGTCTTAAATACAGCTTTTAGCTTCCAGCCATTATTAAACCACAGAAAATTAACTCTGAATTTTGTTCCACTGAGAAGGAAACCATTTTTCATTTTGACTTGATTATAGATCATTAATATAGCTGAAGAATTGTGCCTTATTCAATATAATGAGTCAAACTTACAGGATACCCAGCTTCAATGATTTAATTTTAGTTAATGTTCAAAGGCTGGTATTTCCCACTAGCTGATGAGGCTTATTAGTACTCTTAAAGTTTTGATTTCTACAAATCCAGTTGAAAATAACATGTTGTAAATATTTTCCACTGTAAAAAGCAGGTACCAACAAGGAATTCATCAAACATTGCTAAAAATTTGTGCAATGAGAATTAAAAATTTATTGTACAAAGCACATATAGTGTGAAACATACTTCAAGGTTTTTTTTTTGGTAAAATGCTAAAAAGATAGTGCAGTGTAAGACATTCATTGTAAACATGCTTATATTTAGATTTTTATATTTAAGCACTTTTATGGTAATTCAATTTTTTGGTTTGATATTATAATGTTCTTGTCTATAATTGCTAATATTGATTATTTGTTTGAAGGTAAAATTCGGTAGCCCTATGCAACATTGGGAATGCATTACCTAGTGCGACTCTGGCTGCTGATGCATCATAATTGATCCAAAAAGACACCCAGGACAGAATTGTAATGAGTGTAGAAGGCATGTAGGTTTGCAAAATGAAGTAACCAATGTTTCTCTTTAGTCGAAAACTTAGAGAGAGTCGTGGGTAGGCCCCTGGATTGAAAAAAGAAAAAGAAAAAAAATCAGATCATCTGTCTGAAGTCATCTTATTCTTTTCACAGAATCCTTAATTCATTTTGGATAAAACATCCTCACCTGTTGTGAATTCCACTTTCTTGGACACCATCTTGTAATCAACAATTGAAAACTGAGGAAGCTCAATTTTATTAACTCCAGTTACTGCTCCCTCTCCTCCATTCCAGTAAAACTCAATGTCATCAGTGGTATAACCATCTGAAACAAAGAAATGCAGTGTGACTTAAGACAGCATAATTGATCTATACATTCATTTTGAGGACAATGTGGGAGCTGAAGGGAAAATTCCCAACCAATGATGACAATGAGGAATGAGTTTAAATTAGGATGATGTTTAGGTCTCATGAGTGCTATTTTTGATGGGTTGGTTGTGGCTGCAATAAGAAAATGATGCATTTGGCTTTAGTGAACATAGTTGTGAATCATTTAGTGATACTTTATATCATTGTTACATATTTATTCTCACTGTGACTACCATAGGTCACTCTTTGGTTAAATTGATGGATGGCTAGATTCCAGGTGCCTGGAAGATGATTTTGTTCATGCACTATTTATCAGTAACAATTATAGAAATAACAACTGAAAACGTATTTTTTTAATTTATTTTTTAAGGAATATAAATTTCTAAGTACAACTCTAGGAATATAGTGATTCTCCTCACCATATCAGCCCTCCTACCCACACTCCCATTCCTCCTCCTCCCTCTCCCCTTGCTAGTCCCATTCTCCATTAAGATTCATTTTCAGTTAACTTTGTACACAGAAGACCAGCTCTATACTAAGTATTTTTCAACAATTTGCATACACACATAAACACACACACAAATTGAGAACTAGTTTAACAGTTAACTCTCATAATACAACTCATTGAGGATAGAGGTCCTGCATGGGGAGTTAATGCACAGTGACTCCTGCTGTCGATTTAACAATTAATACTCTTACGTATGATGTCAGTGACTACCTGAGGCTCTTGACATGAGTTGCCTAGGCTATGGAACCTTTTGAGTCTGCAAGCTCAATCAGTATTTGAACAAGGCCATAAGCAAATTGGAAGTTCTCTCTTCCTTATAGAGAAAAGTACATCCTTCTTTGATGACCACTTCATTCCAGTGGGCCTCATTCACAGAGATCCTTTATGTAGAACATTTTTTTGCCACAGTGTCTTGGCTTTCCATGCCTGAAATGCTCTCACAGGCTTTTCAGCCAAACTAGGAAGCCTTAAAGGCTGATTCTGAGGTCGGAGGAGCACATATTTTTTTTTTAACTTTTATTTAATAAATATAAATTTCCAAAGTACAACTTTTGGATTATAGCGGCTTTTCCCCCCATAACTTCCCTCCTACCCACAATCATCCCATCTCCGTCTCCCTCTCCCATCCCATTTTTTTTAATCTTTTATTTAATGAATATAAATTTCCAAAGTACAGCTCATGGATTACAATGGCCTCCCCCCCCCCATAACTTCCCTCCCACCCGCAACCCTCCCCTCTCCCGCTCGCTCTCCCCCTCCATTCACATCAAGATTCATTCTCAACTCTCTTTATATACAGAAAATCAGTTTAGTATATATAAAGATTTCAACAGTTTGCCCTCACATAGCAACACAAAGTGAAAAAATACTGTTGGAGTACTAGTTATAGCATTAAATCACAGTGTACAGCACATTAATGACAGAGATCCTACATGATATTTTTTTAAAAAATTAATTTTCTATGTAATTTCCAATTTAACACCAAGTTTTTTTCTTTCATTTCCAATTATCTTTATATACAGGAGATCGATTCAGTATATACTAAGTAAAGATTTCATCAGTTTGCACCCACACGTAGACACAAAGTGTAAAAATACTGTTTCAGTACTAGCCATATCATCACTTCACATTGGACAACCCATTAAGGACAGATCCCACATGGGACGCAAGTACACAGTGACTCCTGATGTTGATTTAACAATTTAACACTCTTGTTTATGGCGTCAGCAATCTCCCCAGGCTCTAGTCATGGGCTGCCGAGGCCATGGAAGCCTTTAGGGTTTGCCAACTTCGATCCCATTCTGACAGGGTCATAGTCAAAGTGGAAGTTCCCTCCTCCCTTCAGAGAAAGGCCCATTTTTTTTTTTTTTTTTTTTATCGAGATTCATTTTCAGTGAATCTTTGTACACAGAAGATCAACTTGGTATATACTAAGGTTTCAACAGTTTGCACCCACACAGACACACAAAGTATAAAGTACTATTTGAGTAGTAGTTTTACCATTATTTTGCATAGTACAACACATTAAGGACAGAGATCTTACATGGGGAGTAGGTGCACAGTGACTCCTGTTGTTGATTTAACAACTGACACTCTTATTTATGACGTCAGTAATCTCCCAAGGCTGTTGTCATGAGCTGCCAAGGCTATGGAAGCCTCTTGAGTTCACAAACTCCGACCTTATTTAGACAAGGTCATAATCAAAGTGGAAGTTCTCTCCTCCCTTCAGAGAAAGGTACCTCCTTTCTGATGGCTCATTCTTTCCGCTGGGATCTCACTCACAGAGATCTTTAATTTAGGTGTTTTTTTTTTTTTTTTTTTTTTTTGCCACAGTGTCTTGGCTTTCCATGGCTGAGAAACTCTCATGTTTTTTTAGCTGGATCTGAAGGCCTTAATGGTTAATTCTGAGGCTAGAGTGCTGTTTGGGGCATCTGCCATTCTACGAGTCTGCTGTGTGTCTGCTTCCCATGTTGGATTGTTTTCTCCTTTTTAATTCTATCAGTTATTATTAGCAGACACTAGTCCTATTTATGGAGGAGCACATTTTTAAAAAAGGAAATGGAAGGGACAGAGTTATGAAGTATAATAAAAGACCAAACTTGTCAATACCTACTAAAGAATCAAGACGTTAAAAATACATTTCTTTTAGAAAATTAGCCAAGATTCTAGTCACATTTTTGGTTATAGTTAATATTATTATAGCTAACATACAGATGAGAATATTAGTAATTACATGAATTCTTGGTAATTATTTTACATTGTCATACTTATGGGGGAGAGCTTTAATTAATTTTAGAGTAACGTGTAGAGAACTATAGACACCAGTAGAGGGTTTGCCTTTATGTCTTTGGCATGGAAGGCTCTGTGTCCCAGGTCTATTCCTCCTTCCATTTTGCTCCACTTGCCAGGGTTTTAGCTGGGCTGTGGTCATGTAAATGAGTTACTTGCATAAAAACAACATTGCATATGTTTACAAAAATAAAAATAACTGATGGCAAATTTTAGAACATTTCTCTTTCTGCCAGCTAGAGAGAAAGAAGGTCTTTCTTAATTCATTCATTTTCTATTTATACTCACCTCAAATGAAAAAACATCAAACTTTTTTTGACATTAGAATTAACTAGGTCTCATGTTTCAGAGGTAACCATATGATTTTTTTATAGTAAACATCATGCTGTCCTACTTTTGACTAAAGCCAGTAACAGCTTCTTAGAAGATAAAAAATTGTTTGAAATTCAGGAGTTGAATGCCAAGTAAATGCCAAAGGGTCACTATCACTGCAAGAATGTAATAAACTTTAAACTGTTCTCTTCCCCGTCCTACATAATTTTTTTGAGAGGAAATGAAACTGTCTTAACTTTACTGCTTTAAACATTCTTAACTTTTATATCTGTAACTTTTTGCCACTCTATAGATGATTACTTTTTGTAGTATGTTTCCATTTATTTTCTTTGTCTTTAATCCATCTCCTTCTTCATCCAAGAAGTTACCCTCTCTCCAAAGGGAGCATCTTCCACATTCAGGAACTCATTCAGCAATGACTCAAGTGAAGCAACAGAAGTGGAAGACATTTACTTTAAATATCACTGCTGATCTCTGAGAAGCTATAAGACTTATTATCTATTAGACTTACAATGACCTCGAAGGGACTAATTAGCATAACAGGGATTAACACCTGATTGAGGAAATTATTCTATGGAACTCCAATGAAAAAAATTAAGCAAGACAAATAACTAAAATATAATAAAGGAAATAAAGGAAACCACCTTAAAAATAGAGGGACTGCAAAAAACATTCTACTGCTACTTAAACAGTTCTAAAACATAGGAAAAGTAGGAAAAATTTATTTTCATAAAATAAGCAAAAATTTTGCAAAAATTCATCATTAAATAAAAATAATAAATCCTAACTAGTTGGGCTTACTGTGTGTAAAGGATTCAATTTTTGTAATGCTTCACTATATTAATATATTTAAGAAGACAAAACCATATAATTATTTATGCAAATGCTAAAATGGCATTTGCTGATATTCAATTTCCATTGTTTTTAACAAATCAAATAACATCACTCAATAAATAATTATGAATAGATGGATATACTTCTTTAGAATGATAAGCTGTATAAGATCTATCTAGATCCTGAAGTCAGCTTCATCCTTATTGTGGAAACACTGAAACATTCTCACAAAAGCAAAAAAAGAAATGTCCACTACTATTACTATTATTTAACAATGTTCTGGAAATACTAACCAATGCATTATATAAGAGATGAACAATTGAAGTATAAAGTTAGAAACCTGCTGTTTAAGCTATCTGGACTGGCAAAGTATGTACAACTATATACCTAGTAAGATTCAAAGAACTAACTAAATAACTATTAAAAGCAATAAGAATTTGGTTTCATAATGGTGAACAAAGTACTATACAGAGATTTATAACTTTCACAAATAAAAACCATGATTTAAGTGTAATGGATGAAAAAGCTCTTTTTATAGAAACAAAAATATCAGTAATTTATTCAGAAATATGCAAGATATAAATGAAGCAACATGTGTAATAGTTTTGAAAAACACAAAAGAAACCTTGGACAAACAAAAAGAATAATTAGAAAGATTTGGTATCATAAGTTCATTTACAATTTAATGTGATTGTCTAACTATACTGATAAACTTTTTGCTTTGTGAATTAGACAAAATGCTTCTAAAGTTAAAATAAATCAGGGAATAAAAAACCTATAAAATAAAAGAAATAATGGGCAAATAGCCTTATCAGGAAGTAAAACATTATAAATTCTCAGTAATTACAAAAGCATGAATTCATGGTTGGAACAGACAGAAAAATGGGCCACAGCAGAAATTCAGGACTAGAGTTAAAACATAGGAGAATTTAGTATACAATAAAAATGGCACCTCAAACAATTAGAGAAAAGATGGTTAAATAAATCATGTTGGAAAAACTGAGGTGCCATAAAAATTAGTTTGGACGTGTATTTCATGCCACATAATAAACCTTAAGTAGATTATATGAGTGTACTTCAAGAAGTTTCTGAAGGGCCAAGCTTCATGGCATAGTGGGTAAAGTAGCCACCCATGATGCCAGCATCCTGTATGGGCACTGGTTTATGTCCTAGCTGTACCATTTCAGCTCCCTGCCAATGGCCTGGGAAAAGCAGTGGAAGATGGCCCAAGTGTTTGTGTCCCTGCCGCCCACATGAGAGTTGTGGGAGTTCTGGATGAAATTCCTGGCTCCTGGCTTTGACCTGGCCCAGCACTGGCTATTGTGGATGGGTGTAGCAGTAGAATGTGTTTGGGCCCCTGTCACCCATGTGGGAGAGCCAGATGGAGCTCCTGGCTTTGACCTGGCTCAGTGCTGGCTGTTGTAGCCATCTGGGGAGTGAACCAGCAGGTGGATGATCTCTCTCTGTATTTCTCTCTCTCTCTAACTTGGACTTTGAAATAAATAATTAAAAAAAGAAGTTTGTGGAAAAATGGAATTAAAAATAAGTTATTTTTGACACAAAACATTTGAAATGCACAGTTTTTTCATATATGCATTTTCATGAACTTTTTGAAGATTTCTGTATACATTTTATAGGACTGGGTGGACCTTCATATGACTGTGTGACTATGTGACAATAGAAGGCCTTGATTGGGGAGGTAGCCTGGACGGGAAGGGGTAGCTTTAGGACCTCAGCAATTGGAGCCAGGCTGTGCTTCTGTGGAGTTGACTCAGACCTGCTTAGTCTCCGCCAAAGAGGAGGAAAAAATTTCTGGCACCATCTAGACCTATCTCTCTTCAGAGACATAAAATTACTTTTCCTATTTAAAAATCTGATTAGTTAAAACATTCACAAATTCATGAGATAAAAGCAAATCTATTGACTTTGCCAATGCCAAACTTAGGGGAAATTTTTTCCCACAGATGATTTTATGTGATGAAAAATGCCTCAGTAACATCTTTTTAGGAAAATGGTATGAAAGGTGAGATTTCTCATAAAGATAAATAGAATTAAAAAGTAGTTTAAAATCCTTTAAAGAGCTGAGACACTGCAGTCCAAATTTAAAGCTCTCTTTTTTTTTATTAAACTTTTATTTAATGAATATAAATTTCCAAAGTATAGCTTATGGGTTACAATGGCTTCCCCCCTCCCATAACTTCCCTCCCGCCCGCAACCCTCCCCTTTCCCGCTCCCTCTCCCCTTCCATTCATGTAAAGATTCATTTTCAATTCTCTCTTTTTGTCTGACTTGATCCGTTGTGGCTTTCAGTAGCATATCTTATACCCCTTGTTGACCTTTACATAGTGCATGTTCTTTTAGGGTGACAAGTTTCACCCTCTCTGTGCTAGACTGCACTTGTTTTTTGCTGGTCATTGGCAATGTAGAATAGTTGAACTGTATTTGTTAGGAGGGGAGGTTCTTGAATCCAGAATCTACAGACTCACTATGGAAAGATACACTATTTATAGATCAAAGTCTGTCAACTTTTGTCCTTGTTTAACTATGGGAGTGGATGCACCTACAGCTTTTGACTTTGTTATGCCTCAGTTTCCAGCTTTGTGATCCTGGATGGCCCATTTATAATGGGCAGAAATAAGAGGACTGATAGGAAACAACTGTTTCTGTGTCAGCTTCAGAGCTGCCTGTCAGAGGCGCCTGCTTGCTCATGTTGCCTTCCCAAGTGCTAACAAGAGATCCTTGATGAAACTTCTCCACTGCCACAGACAACTTCTCTGGATTCAAACTTTTTTTTTTTTTTTGATAGGCAGAGTGGACAGTGAGAGAGAGAGACAGAAAGATCTTCCTTTTCCGTTGGTTCACTCCACAATGGCCACTGCGGCCGGCGCACCACGCTGATCTGAAGCCAGGAGTCAGGTGCTTCTCCTGGTCTCCCATGCGGGTGCAGGGCCCAAGCACTTGGGCCATCCTCCACTGCACTCCTGGGCCACAGCAGAGAGCTGGACTGGAAGAGGAGCAACCTGGACAGAAACCAGCACCCCGTCTGGGACTAGAACCTGGTGTACCAGTGCTGCAGGTGGAGGATTAGCCTATTGAGCTGCTGTGCCGGCCTGGATTCAGACTTTGGTCTTCCCACACATATTCGTTACCTTTTCATTACTCTGAGGAAATACCCAATGCAACAAACTTTAAAAGGGAAAAGGTTTATTTGACCTATAATTTTAGAGGTTCAAGCCCAGAAATTGGTGGACCCATGTGTTTGGCCTCTGGGAAGTGTATGTGTGCAGAGGAAGGAACACAAGATGATCAACATTCAGAGTGGCTGGGCCAAACATGGGCTTTTATAGCAACCTTCTTGGGAGAACTGCCTTCCAAGGACATGCTCTCAATGATCTCCCAATAGATCCACCTCCTAAATGCCAAAATTGGATTAAGTTTTAGTCTTAGTACCATTAGCTTACAGCTCTGGGATTTAAATGTGTGTATGGATTTAAGACCAGCTTCTATTCCAAACTTAGTACTATTTGCTGATTAGGATCTCTGCTGAAGAATAGACCAATATCTCATCCTTCCTCATGCCAACATCAAACATACCTTGTTCTCTGGAAAGTCAGATCAACGGAACCTACAGCTAACATATTTAAATGCGTATATCCTAATACATGCATTTTGGGTGTCTTAGATATCAAACAATAGCCTAGGCATTAAGATCATGTAGTAGGTTATACATGACTTTTCTTGTTAGGATCTCATCACGTAATGGCAATCTGAGCAAACTGTTGACCCAAAGAGTTAGCTGTAGTTGCCTCTGCAGAAGATTTGACCAACTCAGTAGAGAAGGGCACTCTTGCAGAAGGGATAACATGTAGATTCGAGGATGTCAATGTGAAATTCTGATTTACTGGATAAAATTTATTCAACAAACAACCCAATTCTGACAAAAAATGAGCATGACCAAAGTTGAATAAATATAAACCCTACAAAAACCTCAAAGGTTTCAGTATGCAAAGATAGCTAGAATTAAGCATAGGACGAGGTGTAGACAGACATCTACAGTCACTAAAGTCATGGTCCTTCCTGTTCCTAATTGACTTTTTTTTTTTTCCACAGGCAGAGTGGACAGTGAGAGAGACAGAGAGAAAGGTCTTCCTTTGCCGTTGGTTCACCCTCCAATGGCCGCCGCAGCTGGCATGGTGCGGCTGGCGCACCGTGCCGATCCGATGGCAGGAGCCAGGTGCCTATCCTGGTCTCCCATGGGGTGCAGGGCCCAAGACTTGGGCCATCCTCCACTGCACTCCTGGGCCACAGCAGAGAGCTGGACTGGAAGAGGGGCAACTGGGACAGAATCCGGCGCCCCGACCAGGACTAGAACCCGGTGTGCCAGCGCCACAAGGTGGAGGATTAGCCTGTTAAGCCACGGCACCTGCCCCTAATTGACTTTTATACTTGATCTTAGCCAAAAGGCTGAGAAGTGATACCTAATTGACTTTTATCAATTTATTTATGTGCTTGCTTGGAAGAAATCACAGAATGATGTAGAATTTTACTTGCGTTTTTATCTTTCTCACACTAGGCTCTGAGTTTCTTGAAGCCAGTGATTGGTTCTTATTATTCATGTCTGTACATTACTGCATGTTTACTGAGTTTCTAGAAGACAGTCACTATCCAATAAAAAATCTGTAGACTATTGCATCCTTGTCCTCCTTATCAGAACTTGCATTCCTGGCATTATGCTAACCAACCTTAACTGGACAATCAGGTATTAGCCTACAGGTCTCTGCTCACTCAGTGTATAGATATTTATTGAGAGTTATCTGTGTGTGACATGGTAGACAATTTTGGGAGTGCTGACAGCCCTTGCCCTCTTGGAGCTTGCAAATTTCATCTGAAATGTTACACATTCCAACCAAAATTTCTTTGAAATATCTTATGCCAAGAAGGCAAGTACTGTGTGATTTGGTTTCCTTTAGTTTATCTTCTAATCTCCTCCAGGAAAGCTTAAAAACCATAGTTCCAAGATTCCTTCGCAAGTAAAGTTGTGTGCATGATTCAAGATCCTTCTTTATAAGATGGAGCTAAGTTATGTCAGAGAGGGTGTTTGAAGCATACATTTTGCTGACACAATCATAGTGCATGTATTGCTCTATAATCAAAAATTCTGGTTTTAGCTTTCTGGGGTGCTAGAGTCAGCATGGTTGCCATTGCTCCCTGATTAAAAGAATCTTTTGCTGGGCTGGTCTATACCAGGGTTCTGGGAGTCATTATTAGCACCCCAGACTATAGCTTATCACTTCAGTCCTTTGATTTTTCTAAGTATTACTTCCCTCCATTAAATCTCTTTGTGCTTAGAGTAGCCTGAAGGGCTTCTGTTACATGCAGTGGAAACTGAATCAATATATCCTGTTTTTCTTCCAGGGAAGAATCATTTGTTCTAGTTTAGGGAATACTCTAGATTTTCATGAAAATGTGTGCTGTGGCCTGTGCCAGTTATCATTTGCTTGATGCTCTTGTGTCTTGCGAGCTTATACTCTGTACTCCTGGGCCTGGACTTTTTGCCTCAGGTTTCCTGTGAGATGCTGCCCTTAGCAGCCTAGAAGGTAGAAAGGAAAAGCAAATCTGCCTTTGGCCCTGGAATAGTGGCAGTGTCTCAGTCACTGGTGATTGCTGCCAGGAAACTTGGTGTGATTCCAGACTCCTGTAGCTCAGAAAGTCAGAGATAGTTTGTAGTTTGGGGTTGAGAGGGAAGTAGGGAGTGGGTGAACCAAAACAGCCTTCTCTGTCTCCCACTTCTGAAGAGAAGCAAAATTCTTCACTGCCTTACACAATAAAACAGCTAGAAAATTACTGCCGATGGAGTAGATTTTAATAGAACAATACTCCTCCCTGTCCAGTTTCATTTTCCACAGTTTTAGCTACACATGGTCAAATGGAAAATTTAAGAAACAAAAAATTCACATTTTAAACTGAGCACCATTCTAAGTATTATGATGGAACCTTACATTGACCCATTGTGTACCTCCT
Source organism: Lepus europaeus (assembly GCF_033115175.1). NCBI lineage: Eukaryota > Metazoa > Chordata > Mammalia > Lagomorpha > Leporidae > Lepus > Lepus europaeus. The sequence goes on from NC_084842.1 coordinate 51,777,630, forward strand.
AGGAAGTGAATTATCCCTTTGTCCAGGTAACCATGCTGTATATGTTACCGGCTCGTTAGTTGCTTAGTAGCCATCTCAGTTACCAGGTCAATTGTGCTATTGCAGGGCTTTCAAATAAGTTTTTTCTTTTTGAAAGAGAGAGCAAGAGTGATCAGGCAAAAGAATCCATATTCACATAACTTTCATTATGTAGATTATTATAACTATTCTATTTTATTATGTTACTGTTGTTAGTCACATATTTACTGAACTTAATTTGCAAGTTAAACTTTATCATAGGCATGCATGGTTGTGTAAAACAGTGTATATGGTGTTTGCTATTATCCAGATTCACTTGCACCTTGTTTAACTAAAATCCATTGGGCTTACTGTTGAAGGCACTGAGATAATTACAGATGATTTGAGAAAAAAAAAAAAGAATGCTCACTCCATTTCAAGGAGAAGTTTGAGTTCTCTTAGGAGTCATAATGACAGCTCGATCAAAAAGCAAGAATAAAGGCCTAGGAATACACTCTTATTCAAGGGTTGCACAAGAACATTTTGCCGCAGAGAGACAACATCAATTTTCTCACACCTAAACAACCTATTTACCAGAGGTTTTCCTTTATGAAGCAGTGACTTCACACAGCGTCTCAAAGCCTGAGCACTTGGATACCAATGATGTTGTTTCCTAGCAACAATAACTGCACAGAAGCTCTCAAAATTTCCTCCCATCCCCTGGGGACTTCCTAGTGGTGCAGAGAGTACAGATAAAATTAAGTTGATGTCAATGGATAAAGATTCATGGAGCTAGTAAAATGTAGCAGTGTATGGATGCTAGTGTTTTTCTTTACTACACAAGACACTCTATTTTGGATGCATTTTCTAGTCTGGAAATAAACATTACTCCCCACTGTGCTTAAAAGACCCAGGTGGATGGTCTTATGCTGTACTTAAATGCTTTTAGATAATATAGAGACTTAAGCTTCTAATCCATGAGTAGGCAGAAGTAAACAGATTTCCTTTTGTGTAGCAGCCATAGCCCTATGTCAAGTTTCATGGTTTGGGTCTTGATTGGCTTAGGGCAATCCGTAAAGTAGCATTGTCTTTCCTACAGTGATTGGCTCAGGTTTAGTCAATAATCCAGGTTGCCATGGTTTGATTGTGTCCCCTCAAATTCCTGTGTCAGAAACTTCATCCTCAAAATGGCAGTATTGGGAGATGTGATCTTTAAGAACTGCATAATCATGAGGACTCCACTCATGAATGGATTATTATATGAACGGGTTCCTTATAAAAGAGTGAGAACCCCTTGATCTATTTTTTTTAAACTCTTTGCTGTCTCTTTGCCATCTGCTCTGGGATGATGCAGCAAGAAGGCCCTTACCAGATGCTGATATTGAACTTCCCAGCCCCCCAAGTCTTTAGCCAGTAACTTTGTGTTCATTATAAATTATCCAGCCTGTGGTATTCTGTTATAGTAACACCAAAGGCACTAAGACACAGCTCTAAAATAATGACTCATACAAAACCTTAAAGAAAGAAATAGAAGAGGATACCAAAAAATGGAGAAATCTTCCATGCTCATGGATTGGAAGAATCAATATCATCAAAATGTCTATTCTCCCAAAAGCAATTTATACATTCAATGCAATACCAATCAAAATACCGAGGACATTCTTCTCAGATCTGGAAAAAATGATGCTGAAATTCATATGGAGACACAGGAGACCTCAAATAGCTAAAGCAATCTTGTACAACAAAAACAAAGCCAGAGGCATCACAATACCAGATTTCAGGACATACTACAGGGCAGTTGTTATCAAAACAGCATGGTACTGGTACAGAAACAGATGGATAGACCAATAGAACAGAATAGAAACACCAGAAATCAACCCAAACATTTACAGCCAACTTATATTTGATCAAGGATCCAAAACCAATCCCTGGAGGAAGGACAGTCTATTCAATAAATTGTGCTGGGAGAATTGGATTTTCACTTGCAGAATCATGAAGCAAGACCCCTACCTTTCACCTTACACAAAAATTCACTCAACATGGATTAAAGACTTAAATCTATGACCCAACACCATCAAATTATTAGAGAGCATTGGAGAAACCCTGCAAGATATAGGTACTGGCAAAGACTTCTTGGAAAAGACCCCAGAAGCACAGGCAGTCAAAGCAAAAATTAACATTTGGGATTGCATCAAATTGAGAAGTTTCTGTACTGCAAAAGAAACAGTTAGGAAAGTGAAGAGGCAACAGACAGAATGGGAAAAAATATTTGCAAACTATGCAACAGATAAAGGGTTGATAACCAGAATCTACAAAGAAATCAAGAAACTCCACAACATCAAACCAAACAACCCACTTAAGAGATGGGCCAAGGACCTCAATGGACATTTTTCAAAAGAAGAAATCCAAATGGCCAACAGACACATGAAAACATGTTCAAGATCACTAGCAATCAGAGAAATGCAAATCAAAACCACAATGAGGTTTCACCTCACCCCGGTGAGAATGGCTCACATTCAGAAATCTACCAACAACAGATGCTGGAGAGGATGTGGGGAAAAAGGGACACTAACTCACTGTTGGTGGGAATGCAAACTGCTCAAGCCACTATGGAAGTCAGTCTGGAGATTCCTCAGAAACCTAAATATAACCCTACCATACAACCCAGCCATCCCACTCCTTGGAATTTACCCAAAGGAAATTAAATTGGCAAACAAAAAGCTGTCTGCACCTTAATGTTTATTGCAGCTCAATTCACAAAAGCTAAGACCTGGAACCAACCCAAATGCCCATCAACAGTAGACTGGATAAAGAAATTATGGGACATGTACTCCATAGAATACTATACAGCAGTCAAAAACAATGAAATCCAGTCATTTGCAACAAGATGGAGGAATCTGGAAAACATTATGCTGAGTGAATTAAGCCAGTCCCAAAGAGACAAATATCATATGTTCTCCCTGATCGGTGACAACTAACTGAGCACCAAAGGGGAAACCTGTTGAAGTGAAATGGACACTATGAGAAACAGTGACTTGATCAGCTCTTGTCCTGAATGTACATTATAATACTTTATCCATTTTAGTATTTTTTTTGTTCTAATACTATTGGTTGAACTCTGTAATTAACACACAATTATTCTTAGGTGTTTAAATTTTAACTGAAAAGTGATCCCTGTTAAATATAAGAGTGGGAATAAGAGAGGGAAGAGATGTACAATTTGGGACATGCTCAATCGGACTTGCCCCAAATGGTGGAGTTAGAAATGTGCCAGGGGATTCCAATACAATCCCATCAAGGTTGCATGTACCAATGCCATCTCACTAGTCCAAGTGATCAATTTCAGTTCACAATTGATCACACTGGTAGGTCTAAGAGTCAAAGGGATCACACAACCAAGACTAGTGTCTGCTAATACTAACTGATAGAATCAAAAAGGGAGAGAACGATCCATCATGGGAAGCGGGAGACACAGCAGACTCATAGAATGGCAGATGTCCTAAATAGCACTCTGGCCTCAGAATCAGCCCTTAAGGCATTTGGATATGGCTATAGAATCCATGAGAGTATTTTAGGCATGGAAAGCCAAGACACTCTGGAAGAAAAAAAAAAAAAGAAGACCTAAATGAAAGATCTCTGTGAGTGAGATCCCAGTGGAAAGAACGGGGCCATCAAAGAAGGAGGTACCTCTCTCTGAAGGGAGGAGAGAACTTCCACTTTGACTATGACCCTGTCAGAATAAGATAGAAGTCGGCAAACTCAAAAGGCTTCCATAGCCTTGGCAACTCATCACTAGAGCCTAGGGAGATTACTGACGCCATAAACAAGAGTGTCAAATTGTTAAGTCAACAACAGGAGTCACTGTGTACTTATGTCTCATGTGGGATCTGTCCTTAATGTGTTGTCCAATGTGAAATAATGCTGTCACTAGTACTGAAACAGTATTTTACACTTTGTGTTTCTGTGTGGGTGCAAACTGATGAAATCTTTACTTAATATATACTAAATCGATCTTCTGTATATAAAGATAATTGAAAATGAATTTTGATGTGAATGGAATGGAGAGGGAGCAGGAGATGGGAGGGGTGCGAATGGGAGGGAAATTATGGGGGAGGGGGAAGCCATTGTAATCCATAAACTGTACTTTGGAAATTTATATTTACTAAATAAAAAATTATTAAAAAAACCAAAAATAATGACTCATGGCAATCTAATGGCCAAATTAACTGTTCAGAAGTAGGTATATCTCCTAATTTGGTCCAATCTTAGAGAAACTCAGGATTTTAGTTCAATAACTGGAGGAAAAACAATTTTTTTCTCTCTCTTTCTCCTTTAGCTGTTGGCAAACAAGAAATTCTGAGAGGAGAGTGTCTGGTCCAAATGCAAGGGCCGATATGTTTCCTTCCTGCTTATATTAGTTTTTACTTGCACCTAATTAAAATGCCCTAATGCACACTCTTTATCAGCATTTCAACTGTTGTTGAAATAATCTCTTGAAATGAACATCATAGTCTGCCACACCATAATTCCTTCTACTCTCCCACGAGTGGAACAATGTTAGGAATTTATCAGTATCTTTGCTCTTATAGCTTTGTAGATCCATTTCATTTCAGAACTAATAGATATTTATGGTTGTGCATTTCAGCAGCAGATTAGAAAGCCAAGTGGGTTTAATCCTTCTAGGGGTTCCATATGTGCTATGGCAATTACTCTAAAGATTACTTTGAATTACTTCTCATGCATTTCTGTATGTCCATGACATACAATAAATAAACCTAGGAAGGCACATTTATTTAAATACAACTCTATACAATGACCCGCTTAGTATTTGACTCCTGACAGCCCGCTGTTGAAGTGTTCATCTAGTCTTCAAGGATGACAACCCTATTTTCTCAGTCAACTCTGTAACTACGTTTTTAGATAGTTATAAAGTATGTTCTTATAATAAATAAAAAATTCACCTTCCAGAAGAATATTCACCATTTAATCCTTGTGTCCCTATTATCTTAAAAAGAAACAAACCCAGTCATTTTTCTCTATAGTAGAAGCCCTCAGTTTGGGGATGCTTCTCATAGCCTTCCTGTCGCTTTTCTCTCCAGACTCCAGGCCTTCCCAGGACATGCATAGTCTTTTATATGTGTGTGTGTGTGTGTATATACATATATATATATATATATATAGTTAAAATATCCTTTTCTTAAAAAAAGATTTATTTATTTATTTGAAAGTCAGATTAACAGCGAGAGGGGAGAGGGAGAAAGAGAGTTCTTCCATCTGCTGGCTCACTCCCTAGATGGGCCCAAAGGCCAGGGCTGGGCCAGGCTAAAGCCAGGAGCCAGGAGCTTCCTCCAGGTCTCCTATGTGGGTATCAGGGGCCCAGGAAGTCAGGCTGTTCTCTGCTGCCTTTCCCAGGCCATTAGCAGGAAGCTGGATTGGAAGAGGAGCAGCCAGTTCTCAAACCATAGCCCATTAGGATGCTGGCATTGCAGGCACGGCTTCACCCACTATGCCACAACACTGGGCCCAGACAGGCAGTTTTATGAAGAATTTTAACTGTTCAGTAATTTCCAGATTGCTTATATGCCCCTTAAAGTAGAGCCCCGAAGTGATAGGCAGCCATGTCTACCTTCTTTTTCCTCTCGTTTGGTCATCTGAATCCATTCTACCTTCCGTATACCTACTCCAGAGATAATCCTGCTCTGGTTTTCAAGCCACTGCTGACCGATGTAAGAATAACCCAGCAGTAGATTTGAAACTGCAGCATGTTCTCAGATTTTGGGACTTTGAGTCCAGGCATGTTTTCTAGTTTCTTAAGCATCTCCTGAAATGCCCACTATTTCCAACTAGATTCAAGATCTAATACTTTAGAAGTAAGTTCAGGATACTCAGACTTCTCTGAACTCCTTTCAAACCTTGGCATCTGATATTTCTGACTAGTCTATAAAATTCTCGACAGATTTTCTAGAGACATACTCCTTCATGTCTGTTTAAATGGCCTGGTTCATTAATCCTTATCTACACTAGACTGTGCCCAGGTAGAGACTTTTACACCATAGGCATCATATTAAGTATATTAATATCTATTCACATACTGTATTAAACATAGTTTATATAGCACTAAAAAGTATTGAATTATAGCTGCCTTGTATATATAATGTATATGTGTTTTAATATTGTAGTTTTCTTTTTGTCATTTGGAGACAATAATTTAAGACTCTTGAGAAACTTGTAGCAAGCAGACATTTTGCCTGTAGTGATTAATATGTAAATCGCTCAGCTAAACCTCAGACACCACGGGGGCTCCAGTGCAATGGCCAAAATCTCTTTCTAAACATTCTTTGCTTGAAATATATCCATCTCCTCTTAAATTTCCCACTGGTGGAAATCCTGCTACCATCATCAGAACTTCTGACACTGATTGTGGTCTGTCTTGACTATTAAGTCATAAATCACCTGTAATATCTTTAGATGAAATTCCTGCTAAGTTGGATGGCATGCGACAGACGTATCCTTGAACCATCCAGCTGCTCCTTCTGGGGCTGATTCCTTGTTTGACTCCATTCTGACCTTGTCATCACTTCTGGCCTCACTTTGAGGAGGGCCCTATATGGTTTAGTACAATATTGGTGTGAATGGCTAGGCAAAACCATGACATTTCTTGTTCTAATCAATAATAGTTAATAAAGCAGCACAAGTTCCACTTGATTTTTTCAATAAATTATTTTATTTCCCGTTGGACTCAAGTATGGAATTTAATATTGTCCCATTCAGTTTTACCTAATTCAGTTTGACTCACTGTTTTAATCTGTTGAGATTTTTTGCTTTTGTTTTTGTTTGGATCCTGAGTTTCTCACCCTCTCAGTTTCATGTTACCTGCAAATTTGAAAAACATGCCTTTTATTGTTATTTCCTTGACTGGGACAAATGTGGATCAGCAGAGACGAGGAGAGAGCCCTGGAACACTCTCTTGGTGATATCTCTGCAGGCTGATAATAAAGGGATTTAATCAGCACTTTGCAAGGGGACAGCATCATTTGTACATTTAATATTTGTTTAACTATTTTAGCCTTGAGTCTGTACCTCTATATTTATCATATTTTCTTGACTCACTGACTTGTGGGCATATTAAATTAAAAAAGAGGTCTGCTTTGAGTTGTTTTAGTGAAATCAAGCTGCCTCCGAAGATTACCCTGCTATGGTATCTAGGGCTCGGAACTTTATCTAGACATCATCCTTGTCTGCAAAATTTATCTTTCTTACCTCCTAGAACAATGAAATGGTTTACTTAATTATAGCAACACCAATAACCACGTGCTGTCCTATAGGCTTATGCTAGCAACCCCCCTTCCAATGCACAGCTTCCTTTAATAAGCACTAATAGGGCTATATTGCAATAAGTTACATAGTTGCATATGTTTTAGGGAAATTAATGGTCAAAGATCAGAATCAGCATTGCTCTATATCCAAAACCAGTGGTGAAGTGAAAAGTAACCATACCTGGAAATGCTAATATTATTATTATATGCTTATATTGCTTTGTTTGTTACCAGAATTTTTTCAAAGCAATCTCTATCCATCTACATTTTATGTGTCTTAATAATAAGAGGAGAGGACCAATTACATTTCAGAGAAAAATCTTTACCCAACGGTTTCTGCAACAATTAATAAGAAACAAATATTAGGTCTTTGTCTTCTGAACCTGACACAGCTCCTACATTTCTTGGACTTTTCTAGGTGACAGGAGCCTCTTCTGGCCTAATGAGGTGATTCCAGCGACCCCTAAATAGCTTCAGCATGAGGGTTGGCTGCCAGGAAGGCCAAACTTCTGTTAGAAAATGACATTTTTAGCCTCCTGGAAGGCGGGGAGGAGGGCTGGATATTGAGTTCATAATCTATCATGCCTGTGAGATGAAACCCCCTAAACAACAGGATTTGAAGCGTTTCGGGGCTGGCGAACATATCAAGATGTGGTGAGAGTGGCATGTCCAAAGAGGAAATGGAAATTTCATTCCCCTACTCCACACCTTGCCTTTGCTTCTCTTCCATTTGGTTGCTCTTGTGTCTTATCCTTTATAATAAATTGGTAATAGTAAGTAAACTCTCTCCCAGAGTTCTGTGAGCTGTTTCTCTAAACTGTCAAATACAGGAGCAGATGTGTGGGAACCTCCAACTTGTAGCCAAGTCAGTCAGAGGTGTGAGTAATCTGGGGACCCAATGTTTGTGACTGGTGCCCGTAATGAGGACATGCTTGTGGGACTGAGCCCTTCAGTCTGAGAGGCCTGACACTCATTACCAAGAGTTAGTGTCACAATTCAATTGAATTGTAGGAGACCTCTAGATGTCCAGGGAGTAGGAGAATTGGTTGATGTGAGAAAAACACACACATTTGGTGTCAGAAGTGTTGTGAGTAAAAACAGTTCAGAATTTTCAACTTTTATTGACAATCACAGAGTAGAGTTTTCCAGGAAACACTTATAGTCAAATGTTCTTTTATTGGCTTAAAACTCTTTTACATTATATCCTTAATGAACATCTCAAATACTTATACCTTCCTCCTTAAAAAATAATTAATTAGGTGAAAGATGGAAATAAACGGTGACTGTTCACTATTTTCTTTAATAGATTTACCTATTTATTTGAAAGACAGAATTACAGAGAGAGGGGGATAGACAGAGAGGTCTTCTTCTGCTGCTTCATTCCCTAAATGGTCACATTGGTGGGGCTAGCCAGAGTGTAGCCAGGAGCCCAGAGCTTCATCTGAGTCTCTCACATGGGTTCCAGGGGTGTTAGCAGAGAGTTGGATCGGAAGTGGAGGAGCCCAGATATGAACCAGTACTAATATGGGATGCTGGTGTTGCAGGTGGCAGCTTTACCTGCTAAACCACAGTGCTGGCCTTTAACTATTGTTCATAAGTTCCGCAAATATCTGGATCCAACTTTCAAAAAAGGTAAGCTTAATAGTACTGCACCTAAATAAAATATTTTCTCCTTGCAAAGTTTTTCAGGCACCTCTGTTTCAAAATTCTGACAACATTTTACTTAATACCATAGTCATGCAATAGAGAGCACTTTGCCTTTTCCACTCTCCGCTTTCTTAGATGAGATCGTGGTCTTTTTGTGATTAGTTGTCACTTCTGCCAGTAACTTCTGCTTTGATTAAAAGGTGTTACAGTGGATTAAATATTGCTTTAGAAGCTGGCATCCCATACTGAGTGCTGGTTCAAGTCCCAGCTGTTTGCTTCTGATCCAGCTCCCTGCTGGTGAGCCTGGGAAGAAGGAAGAGAAGATGGATGGCCCAAGTACTTAGTCCCCTGCCACCCATGTGTGAGACCTGGATGGAATTTCAGGCTCTTGCACCATTAGGGAGTGAGTCTGTGGACAGGGGGCGAATCAATCTCTCTCATTCTCTCTCTCTCTCTTTCTCTCTCATTCTCTCTCTCTCCGCTTTCTGCTCTTTCTGTCACGCTGCTTTTCAAGCAAATGAATCCTAAAAAGGAAATAAATAGAATAAGGAGGAAAAGTCAAATCTTGCTCCACTTTGGACAGTTATTTGGCTCTGGGCAAAGTCTCTTATCACTGCATTCTCCTAAAAGGGGAACAGCTACATTTACTTAAGCATATGGAAAAAAATTAACCCTGTAAGCAGAGAATCTAATGTGTCAATATTGGAATATTGTTGAGGATTACTTAATACTGATGTTGATTAAGAATATATTTCTCAAAAATAACAACAATAACCCCCCAAAATCCCAAAACTAGAAGAAAGGGTTTTGAATGTTATAACCAAAAAGAAATACCAATGCTTGAGCAGACAGATATGTTTACTATGATTGGACATTACACAATGTACACATGTCCTAAAGAACCCTGTAAATATATACAATTTTTACATGTCAAAAAATGCTAAAAAAAGAAGGCATGATCTATTTGGCATCATTAAAGGTATGCACTATTGTTTTACTTATAAGGATCAAGAACAAAAGCAGGCCTTGTTTAGAGAAAGAAGAAATCTCCAATTTTGACAGCACCCAATATGCCAAATGTGCTTGTATTTTCCAAAGTATAAATCTTTGAGGATAAATAAGACCATAAACATGTACAGAAACCAAGGCAATTATCCAGCTAGCTGATACACAATACTGTTTCAATTTCACTGCCCTGGCAGTGTTATTCTTGGCCCACCACCCTAGATTAACAGTGTAGATAATAATCTCAGTTATCTAATCTTTATGGCTACTTCACATCCTAATGTGGGAAGCTATTCAAAATATCATGATGGCATTTTTATTTTGAAGAGTCATGTACATCACAATTTTATGGCTTGTGGACCTGCCCTTAGTGGTTATTAAGTTTTGTTCCATTATGTTTAAATTCTTTCTATTTTTTTCCTTCATTTTTGGGGGTGGGGTGGGGGGGGTCTCTTCACTGAGAAATTCTGATAAGGAATGGTGATTTGTCAATAAAATACATTTTTGGAAAACTTATTTAAATATTTAAAAAACCTGCAAACCATTCATGATAAAATGTCTGCAGTGTGTTGGGGAAAGCAAATATAAATATAAAAATGTGTGGATACCTGTATATACAATCAAGAATGTGTGTGTAAATAGTTAATAGTGATTATCTATGGATAGTATAATTATGAGTGATTATTTTATGTTTCAGAAAATCATATTCACATGGTGAAAATGTAATGCTTTTAAAAGTAAAGGCTTAATAAGTTATTTTTACATTCTAGAAATTGCCTGAATATATTTGGGAGAATAAATTTCAAATCTTTGAAATTGTTCAAATAACCTCTAGAGGGCACTGAAGACCTTCCTGAATCACAGGAGTCCAGATTCTGTCTGAAGATTTCATCTCTTCCAGTTAGAAGAATTTTCAATTTTGTTTGTGCTGATTTTAACTTTGGTTCACTGTACCCACAAGGTTTTACTCTAATTTATTTATGTTAAATGACACTAGGACAATTATGATTAATGTACCTTGTCACAAACTCAAATTTTCAGCAAGAAATATATTTAAATGACTATAACTCTAATCACTAAAGTAACTGTAACAAATTATTTCTTTTAGTATATTCAATGCTTAAGTCATAATCTTCTCACTAATATATCCTTAAAAGGACAGTGTATTCTAGCTTAGCTATGCATATGAGTTAACAAAAATCTATGTGCTATAAATAATAAAGATCCATTTTTCACATATCTCATTTGCAATTATATAGCTCAAAGCAATGATGTGCATTAAATGAAAAATTACCATAATATCAGATTCATTTTTGTCTGTATTAACTTGCTTTCTAGTCTCTTATTTCACGTATTTTAAATATCTCATATCTCTTATTCACTCTCAGATTGTGCTTATTGAGACTTCCTTAATTTACTTTCTAAATCTAATGCTACTCTCAGCTGTGGATGCAAAGTATGTGATCTCCACCCTAGATTTTCATATGTGTGTGTTACACTACATATATCAGTCATATAATACCAAGCTCTTATACCTAAACAAAGTGGATCATATTTCCTAGCAAAAAAGCTTTTCTCTGAAAATTTTCAGCTGCCTTCCAGGATTCCATATATTCTGAATCCCTGCTAGGATCAGACTTTAGCAAGCTGTTTGTGTTCTTGTATAGTTTCCTGGCTTTTTGAATCCATGTGAATAGAATTTTGTAGAGCTGACAGTTCACGCTTGTATCCATAACTTATTTGCACTCATTTCCAAGTGCTAGATTGGTGTCACAAAGGTTATTGTGGCAGGCATGTGGGGCACGTTTATATCTGTGTTTCTTAAATTGCATTGTGTCTGTGCATGATGAAAAAAACCCTAACCGATTATTATTGGTTTTCTGGGATTGAGTTTTCACTCCGTGTAATTTGGCAGTTACAGTGATGAGACACGTGGCTTGCTGCCATTTTATTTGTGCTTAAGTCTTTATTTCTGATGTTCATGAAATAGGAAGACAGACAAACATGAATTTATCTTTAGAGCTGCCTGGTGTGTAACAGTTAGGAGATAGCAGAGTTGAGGGCTCAGCTCTCTAGTTGCTGCCCATCTCAGACCTGTGAAGAAAAACAGTGATTATAATTTTCACTTTTCAGATGGGGTAAATGGAAGTACAAATAAATTTCCATGACCTGATTGGGAAGGCTGAATGCTTCCAAGTTTCTATCTGTGGAAATGGGGCCAATAATCTGTGCTACCTGACTCATGGGGGAGATAAAAAAGGTCATTTTGCAGACTGACAGCTACAGAGCGCTTCTCAGAAGCAATCCATCACCAAAATACTTAGAAGCTTTACAGAAGCATCCTGTGTTGCTTCAGGATGTGTTACAGCGGTCGTTCTCCACCTTGGGGGGTTTCCCTGCTAGGGGACATTGGGCAACATCTATTTTTGATTCTCTAAAAGTGGGGAAGGGTGCTGATTATATCTTGTATGTAGAGGTCAGGGATGCTACTAACTACCCTAAATTTGAACAGGACAGTGGCCCTCAAGACAGATGATCTGATCCAACATGTCAGGTGCCAACATGAAGAAATTCTGGCCCATAGCTTTTGGATGCTGTGGTTCATAGAATAGTTCCTGTCAAAACCATTTGTATGGATGATGTGACATGTTGTAGAGAATGATACCTTGATCTTACTCTGAAATGATAGAATTTTTATGAAGGGAAGATGCAGAATTGCTTGGTAAACAAATTACAAATAGATGTCTTTTTTTTTTTTTTTTTGACAGGCAGAGTGGACAGTGAGAGAGACAGAGAGAAAGGTCCTCCTTTTCTGTTAGTTCACCTCACAATGGCTGCTGTGGCTGGTGCACCGCTCCGAGATCTGAAGCCAGGAGCCAGGTGCTTCTCCTGGTCTCTCATGCGAGTGCAGGGCCCAACCATCCTCCACTGCACTCCTGGGCCACAGCAGAGAGCTGGACTGGAAGAGCAGCAACTGGGACAGAATCCAGCACCCTGACAAGGACTAGAACCCGGTGTGCTGGAGCCGCAGATGGAGGATTAGCCTAGTGAGCCGCGGCGCCAGCTGACAAATAGATTTCTATGCTATAATCCAAATCTTGATCCACCCCCAGTCTCAACCATAAAGATTGTGGTCATGCACTATAATGGGTTTTCAAAAAGTTCATGGAAAATATGTATTATGAAAAATCTGTGCAGGGATTTCAAAATTTTTTTTCACACTAAAATAAACATCTTTTAATTCTACTTTCCATGAACTTTCTGAAGTACTGTCCTACTTGGCGAGGTGGAAATCTTACAAGAAAATGAGACCATCCTGATTAATAAGCATGGAAAACCCTTTGCTCTTTGAATAGCTAATAGCCTGGACTTCCCCAACACAAACACTAGTTAAAGATACTTCAGAGAAGAGAAGAGAGGAAGAAAAATCAAGAAGAAAGAGTCAGTGTAAACCTGGGAAAGACTGTGTCTGCCTCTTCCCCTTTCTATGGGTTCTGGCTGGGAGTTTGGGGTTAGACAGCCTCTTTAAAGTTCTGAGATACCAGGGGAAGCAAGTCTTGAGGAGAAGACTGCTCATTCCATTCTTCTGGAGTTCAGTCAGCATGCCCTGTTAAGGCTATAGAGGACCAGAGACAGCTCTGTATGAGTTTCCTGTGAGTTTCTAACAGTGAGGGAGAATTTCAGAGAGATCCTGGTGACAAATATGCACTGGGAGGGAACATGTAGTTCAGGAAGAGATTTCAAAGTCACCCCATTAGAAGGATGGTTCCTACCAGGGATCAGTAAAGACCAGTGAAGTCTCAGATACATCACTGCTCCCGGAGAGTTGAGTGGGAGCTGAGTCACCACCACAAAAACATCCACTCACCACTGGAATGAGAACCTGATCATGCTTGTCCTGAGCCCCAGGCAGGAGAAGGCACCTATGCAGTTCGAGGGTGGTCCAGGACCCACAGACAGAGCATGAAAAGCAGACACTCCTCTCCAGTGCTCCATAGTGATGTTTCTGGAAGCACCTTCTAATCTTAGACTCAACTACCAGGGGAGGAGTAGCACAAAAGGGTTGCAATGCCAGTGGATTAGGAGGCATTCTGTGTGCGTCTCCTGGTGGTTCCACCCCTTTGCCCTTGGAGATCAACGTCAACACCAGGGTGAAGAACAGGAAGACTAATAAACAATCAAGATGTTACTGTGGGGCCGGCGCTACAGCATAGAGGTTAAGGCCACTGCCTGCAGTGCCAGCATCCCATATGGGTGCTGATTTGAGTCCTGGCTGCTCTACTTCTGATCCAGCTCTCTTCTGTGGCCTGAGAAAGCAGTCTAAGATGGCCCAAGTCCTTGGGTCCCTGCACCCGCATGGGAGTCCTGGAAGAAGCTCCTGGCTCCTGGCTTCGGATTGGCTCTGCTCCACCCGTTGCTGCCATTTGGGGAGTGAACTTTCAGATGGAAGATCTCTCTCTCTCTTTCTCTGCCTCTCTGTGTAACTCTTTCAAATGAATAAATAAACCTGCATGTACACTTAAAGTATCTAAGAAATTAATGAGTTTGAGAGACTATGTGGAAATTATTACACTGGACCACTGAGTATAAAATTTAGTTAAACTATAGAAAATAAAGAATGTGGGGCCGGCACCGTTGCACAATAGGTTAATCCTCCGCCTGCAGTGCCGGCATCCCATATGGGTACTGGTTCTAGTTCCGGCTGCTCCTCTTCCAATCCAGCTCTCTGTTAATGGCCTGGAGTAGCAGTAGAAGATGCCCAAGCCTTTGGGCCCCTGCACCCACATGGGAGACCCAGAAGAAGCTCATGGCTCCTGGCTTCGGATCGGTGCAGCTCTGGTGTTGCAGTCATCTGGGGAGTGAACCAACAGAAGGAAGACCTTTTCTCTCTGTCTCTCCCTCTCTCTGTCTGTAACTCTAATTCAAATAAATAAAAATAAATAAATTTAAAAAAAGAAAATAAAGAATGTATTTCAATACTTCTTATTTTGTTGACATTAAGATTCTTACTCATTTCATTTGTACTATGGGAAAAATTTCAGAGATTATTATGTCTAGTGTCTTATACCCAATCTTTATTGAATAACTGGTGTGTCTGCTATAAGCAGGGATCATTTTAAAATTCTACCAAGAAGAACTACAGTTACTATCTCATAAAAAACATATATGGGGCTTTAAGAGTATACTGAGGTACTTTTTCTCCTCCAAAGAATTTCCATTTTACCTTTACAATTACATAGATGGTTGCTCAATTTCTAAAAGTTCATGTTACTAAAACATGAATTTTTAAAATATATTTGTACTAGAAGAATCCTTTATCATAGATTTTTCATCTTTTTCAGAGATAATTTAATTTAACCCACATACTCTGACTAAATGACCCTGAACATGAAGACATTGCTCATCTCTTATATAGACTGGTCTCAGACCTACTGCTTCTGATCATTAATTTTCACTATAAAAGGAAGATTTTTGCTAGGTTACTTTTCTAGAGTTTAGAGCAGTCAATACTTCTGGAAATTGTTTAATAAATTCAATGAAAAATATCATTGAAACTTCAATGCTTAGTTACTATCTTCCTTGTTGACAGTTGCCTTTTTCCTCAAGATATTATATGGTAGGAAACCATTTATATGCTCTATATTGAGCCTTAGTTCTACGTTAATTATGAGGCACCTCATATGCATTATCACAAGAAGTTCCAGAGAAGTCATTACAAAGAATATGCATAGAAAATTAGAAATTCTGCTCCAGAATGAACCCTGGAAATAAATACTAGTGTTCACGTAATAACCTGTATCAAAAGCACATATCTCCTAGTGATCATATTCATAGCGGCTATTGATTTAGTTACCTTTTATAGGTCAGGCATAGAGTTGATCACTTTATGCATATAATCATATCATTCAGTCATTACAATAGACATTTAGGAAGAAATTATCCCCATTCTAAAGATCAGAAAACTGAGGCATAGATAGTATAAATTATGGCTTCAAGTCTTGTTAGGGTAGTGTTAGTTTATTTCTGAAATCTTTCTTTACCACTATATTGTTTAACTTCAAACTAATTGCTTCATGATACTGGTTCATACTTTTAGCTTCATATTACAGGAAGAATTAACCTACAAGTACCCTATTAGGTTGAAAGGTTTGTTTTTTGACATTTTTAAAGATGTAAAACAATTTTATATGGTTCACCTTTCTATACTATATTACATTCAACTATAGTGTAACGGGAGACTTCTAAAAGTTCATGATCAAATACATAATATAAATGAATTGTGGATAGATTTCCATATTTTTGGCACCAAAATTAATTCACCTTTTAATTCCATTTTCCACAAAATCTTTGAAATCCCTTTGTATAGTCTGTTCAGTACCATACCATGTACTGTATTATGTTCAGTTATAGGCTCAGTTCAGCCAAGATTATGATTTGAGGCCCAATGGGAATTGGCCAACTAACCAGTTTTAATCTATTAAGCTATCCATATTTCAGATTGCATTTTACTCTGTAATCTTAAATATAATGAGGAATTTGAAAAGCAAGCAAGGAGTCATTTTGAATTCATCACCCTCGGAGAAAAAGATGTCAAATTAATTCTGGTGTGATGGAAAGAAACATACATAAAATCCAAGGCCTCAATTCTGGATGCAGCTTGCCACTTGCATTTATAAACTTTGTTAAGTCTTAGACATCATGAATCTCAGAAATGTGGGAAATGAGTTTAATTATAACTCTTTTGTAGCTTTATGGGAATGCATGATTTAATTAAAACATCCCAAACACATGTACTGCATGACCACTATGTACAGACACTGTGATAAGCTTTTTTTTTTTTTTTTTTTTTTTGGACAGGCAGAGTGGACAGTGAGATAGAGACAGAGAGAAAGGTCTTCCTTTTGCCGTTGGTTCACCCTCCAATGGCTGCCGCGGCCGGCACACCACGCTGATCTGAAGGCAGGAGCCAGGTGCTTCTTCTGGTCTCCCATGGGGTGCAGAGCCCAAGCACTTGGGCTATCCTCCACTGCACTCCCGGGCCACAGCAGAGAGCTGGCCTGGAAGACAGGCAACCGGCACAGAATCCGGTGCCCCGACTGGGACTAGAACCCGGTGTGCTGGCGCCGCAGGCGGAGGATTAGCCTATTGAGCCACGGCGCCGGCCTGTGATAAGCTTTTGAAATAAAGAGATCAATAAAATCTTTACCGTGTCTTTATCTTAAAGAGCTCATTTTTAAATAGAATATAAAATAATAAATAAAATATATTGTGAAAAGTGTTAGAATAAAAGGAGGTACAAAATATTGCAGAAGCACTGTGGAGGAAATGCATCATTCATCTCCAAGAGCAGAACACTCACCCATCTTGTTTATACTCTAATAAATTTTTATTAAATATTGGCTGAGCAAATAAATGAATCATGGTGATCGAGGGGGAAGCCTAGAGAGAAAACTTCCCTATGTCTTCCTCTTCAGTTTCCTCACTTCCCTCTCATTGCTGAATTCATGTCAGCAAATCATATCTTTCCTCCTCCTGTGAACTTCTTCCTGCTGAGATCACCAAGGGCTTACCAGCTGCCCAATCAGTTGGACCCCTTTGCCTACTTAGCTCAAAAGATCTCTTGTGTTTATTGTTGCTGATCACTGTCACTTAGCAACTCTTGTCTCCTTTTACTTTCTTGAGACAATAATTTTGGATTTTTTTTCCTTGTATGACTCGGACAGTTTCCTGTCCCCTTCTTGAGGTTTTCTGAAATTAAAAACTGTGATGTTCCTTAGGGAATATCTTACTTTCCTTAGATAACCCTTCCACTGTTGGTTATAACTGCTGTGGCTGATTTCTAAATCTTGTCTCTGTACATAATTTTCCTTTGAGACTTAGATTTAAAACTTTCAACAATGTACCCATCATCGTTTAATGGAAATTCCTTTTGTACATGAAATCTCAAGATGTTCAAAATTGAAGTCATCATCTCACCTTCAAGTGTCCTGTCCCTCTTCTGGAACCTTCCAACTCCCAGGCTGTGGCACTTTCATCCCCCTAGTCATTCATGGGATGCATCTACATTTCTTTCTTCTTCCTCACTTACTGTGAAGGACTTATCAATATCTGGTCATCCTCCCCTTTCTGGACATATGCAAGATCACACCAGACTCTTTGGAATTAGGCAGAGCCATGTGACTCATTCTGGCAGTGGGTTGTAAGCCACAGTGACAGGTATTACTTCACACCACAGCCAAGGTATGAATCCCATGCTGTTTGTTACCTTGCTTTAATGACTCAAGAAAATTTTTTTTTCTAAATAGCACTGCTGTCAGCTGATAGAAATCTCCATCAACTGGGTCACTGACTAATTCTGTGGAGCGGACCTTGTCCCACCCCTGCCAACTCATGATAGACATTCAGTGGAGAGAGGGTAGGACTCTGCTCTGCTACCTCTGGGATTCTGGTGCATGTTTGTGGCTACAGCATGACCTGTTACTCCCACTGATACATTAACCTCATCTCAGACATAAAAACTCCCAAATTTCTGTTTTTCCTGTCTGTTATGTTGCTTGTTTTCATGACTGCTTTCCTGAACTGCATCCACAACTGGGTTCATTAACTAGTCAAATTTTAATCTTTTTAAATTTATCTTACACACATCCAAGAGAATGTTTAATTTAAAACACAAATAGGGCAATGGCATTTGTAGTATGAAATCTTTTAATCATCTATCTTAACCTGTAAGAGTAATTTTTAAACTTTGTTCCCTGAACAGTTAATTGATGTTCTAGAAAATATCTCTAAAAGACTAACGTCCCCTTGTTTGAGAAGATTATGCAATAATGCACGCCACATTGGAAGTTTACAACTGTACATTAGTAGAGCATTAAAATATCATGTGGTAAAGAGATTTATAAAACTTGATGTAAGTAATTCTTTCCTTGAATTATTGGATCCTTAACCCTTTTTGAAGAATGCCTTTTAACACTGGAATACCACGATAGTGCTAACTTTTTCCCTAGCCATAAAGGCTCTTATGATTACCCTCTGTCTGTTCCTGTTACTTCTTTTCATGCCATCTTCTGAAATTTATGTTTCAACGATGTTAACTGTGTACGTTTCTGGCACACAGCAGTGCTGTTTACTTCAACTGACCTCATCCCCAAACATGTCACTCTTTAATAGTCCTGTTCCATCTTTTACATTGAGTTCAGATGATGTTTGTTAAGGGAGCTTGTGATGTAAGGACTAAAATTAAGGCTCAATATTATGTGCTTCTTTGATATCTGGTGAAGTCAGTGGGATCTCTAATGGCCTAAGTGCCACTTCTCCTTCCCCTCTACTCCTGTGGATAAGGTCTACCAGATAAATCAGTCTCTTTATCAGGAAACCAGGCACAATTCCTGCTTATCCCTAATGATGGTGTCAGTTTCCTACATGACTGAAGTCAATCACACCCATCCTGTGGGAACCAGGGACATCCCACCCTCTTGGTACAAAGCATGCCTCCCTCAGCTCCTGACTGTTTACGCTTTCTGAGTGTAATCCTCAAGCGGTCTTGCATGGAATATGGTGTCTTCCCCTCGAACCCTACTATGAGATGTGATACATATGACTAACATTATGCTGCTGAACTCTCCTTTCTGCTGTCAATTATCCTTATAACCTGAGGGTGAGAATCCTTCCCTTGCCAACAGGATGAATAGGAAGCAATTAGAACAGAAATCTTCCTGGATACCTTGCTTCATATCTCCCCTCATTCAACCTGAGCTCATAAGAACTCTGTATGTCTCTCTCCTTGTAGTTGCCATATTTTATTATGGTTCTGCTTTATGTGTCTGTCTATATTTTAGATTGATGTCAGAGATGAGGCCTTATGTACTTTCATCTTGCACATAGTTGTCATGATACTGTTTGTGAATCTGATGTTAACATTAAATAATATGTGTTATTTGATGTTTTTATAAGCCATAGATCAAGGCTAACAAGATTGGTATTGTCCCAATGCAAGAGATGAAAAAAGTGAACCATAAGCTATTTTCTTTAAGACCACACAATGTGTTAAGAAGTAGAGCTGGATCTTGAACCTAGGTTTCCCTTTAAAACTGTCATCCTTATATGCAGACAAATATGCTGTTCTTCTATGTCATTGGGGTTGTGATGTTCCAAATGATTTGGTAATGTGACCACTAAATTCATGAAAGTGGGATGTTTCCTTGCCCCAAATTGGCAAGTAGAAGTTACAATTGGGATAAAAAAAGTACAAAGCGTTTCACATTCTGAATAGATGGGGCTACATGTCCCTTCCTTGGTGTACCAAGAGGCAGTACACACTGTCATTTCAACTACTGTCTCCCACACAAGCACAAAAAGAAAGAATGAAAGGAAAAAGAAAAAAAAAAGGGGGATATGGAGAGAGAGGGCATCAAAGGAAGAAAGATATTGAAAAAATAAACATGGTGTGTGCTGCCAGTTGATGGAGAACGTTATGTTTTTTTTCGCTACCTCCTCTAAGGGAGAGAAAGATAACCAAAAAGTTTGGGAATACCTACAAGAAGGATATATTTTAGCTCACCCTTCATATAGTGATATTTATTTAGTCAAAGACCTGATGGCTTACCTCTATAAGGCAGGGTATCTATTGCTACCACAAAACAAAAAGACACAGGGCAGGCCTGTGCTGTGGCTCATTTGGTTAATCCTCCACCTGCGGTGCTGGCATCCCATATGGGCACTGGGTTCTCGTCCCTGTTGCTCCTCTTCTAGTCCAGGTCTCTGCTGTGGCCCGGGAGTGCAGTGGAGGATTGGCCCAAGTGCTTGGGCCCCTGCACCTGCATGGGATACCTGGAAGAAGCACCTGGCTCCTGCCTTTGGATCAGCGCAGTGTGCTGGCTGCGACGGCCATTGGAGGGTGAACCAATGGCAAAGGAAGACCTTTCTCTCTCTCTCTCTCTGTCTATAACTCTACCTGTCAAAAAAAAAAAAAAAAAAAAAAGATACAGGGGCATCCAGAGAGTGGCCAGCCTTCCACTATTTGGCAAGATTTTCTGTGGCTCAAGACCATCTCTAAAAGGGAATTAGAATCAGGGTGGGTGTGCGTATTTCCAGAAAGGCAGTAGTGGTGATGATAGCTATTTGTACTCACATCTGGTAACTGTGTAGTTAAATTCTGGTATCTCCCTCAAACTCATCAGGACACCTAAAAAGTGAGACATTCTTTGGATGCCCACTTTATAAAGGGCATCTTTGGCCAGGCTTGCTTAGTTGAAGACCCATCAACAATCTGGCACAGGATTGTAATCACTTGGCTACTAAGCAAAAACTATATTCTTTCATTAGATATATATTTCTTCTCCTAATGTCTAGCTCGGAGAGAAAGGCAGAAGAGAATTAACCTCTTTCCCTCCAGTGGTAATTCCTTAAGCTATGAAGAAGGGTAGTGATAGGAAACAATTATAATTTAAATTGGGCTGAGATTTTTGTAAATAGCAAAGTAGTCAGAGAGTTATGGAAATGGATTGAGAGCTTCTCAAAGAGAAAAAGAGAGATTCAACAGAACATTGCAGGCCAGGATAAGAGAAAAAACAAATCTCCCTGTCTATATCCAATGAGATCTGATTGCTCAGTAAGCAGGCATCTAGGTTGATTGTTAAAGTGATAGACTTGATTGCTTCACGCAAAGTAGAACATGGAGAAAAGTTTTGTTTAATTCCTTAGGTAAATGTCTGAGATCACCTTCCCGTCCAATAATTATGATCTGCTTTTAAGAAGCTTGTTTGGTTTTGGGGTGTC
Source organism: Lepus europaeus (assembly GCF_033115175.1). Lineage (NCBI taxonomy): Eukaryota > Metazoa > Chordata > Mammalia > Lagomorpha > Leporidae > Lepus > Lepus europaeus. The sequence goes on from NC_084842.1 coordinate 51,799,373, forward strand.
AAACCCAAGAATTTAGAGGCAACTGTTTGTTTCTACTAGAAGATAGACCCTGGGAAAACAAGCAGTGGAGCAATGCTTTGTGTCTCTAATACTCCAGATGTTTGCCCAGATTGAAGAGCACAGGAGGTACCTGCATGTCACCTGGTACACAAAACAACTACTCAGAAACTCAGAGTGACAAGTATTGTGAAGCTTCTCCACAATCCTTAATCTTAGCTAATTTAAGATTTGCCTGATCATTGTTCTGAGTATAGCCTAAAGCCTCCCATGACTTATCCTTAAACTAAAGGTAGACGCACAAAGACTTCTTCACCACAATGTAGAAGCTAACTCTGTGAAACTTTAGGATGACAATAAAATTAATTCTGTGTATTCCCTCTCTTCCCACCCCTTGTATGAAATGGGAAATTGGATTTAGATTGTTGTTTATACCCCTTTTTATACTCTTCAGGAACAATTGTTTTTTCTACTTACTACTTGTTAAATTCTTTATTTAGTGAAGCTTGTGATTATAAAGAAAATTGAAAGTATGTAATTATAAATATTAAAAAATGAGAAAAGGAAGAAGGAGAGTGGTTTTGAGGGAGGCAGGGAAGGTACAGTGTTATCATTATGCTTTTAGAATTGTATAGATAAAATACAATAAATTTGTTCCCTCCTTATAAACAAATAATTTTTAAAAAGATTAAAATAACAATAACAATTACATTTTTACATAGTCATGGGTAGTCACTATTCTTGAAATTTTTAAAAATTAACATCTTTTGTACTGCCCTACTGTAAAGTGGTTTTTTCACTTGTGAGAGTTATCCATGACACCAATGAACATGGGCTTAGGAGGGTTAACGGTAGGCCTGAAGAGGTTCTGAACAGTCAGTGTATCAGAATTGAAATGGAATTTAGAAATTATTCTTTCTTTTAATTTTGAAAGATTTATTTGTTTATTGGAAAGGCAGAGTGACAGAGAGCTAGGGAGACACAGAGAGATCTCCCATCCATTGGTTCACTTCTTGAATGGCCACAACAGGCAGGGCTGGGCCAGACAGAAACCAGAAGCTTGTAACTCCATCCATGTTTCCTACTTGGGTGACAGAGAACTGAGTGCTCTGGCCACCATCTTTTACCTTTCCAGAAACATTAGCAAGGACAGGGATCAGACATGGAGCAGCTGGGGCAAAACCAGCCCTCCAACATGGGATGCCAGAGTAGTAAGCAGCAGCATATGATACATTCATTGTAAGTATTCAGATCTCTAAGGAGAGCAGTGCTTGACCTGAATGGTGAGTGGCAGATGATGATGATGATGACAATAACACTAACTAATTATTTAGCTTAATCACATGTGCCAACCACATTCATATAAACAGAGAGGAGCTTAAAACATGTTTCAGCTAAAGGAATAGTGGGGCTCAGAAGGAAGGAAGTCAGAACACACACGGTGGTTATGTCTGGGTTGGCTGAAGAAAGAATGTGTGACGTTGGCTTGGGGAGACGTTACACAATATTGGTACCTCAGTTTATAAGCCACTTTGTGTCACAGCCTAATGTCACAAAAATCTCAGAAAATATTTTAATAGTGTAAAAAAGCAAAAATAATTGAAACTTGATAGCATATGAAATCAGGAAAACTGTGAACCTAAAAACTAAAGCCAAAGAAAAATTAGAAAGACCAACTCATGAAGGAGTCTACCTTTACCATATTATATTATGCTTCTGAGAATGAAGAAGGAGAAAATGTTTTTGGAAATGGGAGTAAAGTTGAGATCCATGCCAACCCCCCCCTCCATGTTACTTCCATAATATGAGGCCTTTCTGTACTAGTGGATAAAGTCAGAAACTCAGTTGAGGTCCAAATTGTGGTTGTTAGATGACTGAGTCTATCCTATGGAGAATAAGAAGCAATGAAGCTTTTAAAAATCAATATGTACCAATGCCATCTCACTAGTCCAAGTGATCAATTTAAGTTCACAATTGATCATACTGATAGGTCTAAGAGTCAAAGGGATCACATAAACAAGACTAGTGTCTGAAAATACTAACTGATAGAATAAAAAAGGGAGAGAACGATCCAACTTGGGTAGCGGGATACACAGCAGACTCATAGAATGGCAGATGTCCTAAACAGCACTCTGGCCTCAGATTCAGCCCTTAAGGCATTTGGATCTGGCTCAAGAGCCCATAAGAGTATTTCAGGCATGGAAAGCCAAGACACTCTGGGAAAAAAACCAAAAACAAAACAAAACACCCCTAAATGAAAGATCTCTGCAAGTGAGATCACAGTAGAAAGAACAGGCCATCAAAGAAGGAGGTACCTTTCTCTGAAGGGAGTGAAGGGAGGAGAGAACTTTCACTTTGACTATGAACTTGTCTAAATAAGATCGAAGTCTGCAAATTCAAAAGGCCTTGGCAACTCATGACTTGAGCCTAGGGAGATTACTGACGCCATAAACAAGAGTGTCAAATTGTTAAGTCAACAACAGGAGTCACTGTGTACTTACTTCTCATGTGGGATCTCTGTCCTTAATGTGTTGTCCAATGTGAAGTAATGCTACAACTAGTACTGAAACAGTATTTTACACTTTGTGTTTCTGTGTGGGTGCAAACTGATGAAATCTTTACTTAATATATACTAAATTGATCTTCTGTATTTAAAGATAATTGAGGGGGGCGGAGCCAAGATGGCGGATAGTGAGGACGTGCGCCGATAGTCTGGAAAATAAAGTTTCATAAAAGTGGAATTACTGTAGCCTCAGGAAAAGATTCAAGAAAAAAACTGCAGAGGAAACGCTTCCGGATCTAGTGGATGTGACACAGAGAACCTACAGGGAGCCCACTGCGTGGAAACCCAACCGTGGGAGCCAAGGCGCAGAATCTCGCCAGTGCAGGAACGAGCGGGAGGTAAGACAAAGGCTTCAGAAACCCGAGACATTGGGGGGTGGGGGGGGGGGGAAGCAGAGGCCTCTCTATTCACTCCCCGAGCAAAACAAAGAGCAGGCGCCATTTTACATATCTAAAGCGCCGCCAAGGAGTTCACAAACTCAGTAACTTGGAACTTTGGTGAAACTTGAGAACACATTGAGGGCTGCATAAACTCTTTGTGTGGTCCCAGGGGTAGATCAAACGAATACTCACAGAGGCCAGATTTCAACTACTCTCAATTCCAATCACCTGTACTGAATAACCTCCCAACTGAGTCAAAAAAAAAAAAAAAAAAAAAAAAAAAAAAAAAAAAAAAGAGAGAGAGAGAGAGCAATCCAGCAAGGAGCAAGGGAGAGAACAATCTGGGTGAGTCGCTTTTTGCACAGCCTTAAACCCAAAGAATCAAGCAGAGCTCTCTGGCCACACCCATCACAGCCTCTAAGGATCCATCAAAGCAGACAGCCCACTTAGAGGCATAGTATAACGAGAAAAAAAAAACACCACAGCCAAAAAAAAAAAAAAAAAACCCCATAAATTATCTCCAACATGCCAAACAACAAACATAGAAACCGAGGTAACAAGAGCAAGGAAGACACTATGACGCCCCCAAATGAACAAGACACCCCAATCCAAGATTATGAAGATGAAGAGATAGAGGAAATGCAAGAAGCGGATCTCAAAAAATTGATAAGAACATTAAGAAGTTCTCAAAATCAAATTCTTGAACTACAGAAATCCTTAATGGACAAGATAGAAAATCTCTCTCGTGAAAATGAAATATTAAGGAGGAATCAAAATGAAATGAAACAACTAGTAGAACATGAAACTGTGATAGTGACAAAAAAACACAATGAAATGAAGAACTCAATAGATCAAATGACAAACACATTAGAGAGCCTTAAAAACAGAATGGGCGAAGCAGAAGAGAGAATATCAGAATTAGAAGACAGAGAACAGGAAAGGAAACAGTCAAATCAAAGAAAAGAAGAAGAAATTAGAAATCTAAAAAATACTGTCAGGAATCTACAGGATACTATTAAAAAACCCAACATTCGGCTTCTAGGAGTTCCTGAAGGCATGGAGAGGGAGAAAGGATTAGAAGGCCTATTTAGTGAGATACTAGCAGAAAATTTCCCAGGTTTGGAGAAGGACAGAGACATCCTAGTACAAGAAGCTCATAGAACCCCTAATAAACATGATCAAAAGAGATCCTCACCACGACACATCGTAATCAAACTCACCGCAGTGAAACACAAAGAAAAGATCCTAAAATGTGCAAGAGAGAAATGCCAGATTACTCTCAGAGGATCTCCAATTAGACTCACAGCTGACTTCTCATCAGAAACCCTACAAGCTAGGAGAGAATGGCAAGATATAGCCCAGGTACTAAGAGAGAAAAACTGCCAGCCCAGAATATTATATCCTGCAAAGCTCTCATTTGTGAATGAAGGTGAAATAAAGACCTTTCACAGCAAACAGAAATTTTGGTTCAATGTTCACAAAACAATCAACGTAATACACAACATTAACAGACTGCAGAAGAAAAACCATATGATTCTCTCAATAGACACAGAGAAGGCATTTGATAAAATACAACACCCTTTCATGATGAAAACTCTAAGCAAACTGGGTATGGAAGGAACATTCCTCAAAACAATCAAAGCAATATATGAAAAGCCCACGGCCAACATCCTATTGAATGGGGAAAAGTTGGAAGCGTTCCCGCTGAGATCTGGTACCAGACAGGGATGCACACTCTCACCACTGCTATTCAATATAGTTCTCGAAGTTTTAGCCAGAGATATTAGGCAAGAAAAAGAAATTAAAGGGATACAAATTGGGAAGGAAGAACTCAAACTATCCCTCTTTGCAGACGATATGATTCTAAGGACCCAAAGAATTCTACTAAGAGACTACTGGAACTCATCGAAGAGTTTGGCAAAGTAGCAGGATATAAAATCAATGCACAAAAATCAACAGCCTTTGTATACACAGGCAATGCCACGGTGGAGGAAGAACTTCTAAGATCAATCAGATTCACAATAGCTACAAAAACAATCAAATACCTTGGAATAAACTTAACCAAGGACGTTAAAGATCTCTACGATGAAAACTACAAAATCTTAAAGAAAGAAATAGAAGAGGACACCAAAAAATGGAGAAATCTTCCATGCTCATGGATTGGAAGAATCAATATCATCAAAATGTCTATTCTCCCAAAAGCAATTTATACATTCAATGCAATACCAATCAAGATACTGAAGACCTTATTCTCAGATCTGGAAAAAATGATGCTGAAGTTCATATGGAGACACAGGAGACCTCAAATAGCTAAAGCAATCTTGTACAACAAAAACAAAGCTGGAGGCATCACAATACCAGATTTCAGGACATACTACAGGGCAGTTGTTATCAAAAAAGCATGGTACTGGTACAGAAACAGATGGATAGACCAATGGAACAGAATAGAAACACCAGAAATCAATCCAAACATCTACAGCCAACTTATATTTGATCAAAGATCCAAAACTAATCCCTGGAATAAGGACAGCCTATTCAATAAATGGTGCTGGGAAAATTGGATTTCCACGTGAAGAAGCTTGAAGCAAGACCCATACCTTTCACCTTACACAAAAATTCACTCAACATGGATTAAAGACTTAAATCTACGTCCCGACACCATCAAATTATTAGAGAGCATTGGAGAAACCCTGCAAGATATAGGTAGTGGCAAAGACTTCTTGGAAAAGACCCCAGAAGCACAGGCAGTCAAAGCAAAAATTAACATTTGGGATTGCATCAAATTGAGAAGTTTCTGTGCTTCAAAAGAAACAGTCAGGAATGTGAAGAGGCAACCCACATGGGAAAAAATATTTGCAAACTATGCAACAGATAAAGGGTTGATAACCAGAATCTACAAAGAAATCAAGAAACTCCACAACATCAAACCAAACAACCCACTTAAGAGATGGGCCAAGGACCTCAATGGACATTTTTCAAAAGAAGAAATCCAAAGGGCCAACAGACACATGAAAACATGTTCAAGATCACTAGCAATCAGAGAAATGCAAATCAAAACCACCATGAGGTTTCACCTCACCCCGGTGAGAATGGCTCACATTCAGAAATCTTCCAACAATAGATGCTGGAGAGGATGTGGGGAAAAAGGGACACTAACCCACTGTTGGTGGGAATGCAAACTGGTTAAGCCACTATGGAAGTCAGTCTGGAGATTCCTCAGAAACCTGAACATAACCCTACCATACAACCCAGCCATCCCACTCCTTGGAATTTACCCAAAGGAAATTAAATTGGCAAACAAAAAGCTGTCTGCACCTTAATGTTTATTGCAGCTCAATTCACAATAGCTAAGACCTGGAACCAACCCAAATGCCCATCAACAGTAGACTGGATAAAGAAATTATGGGACATGTACTCCATAGAATACTATACAGCAGTAAGGAACAATGAAACCTAGTCATTTGCAACAAGATGGAGGAATCTGGAAAACATCATGCTGAGTGAATTAAGCCAGTCCCAAAGAGACAAATATCATTTGTTTTCCCTGATCGGCGACAACTGAGCACCAAAGGGGAAACCTGTTGAAATGAAATGGACACTATAAGAAACAATGACCTGATCAGCTCTTGTCCTGACTCTAGATGTACAATGTAATACTTTATCCTTTTTAGTATTTGTTGTTGTTGTTGTTCTAGTACTAGTGGTTGAACTCTGTAATTAACACACAAATATTCTTAGGTGTTTAAATTTTAACTGAAAAGTGATCCCTGTTAAATTTAAGAGTGGAAAAAGAGTGGGAGGAGATGTACAATTTGGGACATGCACAATCAGACTTGCCCCAAATGATGGAGTTAGAAACATGCCAGGGGATTCCAATACAATCCCATCAAGGTGGCATGTACCAATGCCATCTCACTAGTCCAAGTGATCAATTTCAGTTCACATTCGATGACTCTGATAGGTCTAAGAATCAAAGGGACCACACAAACAAGACAAGTGTCTGCTAATACTAACTGATAGAATCAAAAAGGGAGAGAAAGATCCAACATGGGAAGTGGGATACACAGCAGACTCATAGAATGGTAGACGTCCTAAACAACACTCTGGCCTCAGAATCAGCCCTTAAGGCATTCGGATCTGGCTAAAGAGCCCAGGAGAGTATTGTAGGCATGGAAAGCCAAGATACCATGGAAAAGAAAAAAAAAAAAGAAGACCTAAATGAAAGATCTCTGTGAGTGAGATCCCAGTGGAAAGAACGGGGCCATCAAAGAAGGAGGTACCTTTCTCCGAAGGGAGGAGAGAACTTCCACTTTGACTATGACCCTATCGGAATAAGATTAAAGTCAGCGAACTCTAAAGGCTTCCATAGCCCTGGCAACTCATGACTAGAGCCTAGGGAGATTACTGACGCCATGAACAGGAGTGTCAAATTGTTAAGTCAGCAACAGAAGTCACTGTGTACTTACATCCCATGTGGGATCTGTCCTTAATGTGTTGTCTAATGTGCAGTGATGCTATAACTAGTACTGAAACAGTATTTTTACACTTTGTGTATCTGCGTGGGTACAACTGATGAGATCTTTACTAATTATATACTGAATCGATCTTCTGTATATAAAGATAATTGGAAATGAAAAAAAAAACCTGGTGTTAAATTGGAAATGGCATAGAAAATTAATTAATTTTAAAAAAAAATATTATGTAGGATCTCTGTCTTTAATGTGCTGTACACTCTTATTTAATGCTATAACTAGTACTCCAACAGTATTTTTTTTTACTTTGTGTTGCTATATGGGGGCAAACTGTTGAAATCGTTACCTAATATATACTAAACTGATCTTCTGTATATAAAGAGAATTGAAAATTAATCATGATGTGATTGGAAGGGGAGAGGGAGTGGGAAAGGGGAGGGTTGTGGGTGGGAGGGAAGTTATGGGAGGGGGGAAGGCATTGTAACCCATAAGCTGTACTTTGGAAATTTATATTCATTAAATAAAAGTTTAATTAAAAATAATAAAGATAATTGAAAAGGAATCTTGATGTGAATGGAATGGGACAGGGAGCGGGAGATGGGAGGGTTGCGGGTGGGAGGGAAGTTTTTTTGGGGAAACAGCCATTGTAATCCATAAACTGTACTTTGGAAATTGATATTTATTAAATAAAAGTTAAAAAGAATCAACAGGTAGCATAATGAGCATTTTTTTATAGAGAAATTATTCTAGGTGTAGTGTTTAGATAGATAGGTGGAGGATAAAACTAGAGGAAGAGGTACTAGTTAAGAATTTTGTTTGCAATAATTCATGTTCATGTTGCAATTTGAGGGCCATTAGGAGGCACTTTGTTTCCACACTGAGAGACAATACATTTTCTGACAGAGATTAGCTTGTGGGGACACACCTGCAGGCACACCTAAGTAATGGAGCTTTTGGGCAAATGGCTCTACATACAGATAAATTTGGATGGAAGAAATCAGACACATTCCAAATAATGCAATGGCTTTATGAGTCCCGGAATTGTGTTAAAATGGGAACCTATGGGGAGCCTATGAGTAGAATAAGGGCACTGGAATGTTAGGGTGGAGAATGCTTAGGTTGCCTCTGGCATACTTTTACTTTCTGTGTCAATCAGAGTCCCAGCAGGAAGCAGATGGCACAGTCAGTGTGAGAAAATCTAAGAGTTAACCAGAGGGCTATTTACAACCCTAAGGAGAAGACTATAGGCATGAGACTTTTAGGCATGGGATGTGGCTGTGGCAGAGAGTTGAGTGCATCCATAGCAATTAGGAAACTGCAGGAATAAATGCCTTGATTTCACTTTCCTCTTCTTCTTCCATATCCTGCCCATGCCTCTCATTGATGAGATCAACCAGAGGCATAGGGTAAGCAGGCCCAGGAACACAGTCCTTTTAGGCCCACTTCTGGGGACACTGAGTAGGTGGCAAAGGTTGGAGAGAGAAAGGGAAGACAGCTATTTTGAGTCTCCCTGGTGTTCCCAATCATTAAACCCAGGGCAGGATCCATACCAAAAATTCCTCTCCAGGGGACCTCCTTGCAAAATGAAAATTTTCCTGGAAATTGTGAGATTAAACTAATTCAAACTAAGTTTGAATGAATGAATGATATATTAAGAGGTAGAAAGCAATAAAAAAGATTAACAAAAATATCAAAACAGGAGCGGGCGCTGTGGCACAATGTGTTAAGCCTCTCTTTGACACACTGATGTTTCAAGTTCCAGCTGCTCAGTTTCCATTCAAGCTTCTTGCTTATGGATCCTGGGAAGCAGTAGATGATGGCTCAAATGCTTGGGCCCCTGCCACCCATATGCGATTCACATGAAGTTCCAGGCTTCTGGTTTGAGCCTTGCCCAGCTTAACTGTGGTGGATATTGGGGAGTACACCAGTGTATGGAAAAATTTTTTTCTCTCTTAGATGAAAACAAATAAACACTAAAAAAACCAAACAGCCTCTGTATTTTCATAATTTTGCCTAGGCATCACCACACCTGAACTGTTGAAGTTTCTGTCTGTGTCTCTTTACTGAAAGCAATCATGCAGGCTGAGCTAAGGATTAGAGATAAACAGTATTTTCTTTCTACTCTGGGTCAGAAGGACCTCCATGTGGGGATTAGAGGGGTGGGAGAATATATAGAAACCAACACATTTTCAGGAGCTCATTTTATAGGAGCACATTTTTATAGGAGCTCATTTCTTTCCTTCTTATGCCTAATATTTTGCTTCCTTGTTATATCAAGAACATATTATGTGGTACAATTAAGCACCCAATACTATTTTGAAATTTCTTGTTTCTATGGAGTATGTTGATTACTTAATTTTTTCCTCTATTTTTATTTTAGCTGGTTTGGTTTTATTCTTTAGAATTCTTGTTTTTTTTTTTTCCTTGACTCTGCTTTATATCACATTTTTTTCTACACTATTATAAGAAGAAAACAAATTTTAAAATGTCTGTGAAGGAATTTAATGTTCAACATCTAAGTATTGTTTTTAACTTGGATTTTCTTATTTTAGCTTTTATGTTTTATCCCTCTAACTTTCATGTTTCCAGCTCTTTATCCCACTGGTTGTAGGCCTTTTATATTTTTTATTTATGCTGGTTTTATCTTTAATCTTTTATGTCTTTTACTTTCATGTTTTGCTTTTTAAAATCTTACTGGTTTTGGTATTTACTTTCTTTTTTTTTCCTATTTCTTAGGTATCACTTTTATTGAAATTTTTATTGTCAGGCTAAATTTTTGCATATTTTATTATGTTTTAATTTTTTTAGTCTTAATTTTATGCCTTGATTTGCCTGAATTTAACTTTATTGTTTGCCATTATCATTTTATTACAACTTTCTTGCTCTTCTTACTTCTCTTTATTCTACTTATTCTCTTTTTCCTTTATTTTGTATTTGCTTTTGTGATTACAAGAAGGAAAGAAACTTGGAAATATGAAAAGAATTAGCAAATTGGACGGTCTTGAAGCATTCTTCCTTTTACTTTTTAACTATCCCTTAGGAACTTCGTGATACCTTGGAAGGTAATCTCCCTCAAATCCTCCAAAGATATGTGACAATACTAGTCCCTTCCGGTCCCTCCTCTTTTGGTTGAGGGCCTTTATGGCTGCTGTTCATAAGCCTGTTGGGAAAGCTGCTTTTTGGCTGCTTCTCTAATGCATGACATTTGTACTGAGCGATTTTAGACCATAACTATCTCCAGTGATCAGATAAATGTGTCATTGGTTGAGAAGTAGATGAGTTGTTTCCCTCCTTTGATCTCAGGGTTGTTGGTGAGATCCCTAACTGATAAGACAGAATTTCTTCTGTCTGAATCATTGCTCTGGGAGGCTAGTTATGATTAATCCCCATGTCTACCTACTCCTGTCGTGGTGAATACTTTTATGACCTTCTGATTATTATTCTTTACATTCCACAGTGGTAATAATTACCTCTGGTGCACTAAGTACCATGACGTGGTCTGATGGAGCCTGGCTAGGAATCAGCAGGGAAGCAGCATGATGGCTCTCCGACGGGCTGTTTTTCTCAAGACGGATTTATCAGCCTAACTAGAAAATTACCCTCCAGCCCATTCATTACAAACTTTACTTTAAAATGGACAAAACCTGTAATCCATCCTATTGCTGTTCTATATTGATAACCCAAGGGACCGGAATCATAGATATGATTCTGCTAATAAGTTGTGAGAATGCCATGAAGAGATATACAAGATTTTTATATATGATAAGCAAGCTCCTTTATATCTATATATAATAAACTCCTTTCTGCTTACTAGTATTCTAAAAATAACCTTGGAAAGTGGTTGTGTCTCTGTTTTTTTTTTTTTTGTTTGTTTTCTTTTTCTTTTTTAAAGATTTACCTATTTACTCAAAATTCGGAGTTACAGAGAGGCAGAGGGAAGGAGGGAGGGAGGGAGGGAGGGAGAATATCTTCCATTTGCTGGTTCACTCTCCAAATGGCTGCAATGGCTGGAGCTGGGCCAATCAGAAGCCAGGATCCAGCAGCTTCTTCCAGGTCCTCAATGAGGGTGCAGGGGCCCAGGCACTTGGGCCATCGTCTACTGCTTTCCCAGGCTGTAGCAGAGAGCTGGATCAGAAGTGGAGCAAGTCTGTAACTGGTGCCCATATGGTGGTGGCCCCACCTGCTAAACCTCAGCGCCCGCCCCTGTGTCTCTGTTTTTAACACTAGGATGGCAGTTTCAGCATCTTGAAATCATAGTCAGATTAGAAACAGAAAAGAGTAAGAGGGACTGATTTTCAGGCCTGGGATGTGGCCTTTCTGTTTTCATAATCAACACACACCAAACTTTCCTAAGCTCCAATTATATGTCACCGCATATGGTATAATGCATAGATATCCAGAAAGTAGGCTCTGGAGAAACAATGGTTCAAGTCCCAACTTTGACAATTACTAGAGTATGCCATCATGGGCAAATTGCTTCAACTCGTTTAGCTCCATTTCTTTATCTGTAAAATGGATATGAGAAATTGTTAAGACAAAAGGGCTTATCACATTACCTGCACATACTTATCTCAATAAATGTAACTTAATATTATGTAGGATTCAATTCAGGGGTTTCCATCTTCATGAGATATTTTGTGACTGAGCTGCATGAACACACACAGATCGCACATGCACACATACATGTGCACACACACGTGTGCTCAGATACATATGCTCTTCTTCAGTCTGATGTTCCTAGAACCCCTTTTGGGTAGCATGAATGTGATACCATGGTGCATATCTCTTCATGGCATTTTTACAATATACTAGCAGCTTCTGTTTACATTTTTTCCTTTCTTCTTATTTGATAAACATCTTGAGTTTAGGAACTGTGTTTTATTCACCTATTTATATTCTTTTTTCCAATTTTTAAAGTTTATAATTTTTACAAATTGCTTTAACTTTACATACGTATGTGGTACAGTGCAATAATTTCATTCTGTAATAATAAAATCAGGTTGGTTAGCATTTCTACCACTTTAAATATTTATTTGATTAGCACTTAATAATTGTACACATTTATGGAGTACAGGATGATAGTTTAATAAATGTATATAATGCATACTGATTAAGTGAGAGTAATTAACATTTCTATCTCTTCATCACGGCTTTATTTTTGGAGACTTGCCTTTGAATTTTCAACATGTAACAAAACAGTGTGCAGTGTGTGCTTAATAAATATTTAACAACAACAGTAATGAGTGGTTGATGCCTGAAGGCTTTTAAAGGATTATGTGTTAGGTGCCTTAAGGGAAAGACTTTTCCTTTTCTTTCCTCAGTAACAGATGGAAAACAACCTAAACTTCTGTAGGCATGCTCTTCTGTTCACTGAATAACTAGATGGATAGAGCCAGATTAATGGATCACTATAGGAAAGAAAAAGAAGTCTCCCAGGATCTGACAAAAATTTATGATCAATTATAAACAACTCTTTCCACTGAAAATGCTCATATTACAATTCCATGTGAGCGTTGCATCGATAGTCAACAAATGTGGACTGCTTCTGAGATATTGTCATTAGGGATTTAGATTTTATGTCTGAGGTCACTTTCTTTATCCCATTTCTCTCTCTAGGTGCCACCATATTCCCTCTCCCTCCTCCAGAATGAATTTTTATTTTGGTAGGGTTGTCCACAGCTCCTATCTTCATTTCTGTATTATTCATCCTGTCTTTTCCAGCCTGACATCTAGTTCCACAACTCCAATACCATTTATGCTGATATGACAATGACTATTGTTTTGCTATGTTCAGTTTTTGAGTCTTCATTTTACTTTTTTATTTCTTTTTATTTAATTAAAAAAAATTTTTTTTGACAGGCAGAGTGGACAGTGAGAGAGAGACAGAGAGAAAGGTCTTCCTTTGCCGTTGGTTCACCCTCCAATGGCCACCGCGGTAGGCGCGCTGTGGCCGGCGCACTGCGCTGTTCCGATGGCAGGAGCCAGGTGCTTCTCCTGGTCTCCCATGGGGTGCAGGGCCCAAGGACTTGGGCCATCCTCCACTGCCTTCCCGGGCCATAGCAGAGAGCTGGCCTGGAAGAGGGGCAACCGGGACAGGATCGGTGCCCCGACCGGGACTAGAACCTGGTGTGTCGGCGCCGTAAGGCGGAGGATTAGCCTAGTGAGCCGTGGCGCCAGCCCTGAGTCTTCATTTTACTTAAACTGCCAGTAGAATATGACTCTGTTGTCCTCACCTCCCTTCTTGAAACTCTCTTCTTTTGGCTTCCCCAACACCATTTTCTCCTGGTGATCTTTAGTTTCTTTGAAAGTTCATTCTTCCAGTTCCTTGAAGACTTATCCTCTTCTCCCAAGGTGGGGTACTAGACTTTCCTCTTTTGTCACTTATTTTATATTTCCTACCTTGGGGAATTATCCATGTCATTGACTTTAACAACTTTCTACGTTGGCAAATGGCAAGGTATGTGACCAGCCTTGACCTCTCCTCTGAGCTCCAGACCCATGGTCTCAGGATCCTATTGAAAACTGCACCTGATGACTTTAAGACACCTCAAGTCTAACATCTTCAACGTGGGCTCTTGATCTCCCCATCAAACTTTATTGCCTACAAGTTGCAGTAGTCAGAAACATGGCAGTCATCTTAAGCATCTTCTCCCTTATTGCTACCATCCAACCAGTGATTATTTTCTATTTTAATACAGGAATATCTCTTTAATCAGTTCAATTTTCTCCACCACCACTGTAATCACTGATTTCATCGTTTTTGGCTGCTGTTATTGCAGTATTTTCTAAATTGGTCTAGTTGCTTCCGCTCTGTACCTCTTCAGTTTCTCACAGTGGCATCCAGGTGCTTGATTTCAATGAGCACATCTGTTTATGGTACGCTCCTGCCTCACTGGGTTCTCATTTCTCTCAGGACAAAGATAGAAAACTTCCATATAGCTCCCTCTCTTCTCTAACCTCATTGTCCATATCCTCCTCTCATGCTGATTCCAGCCACTCATGTCCTAGCTCCTTAAACATTTAATTTCCTTCTTACCATTAATATTTAATATTTGGCATATACTGACATTTCTGTTTCTGGAATATTTTTATTCCTCTCTTTTATTAGTTTATTATCAGTTTATTAGTTTATTATCAGTCCATAGGATATTTTCATTGGCATGTTTTCATTTAGTCTTGAGGAGAAATTCCTTTTGTTTTCAAGGCCAAAAGCATCCCATTCCCTTGACTTTTTGTTTTACTTTGGCAGACACCATGGACCATGCAATACACTATGTTTCTTTCTTGTCATTATCTTGCCAAGAATCTATGCTGTATAGTGGTTACCTGCTTGGAATATGGAGCCAAATAAACCAGGTTTGAATTCTGGCTCCAAAATGAGCAGCAATTCAATCTTTGTGAAATTCCTCTGCATTTCTATGATGCTGTTTTCTCATTTACAGTTGGAAATAATAATATTATTTGTTCTTACAGCTTGTGAGAAGAAACTGAATTAACATCTACAAACCATTTTGAATAATATCTAGTGTGCAGTAAGTGCGCAATAAACATTGGTGTAATTACGGTCCGTGTTTGGCTCAGCAGTTGTTACCGGTTGGGAAGTCTGCATCTGCTGTAAGAGTGCTTTGTTTGAGTCCTGCATACTGCTTCTGCATACTGTTCCTGATCCAGCTTCTTGCCCACCCTGGGAGGCAGCAGATGATGACTCAAGTACTTAGGTCCCTGTCACCCATGTGGAAGTCCCAGACTGAGTTCTGGGATCCTGGCTTTGCCCTGGCCCAGCCTTGCTGTTGAAGGCGCATGGGGGAATGAACCGGTAGATAAGAGATCTCTGATCTTTCTCTCTTTCAAATAAAATGAAAATAATAAATAAATAAATACTTTAAAAATTGGTGTTGTTATTTCCTATTGATCATATCTTGAACAATATGAGTGTTTCATGTGAAAATGACTTGAGACCTACTTGTATGGACTCCATTTTAATTTGCAAGTAATAACATATATGGTATTTGAAGAGTATCTTTAAATATGCATATTCAGATTTTAAAGAAATAGTATATGCCTCATTTTAATGATAGACATTTTGTATTAAAATAGGGGAAATGCTATTTTTGAACTAATGATAAGCATATTGTATTTTGTTATATAGGATTGTATAATCCAACCCATAGCAGACTGTCTCTTTGCAACAGGATTTATCTGGACTTCTGCCTCAACAGATACATTACTTTACACCATAATTAGAATCCAAGATTAGAAGAACATCATATTATTGAGACAGACTGGGCTTCCCATCTTGTGGGATTTAATTATTTCCTTATGTGTGTTAGGAAGTTGGATTCTATTATTATTTTCTAACAGATGAATGGGAAAAAATTCACTCTAAGTCACAGCACTTCTGCAATCAATAGCTCAAGAAACACAGAGACAAAGAATAAGGGCTTTTTTAGGCTTAAATTCTAAAAATGATTTTTCCAATCCATATTTTTTTGTATTACAGAGAAAACAATCTCTCTTCTCCCACGTCACAGATGTCTCTGTAGCTCCTGACTGCATCAGCAGAATAACAAGTGGATTCTCAAGATTACACTGCGCCTTTGCATCTTTTTAAGCTTTCCTGCAGAGAGTGGAAACAGCCAGTGCCTTTGTTGTACATTGTGTAATTATATTTGGACAAATTAGGTGATTCCCCTTTAATGTTGGTCAATGTAACAGGCTCCCAGAGTGAAACAAAATAGAAATTCGATTGTACTTTCTGTCTGATGCAGAAGGCACACAGGCAGAAACACAGATCACTATTTTGGTAAAAAAGAAATCACCATCTGCTTTGCATAGCGACTAATATCCAAGCCTGATCATCTCGTGTAAGCATTTTCATGTTAGAGTCTTTGGACCACAAATCACCCTCAGTTTTTCTCTGAAGGGAATATGTAGATTGTGGCAATTAAAAGAAAAGAAAATGGGAATAAAGGTACGTTTTTGTTTGCAATTTTCAATGCGGTGAAATTTGACTTGAGAACTAGTCTTATAGAAAATGGTGTTAAAAACAGAGTAAACAGTAAGGGATTGAAGAATCTATATAATTCCCACAATTCTCTTAAGGGCTTAACACAGTAGCTTCGCGATTTATGAATTTGTGTAATAATGGTGTCTTGATTTTATAGAGTGCTTTCAGAGCAATTTCCTCACTTTGGGTATTTTTTTCTTTCCAGCTTAGGAAATGCTCTATCAGAGTGTCAGGAATGTTGGGAAGCTGATTTAACTTGTAGGCCAATCAAGGATCATTTAGATTAAATGAACTAATGTACGTGCAAGCACTTTGTAAGGTTCTATGTTCTCTACAAATACAAGGTGAGTTCACTGCTAATAAATAAATGATAGAAGAGTTAAGGTTATTATGTAAACACTCACCTTCACTTCCAACTACTGAGTAACAATTACCAGATGAAAAAAATTATGAATGTCCCCATTTTAATGTCCACTGCTAAGGTATGTAGTTCAGCACAATACTTCTGGCCTCTTGAGATTTGAGACCTTTGGAAGAGCTATGAGATGACCACCAAAAGCCATCTGTCTTTGCATGTGCAAATATGTGGCGGGGCCATTTCACTTTCTGTGCTGTAATGAAGTTTATGTCATTTCATTCTCCCAATGGTTTTAAATACTGAGAAACTATAGTGCAATTCTTGTATTGCTTCTGGGGAAGAAAGCTAAAATTTCTATGTAGTTGAGCTTCATCTTCCCTAGGCTATTTTAATTAGGATACAGGAAACTTTGGTTGCAGATAATATTATAATTACCATTTAAATGGTAGTTATGGGTAGAACTAGCCTTTTAAAAACTGAAGGAGAATCCAAAACAAACTACAGTACAACACCCAAACTAAATCTCTGAGACTGCACTGACATGAGGGTGTTTTCAAATTACATGCACATTATAGTTGACTGAAATTGCTACTTGATGGACTAAATTATGTTCTCCTTGTCACTCATTTATGAATGCCCTAATCCCAGAATATGATTGTATTTGGAGAGAGGGTCTTCACAAACGTGACTATATGAAAATGAGGTCATTAATGTGGACTGTATTCCAATATGACCAATGTTCCTACAACAAGAAGAAATTTGGGTGCAGATATCTAGAGGGGGAATACTGCTTCCAGACCTTCTTTTAACTTGATTTGTAACATCAGTTCTTCCCTGGATCTCCTGTTGGAGTCAGCATTACCAACCCCCCTCTCCAGTTATGTGAGCCAATGCCTAAAAATGACACACATACTCCCTCCCTCTCTCATCGCTATCTATCTCTATCTCTATTCCTAGCACTATCATCTCTATACTGTCTCCATCTCCTTTTTTTCCCTCTCTATATCCTATTGGTTATATTTCTCTGAAGATCTCTATGACTTACATAACTACCTACAGACATTCATATTCTAAAAATATTATTGCAAGCTGCCTCTACATTATACATTCAAATTTAGTGGCTAAATAAACTGGCTGTAGAGTTGCACTGTTTGGGTTTAATCAAGACTCTACCACTTTCTAGAAAAATATCTTTGACTGAGCCATGTAACATTTTAGTACTTAGTTTCCCCATCTGAAAATGGGAATGACAGAGTGTGAGTGGTTCTAAGAAGTACAATGGTTTTAAAGCATTAGGCATAGTGTCTTCTCACATCATAAGCTCTCAAAAGATGCTAGTTATTATCATCACATCATTATTATTTATATATTATTTTATTTAAGATTCTTGGTTGTGTGTAGTAGGAACTGACTAAAACTAGGTTAAGGAGAAAGGAATTTATTTAAAAATGTTGTACAGCTCACAGAATCACTGACCGGTCAGAGCACCACAAAAACCACAGCCAACATGGACTGGTCCTGTGAAGACTCCACTGCAAATGCCCTGGGTGTCACTTGCACCATCAGTACCACTGAAGACTCAAGAATGGCTGCTGTTACAGGGCTGTCTTTTCTGGTGAATTAAATCACAAGCTTCCATTTTGATGTCTGCAGTGAAAGTATTAGGTACAAACTATACTTGTGTTGTGACAAACTGCACAGTGTTCCGGGAGAACAAGTATCAGATATAGTTAGCTCTGACAGTGAGAGATAGGCTCTAGCATACAAAATAGGAGATAAATAAGACATGGGAATGCTAAGTGTTAGTTAACCAAATGTGTGAATGTGCATGCTCATATTTTTAGGGTCACATTCTAATCCACTCTCTTTAATTTTCAACCACTGCAGCCTAAAATAGCTCCCAAACTCTTATTCCCAACTTTCCTAACTTGTTTACATATGTTGAGTTGCTTTAAGAGCTTTGGTGTGACAGTTCAGATGAAGGGTCTAAGATTATTTTGGTGCATGTGAAGATATCTCACTATGAATTTTTAGGAAAATATTGGAAAATATGAACTTTGGAATCAGAAAGAATGAGGTTTGTATTCTGGCTTTCTGCTTAGTGCCATAGCGACCACTGGCAAACTTCTTACCTTGGGTCTTATCTTCTCCATTTGTAATACAAGAATAGCAATAAGTGACAGACCCTAAAGGATGTTTATGAGGATTGGACACAACATATGGCATGTAATATGGTACTGGGTAAAAATAGGATCTTCTGTAATCATTTGTTAACCTTTAGGGGCATCTGAAAGATCAATGAAACAGTATTTTTATATGTTTTTATCAAATTTTTACCTACAGAACAACAACAAGTAAATGTCAATTATTTTGAATGTTTCAGCTTTTTTTTTTTTTTTTCTGAGTGACACTGCTAATGAACATCACATGATGGAAAATTTCAGGATCACAGAGTTAGGAAAAAAACCTAGCTCAACATCTTCTAAGACATTTTACTAAGGTCTGTGGCCCACTATCCCCTGCCAAATCAAACCAGCATCCTCATCACACAGAGAACAGAAAGGCCATTTCACGATTGGCACCTAACCTAACCTCAGTGTCTCCCTATTTCTCCTTCTCCTCAGTACAAATGCAGCTAGGGAGTGCACTGCACACAATGTGAAGTGAACACTGACTGGACAGAGTCAGCAAAGAAATCTTTGCCAAAAGCTTATTACCTGGAAAAGTTTGTTTAGAAGCAAAGATTTGGGGAACAGAAAATGATCCTACAACAGTAAAATGACATCCCTAAATACATGTACTCAGCAGTTGTCTTGAAAAAATGTTTTCTTATCCTGAAAATTATTGAGAATAAGACATAGCAATTTCTCATCCTTTATTGGGAAATTTATTTAATTATTATTTGTGAACTTGTGCTATGTGCTAGGAGGCACTGTGCTTGGTGCCAAGTATACAGAGGAAGAACACAGGCGTGGCCTCTTTACCAAGTTTACAAACAGTGTAGAGCCATATCTTAATCATATCCAATTAATTTGTTAAGAGGAATTGTTAATCCATGCAATAACTTCACTCATTCATTAATCATTAAATGCCTACTAAGGCCAAGCAGTGTATTAAGCTGGTTAATATTAGCCACATTTGAAGTGGGTATTTTGATGTTGCTTAGGCTGCCTGCTTCCCATATCAAACGCCTGGGTTTGAATCCTGATTTTGCTCCCAATTCCAGCTTCCTGCTAGTGAGCACCCTGAAAGGCAGTTGGAATAGTTGGATCCCTTCCTCCCAAGTGAGTGACCCAAATTGAGTTTCTGACTCCTGGCTTCAGCCTGGACAAATCCAGACTGCTGTCGGCATTTGGAGATTGAACCAGCAGGGGGGGGGGGGGGATTTCTCTCTCTCTCTGTCTCTCCCTGTGTCTGCCTGTCTGCCTTTCAGGAAAACAGAATAAACAAAATAATTTTTAAAAATTGCCACATTCATCCCATACTTACTGTGTGCCTAGTCCTGTACCACTTGCTTTGTATGCTTTTCAATCCTCTCAACAAGCATATGAGATGCATTTTATTTTACAGATGAGGAAACACAGGTTTGGAAGGGTTAAGCAACTTGCTTAAGGTGACACAGCCATAAGGCAGTAGAACTGTGGGGTATGACTGCAGGGTCTAAACTCAACCTCTGCTCAACAGCCTCTCAGGAGAAGTCCATCTTGTGACTCACACTGTTGATGAGCCAAATGACTAGATCAATTGAAGTGTAAAGCAGGAGAATCACTGCTCCCTCAGGGCCCTTGATGGATCCGCACTGATGGTGCTAACAATTTCTATAAATTAGGAAAACAGTAATTAGGCCCACCAAGTTGAAGTCCAGGGACAGAAATGGAATTGCAATAGCTATAGTCACAGATAGGGAGGCAAAAACCAGAGAAAACAATTTACTGCCTTGCTGAATGACCCCAGGGCATCTCTAGACCACATATTTTCTTTTTAGTCGCTGCAAAATTAAGCAATTCTATATCCCACCTTCTCATACTTTCTGATATGGTTTTTATTTGTAAAAATTGAGTCTTCATTTTGAAAGGATATGATCCGTGGAAGGTATGGTGGAAACATATGAGAGTGAACTGATTTTAAGACATCTAGACACTCAGGAAAGTATTTCAAGATGATACTGCTATGCTCATAAGTGCTGAACAAAAGGCATTCCAGAAGTGCGAAAGCAGATGGGCAAGTGGAAGCTGTCTTAGCACATTCAAAAACAAGATGTAAGCTGGTGATAGTGGAGAAAAGCAAAAAAACATCCGATTATCATGATGGAGCCTCAGAAAATTGGGAGAACCAAGCACTTTTGAAAGTCAGGCTGACAAGTGTTCAGCAACAGGGAACTTCTTTTTTTTTTTAAATTAATATAAAGAGAACAGATTTCATGTATTTCATAGATACAGTTCTAAGAACATAACCATACTTCCCTCCCTTCCTCCCTCAATTCCTCCCTCCTTCCTTTCTGGCTCATCCACATAATAGGACATGATTCAGCTATATAAAATAAATTAGAAGTACTCTATGATATGATATAGAAGAATGTCTAAAATACACCATTGAATGAAAGAGCAAAGAAAAGAATGATGTATGTGTAATGCTAACTTTGTTAAGAAAAGGGAAAAATAAAAATCTTTATATGAAATAGTTTCAAAACGTTTGTGGAAAAACAGAATTAAGACAATGCACATTTTTCATGAATTTTTTAAAGCATCATATTTGCTTGTATTTGCATAAAGAAACCATTCAAGGATAATGAAGAACAAACAAAAATGGTGGGGAAAAGAGATGAATTTGGATGGTACTGTAGGATGATATGTGCAACTCTCAATGTTTGCCTTTTAATTTTGTTTTTATTTTTGAATTATGTAAATACATTACCATTTTAACACTTTGAAAAGTGGGGTAAAACACATATCTGATAAAGGGCTGATTCCCAAAACATACAAAGAATATTTAAAACAATACTACAAAAAAATCAAATAAAAATGACAGACACCTCATCAAAGAAGATAGTGGAGAACTGCAAACTTAAACAATGTCACAACACATCTATGAGAATGGTTAAAATCGAAAACAATGGTGTCACCAATTGTCAGCAAAGATATGGAATAGCAGGAACATTGTTGGTAGGAATGCAAAATGGTATACTTTGGAAGACTGTTGAACAATTTCTTATAAAACTAAATATTGCCATGTGATTCAATAATCATATTCCTTGAAATTCAAATGAGCTTAAAACTCATATGCAGACAAGTATCTGTACATAAGTGCTTATGAAAGTTCCATTCATAATGCCAAAACATGGTAGCCACCATGATGTCTTTCAGTAGGTGAATAGATAACTTATGAAACAACTATACAGTGGAATATCATTCAGAAATAAAAGAAATGAGCTATTAATCCAGGAAAACACATAGAGAACTCATATACATGTTGCTAAGTGAGACAAGTCAACCTAAAAAGGCTACACAGTGTATAAATCAAGTAATTGGGCATTCTAGGTGTTTGCAGGCTGAAGTGCTCATATGGTATTCAATGTGATTAAAGAGATTCACAATGACTCATTTATATGAAATTCAGTATATGAAATACAAAAAGAATAGTTCAAAATGTTGACAAAGGGAAAAATCTATATATAAATATTTGAGAGTTAGGATAGCATTGACATTCTCAACAGAATCAACTGGAACACTGTCTTCAAAAATGTGAGGGAGAAAGATTTCTAACACAGAAGTCATGTAGACTTCAATTTAATCATTTGTCAAGTAAAAATAGAGACAGAAATGTGGCTAGTGGTTGAGATGCTGGTTAGGTACCTGCATCTCACATTAGAATCTTTAGGTTCAATCTGTGGCTCCAGCTCCTGATTCCAGCTTCCTGCTAATGTGGGCCCTGGGAGGCAGCAGTAATGGCTCAAGTATTGGGTCCCTGCCATCCATGAGGTAGACTTGGATCAAGTTCTTGGCTTCTAGCTTCAGCCCTTGGCTGTTGCAGGTGTTTGGGGGGAGTAAACAAAAGATAAAAGTTTTCTTTATTTGTCTTTTTCTCTCTGCCTCTCAAATAAACAGTTAAAAAAAAAAGGCATTGTCAGGCAAGCCAGATCTTAAGAAGGTTGTCTTTCGTGCAGCCACTCTCAGGAAGATAATGGGGGAGAATCCCCAAGGGTAAAAATGAAGGAAAAAAGACATGGACTCTAGGAAACAGAGGCTCTAATACAAAAGAGAGACAAATATTCCGAGCCTGATGATCTTAAAATGATGCTGTAGAGAATAACTGGCTCAGATGGGAACAAGAGAAATCAGAGATGTGGGAAAGATGCCACTCAGAAGATTAATTTTGTAGAGTACCAATGTAGTTGAGAAGAGTTGTACACATAGAACAAAGAATCTGTTGATAATCTGGTAGTGAGAAACAAAGCAAAATTGTTCAGGAAAGGGAATTTAGACACAGAAAACTAAATTGCTCAGCTGTGAAAAAGCATTCATACAGTTATAAAATGTAAACATTGATTGTGCAATGAAAACCTGCACTATTACTAGTGCCATATTAATCATATTAAATATTTACCAACTGGTCTGTATGGGACACAAATCAGCTATACTAGACTTTGGATAATGTTAAAGGTCGTGTACTATGTCAGGAATTACTATCTTCATTGCTGAATTGTTGGAGTAGAATATCTGGGTATGGTAGGGTAAGATTGAGCTAATAGAGTATAAGCCTGAGAGCAGTAATTATTTCCAAATTTATAGGGAGGTATTTAATTATTTTAAATCGAGTGGTGGTTAATTGGTCACCAGACATTAATAGTTGACAGATGAAATAGAAAGAAGGTATGTGTTGGTGAAGGCATGGGGGATTGTATGAAAATGCAAAATACCAAGGAGCAGCAGTACAAGTGATGTAATTTAGAAATGTAAAAGCAGGGGCTGGCGCCGTGGTGCACTAGGTTAATCCTCTGCCTGTGGCGCCGGCATCCCATATGGGCACCGGTTCTAGTCCTGGTTGCTCCTCTTCGAGTCCAGCTCTCTGCTGTGGCCTAGGATAGCAGTAGAAGATGACCCAAGTGCTTGGGCCCCTGCACCTGATGGGAGACCGGGAAGAAGTGCCTGGCTCCTGGCTTTGGATTGGCACAGCGCCAGCCATTGCGGCCATTTGGGGAGTGAACCAACAGAAGGAAGACCTTTCTCTCTGTCTCTCTCTCTCTCACTGTCTGTAACTTTACCTGTCAAATAAATAAATAAAATATTTAAAAAAATAAAAAAAGAAATGTAAAAGCAAATAGCAAAATGGCGAAATCAGTTACTAGTGGTTAATGAGACTGGAGGGAGGTGAAACATACATGGGGTAAAAGATTAATAATAAATTCTTAAACCTATATTTGTATTTGTATGAATGATAAAACATTTGAAAAATGAATGTCCACTATATACAGGGATCAATGCAATTTTGAAGTAAGTATTATTATTTTCATTTTACTCTTAAGAAAGTAAAAGTAATTGGTAGAGGCGTTGTCCTTTCTCCTCAAATAGAGTATTCCCTTGTGGATTAAAAGACCAACTTAAGGCATTTAGACCAAAGTTTCCAGCAGCATTACTTAAATATTGATTTTTGATTCATGTTAACAATAATCAAGTTATGGACCTACATGTGTGACAGAAATATCAAGGGAGTCCTTTATCCTTAGTTCCCACAAATGCTTCTTGGCATCATTGACAGAAAGAGCAAGCTAATGGAATTCATTATTAAATTTGTCATATTTCTTAGTAGTGTTTGCTTAATTAAAAAAACTGAAAGAAACTGGATGTAGAAATCTGTCAGGGAAGACCTCTGAGCCTTCTTTATTCTCTCTTCATTAAGCCTTCATTATTATGAAGAAATAAAAAGTGTGCAAAGTGAGCAATGTAATGTGAAAAAATGTTACTGTTAATATGTCAACCAGGCAATAGGAAAATTAGAATTGCTCATATGCTCAAAATCTAGAAGAAAACAGTATCCTAAAGAAATGAATGTATAGTTACAGTGAAACTGAAGTAAATAAAGTCACCAATTTATCTTGGCTTTTGGTTCAGAAGGATTGAATATTGTTTTGCTGGGAAAATATTACAACCACATTTGGCCTAAAATGGAAGGCTAAGGTGAAGATTGCATGAGAGGGACCACTTTTTGGCTGGCTTCAGAAGTAATCCTGTGATTGTCTTGTTCACAGTTTCCCGATATGGTATTTGGGCAGGGATCTATCAATGCGATTCTTTTCAGCCCTAATGGAAACTAACAGTGTTCCCAGGATAGGGCGCAGCATATGCTGCAGAAATGTAGGACTCCAGAGCCCAGCATAACATTGATTTACTACAGAACTGTGAACTTTGCCAAATCAGCACAATATCTAATTTTTACATGTCTCCTCAAATATGGGAAGGGACTTTTATCTCATCCTACTTCCCATTATTCGTTAACACAAGAAAGCATTACTGAGGAAATTCTCTGTTAAGAGCCTCAGTTGGGCATCCTTCACTGAAAACTAATGCAGGCGAAGCCTTTCTTCTCTAAAATCATATGGAAGTGAATTGCCCACGTCGACCAAGGTCATGAAATGTTTCTGTTCACGGATTATGAGCTGACCATAAACCTGAATTGGCTTTTTGTTATCATAGTTCATAGCACCCAGATATCCCCACCCCCAAAAAAATTTTTAAAAAGGGAAAAAAATCATGATAACTTTTCTTGGTAAGTTATATTTTAACCTATTTATGTATAGCTCTCTGTGTGTTCTGATATTTCCCCCCTCTGAATGATAAACAATCATGTTTTACTATTTTCTGGATTTTAGAAAATATTTTTATTACAAAAGTAGAAGCCCAGCTTTTAGTACTCTAACCACAGAATATATAGTAGCCCCTATTTGGGTACCCTTTTATACTCAAATAGTAATTTGTCACCCTGTACTAATGTTTGACCTGACCCAGAGCAGATAGTATGTGGCAGTGTTGAAGATGATACAATTGTGAACAAGATGGCCTAATTCTTTATCAGTCAGAGACAGGATACTGGACTGTCACCTTCATCTTTTGATATTTCTTGCTTACCCTTAGAGGGTTGGGTTAATTCTCCCTCAGGTCCTTGGTTAGCCTTCAAATTTCATGGTTCCTGTCCTAGGAACTGCTTTTTTTTTTCTGTACTTTATGCTGGTAACTGAAGTGCTTAATAATATAACCAGTGATGCTTCTGAAAAGCCAAGAATCTATATTATGTAGAGGTTAAAAACACCAGCTTTTGAGTTAAAAAGGAATGAGTTGAACATCTTTGGCATTTTAAGTAGCTGTGTGACTTTGAGCATGTTACTTGAAATTTCTGAACCTTTCATGTCTATCTAGCAGTTATTTATAATTCTTATTTAATAAAGAGAGTCAGAATATGAAATACATAGGGCATACAGAACAATATCTAGCACAGAATTATCAATTATCTATATTTATTAATTTAACTACAGTTTTTATTGATAATAAGAGATGACCATCTTCTAACTACTCCCTGGAGCCCTGGGGGAGATTTTTAGCATGTAAGCACAGACATCATCTGGTACATAAGAGACATGACAGGCTGCATATTTCTGAGTCTCATTTTGGAGCCAGAGTCCATCAGTCATTTGCAGCCATTCTCTGAATCAGAACAGCTGACAGAATCCTCAGTGAGGTCATTATTTTTAGCTTTGGAACTGTTAAAAAGTCTGCAGGGGATTTTTATGGCATTCAACAAATTAGCAAAGGTCATCAAAACAAATCCACTTACTGAATTCATTGGCTCAAAATCCTATCAGACCAGGGATGTCATATTAAATTAAAGAGCTTCCTAGTGGCCATGTGTCCATAAAAAGGGTCAAACTAAAATGTGTTTAGATTTTATCCATTGTTGCTGCATTTTGAAGTCACAAATATTGACCCTAAACCCACTTGTCTCCTATATATACCCTTCCTCCCCTCATATAGTGATGCATTTTCTCCTAGGCAAGCTCCTTTTTTCTGTCTGTCCAAATTCAAGTCCACTTCCTCTAGGGAGGTATCCCTAAGTTCTCTAACCCCTGTTTCAGATCTGTCTTGCTCTTGATTCTGCAAGCTGTGTAAAGATGATTTCAACCCTGCTCATCAGCTCTGTATAAAGGTGTTACATATGACTCAAGTAGACTTCTACGTTTTTACAGATGTTCTTAACAACATTCATCTCTGCTTTATTGATTATCCAAGCTTGTGGAGCAGCCATCAATGAATAAAAAAGACTGCTCACTATAGGCTCTGGCCAAATAGTATGACATTGAGCCATTTGTTTTCCATATTGCCATAAACAACATTTCTATTTAAATACTTGATGGTCTGGTAATTGATCCAATCCTCTACATATACTGATACATTTCTTTTTTAAAAAAATTGTTTAAAGATTAATTTTATTTATTTGAGAGGTAGAGAAGTAGAGAGGTAGAGAGAGAGAGAGAGATGGAGGAAGAAAGTTTGGTTCACTCCCCAAATGGCCACTACGGCCAGGGCTAGACCACGCCAAAGCCAGGAGCCTGGAGGTTCCTCTAGATCTCCAACATGGGAACAGTCTCAAGCACTTGGATAGTCCTCCTCTATTAGCAAGGACTGTTAGCAGGGAGCTGGATGGCAAATGGAGCAGCAGGGACTTGAACCAGAGCCCATATGGGATGCCAGCATCATAGGCAGTGACTTTATCTGTTATGCCACAACACTGCCCTGTGAATGATACTTTTCAATCAAGAAAGACCACAGGCAATTGAATTATTCAGTAACATCAATTGGGATCTAATAGAATTGCTTTATTGAATTGTGTTTTAGTGTTATGCTAACAGATCACACTGGGCTCTTTTTAAACATCTAGTAGAGAAATATTTCTTAAACTTCATCAAGAAAAGCTGCACACCTTCTGAGTAGTAAATTAGATTTTTATTTTATGACAGTTTGAATCATGTAAGTTGATTGTTTTTTCTTAGGGCATTAGAAAACCTAGTGGTAAATCTCAAGTCCATTTTTTAAAAAAATCAATATTTATTTTATTCAGAAAATTTTATTTGAAAAGTAGAAAAAGAGAGACAGAGAGAAAGAGAGAGAGAGAATCTTATCTGCTGGTTCACTCCTCAAATGCCAATACCAGCTTTTGATGGGCCAGATTGGAGCCAGCAGCCCAGAACTCATTCTGGGTCTTCTGCATTGGTGGTGGAGTTCCAACTACTAGAACTCTCACCTGCTGCCTCCAAGGTGCACGTTACCAGGAAGCTGGAATCAGAAGTGGAGCTGGGACTCAATCTCATGTACTCTGATATGGGATGTGGGCATTTCTGAATGGTGTCTTAACTGCTATGCCAAATGCCTGCTCCTGGAGTCCATTTCTTTCAACTGTTTTGTCCATCTCTAGTTATAGGTCTGGCTGTATTTTTTTTTTATCTATAGCTTTCCTTTCTTTGGTAATTGAAGTTACTTATTATAATCTATTTGCACTGAAAATATTTTTTGTGAGGTGCTTCACATCTTTTGCAGATTGAGGTGAAGATTAAAACTAAATTCCTGGGCTGGAGTCATGATCTCACAGGTCAAGCCACCACACCTGCAACTCAGGCATTCCAAATGGGTGCTGGTGTGTGTCTTGGCTGCTCCAACCTCAATCCAGCTCCCTGCTAATGGCCTGGGAAAAGCAACAGAAAGTGGTCCAAGTATCTGGGCCACTGCCACCACTGTGGGAGACACAGAACAAGTTCCTGGCTCTTGCATTTGGTCTGGCCCAGCCCTGGCCATTGTGGCCATTGGGGCAGTGAACCAGTAGATGGATAATCTTTCTGTCTCTCCCTCTCTATCTCTACAACTCCACTTTTCAAACAAATAGCTAAATCTTTTAAAAATTAAATTCCTGGTCTGTTACTTCAATGAGTTATAGCAGCTGTAATTCACAATCACTTAGCAATTATTTTTTGTCTTGTGCTCTTTAGTAGTTTTATGTCCCTACAACTAGATTTTAAGTTAAGGAATATTCTTAAGGTTTTCCTATGTTCCTCACATACTGGGAGCTTAGCATGCGCTAATTGAGTATTGAAGTCAAATTTGTGCACATAGTTTTGCTTCTAAGTAAACAGTTTTATATGGTTTTCACCTCAATGTCATTGAGCCTCACAGGATTCCACTTTCCTCCTTTCCATACAAGGGAGTTGGCTTAAGTAATCATCAGTGTCCTCTCTGGTTCTAAGATTCTGTTGTAAGTTCTTGTGTTGCAGACATTGAAATTTAAGGGCAGGATTGACTTACTAGACCCTTCACAGATAAGAATGTGACCATGAAGCCAATTTATTGTAGGGAATGCTCATGAAAAGAAGATTTATGTCCATGAGAAATTTATTCATTTTTCTCTTAAAGAAAGAAGAGGACTCTTCCAGATACTTTTTTCAGAATTTAAGATGGAAAAACAATTACAACTGGGCCATAAAATGACTATAAGGACAGAGCCTTTTAAAGTACATAGCTTCACATACAGCAAGTGCTAATTCCAGTTTTTTCACTACAAAACAGGCAATACTTTAGGAGGACCCTATGCTGAGATTTAATATCTACTTTCTAGTCCAAGATTGGTCATTAATTGACATATTTACTGTTCTTTGTGTACTAGATTTTTCATTAAGGAAAAGGGAAAAATTACCTGCCCTATCTGAGAGGGCAAACAAGATAATACATTACATAAATTTTGTGGAATATTGTGATAATTTTGCTAAGGTATGGCCACTGGTATGGGACCAAAGCAAGGAATCAAAAATGATATCAGATGACTCAGTAGGTATTTTGGATTGCTTTTATGGAGTAACTGAATGATTTTTAAAAGTTGATCTTTAAAGTAGCTGAAACAATCTAAACTCTTGATGTTACCTAATTTTGTTAATGATTAATCAGTTTATTAATTTCCCCCAAAATGCAAATTCAGTGGATGAGAACAAAGTCCTGCCAAGGCCTGGGTCCGAATCTGTTTGAATTAACTGTATATAAAATGATCTTAGCAAGTATTCCTGAAAACATGGTATGGAAGTTCAGTGAATGAGGATTTATCATCATTGGCTATGGCTTGTATCTGTGCTCTGCCAGAGAAGATAGAAGTTTCTAGGATATGCTTCAGCAAATTTACAAATAATGTAAAATGGAATTCTGATATCATATTGACATACTTGCTTTATATTGCTTGTTGTCAAGTTTGCATCACCATTTTTATCATAGAAGAAAAACTGGAAACAATTCTTCCAGAATCACCACCCCCAGATCTGAGTTTGCCCAAGGATTGGTACCTGCTATGGTCTGAATTTTCTGAGTCCAGAAAATTCTTGTGTTGAAATTATACCACCAAGACCCTTAGGGAAAATGAGATAACTTCTAGTTCTACATAGTCATTGAACAGTCATTCCACATCGTTATTGGACGAAAATGATTAGGTTTTCACATGGGATTTGTTTAAAATGGACTTTGTTGATTGTCGAGACAGAATAGGGCTATAGACTGGAGCAAAAGGAGAAGATAGAAGCAGTTCAGAATGGCTCAGTGTCTTGGTGGCATTGAACAGATCTTCCTTCTTTTTTAAAATGTTTGAGAGAGAGAGAGAGAGAGAGAGAGAGAGAGAGAGAGAGAATGAATACGAATAACAGTTAGGTATGGACCACGCTGAAGCCAGGAGCCAGGGACTCCATCGTGCTCTCCCATATGGGTGATAGGAGCCAAAGTGCTTGGGCCATTCTCCATTGCCTTCCTAGGTTCATATGTTATGATGAAACTAGATTTGAAGTAGAGTAGTTGGGACTTGACCAGGACTTGGATATAGGATGCCAGACTAAGAAGTGGTGGCTTAACACACTACACCACAATGCCAGTCCAGAACAGATCTTTCAAAACATCAGTATGTGATTTTTATGTTATGAAATGTGCACAGATGCTCTTAATTACCTTTCCTTCAGTGGTGTGTGGAGACTCCTCTATTTAAAACAGTCCCCATGCCCATGCACCTGCTTATACTCATACTCACCTCTCCATACCTCTATGATTTTCTTTTCCTTATCATTTCTACATTATACTTTGCATCAGTGACTGGGCTGATTATTTTATATTCTTCTACAATAGATTGTAAGGTACATTAGAGTTCTTTTTTTGCCTATAATAGCTCATGATACATGGTAAAGATTCAAGAAAGCTTGTGGTAAATGAATAATGATTTAAGTGTTTGAATTATTAATAATATTAATCACTATTACTTACTAATTAAGGTATGAATTTTTAAAATATTCTCCTTAATTCTTCTAACTATTGAGTAGAGATTGGTATGTTAAATTCACAGTTTTAAAA
The DNA here is from genome assembly GCF_033115175.1 of Lepus europaeus. Classification (NCBI taxonomy): domain Eukaryota; kingdom Metazoa; phylum Chordata; class Mammalia; order Lagomorpha; family Leporidae; genus Lepus; species Lepus europaeus. The sequence goes on from NC_084842.1 coordinate 51,830,558, forward strand.
TGTGCCAAAGGATGGGTACTCCACTACCAACACCATTTTCTTCCTTTAAGGAAATGGCAGATTTATCCATAGTTGTGTTGGGATCACAGTTGTTGAATAAGTATTTTCTTCCTGATAATTTGGAAGAGGAACTAATGGCCAAATGACTTGTCATATATCTTTCCTGCCTACCAAGCAGTTGTCTGCACTGTGCTTCAGAGAACACACACACAAAAAAATGTTGGAAAGTAGTCTACTAGCAATGAGACACAAAGGAATATGCTGAAACCAATAGTTATATTTAAGCTGCCAATGATAGGGAAAAAGATGTATCCCCAGAGCCTTTTAAAGTGATCACAAGCTAACCTAAGAGGAACTGAGTCACTGGCCTGTGAATCTGACAACAAAGTGCTTTGGAATTTAATGTTGAGTTAAAATAGCAATGGAATGTTTCGTTGGTTTTATGTTCAATGATCTAATTACTAATTGTCTAAAACCCTAGAGAGTGTTATTGATGCATCTGTAAAAATGATACTTTAGAAATGTGGCCTTGGGGAACTGGAATGTAGTCATCTTGTCATCCTAGAACTACTTCCCATGTCATAAATAGTATGTGAACAGTAAATACTTGAAGGATGAGACTCAGAAACCTCTGGGAGCTCAGAAATGGACAAATATAGTTAAAAGAGCAAGACAGGTAGCTTGCCTGTTACTCTGTCATCAGCTCAAATACACAGAAGAGGCTTTGATTGGTTGGTGATATATGGAAAGATCAGCTTTTTAGGTGAATTCTAAGAGATATGGGAAAAAAAGATTAGAACTGAAGAAGAGTGATAACATTGTTGACAGCAGCAGCAGCAACATTGTGAGTGATGACAACTGTGACAAAACTGAACAAAAGGAGCACTCACAACTGACACAGAAGCTGGAGGAGCAGGTAAAGACTGCCCTGTTTTATTGATATTCATGAACTACATTTATTATGTGGTTAAAATGCATTAAGCATTGTGCCAGACTCTTTACAACTTATCTACATAAGATCAGTTAAAGGTCTCTGTAACCTCTGTTGTGTCTCTATCTCTCAGCCCCCATGATTCCAAAAGCCTCTCTGCTTTCTGAGTAGAATTCACGATACATCATAAGCAAAATCTCCTGAGTCTACAACATCTGGTCCTCAGCACTTGCTCTTACCCAAACCTCCCTCTCTCTTACAAACACAACTTACTTGTGAACCCTCTCAATATGAGCTGATTTTTCTCCTACACCCCTGTAATTCTTTTTTTCTTCATAGTCTCTTCTAAACTATTCTCCTTCCCTCCGTTTTAAAACTCTTTAAATTTAAATTTACTGCCATCTTACTGATGTTGTCATCTGCCAGTCATGGCTAATTCTTCTCCTTGATCTATAGGTTTAGCTTCTGTTTCAACTTCACACTCCTGTTTTAATTCTTTGTGAATCCAATCTACATGTGGATTATTTTCTACACACAAAACTTTAAATGCCACAATCTGCAATCACGTTTTCCTCATTTTGTATCTTTGTAGCTTAAATTTCATGGATATACATTCTAATCACTCTTTTTAATATACCCTTAACTCCTTTTATTCTATCGTCCTCCCTAGTTCTTGCCTACAAAATACCAACCCAGGATGAATCCATCACTCTACTTATCTAACCCTGAAGTCATAAGTCAACGTGACTGAAGGAAACAGAAATGATACTTCATGTCCTCATTGCTACTCTTGAGCATGACATTCTCAGCCTCTTCCTTCTACTGTTCTCCTGGATGACAAGATCATATCTTTCTTCTCAGGAATCTAATACTTACTCCACTTTCCCTACCCCTGTTGTTAAAAACTTTGATTCTTGGTTCATTACATAGACTAAATTACAAAAAGAAAAAGAAAAAAACTTCCACAAGATCCTAACATCTACTCCCTTACCAGCACTCATGCCTTCACTTTTGTTATAAATGAGCTGGCTGGGATCTTGTCTCATCATAGCCTCCTCCCACCCCAGCTCCCAGATCTCTTATCCTCTGTCTAGTTCAACTACCTAACAGGAAGTTTTACCTCTCTGACATTGTTAGTTTTTTCCCCACCCAGTTTTTCCCTCCAGCATACAAACATGTCTTTATCATTTCCATCTTAAAGAAAATAGTAAGTCTCTTGACTCCACATTATCTTTTCGTTATCAGTAAATTGTTCTTTTCTCTTGAAGAGTAAAGTTCACTAGAGGCATTTACTATACTTCTTGTTTTCCTTTTCTCTTTTCCCATTTTTTTTTTCATCCACCACCTTTGGACTTTCACAACCAGCACTTTGGATTGCTAAATCCAATTGCCAGTTATCAGTTCTTTTTTTTTTTTTTAAATATTTTATTTATTTATTTGAGAGGTAGAGTTACAGACAGAGAGGGAGAGGCAGAGAGAAATGTTTTCCATCCACTGGTTCACTCCTAAAATGGCCGTAACTACTGGAGCTGGGCCAGGATGAAGCCAGGAGCCAGGAGCTTCTTCCAGGTCTTCCACAAGGGTACAGGGGCCCAAGTATTAGGAACATCTTTCACTGCTTTCCCAGGTCACAAGCAGAGAGCTGGATCAGAAGAGGAGCAGAGGCTGGCACCGGCACCATAGTGTAGCAGGTAAAGCCACTGCCAGCAGTGCTGGCATCCTAATGGGAGCTGGTTCGAGACCCAGTTGCTTCACTTCTGATCCAGCTTTCTGCTATGGCCTGGGAAAGCAAAAGATGGCCCAAGTCCTTGGACCTCTGCACCCGCGTGGGAGACCCTGAAGAAGCTCCTGGTTTCTGGCTTTGGATCAGCTCAGCTCTGGCCATTGCAGTCAGTTGGGGAGTGAATCAGCGGATGGAAGACCTCTGTGTGTGTGTGTCTTTCCTTCCCTCTCTGTGACTCTAACTTTCAAATAAATAAATCTTACAAAAAAAAAAAAACACAAAAAGAGGAACAGCTGTAACACAAACTGGCACCCCTATGGGATGCTGGCATCACAGGTGGAGGCTTAGCCCACTATGGCACGGTGTTGGTCCCCAGTTATCAGTTCTTAATTAGCTTTACCCAACAGGTGCATTTGCTTCAGGTGATCATCAGTTTTTCTAGGAGATTTTTCATCCTGGCTTCCAGCATACTCTTCTCTCCTAAGTACCTCTCTAGCTCCGTTAGCTGATTTGGCTCTGCCACTTACTAGGTGTGAACATAGACTGAGTAATGCCATCATTCTGTCTCATTTTCCTTAATAGCAAAAATAGGAACAATAATAGCACCTATGATTATAGTCATTGTTGAGAATAAATGAGTTATTAATAATGATGCACCGGTACATAGTAGTTGCCACAGTGGAGGTTTCTATTATCTTCCCAATTTATAAGCCTTAATTTAACCAAGGCTTAGCATTTTCCTTGAGCTATACTGATCACCTTGGGGATATAATCCAGACTCATAGGTTTCATTATAGCTATAAGATCACAGTTTATAAATTTACATTTCCAGGTAGGCCCTCTCCTCTGAACTCTAAACTTAGACTTTTATCTTAACTTATATATCCACCTTAATGGCTGATAGGCAATATAAGCTTAAAATGTTAAAAACTAATTCATGTTGTGCGGCAACTCTCCTCTCTTCAATTGATGACATTTTATCAGAGGTTTGATTCAGAAATAGCAGTTTATTTATAAAGGTAGATTTTGAATGTCTCAAATAGAATGTACCACAAAAGATGTTTCCCATGTAAATCAGTTGGAGTCAAATGTAAGTTTCAGAGCTGGTCTTCCTGGGTCATCTTTTCTATGCTTAAGATTTCTGCATTCATCCCTCAAGGTATAATAAACACAAGGCTCATCCTCACTGACTCTTGGATTGCCTTTCTTACAGTCTGACTTCTGGTCTGTCAGAATGGCACCTGAGACATCATATCTCAGTATGCTTGTGTTTTAGCCTTTGCTATTTACATCTTAGCACTTTTCATCATACTAATACTTTGCTTCTATTACTACCATTATTCAGTCCCAAATAGAACAAAATATTTCTTATACAGGAAATGCTCTTCATAGCAAAACTCTAAGAGTTCAATTGTGACCTGGTATAACAGTAGCAGAATGGTATTTCTCCTTTGTAAGCTTTATTTAACCTAGGAAGAAAATTTACTTCTATTCACTATACACAGTGGCAGGAAACCAAAAATTCAGCAGATTTGGGTTTGTTCATTTTATGTTACTAGGCTAAATGTGTGAAGTAAAAAATGAGAACGACAATAGGAAAGTATTATTATTTTATATTTCTTGAGTGGGGTGGGGGCACTTTTAAATGTTTCCAATCTAAAATTACATGTCAAGTATGTAAAATTGCTCTCCTCTGAAAGACCAAAACCAAAAAAATAGGGTGCTGTTCTGGCATAATAGCATGTACAAATTTAAAGAGGAAGAGAGAAAATACTAGTAACAACTGTGAGAATGGGGCAGTATATATAGAAAACACTTGTAACTCAGCAACCGGATGGTGAGCGAATGCAAGTGACCTCTGAGAGCCATCATCACTGTAATCAGGATAGGGAAAGATGATAAGGAGGCACATACTCAGGATCTGTCCACGTCTGAGACCCTGAGGTTGACAGTTCTTGACAGAACTATTACAGGTTGCTAGAGAAGAGATTACGTGAGTTAAAATAAGAACTATGCCCAGAAAACACCTATGACTTAGTCATGAAAATATGCTTAATTGACTTATGTAGAGATGGACTTGTCTTCTCTTGACACATTAATTACATAGAGAAGTGCCTTCACTGCCTTGCCCAGGAAGACACTTAAAAATTAGTAGGTCTTGGCCGGCTCCAGAGCTCAATAGGCTAATCCTCCACCTGCGGCACTGGCACACCGGGTTCTAGTCCTGGTCGGGGCGCCGGATTCTGTCCTGGTTGCCCCTCTTCCAGGCCAGCTCCCTGCTGTGTCCCGGGAATGCAGTGGAGGATGGCCCAAGTCCTTGGGCCCTGCACCCGCATGGGAGACCATGAGAAGCACCTGGCTCCTGGCTTTGGGTCGGCGCGATGCGCCGGCCATTAGAGGTTGAACCAATGGCAAAAGGAAGACCTTTCTCTCTGTCTCTCTCTCACTGTCCACTCTGCTGGCAAACCGGGTTCTAGTCCCGGTCGGGGCACCGATCCTGTCCCGGTTGCCCCTCTTCCAGGACAGCTCTCTGCTGTGGCCAGGGAGTGCAGTGGAGGATAGCCCAAGTGTTTGGGCTCTGCACCCCATGGGAGACCAGGAGAAGCACCTGGCTCCTGCCATCGGAACAGCGCGGTGCGCCGGCCGCAGCGCGCTACCGCGGCGGCCATTGGAGGGTGAACCAACGGCAAAAGGAAGACCTTTCTCTCTGTCTCTCTCTCTCTCTCACTGTCCACTCTGCCTGTCAAAAAAAAAAAAAAAAAAAAAGAACTGGAAAAAAAAAAGAAAACAAACAAACAAACAAACAAACAAAACAAATAAGTAGGTCTTAAAGTTACCAAGAGGATGACAGTACAAATCTTTTTCACTTAGTTTTGCTTCAGATGAAGCTGGAGCTTCAGCATATCGTGAGAAATGTCCAGAGTTATAATTCTGAACCATTAAATAAATAATAAATGATATCCACAATTCCCTCTTGAGAAAGATTCTCAGGAAGAATGGTAAAAATAAAATCTGGAAAACTTGCACTCTTTAGAATGACTCATTATATCCCAGGCATTATCTGAGATTTAACTATATGTTTCTTCTACTGAAAAACTTAATTTTGTGGACCTCAAGTGAGGTAAAATCAAATAGATTTATTTTTCTTTATTAAAATTAAGTCCTTCCTACAAGAAAACTACTCAGCCAACTGCTTCTTTTATTGTGGGCTTAGGAGAACTAATGGTACACTGCCTGTCTGGGAATCCTCCAGATATAAAAAATATACCACTAATGTTTCTGAGATGTTCATATTTCAGTGTTTTGGAGTTATTTAGGTCACCTGAAAATGACTTTTCTGCCTCAGTTAACTTAAAACTCAAATTTTATTGAATCAAGTTCTGAGCAAACAGTGTGACAATGGCTTTTAGGTAATTATTTAAATCACAGTAGGAAGTAAATAGGCTCCAAAGGAGATACTGAGGAACACAGGTGAGACCAGTTTAGTTGCTCCAGATTCTTACTACTCAAATTCTGGTCTTTGGACTACTCAAAAGGGCATTACCTGGGAATGTGTGCATTTTCACAAGATCCTATCTGCATGTTAATGTTTTGACAAGCACGGCAAGGAATGTTTTGGACAAGTGATAGGTTTTTGTTCTGGGATTTCCAAAGGTGAGAGCAGGCAACTCTTCATTCTACTGAATGAATTTTTAATTTTCTTGTCTGACTTGCAGGTCTACATCATATAAGTACTGGGAATACAATCGAACTGGAATCAATGCAGTCATTTAGTGGGAGCTTTGTGAGAAATCTCCCTTTTTACATAATCACATGTGACCAGTCAGTACCTACAGGAAATGGCATGAGATGATCAAGAGTAACACAAATTATTCTTATATATTATGGTTGAAAGAAATAGACTATGTTCGATTTCAGTTTGATACACTATCCCTTTAAAGTCTGATGCTTTATAGTCATTCAGGAATAAAATTTTAAGGCTTTCTACATGACAGAAAATGTTTTAAAGCGCCTGATGCCTGCCCATGCCTCTCTCACCCAAAGAGAGAATCTCCTTTCTCACAGTGCTATTACACAAATTAATGTTTGTTGACCACATTCACTTTAATATGTGCCTTTATCTATCCATCCATCCATCCATCCATCCACATATATATGTGTGGGATGATAAAATAGAGCCATATCCTGTAATAATTTGACTTCAAGTTTTAAAAAGTTTTCATTTTATTTGAAAGGCAGAGAAACAGCAGTCTTCTATCCACTAGTTTACTCCCCATTTGATTGCAACAGCTGGCACTGGACCAGGCTGAAACAGCGAACCTGGAATGTAACCTGTATCTTTCACATGGGTGACAGGATTGCAAGTACTTGAGCCATCACTTGCTGCTGGAATCAGAAGTAGAGATAGGACTCAAACCTAGGTACTTCAATATGGGATGCAGGCATCCTCAGTAATGGCTTAATTGCTGAGCAAAACGCTACACCAACTTGACTTATTACATGAATTTGAATACCTGCTTGAGGCACTCAATCCCAAAGAATGGCAAGGTCCACTGGTCTACCTGCATCAAGAAGTGCACTTTTGAACTAAAAAAAAAATATGTCTTTTGCCAGAGGGTATAAAGAAAAGAATAGTTTAAAATTTTTCTTTTGATCATTTCAATGACTTCCTTATTTGAAAATCATGCTATTTTCTGTTCTCTGCTGTACTTTCTTTTCTCATTTCTGTTTTCATTCCACTTCCCATTTACAGGATTGGGTCTTTTGGAAGAGGAGCTCAAAGAAAAAGAGAAGCCAAAAAGAAAAGCCCAGAGGCCTTAAAGAATAGGCTGTGAAATTTGGGCGCAGATTGAAATCAAGCGGGGAGCTCAAAATGCTGATGCTGGGACATGTCTTCCACAAATTCTGATCATCTTGGTCTGGGTTGGGGTAATGGTATAGATTTAAAGAACCTCTTCTGTAAAATTTTTGATCTTAAATATAAGAATAAACTAATTCAACAGTAGAAATTGACACATAAATGAAAACTATATATATTTTCTTACACATGGTTCCTATGCAGATACGAATCACAGAACAATCTAGGTTGTAACCCCTCAGGCAAATATGACCTTTTATAAAGTGATAGATGTTCATGCACCACAATTATATATAATGCATGGACTTGCAACCCAGCATTACACTAAAATGATTTGGAAAACAGTATGGTTGTATTTATAGATGTGATCCGGTAAAACTGTGATTATTCTCAAAATATATCAACATTCAGTTTAGCTGGCAAAGACGTCAGAAAATAAAAACCCACGGAAGCACTATATAGGGACAGAGTCAGTAAAGAGGAGATGGGCCAATACAACCTGCTTTGTTCTTAGGCATCTACTTCCTGTCCAGATAGAGTACATCAAGAAGCACTCAGCTCACATAGTGGGGAAGGTACAGCAAAGGGTTTTATGAGGACAGTACAAGAAGTAATTTTCTTAAGGAGCTATAATAGATGGCTTAAATCTTCAAGCCACAAGTGAAATTGCCTGAGTTAAAAATCCCGTTTGACCCAGTGCGGTTTTGTGACTTGAAGCAAGTTAGTACATTGATGCTGTGATTTCCTCCAGGTGGGAGGATTCACTGGGAAATCTTTAGTGTCTGGCCTAACATACACAGTCACCACATATCAGCTATCATTATTATCAAGTTTGGGTTCCAAGTGAATCAAAGTGCTCAGTTTAGCAAAGATCGGAGTGGCATTATAAAATGTGTCTCTAAGCGTTTGGGTAATCCCTAAAATCTTTAGGTAGAACAATGAGATTTATTTAACACTTGCTGTTATGAAGCTAGTAACAAAGGGGTTATCATTCTAATACCAAGGAGAGTCGAAACTTCCAGGGATTTAAATCTTTAAATCAGAGATAGCTACACCAATCTTCACAGCCATCTGCCCATGCAAGGAACATAAACTTAAGCTGTTTTAGGGGTGAAAGTAAACAGTTAACTTTATAGTCAAATTGATTGCAAAGCTAATTTTCATAAAAGGAACTCCATTCTCCCACTGGCTTTTATTATATAACTTTACCAGATCAGAGTCTTTGTTGGAGAGTGCTTTTATTTTTTCACAGTTTCAAAGAAGCAGACTAGAAAAGTGAATAAATTAATTCAGAAAATATTCCCTTTCTACCTACTCCCCCACTTTGCTCATCAAGAAAGCTACAGGCACTAAAATTCATTAACATTTCTATGAACATAAATGTGAAATATTCATTTTCATTAAGTAGTCTACTGAATATGACAAAATCAGATTTATCTAAGGAGATATCCAATGCTGCTAATTTCCTTGACAATGGGGACATAAAGCAAAGGAAACCATGAATCATTCATGAAGTTCAATTTACTTCTGTTATTTTTGGTGTTGAGCATCCATAAATAGAAAGTGTGCAGTGTGTTGTAGATGCTATTTTAACACTGCATCACATCCAAATTAATGATTTGGCAGGCAGCGATCAAGTAAGAATGGTTCAAAAGCTTTTGCTTGTAATTGTCCTATATTTCATTTCTTTTCTTTGTTCATGTATTCTATGTTCTCCTTTATATGTCAGAATCACTTTTGAACAATATTTTAGGCAGGCATGCAAATTAATAAATTGAATAAACTCCTAGAGTTCTAGATTTGGGAGTTGAAAAGAGATCTTGAGGTTATAAAATTAAACTGGCTGGTCAATGGGAATACATTTTACATTATTACTTGTGAGTTATCATTTCCAATTAATTGAGGTCTCTTTGGGACAGAGGGTTCTCTCTTTTTTAAAGATGTATGTATTTATTTATTTGAAAGGCAGAGTGACAAAGAGGGAGGGAGAAGGAGAGGGAGAGAGAGAATTGATTTTCTATCTGCTAGCTTATCACCAAATGGCTGCAACAGCCAGGGCTGGGGCAGGCAGAACTTAAGAGCCAGGAATTCAATCTGGGTCTTCCACTGAGTGGTATGGTCCCAAGTACTTGAGCCATCCTCTGTTGCCGTCCTGTTCACATTAGCAGGAAACTGTATCAGAAAAGGGGCATCTGGGACTTAACTGGCATTGCAATTTCCATCCATGACTTAGTTGCTGCTTCATCAGCATCACTTAGGAACATATGGAGCATAAATGGTCACTCATGCTGGTTGAACTGAATTGATGAGTTCAGATCTGGGACTCTGTGGGTGATGGTTTTATGTGTTCACTTGACTGGGTAATGAAGAGCCAGATATTTGGTCAAATGTTATTCTGGGTGCTACTATGAGAATTTTTCAATGAATTTAACATTTAAATTGGTAAACTGTGGGGTAGCATTAGGGCACACTGGGTTAAGCTGGCACTCAGGATGCCCACATCCCATATCAGAGTGCCTGGGTTTGAGTCCTGCCTCCACTTCTCATCCAAATTCCTGATAAAGCAGAAGATGATGACTCAACTATCTGGGTCCCTACTACACAGTAGGAGACCTGGATGGAGTTCTAGGCACCTGGTTTGGGCATGTCTCAGCTCAGGCTATTGTAAGCATGTGGTATCTGAACCAGTTTATGGAAGATCTTTCTATCTGTATGTCTATCAGTTTGATTCTGCATTTTAAATTAAAAAAATTGATAAACTTAAAAAATACATTAAAATGAGTAAAGCAGACTACTCCCCCACCCCCAAGAGAATATGCCTTATCTGATCAATTGAAGGCCTAAATAGAACAAAAAGTCTGACCTTCCTTTGAGTAGGAGAGAATTCCTTCTGTCTAACTACACTCAGACTGGGATGGGTCAGTTTATTTCCTGCCTTTTGACTTCAGTTAAAATATCACCTTTCTCAGCCTTCAAGTCTGCTTGCTTTTGGGCCAGAACCATACCACTGCACATACAGCTTGTTGATTACCTTGAAGATTTTGGAATTTGTCAGTCTCCATGATTTCATGGACCAAATATCTTATAATAAATGTCCTTATACATGTATATACACATTCATACACACCATCCTCATATTACAGTGTCTGGTGAGGGTCTGCATTCATGGTTGATAGATGATGCCTTTTTCAGTGTGCACAGAGGGGCAAAGAAGCTTTCTAGGGCCTCTTTTTTAAGGGTTTTAATCCCATTAATGAGACCTTTGCCCAGAGCCCCAACTTATTATCATTATGGTTATCAGGTTTCAGCATATGAATTTTGGTAGGACACAAACATTTGGATCACAACAATGGAAACTAACAAAGCATTTTTGAAGCACAGTAACTAGGGGAACCTAACTTGGGTTGCATTATCAATATAGCCTCTTGTTGGAGGTGAACTAAAGAATGAAAAGAAGGCCAAAGGAACGACCCCAGGGAAACGTATTTCAGCCAGAAGAAAGAATGATCACAGGGAAACGCATTTCAGTCAGATGAAATCAGATGGTGAATATCTCAAGATAAGAGAGTGTTTGATATGCAAGAAACAAATACATCTAGAGTATCAAAATTTATGGCAATAAACAACAGGAAAATGGCTAGAGAGAAGACTGAAGAAATGAAGGTTAGGTCACACAGTCCCCTGAAGATCAAAATAAGAGTGAGGCAGTTTTTCAGTGTGATGGGAAGTCTGAATATTTTTGAACAGAGAATTAATATGATCCAATTTGAGAAGATCACTATGGCTGCTGGTTAGAGATTGGATCGGTGCAAATCAACGTGAATGCAAGAAGTCTAACAAAAAGATGGCTACAGTGTTCCAGGTATGAAGTAAAAATATTTTGGAGAAAACTAGGGGAAGCAGAGCTGGAGAGGAATGAAAGGGTTTCATAAATATTATGCACATGAATGATGGTACTTATCAAATATGATGAAAACAGTGTGAGGTCAGTGAGGATATAAAAAACAAATCTTGAGAATCTGGGTGGATAATGAGATGGGTGAGGCCGGGAAAGAAACTCACTATGGAGAGAAAAAATTGGGAGACACGTTTTGAGCAAATTAAGATGCTTTTGAAATGTCAAAATAGATATGTCGGCCGGTGCAGTGGCTCAACAGGCTAATCCTCCGCCTTGCGGCACCGGCACACCGGGTTCTAGTCCTGGTTAGGGTGCCGGATTCTGACCCGGTTACCCCTCTTCCAGGCCAGCTCTCTGCTATGGCCTGGGAGTGCAGTGGAGGATGGCCCAAGTGCTTGGGTACTGCACCCCATGGGAGACCAGGATAAGTACCTGGCTCCTGCCTTCAGATCAGCACAGTGCGCCGGCCGCAGTGCACTGGCTGTGGCGGCCATTGGAGGGTAAACCAATGGCAAAGGAAGACCTTTCTCTCTGTCTCTCTCTCTCACTGTCCACTCTGCCTGTCAAAAAAAAAAATAGATATGTCAAGCACTGTGCTAAGTCTCTCAGTCTAGGAATCATAAGAGTTCTGAGTAGGAGATAAAAATTTGAGGATCACTGGAATAAAGATGGGATGTAAAGAGTTTCTTTGTGACTTCTCTGAGAACCTTTTTAACATAGTACTAGGTCTCAGTGGCTTGAGAGGCAGTTGAAGCAATAGACAACAGATCTAGACTCTGCTTTCATGGAGTCTGAAGAAAAAACAATTTAGGAAAAAACTAAGGGGATATTGAATGGAGAGCTTTCTGATAAAAATTTCCAGGTTGTTTATAGGATGTGTAACAAGAGATAGTAGAATGGGTAAGACTGAGAATCTGAGAGATCTGGGATGAGATGTTTTTGGATATGAGGTAATCAATTCCAGAGAAAAAGAGAAAAAGATTGAAAAGATTTGAAACGGTCAGGCTATCCAAGGAGTAAGAACACCTCTTACTTTGAAATATAGGAGGATAATTCAGAATGATGAAGAATAAGAAAGTTTAGAAGAAGATGAGGGAGAACAGAGATGTCAAGTTTGAAATTGCTTCTATTTTTTGGGTAATGAAATTGACAGTATTAGCTGAAAGTGAGAGGGTGATAATAGAGTTGAGATTTTCCTTAATTTGTGTTGCAGAAAATGGGAAAAAGTACTTGACTCCTCCATAGCTGGTATCCCAAGCCCTTCCAAATATCAACATAAGGCTGGTGACTATTAGAATTTCACATGATAGTTTTATTGATTTCAAATTCCAAATCCTCTTCACACTAAATTCTTTGATTGATTTTTCTATATGTAATTAACTCATTTTATAGCATTCTTGGGCTATTATACTATTAATCTGATCCAGGTTCAAGTAAATTTTCAATTTAAAAAGACTTTATGGCCTTTCCAATTTCACTTGATGAGATGACATTAAAGATAAGCAAAACATTTTTAATTTATCTCAGAGGACCTAACCAAGGAAAATATTTCCCTGAGCTTTGGAATGGGAAGAGCATGAAAACTAGTAAATTTGTAGTGTAGGCAAAATTTCCACTCCATTTATTACAAAAGTATGATTGGTTCAATCTTCTAAACATGGACTACCTACTTTATCATTCTTATTTCCTAATTGACTTGGGAGCCTTTTGTTTGTAGTCACTTTAAAACTCATTTCTAGTCTTGATACACTGTCAATTCAGGGAGAACATCTTAGAAAATAACACATTTCTTTATGAAGAGTTAAAAATAGGTGAATAATTGGGGCCGGTGCTGTGGCATAATGGATTAAGCTGCTGTCTACAGACCCTGCATCCCATATGGGTGCCAGTTTGAGTCCTAGCTGCTCGACTTCCAATCCAATCACCCTGAAAATGCTCCTGGGAAAGCAGTGGAAGATGGCCCAAGCTCTTGGGCCCCTGAAACCACGTGGGAAACCCAAACAAAGCTTCTGGCTTTAGTGTGGCCCAGCCCTGGCCTTTGCAGCCATTTGGGGGAGTGAACCAGTAGATGGAAAATTCTCTCGGCCTTTGCCTCTCCCTCTTTGTAACTCTAACTTTGAAACTATTAAATCTTTAAAAAATAGATAAGTCATTAATATTTAATAATTGTTAGCAACATATTAGTTATATACTTACATAAAAAAGCAAAGTTTATTTTGTCTGTATTATTGACGTTGATTACTTCACTTTTGAAATTCTTACTTTTAAGATTTAAGATCCCATTATATTGGTTTATTGGTTTTCGAAAAGGAATATATTTTCAGTACAATGACAAAATCAAGCAATGATATCTTATGATGTATTTCTTTTTTGGGAATATCATATTCTTAGAACTGTATCTATAAGAACTGGCCATCAAAGAAGGAGGTACCTTTCTCTGAAGAGAGGAGAGAACTTCCACTTTGACTATGGCCTTGTCTAAATAAGATTGGAGTTGGCGAATTCAAAAGGCTTCCATTGCCTTGGCAACTCATGACAAGAGCCTAGGGTGATCACTGACGCCATAAACAAGAGTGTCAATTGTTAAATCAACAACAGGAGTCACTGTGCACTTAATCCCCATGTAGGATCTCTGTCCTTAATGTGTTGTACAATGTGAATTAATGCTATAACTAGTACTCGAACAGTACTTTATACTTTGTGTTTCTGTGTGGGTGCAAACTGTTGAAATCTTTACTTAATATATATATAAATATATATATAAATATATATAAATATATATAAATATATATAAATATATATAAATATATAAATATATATATAAATATATATATATATAAATAGATCTTCTGTATATAAAGATAATTGAAAATGAATCTTGATGTGAATGGAATGGGAGAAGGATTGAAAGATGGGAGCGGGTGGGAGGGAAGTTATGGGGGGGAAAACCACTGTAATCCACTGTACTTTGGAAATTTATATTTATTAAATAAAAGTTTAAAAAAAGTGAAATTAAAAGATAAAAAAAAAGAACTGTTTCTATGAACTACATTGAATCTGTTCTCTTTGTATTAATTTTATATTCACATGGAAAAGTATCATAAAATAATAAAAGTACAAATGATACTAAATTTATTCCAAAATTTTAAAAAAAGTAACACCAATGGAGTCAAGTATTACTTGGTTTCCTGTATTTGAAGGGTGACCTTTTCTCTTTGGGAACAATCAATTGACCCTTAACCTAAAAACTAAGCTAAAATTCAACTTCTATTCTACCTTTATCATGGATAATTTTAGGAAATAAAGGCCAATCTTCAGTTGAATCAGAATTTCTAATCCAGCTGAGAGTGGTTTTAATTGGTACTATACTTCCAGTCATTTGTACTTGCATCCATATTCGCATTTTGCAGTATCCAATGATGGAAAGCAGAACATTTCAGTTTGAATTTACTCTCTGTCACTATCCTTGCCATGTGGCTCTGTGTAAGCTATTTTTCTTTTCTAAATTTCAGTTGCATTATTTCTCAATATTGTTAGAAATATTTGTGTAAATGCCTAGTATTAGTCTGTAAACTAGAAGGCAGTTAATATATTTTTTTAAACTCTCCTAAATTCCTGCTTTTATACATTCCCTATTACACAAATTCTTGAATGGCATGAGTTTCTGCTTCGCTTCAGTTAAGTGTTTTTAGTCTTTATACTGTCTTTAGTCTGTAGTCTGTGCTGTTCGGTCACCCTGATGGTGGTTACCATCTGCCTGCATTCTTACACGTGAGCTGATTTTAAGTCCCAGTTACTGTGCTCATCCATGTTTAGATAACAGATTGCATCTTAGTTAAATTGTCTCAATGACCATGCTATTTCTGCATCATGACTCATTGTCTCCAGTGATATTTTACGACTACTTTAGACTATTTGGCTATCTGGTCTGCTCTCATTCCTGCTCCATGTAAGCTATGTTTAGCTTCAGATTGATTTATAGTTTGGGTTTTGGTCATTATACGATATAATAACTGGACCTAAAAGTCATCTATTTTCCAATATGAATAAAATAATACGCCACTTTAAAGAAAAACATCAATCAGTGATAGTAGGAAAATTCAGTATGCATGTTATAATAATATATACATTTTGGGAGCAAATATTGATAATTTGTCATGTTATTTATAATTGCATAAATTTTGAAATGCTGGTCAAATTCATTTCTTCTTTAAGTTAACAGTGTGAATCATAAGATTAATTTCTCAATGTCCAGATAGAAAGTGTTTTGTATGATAGAAATAAACATCTGTTGGTTTCTCACATTACATGTAGTAGTATAGTAATGGGTTGAATTAGGTACTGTACCTTTCTGCACCTCTGAAAAGCAGGAAATGTCTTAGTTCTGAAATTCTGAATTAATTGGCTCAAATGCCTACAGGTTGATGTTTGAGAAACAATGACACTAAGATAGTAAATCAGAATAAATCTTAATGACAAAAATACTTGAGTTGTTAAGAACATAGTGAAAAACAACCCAGGAGGACAAACAAAAATCAATCACTAGGACTGAAAAACATTAAGTCATTGGCCCAAAGCTTAAGCCCCATGAGGGTCATTTATCATCTTGTTCTTTTTACAAGGAAAGACACATCTTTCACACAATACTCTATTACAGTTTTTTCCCCTAAAATGCAATGCTATTCACAAACCTTTACGTCAAAAGACCCATAGAATCCAAAACATCTCAAAGTCTTTTTATATAAATATGTTCCTTTGTTATTAAAAACAACTTTGATATTGAAAGACTTTGGGGTTCCAAGAAGGTAGAATAGTGCCAGGATGGTCTGACTTACACAGGGTGCAATTAATGTTTAAAAAGGAAAAAAATACACTTGTAGGATAGAACTCTGGGGAAACTCTAGCAGGAGACCCAGCATGAGCAACAGAAATACTCCAGACCTGTGCTGAGGAAGCAAGTAAACAACAGAAATAAATAGAAGCTTGGATCCAGAGAGGAAGACACCTACCCTGGCAAACCAGGTAAGAGGGGATTCCATGGCCCATGATACTGCTGACACAGCTGGAGGGAGAGCTTGGTGAACTGCTTTTAAAGTTCCACATGAACCCGCTAAGATAGCAGAGATGGGAAGAAAGAAAAAAAAAGAAGAATGAAAAAAAGAGACTGTGTGTATCCCACCCCTACAATTCTTCTCAAGCTATTGAAAACAATTGAAAAGGAGGGAATCCTCCCAAATTCTTTCCTAAACATAAAAAAAGATTCAACAGGGAAAGAGAACTACAGACCAATTTCCCTGATGAACATAGATGCAAAAATTCTTAACAAAATACTAGCTAATTGAATCCAAAAACACTTCAGAAAGATCATTACCTGAACCAAGTGGGATTTATCTCTGATATGCAGGGATGGTTCAACATTGACAAATCAATCAAAGTGGTATGTCACATTAACAAACTGAAGAACAAATACCCCATGATTATCTCAATAGACACAGAAAAAGCATTTGATAAAATACAACACTCTTTCATGATGAAACTAAGAAAACTGGGTTTAGAAGGAACATTCCTCAACATAATCAAGGCAATTTATGACAAACACATGGCCAGCATCATATTGAATGGGGAAAAGTTGGAAGCATTCCCACTGAGATCCAGAACCAGAGAAGGATGCCCACTCTCACTATTGACAAAGGAGCTAAAATCAATCCCTGTAGCATTTCAACAAATGGTGCTGGGAAAACTGGATTGCCACATGCAGAAGCATGAAGCCTCCTACTGTACACATTTCACTAAAGTCCACTCAAAATAGACTAAAGACCTTAATGTATAACATGATATCATCAAATTATTACACAACATTTAGAAAACGCTACAAGACATTGGCATAGACAAAGAGTTCTTGAAAAAGACCCCAGAGGCACAGGCAATCACAGCCATAATTGACAAATGGGATTACATCAAATTGAGAAGCTTCTACACTGCAAAAGAATCACTTAGCAAAGTGAAGAAGCAACTGACAGAATGGGAGAAAATATCTGCAAACTATACAACTGATAAAGGATTAATAACCAGAATATATAAAGAGATCAAGAAACTCAACAATAACAGAACAAACAACTCAGTTAAAAAATGGGCAAAGGATTTCAACATTTTTCTAAAGAGGCAACCCAAATGGCCAATAGACATGAAAAATGCTCAGGATTGCTAGCCATCAGAGAAATACCAATCAAAACCACAATGAGGTTTTATCTCATCCCCATTAGAATGGCTTTCATACAGAAATCAAATAAATCTAGCAAATGCTAGAGAGGAAGGGGAGAAAAAGATACCCTTACTCACTGTTGGTGGGAATGTAAGCTGTTAAAGCCAGTATGGAAGACAGTATGGAGATACCTCAGAAACCTGAATATAGGACTACCATATGACCCAGTCATCCCACTCCTGGGAATTTGCTCAAGGTAAATGAAATTAGCATATGAAAGAACTATCTGTAAACCTATGTTTATTGCAGCTCAATTCACAATAGCTAAGGCATGGAATCAACACAAATGCCTGTCAACTGAAGACTGGGTAAATAATTATGGGATATGTACACCACAGAATACCATATAGTAGTAAAAAAATGGATCTGGACATTTGTAACAAAATGGATAAAGCTAGAAAACATTATACTTAGTGAAATAAGCCAGTGCCTAAGGAACAAATACTATATGTTCTCTCTGACCTGTGATACCTAACAGAACACCTAAAAGGTAACTTGTAGAAGTGATATTGACACTTCAGAAGCAATGACATTGAACAGCCCATGCCTTGACAATTGAGGAACAGTTTATTGTATTTTTCCTTCCTTTTATTTTATTTTACTTATCCTTTTCCTTCATATTAATCATTGAACTCTTTACTGAACATAGAGTTAACCATATGTGTAAAAAATTAATTGAAAATAGATCTTGGTTAAAAATAAGAGTGAGAATAAGAGAGGGAAGAGGAAGAGGGGTGGGAGTCTGGGAGCGAGGGCAGGCATAGAAGGAATAATCACCATGATCCTTAAGTTGTAATTGTGAAATGTATGAAGTTTGTCACTGTAAAGCAGTAGAGTTCTGCATACATTCCTATGACTTACTTCTAAGGGTACAGCTTAAAACTTGCCATGGGACCCACCCCTTAAGCTGGGTGTGAAAATAGCATTGTAAGTGTTATAGAGACCATAAGGGTAAGATTTAGTGTTAAAGTGGTCATATAGATAGGATCAAGTGTCAAAGTAATCATATAAATAGGAATAAGTGTTTGGTAATAATAATAGACAGAATTAAGAAGGAGTGAATTCTCCAACGTGGGAAGCAGGCCATACAGCAGACTCATGGAATAACAGTCGCTTTAATTAACACTCTGACCTCAGAACTAACCCTTAAGCCCTTCTGGTTTGGCTGAAAAGCCAAGGGGAGCATTGCAGGCATGGAAATTCAAGACATTATGGCAAAAAATTGTTCTATATGAAGGATCTCTGTGGGTGAGACCCCAGTGGAAAGAAGTGGCCACCAAAGAAGGATATATTCTCTGAAGGGAGGAGAGAACTTCCACTTTGCCTATGGCCTTGTCGAAATATTGAAGGAGTTTGTGGATCCAAAAGGCCTCTGTTGCCTCGGCAGCTCATATCAAGAGTCTTGGGTGATCACTGATGGCATACATAAGAGTTTTGATTGTTAAATAGAGTCACTGTGCACTAACTCAAAGAGTTGTATTATGATACTTAATAGTAAAACTTATCCTCAAAGAATTACTTCATTTTAGTGTATTAAGTAGAGGATATTCTTACATTACAAAAATTATAGGTATGTCTAATTGCTTGCAAAAGATGTATCATTCTTGGGTTTTTCTTTAAAGATAATTAAATTTAAAAAAAAGCAAAATTACCATTAAGATGCAATGACTTTGAACAGTCCTTCTCTGGACTGTTTAGGAACAGCTTTTGTTCTTGTTTTTAAATTTTTTTTTGTTTGTTTTTACATTTTAGGCTTTTATTTATTGCAAAAGATGCTTAGGAGAGCGAGAGCTTTAAGAGAGGTAAATCTGGGTTCTTACCAAGCACCAGGAACTAGCCATGTGGAGGAACATCTAGGCCAGGAAGCCTAGGATGGGTGGCCCAAGGCCACGCACCCTGGGCTACAGCCAGACCCGTCCTGGCAAGAGACCAGGAAACAGAAGCGAAGGGCCGGACACACCATGTCCCAGGCTTTTAACCCACTTTCAAAGGGGAGTGGTTAATTAACCTGATTGGTGGGCACCCAGGTGTGGCCAGGTAGGGGCATGATGTTACACAGGGGCGTGGTGAAGGTATTAGGTAGGGCGTGAGGTCACACAGAGGTGTGGCGAGGGCGTAGTCTTCCAGCTCACAAACCTAATTGATTTTAACCTGTATGCCTGCCTACTTCATTCCCCTCTCAGAGACTCCATTCTCTTAATCCTAAGGGGAGTTGAGGACGTCAAATCATCTCTTCTGTAACTGCTTCCTGCTTATGAGGGGTGTAGTGCAGCCCTGTCTACCCAGGGCCTAGAAGTCTCTGTCTAATCCTATCTAACAAATTTGCTTTGTGAACTGGAGCAGTATCGGTTGTTGCCAATGTCTGTGTCCCCTGCATGGTCAGTTACTTCCAGTTCTGAAACATATAAGTTTGTTAATTAGCATAAGCAAAACTGGAACAAAACCAATTATAAGTGGGGTGCCCCTTTAGATGAAAAGAACTTATCTTACAGATTCCCAGATAGTGGGTAGTGATAGGCTACCCTTCTGTAGATTATAAACCCATTTAGTTTGAGTGTAGAGAATTATAATAGAAGAATCCATTAGGTAGCTTTATCATCAATAACAGTTCCCAGAGATAATCAAGAAAGGCAAGTACAGCATGTTTGCCTTAAGGAGACAAAGGCAAAACTTTTACTTATCCTTTTTGCTTTGAAGTACTAAAGGTTTCTTATTGGCTTATAGGAACAATCAGGCATGTCTTTTTCATTCACCTGTGAAGACTTAAGCAGTAGAAGTTTAATCAAAATTTCACGGAAGTAGTCGTGCTCAATAGCACTTGGTAAGGTCCCTTTAATTTATGCTGAAACTGATAAGAGGATCTTCTTATGAATGGCTTGCTCAGGAATTTCTAATGTTGGAGTTTTTGTTAAAAACTCCTTGATTCCTTGGAACAACTTTTGTAGCTCCCCTGTCCAGCACAGTTGTCTGTTTCAGAGGCTTTTAAGCAAACACAAGGTTTAGAATCCAAATCCCGGAATCCATAACAACTTTTGTAGCTCCCCTTTTCAGTACAAAGTCTGCTTCAGGGCCTCTTTAAAGCTATATACAAAAGTTTAGAATCTGAACTTTGGAATTCAAATTCCATAGAATCCTGTCATCAGCAATTCCCAACCCTGGAGCTTTTAGTTAGAAGTTCCTTAGTTCTCTGGAACAACTTTTGCAGCTACTCTTTTCAGTATGGGGTCTGCATTAGGGTATCTTTAAAGCTATGTACAAAAGTTTGCAATCCAAATCTTGGAATCCGAAGTCCACAAAATTTCGCCATTCCCAGAAATCTCCTCGGCTGCCTTTAAATATTTGATCCTATGTTAAAACATATGAGATAGGAATTTTACAGAGAGACATGTATCCCAGATTTTATATTTGAGGCACTTAATAAAGTATGAAAGTAGATCCCTACCTTACACCTTACACAAAAATCCACTCAACAGGGATTAAAGACTTAAATCTACGACCTGATGCCATCAAATTATTAGAGAACATCGGAGAAACCCTATAAGATATAGGAACAGGCAAAGACTTCTTAAAAAGACCACAGAGGCACAGGCAGTCAAGCCAAAATCAACAATTGGGATTACATCAAATTAAGAAGTTTCTGTACTTCAAAAGAAACAGTCAGGAAAGTGAAGAGGCAACCAACAGAATGGGGAAAAAATATTTGCAAACTATGCAACAGATAAAGGGTTAATATCCAGAATCTACAAAAAGATCAAGAAACTCCACAACAACAAAACAAACAACCAAGATAGGCCAAGGACCTAAATAGACATTTTTCAAAAGAGGAAATCCAAATGGCTAATAGACACATGAAAAATGTTCAGGATCACTAGCTATCCGGGAAATGCAAATCAAAACCACAATGAGGTTTCACCTCACACCAGTTAGAATGGCCTACATACAGAAATCTACCAACAACAGATGCTGGCGAGGATGTGGTGAAAAAGGTACCCTGATCCACTGTTGGTGGGAATGCAAGCTGGTCAAGCCACTATGGAAGTCAGTCTGGAGATTCCTCAGAAACCTAAATATAACCCTACTATACAACCCAGCCATCCCACTCCTTGCAATTTACCCAAAGGAAATTAAAATGGCAAATAAAAGAGCTGTCTGCACCTCAGTGTTTATTGCAGCTCAATTCACAATAGTGAAGAAATGGAATCAACCTAAATGCCCATCAACAGAAGACTGGATAAAGAAATTATGGGATATGTACTCTATACAATACTATAAAGCAGTAAAAAAAATGAAATCCAGTCATTTGCAACAAGATGGAGGAATCTGGAAAACATCATACTGAGTGAAATAAGCCAGTCCTAAAGGGACAAATATCATATGTTCTCCCTGATTGGTGACACCTGAGCTCTTAAAAGGAAACCTGTTGAAGTGAAATGGATACTATGAGAAACAATGACTTGATCAGCCCTTGTCCTGACTGTGGAGGAACAACTTACTATTTTATTCCTTTTAGTGTTTTTTTTGTTCTACTTAATAGCATTGGTTAAACTCTTTAATTACCACACAATTATTCTTAGTCATTTAAATTTAACTGAAAAGTGATCCCTGTTAAATATAAGAGTGGGAATAAGAGAGGGAGGAGATTTACAGTTCGGCACATGCTCACTCAAACTTAACCTTAATGGTAGAACTAGAAGCGTGCCAGGGGATTCCAAATCAATCCCATCAAGGTGGCATGTACCAATGCCATCTTACTTGTTAAAGTGATCAGTTTAAGTTCATAATTGATAAAAAAGATAGGATTAAGTGTCAAAAGGATTACATAAATAAGACCAGTGTCTGCAAATAATTTGCTTTCTTTCTTTTTCTTCCTCATATAATGTGTTGAAATCTTTACCTAGAATAGACTTAATTTTCTGTGTATAAAGTTAAATGAAAATAGGTCTTAGGAAAAAACAAGACCGGGAACAGGAGAGGAAAAGAGAAGAGGGGTAGGAGTGTGGATAGGAGGGCAGGTATGGTGGGAAGAATTACTATGTTCCTAAAATTATATTTATGAAATGCATGCAAACAAATATAAAAGGAAAGACTTTGCTGGAAGCTCACACTAAGGAAGAGAGTTTATAAATTGTTGAGCTAGTATAAGTGATTTTTCCATAATTTTTATAAATATAATCTTATTTAACTGTCCTTGAGCCACCAATGCCAATGAAAATTTCCCTAAACTATGAGCCCCTTGGAAAGTTGTTAAGGTTGTGTTAAGAATACCTTAGTACCAACGAACTTAGTGAATGGTTGCATTTAATTGGAACAAGCAAACATCCCTCCTTCTTATATCCCTGTCCAAGTAACTCACAACTTTCAATCTCCAGGGTGCAGTTTTGTTCATCCAGAGGGTATCTTCGGAGATCCATCATACATGCAGCTGTGGTTGTGATCCTATCAGAGTAAGAGAGATAAAAATACATCATAAAAGTTGTGACACTTTATTTCTATACTTCCCAGCCCCACGTATATTTACCAGATTGCAGAAACAAGGGTTCAAAAATGTTTTGAAATCACAAGGGACTATTATGTAATATGCTAATAAATTAATAACATGAAAATACATATGGAAGTGGATAAGTTCCTAGACATACACAACTTACTAAAATGTACCAAGAAGAAACAGGGATGCAGGCCATACCACTAAGTAACAAAGATTAATTCAATAATCAAAAACTTTCTAACAAAGGAAAGGCCAGAATCATATTGTTCCATGAGTCAATTCTACCAGGTATTCAAGGAAGACCAAGTATCGACTTCTCTTACATTCTTCCAAAAACTAGAAGACACAAAATTGTCACATTCATTTTATGAGATCAGCATCACCCTGATTCCAAAACTAGACAAAGACACTACAAGTAAAGAAAACTACAGGCCAAAAGCCCTGGTGAATATGGATGAGAGAATCCTCAATAAAAAATACTAGAAGCTGACTCAATGTCATATGCAAATCCATCAATGTAATACACCATTATTAACAAAATAAAACCAGATGATCATATCAACAGATGCAGAAAAATTGAAAAATTCTCCTCTGAGGTCTGGAACAAGTCAAAGATGCCCACTTTTCTCACTTTTTTATGGGATATTCCAGCCAGAGAAAGCAAGAATGAGAAAAAAAGGCATTCCAAATCAGAAAGGAACAAGTAAAATTATCTCATCTGCAGATGGCATCATCATATACATAGAAAACTCCAAAGATTCCATATGAAAAAGTTAGAAATAATAAATGTATACAATAAAGTTATAACATGCAAAAATAAGTAATGTTTCTATATACCAAAACAAACTCACTGAAAGGGAAATTAAGAACATACTCTACTTATATTAGCAACAATAGCAAAAATACTTAGGAATGAAACAAAGAGAAGAAAGACCTTTACATTAAGAATCATAAAACATTGATGGAAAAAAGTTAAACAGAAAATAAATGGAAAGCCTCCCATGCTCATAATATAGAAGCAATAACATTATCAAAATGACCATAACCCAAAAGGGAGCTATAGAATCAAAACTATGCTTATCAAAATCCCAACTGGATTTTTTTTACATAAATAGAACAATCATAAAATTCACAAGGAATCACAATAGAGACCCCAGTGCATAGCCAAAGTTCTAATTCACATTTCCATCAATGGTATGTAAGACTTCCTCTTTATCCACAATCTTGCCATGAATTCTTATCTTCTGTCTGTTTTATACTAACCATTCTGACAGGTATGAGAAGACATCTCACAGTGGTTTTGATTTGCATTTATCTGATCATTACAGACACCAAGCACCTTTTCAAATGCCTCTTGGCCATCTGAGTATTGTCTTTTGAGAAGTATTCTTTGAATCTATTCCACATTTTTAATTGAATTAATTATATTTTTGGTATTTGGTTGTATGAGATCTTACATATTTTGATCAGCAATCCTTTACCAGATATATTATTTATAAATATTTTCTCCAATTTTATAGATTGCCTGTTTATTTTGTTGATTGTTTCTTTTACTGTGCGAAAGCTTTTGAGTGTGATTCAAAACCACTTAACTACTTCTTGCCTTTATTGTCTGGGCTTCTGGTTTCATACCTAAAAGGTTATTGAGAAGAGGTTTCCCTGTTTTCTACTATTAGTTTCACAGTTTCAGTTTTTCATGCTTAAGTCTTTAATTCATATTGAGTTAGTTTTGATGCATGGTATAAGATATGATCCAATTCCTTTTTGTGTCAGTGGGTATCCTTTTGTGTCAGTAGGTTTTGAAGAGATTACTACCCTTTCCTCACTGTGTGTTCTTGATGCCCTTTTTGAAGATTGGTTGATGTAAGTATGTGGATTGGGGGGAGGGTTTCCTCAATTCTGTTTTAAATCATTAGCATATTGTTTTTATTACCATAAAATTTTTATAATAATTTGAAGGATGATCTTAAGACTTATTGATTACAATACTAGGTCCAACTTTTCAATCTATTGAAGTAAGTTCATTTATGCCTATTTTTTGGAGATCTTATATAATGAAAAAATCTTGAATTTTGCCAAATGCTTTTTCTGCATCTAGTGAGGTAATCACATAATTTTATCTCTAATTATGTTAATGTGGTATATCACATTGATTAATTTGACTTGTTGAAACATCCCTGCATCCTAAGAATAAATCTCACTTTGTCATGGTGTATGATCCTTTTGATCTGCTGTTGAATTTAGTTTTCTAGTATTTTATTGATTAGATTACATTCATAATTAGTATAACTGACTAACTGCCACAATAGCAATATGTCTACGATATCACAAGAAAGCTGTTAAGATTTTGAAGATATGCAGATAGGACTTCAGTTTTACTTTACTGCATACTCGTGGTGTGAACTTGAATTATTTCCATGATGCTCAGTCCCCTCAGTAATAAAAGTACCTACTATGTAGGATATCTCAGGATTAAAATAGATAATGTACACACAGCTCTTAGTCCAGTGCCCTGTACACAGTTGTGCTTCATACTGATGGTCATCATTATGGTTGTTATTATCTTATGCCTTCTCCTATGTGCAAGAACATCTTAGCAATGTCTCTGGATGATGTCTCTAGGATGAATCTAGATCATGCATGCTTCTCATACTACACCCTAACGCAACAACAATAAAGCCAGCCTTCTGTGACTCGTGTGTCACGAGTGTGTGTCTATTATTAGGCATTTGTCACATTCATATCTGGAACCAAGGCCCATTTATCCTCAGCAGGTGGCATATAAGCAGAGAAGAAATACAGCTCTAGGATTAAAGTTTACACCATTTTTGCAAGCTATGGTAGACATTATGTGTTTATCCAAACTCTAGGGCTCTTATTCCTGATATCTCATTTGAATTTCAATGACTCCATTTTCTCTTGCTTGTGATGGTTTCCTGTATTGGGCAGTCTGAGAGAAACTGAAACTCACAGGTCCAATCCTGCAAAACTCTGGTATTATGTTGTAATTAACAAAATAATTATCAGAATGATATTTATTTGAGAGGCAGAAAGACAGTCTCTCACGCACACACACACACAAAGAGAGCACACCCCCATTTGCTGGTTCATCTCTCCAATACTCGCAATGTCTGGGACTGGATATGAAGCTGGGATCTAGGGAGTCAATCCAGGTCTCCCATGTGAGTGCCAAGAATCAAATCATTCGAACCATTATTGCTGCCTCCCATGGAACACATTAGCAAGAAGTGGGAATCAGAAGCTGGAGCCAGGTATCCAGCTCAGATACTCCAATCTGAGGGGCAGCATCTTCACTTGAGTCTCAGCTTCTGGGTTAAATGCCTGCCTCTGACAAACTATCTTAAAAAATTAAATAGTCCTCTGCTACAAAGTATGATAATAACATAAATGATTCAAAATACTCAAATTCAAGAATAAGTTTTTTTTTCTATTTTAATCATCAGGAGTTAACATTTGAATTTTTTTTTGCAAGTGGGTAGATTTATTTATTAATTTATTTTTAACTTTTATTTAGTAAATATAATTTCCAAAGTACAGTTTATGGATTACAATGGCTTCTCCCCCCATAACTTCCCTCCCACCTGCAACCCTCCCCTTTCCCACTCCCTCTCCCCTTCCATTCACATCGATTCATTTTCAATTCTCTTTATATACAGAAGATCCATTTAGTATGTATTAAGTAAAGATTTCATCAGTTTGCACCCACACAGAAACACAAAGTGTAGAATACTGTTTCAGTACTAGTTATAGCATTACTTCACATTGGACAACACATTAAGGACAGAGATCCCACATGAGGAGTAAGTACACAGTGACTCCTGTTGTTGACTTAACAATTTGACACTCTTGTTTATGGCGTCAGTAATCTCCCTAGGCTCTAGTCATGAGTTGTCAAGGCTATGGAAGCCTTTTGAGTTCGCTGACTCTGATCTTATTCAGACAAGGTCATAATCAAAGTGGAAGTTCTCTCTTCCCTTCAGAGAAAGGTACCTCCTTCTTTGATGGCCCCATTCTTTCTACTGGGATCTCACTAACAGAGATCTTTCATTTAGGTATTGAAATTTTTTAGAAATACTCTGCAGGTTGAAGCACAGCTATGTCTTCTTAGGGAGAAAATCTCCTAGACAGCTGCCTACAACTGTTCTGCATATTTCTTATTTTCTTTAACAATTCATCTTGGATTTGGTTCTATACTAGTAAGTGATAAGCTATCTTAAAAATATATACAATGTGTTCAGTTGTATGGAAATACCGTAACTTATTTTCCTAAGCATCCTCTAGTGAGCACATATTTTGTTTCCTATCTTTTATTTTTTCAAATGAAGTTACAGATATGTGTACACAGTCTATACTTTATTTCAGTATAGTGTATATGCATATATACATACAGTATATATTGTACATATATACTAGTGTATGCTATGCATGTTAGTGAAATGGTACCATCTTATCTGCAGTGCCAAACTTAAGCCTCAGTTACCATCTTGGGCACTGGCTCAGTTTCCATCCTTTGAAATAAGTTTCAGTTTCTTAAGCCCCGCCTGGTTTGCCAGAAATCAGGTGACCAAATGGCCCAACCATATGTGTTGCCTTCACCCCACCAAGTGGAATGTACTGTGCTTACTTCCTTCTTTCTGCTAAGCTATAATGGCCTGTCTTCCTAGTACAGGCTGCTGTTCTCCAGTGCACCGGAGGCAGCCTGCAGCGTTCCTCACCAACCCCCTCTGCCCGGGACAATAAAACTTTTCCCAAACTTAGGTGTTTGGTGTGTTTTGTGGTAGCCTTTCAATGCATATATAATCTATGATTAGTCTTTAAAACATTCATAGAAAATTTGTTATGAAGAAATCATGTATGGGTATAAAATTTTTTCACACCAGAATAAACATATCTTTTAATTCTATTTTTTCATGAACTTTTGGAAACACTCTCACATATATGAAGAGTTTCTAAATATCTATCAGATAGAACATTTTTGAGGAAGCCAAATCAAGTTATGGATTTGGTCATTTGTGTTAGGTTAAGTAGAATATAGGCAACTTTCTTAACAGTGTTTTTATTTTAAAGTACTATTGGGAAAAAATCTGGCCCTTTCCAATTTCTCTTTGGTTTATTTATAAAAGATGAAAGTTCACAGCTGTCGACATTTGGACACTTCCTTTGGAGCCTTTCCTAGTCAGGACATTGATCAATTTAATTGGACTTATTTGAGCATTAGGCAAGAGCATAGAGAGTTTTAATGTTTAATTAAATTTTTTTTCAAAGTGTTTTATGAAAAAATTTGAAAAGCTTTTTAATTTCCAGAATGTAGCAATCAAAGAATTTGACTAGATTCTTTACTGCCGCCTGCTTCCAGGATCATATGGGTTAATTTATTAACTCAAAAATATATCATGAATATCTTTTAACACATTCTACTAAATAAATAGTTGAAATGCTTGTGTGTGTGTGTGTGTGTGTGTGTGAGAGAGAGAGAGAGAGAGAGAGAGAAAGAAAGAAAATGGTCTCATCCACAGTTTTATTCTCCAAATGCATGCAGTGGTGATAGTGGTGGTGGATTAGTGGGAAAGGACTGAGCTGGGAACTGAATCCAGGTTTCCCATGTGGGTGGCAGGAAAGGCCCCACCCCACAAGTCAACCCATTGCTTCCCAGGATCAGCATTAGCAGGAAGCTGGAATCAGGAGTCCAGAGTTGGGAAAGATTATCTTTTGTTTCTCAAAATACGGTTCTGCAACATTATTTTTATAGTGCACAGTATTCTAAATAAATAAAACAACACTGTAAATATTTAAGAATCTTTTAAAAATTCATCTGTCTACTATATTCTTTAACAGCTGCTTATGAATAAAGAAATATGAAGACGTGAATATTCTCTGGGCATCACTGAAGTAGAGCTCTCTAATCCACCGGCCTGGCTAACACTTCTCAGTCACGGATGATTCTGTGTTGCGGGAAACATGTGGCAGTATCTGAAGATATCTTTGATTGTCATGCTGAGGCTGGAGGGTTGATAATGGCATCCAGTAGGTGGAGGCCAGAGATGCTGCTAAACATCCCACAATGCATATGATAGAATAATGAAAAATTATCTGTTCCAAAATGTCAATCATGCCAAGGAAAAAGAAAAGAAGAATTAACTTGCTACAGTAGTTATTTTCAAACATTTTTTCCCCATGGAAACCTTTACCTAAATTAAATCTTATAGGGAACATCACTATATAAAATACAAATGAAATAAATGAAAGTTCATAATTTGCTGTGACAAAATAACCTTATAAGTGCAATTATTGACATTTATATTATTGGGCAAACAAATTTGAAAGCAGAGCTTATGATGAATATTAATATCTTAAACCCCCCTCTGCAGCTTTTTTTGTATTTTATTTCAATAGTATTGAGAAACTCATAAAAATACTGACTACTTTGTTTTAAAACTAGACTGAATTTTTTTTAAGATTTGTTGGAAAGGCAGAATTAGAGAGAGAGAGAGAGAGAGAGAGAGAGAGAGGATGAATGAATATAAAAGAATCCATCTACTGGTTCCCTTCCAGATGGCTTGCAATAGTTGGGACTGTGTCAGACTAAAGTCAGGAGCCAGGAACTCTGAGTCTTCCACTTAGGGGCAGGATAAAGTACTTGAGCCATCATCTATTCTTCCCAAGCACACTAATAAGGAACTGGATCAGAAGCAGAGGAGGTAAGACTTGAACAGACACTCTGATATTGAAAGCGGGTGTCCCAAGTGGTACCTCAACCTGCCCCAAGTACTTGTCTTTTGAATCTTACATCCTCAAGCAAAAGTTATCCTAATTTTGAAAGATGACAACAACAAAAATCTCCCAATATTTCTGCCAAGAAACAACATCTATAATCATTGGCACCTTTACAAATAGTTCAGGAACAATCACAGGTGGTTGATCTTTAAAGGTGCTTAATGATGATATTACTTGGTGCTCCATGCTCTGCATAAGTAACCTGGCAGCACAACTAGTATCTTGATCACCCACATTTCAACCACATGTACTCTTTTTTTTTTGACAGACAGAGTGGACAGTGAGAGAGAGAGACAGAGAGAAAGGTGTTCCTTTGCCATTGGTTCACCCTCCAATGGCCGCCACGGCTGGCGGGCTGTGACTGGCGCACAGCACTGATCTGAAGCCAGGAGCCAGGTGCTTATCCTGGTCTCCCATTCGGGTGCAGGGCCCAAGCACTTGGGCCATCCTCCACTACACTCCACTGCACTCCCGGGCCACAGCAGAGAGCTGGACTGGAAGAGGAGCAACTGGGACAGAATCCGGCACCCCGACCGGGACTAGAACGCACTGTTTCGGTGCCACAGGCAGAGCATTAGCCTATTGAGCCATGGCGCTGGCTCACGTGTACTCTTACTAGTTAACCATTTTATATCCAAACTAGAGCATGCACTGAAATATTATACTGAAACACTGATTCCCAAGTTGTGAGACTCTGGAGTTGTAAGAACTCCAGAGTTTTTATAAACAAAGTGGTTTATAAACCTAACAAAGTATTGTCTATAAAATGAATAATGAATGTCTCATGTGTATGGGTACTATAGTTGTAATAAAATATCTACAATTTCTAGAAATCATAACTGAATTTAGATAAAATAATAATAGATATCATATTATATATAATATATATACTATATATAAATAATAGATAAAAGACATACAACTGAAATCATTGTGAGAAACTAAACTTCATACCAAAGCTTGACCATTATTCAGTGCTTTCTCAGCTAAATTCACCTGAGCCAGTTGACTTCTTTAGCTTCCAAATCCATTACGATATCAAAATGCATTGAATAATCATAACAACCCAAAAAAGGAAGAAATCAGTAGTTCTAGAACTTGAACTGTAGGAGTTTCCCTTTTCTGGAGAGCACTGACATTAGTGAAAACAGTTTCCATCTTGGGATGTGTCTGTTCCACATTTCTCAGTACCCAAAGGAAGTCATTGGCCTAATATGGATTAGGTGTGCCAATTCTCCAAAAATTAGTAAGGGTTGAATAAAACCCAATAAGTACGAATATGTTCAGCAGAAACCCACCAGGGTCCATGAGAAGGGAGAGGTCATTGAGATTCAGAGACTCCCTAGTACAAGCATAACTCACAAATCCATATTTTAGCCTGTGGAAATTTGAATCACAGAGTTCTCATCACCTTGATGATGGAAGGATCTGACATCTCACTAGTATAGATTATAGTAATATATAGCTAAGTTAACTGACTACATGAGCTCCTGGGAAGGAAAAACAACTGCTCAGCAAGAATTCACTGGATCCTCAATGACACGAGAAATGTCCCTGAGAATTCTGCTCATTTGTTCTGTCTTTTGGATGAGAAGAGGCAAAGAACATTTCTAAGAATCATTTGTCCCCATGCTTTTATTTGTTCCCCTTGCCTAATTCACTTGCTCAGCAGTAGTTAGTCACCTCTAAAATTAATTAACACATCTACATGGAAATGTACTCATACTGTGGCTGAAGCAGGCATTTATAATTATTTTTTATGGAATCAAAAGTACCAGCAATCACTGAGCTAGATGGGTTGAGGGACTGAAGATTGGATTGTTTTCCGCGGTGTTCTTTAACTTTTCATGTGCAAGGTATTAATTTCAAGCATGTGAAAATATTATTACTGGCTGGTAGCAAATGAAAGTACAACAGGGTAGAATCAGCTAAAGGCAAAGCAGTAACTGTTCTTCTGAAGACAGATTTCCCAGAGGTGAATTCCTGACAGCAAAACATTCATCTGTCTCTTTTTTTTTTCAAAGACATTTAGAATGGCTTACATTATAATCCAATTTATTGACATTTTGAAGGTTAGGTCAAAACACTATAATGGGCTATTAGTTAGAAAATATGTTCCCATGATACTCTGGAATGGATATGAATTATGTTGTTGTACCATTTACTTACTAAGGCTTAGGTTGTATGGTTGTTGACCCTAAGAACCATCGTCATCATTTATTATGAATATTTGATGGCTGAGGACAGCATGATTCTCATGGGTGACAAAACACAATCTAGGAAGTCCTGACCCATAAGTGGTTTAAAATATAGGTATATATTTACACACATACTCAAGAGTATGTACACATAAATACACGGAAAGAATACATTTAAAAATAAGGATGTGAAATACAACAAATGAAAAAATTGTGAATATATGGTTGAGATTTTCCTATAGCCTTCAGTTTTATAGGGAAGAACTGCCAAAATTTTAATCTCTGTAGAACGTAATTGCATAACTTAATAGGATGTGTTTGAAGGCAATATTACAAAGAAAAGAAGAAAATTCTTAAAATTGCTAATTTCTATTCACATCCCTGTGGTTGGTGAGACTGACAACAAATAACAGATAAAAGATTGAAATCAGTATCAGTGAAGTGCATTTGGGCCTGCACCCGTTAATCCATGTTAGGTATCACCCAATGCAACTAATGAGAAGGTAGATGGGTTAGCATCAGGCATTACTAATGAATATACAATTTTTTTTCAGCTGATATTTACTGAAGGCTCACTGCAACAATATGAAATGAATGTCTGTTATCTTCATACTTCACCCCAAATTTTATTTAGAAGTAGATAGGTCAGTTTGTTTAGGAAAATACCTTGATGTTTGAAGGAGAAATACTGAGAGCATGAGAAATCAGTGACAAGGATACAAAAGTGCACAAATGGCTGTGTTAGGCTTTACAAAAGATTTAGGTATGCAGAAAGAAAAGATGGAGTGACAAAAATGTTTAAGAATATATTTGATAATAATTTTAAGTTTTTTTGCCTTGTTATGATAATATGTTTTCCCCCAGTGCAACTATACATTAAGCATGGATGTGTACACATACATATCATAAAGCCTTGCTTTATACTTGGAAGGATGCATGGAAAGGAGCCAAATTCCACATCTTGCCAGTAATAGTATTCTATAAATACTGCTTACTAAGCCAGTTGGTCTTCACTATACTAAGTCAATTAGCATAGACCTTCAAAGCCAGAGATTACCAAATTATGTAAACCCTTTGGGATGCCTCAGCAATCCTGCAGAAGATGTTACACTCCCACGAGTAACGGACTGCATATGATTCCTGAGCTGTAAGGGGTAATTTGAGCTAGTATTATGAATTCTCTTATTGCAGCTGAAACAAATTATCAGAAATTTAGTGCTTTGGCTGGCGCCGTGGCTCACTTGGCTAATCCTCTGTCTGCAGCGCCGGCACCCCGGGTTCTAGTCCCAGTTGGGATGCTGGATTCTGTCCCAGTTGTTCCTATTCCAGTCCAGTTCTCTGCTGTGGTCCAGGAAGGCAGTGGAGGATGGCCCAAGTGCTTGGGCCCTGCACCCATAAGGGAGACCAGGAGGAAGCACCTGGATCCTGGCTTTGGATTGGTGCAGTGCACCGGCCGTAGTGGCCATTTGGGGGATGAACCAAGGGAAGGAAGACCTTTCTCACTGTCTAACTCTGCCTGTCCAAAAAAAAAAAAAAAAAAAATTAGTGGTTTAAAACAACACAAATTTGTCCGGTGCCATGGCTCAACAGGCTAATCTTCCGTCTAGTGGCGCCGGCACATCGGGTTCTAGTCCCGGTCGGGGTCCTGGATTCTGTCCCGGTTGCCCCTCTTCCAGGCCAGCTCTCTGCTATGGCCCAGGAGTGTAATGGAGGATGGCCCAAGTGCTTGGGCCCTGCACCTGAATGGGAGACCAGGATGAGCACCTGGCTCCTGGCTTCGGATCAGCACGATGCGCTGGCCGTGGCGGCCATTGGAGGGTGAACCAACGGCAAAGGAAGACCTTCTCTCTGTCTCTCTCTCTCACTGTCCACTCTGCCTGTCAAAAAAAATAATAATAATAAAAAAAAAAACCCAACACAAGTTCATTTTGTTACAGTTCTGGAGGCCAGAGATCCTAAAATAAAGGTCTAAGAAGAGATGTGTTCTTTCTTGCCTCTTCCAGCTTCTAGAGACAGTTTACCTTCCACAGTTCATGGATCCTTCCTTCTATCTTCAAATCACATCACTCAAATCTCTGTTTCTGTCCTCAAAAGACTCATTCTCCTACTCCCTTAGTTTTCCTTAAAAGGACATTTGTGATTATATTCAACCCATATATGTAATCCTGGATAATCTCTTTTTTTCAAAATCCTAACTTAATCACTTCTGCAAAGTCTTTGTTGCCTTCAAGGTTCAGTCACAGATCTACAGAATAAGGGCATGGATATTTTAGGGGTAGGGGACCATAATTCTGACTACCACACATGCAGTAATAGCCTTATTATGCAGATGTTATTTACATCCTGATACTAAAGGTAAGGAAATTGACAGTTGTTGAGATTAAGACATATATCCAAGTTTACATAGGCTGTATTTAAATTCTGATATAGTACTCAAGAGTTAAGATATCTGTAGTTATCACATTTAGGCCAGATGAGTCTAATAGAGGAAATTTGGTCTGGTAAAATTTCTCCAAAGAGCAGTAAAACAAATTTTAAAAATTAAGAATTTATCTTATCATATTTGTCACTGTACATTTAGTTATTATAACTTATCCAATCAATGATGAGTATAAAAAGGACTGGACTTAACTGGAAATCCACCAATATTGTGAACACTTGCTACAGCTGTTATAAGTATATCCACATACATACTATCATAATTCTTCTTTTGTTTACTTGCTTTTTAACACTTTTAGGTATCAGAAGATGGAAACTGTCTGTTTTATAAAATAGGGTATGTTTTCCTCTTATTTGGGACTATTATCTCGGACAAAAGTACCTTAACCTAGCTTTGTGATGTTCCACAGGTAATGCTGGTCATCCATAGGTGAGATTCATTGTGGAACAGAGAAAGAGAAGAGGTTATTATGTGTACATACATTTCAATGTGTGGTACATAGTATGTACTCAATTAACTGTAGTTATTATTTTCAAACTATGTTTCTAAAAATAAATATGTATGATTTCTAATACAAGTAAATTATATCATTAATATATGGCTACACTAAAGCATATGATAATACATAAAATTATAGTTAAGGAAATACATAAAATTATAGGTAAGGAAATAAAAAGGATTCATAATCTCCTTACTATAGTTTATTAATAATTTTCTTTCTTCTAAATACATTGTTTAACAAAGTTGAAATTATACTGTGTGTAATGATTCCATTTGCTGTTTTGGTTAGACTATTCATAAAGATTTTCTTAAGTCTTTGGTATCCTCTGTGAATACAATTGTGATAGTTACTGGAAATTCTGTCCTATGAACTTAACCACACATCTATTGATGAACACCATTACATACTCTTTTGGCAATGCTGTGAAAAAGTTACCTTGAATCAATAGCATTTCATACTATTCTTCTTTTTAAAATTTATTATTTAAAAAAAATTTTTGTACTTTTATTTAATGAATATAAATTTCCAAAGTACAGCTTATGGATTACAATGGCTTTCTCCCCTCACCCCCATAACTTCCCTCCCACCCGCAACCCTCCCCTCTCCCATTCCCTCTCCACTTCCATTCACATCAAGATTCATTTTCAATTCTCCTTACATACAGAAGATCAATTTAGTATATATTAAGTAAAGATTTCAACAGTTTGCACCCACACAGAAACACAAAGTGAAAAATACTGTTTGAGTACTAGTTTTAGCATTAAATCACAATGTACAGCACATTAAGAACAGAGATCCTACATGAGGAATAAGTGCACAGTGACTCCTGTTGTTGACTTAACAAATTGACACTTTTGTTTATGGTGTCAGTAATCACCCTAGGCTCTTGTCATGAGTTGCCAAGGTTATGGAAGCCTTTTGAGTTCGCTGACTCTGATCATATTTAGACAAGGTCATAGTCAAAGTGGGAGTTCTGTCCTCCCTTCAGAGAAAGGTACCTCCTTTTTTGATGACCTGTTCTTTCCATTGGGATCTCACTCACTGAGATCTTTCATTTAGGTGTTATTTATTTATTTATTTATTTTTTTGCCAGAGTGTCTTGGCTTTCCATGCCTGAAATACTCTCATGGGCTTTTCAGCTGGATCCGAATGCCTTAAGGGCTGATTCTGAGGCCAGAGTGCTCTTTAGGACATCTGCCATTCTATGAGTCTGCTGTGTATCCCGCTTTCCATGTTGGATCATTCTCTCCCTTTAAAATTAATTATTTTAAAATAAACATTTTAACTTATTTATTGTGGTTACTTTAATTTTGAGTTGCCATTTGACAAATTATTGTGTGTTTTATATATATATATATATATATATATATATACACACATATATATGGGATACAGATTGATTTTACAATTTTTGAATACAATGTGAAATAATCAAATCAAGCTAATTAACTCATCCATTACCTCAAATAATTATCATTTTAATTTGATGAAAACACTTGAAATTACTTTCAGTGTTTCTGTAATGTAAAATATACTATTATTAATCACTACATTCACTAATATAAAAAAGTACTAAAATTCATATGGAACCACAACACCCCCTAAATTGTCAAGCCAAAAATTAGAGAACAGAACAAAACTAAAGTCATCACACTATATGATTTCAAACTATACCATAAAATGACAGTAATTGAAACAGCACAGTACTTATGGTGCTTGTATAAAAATAGACTCATTGACCAATGGAATGGAACAAAGAGCCTAGAAAGGAAACCATGTACATGTAGTCATTTGATTTCCAACAAATCGTGTAGTCAATTGTATATGTACATGGGCATGTAGTCAATTGATTTCCAACAAAGGTCCCAACTATACACGTTGGGAAAAAAGACAGTTTCTACAACCTCTACAACAAATGATTTTGGAGAAATTGGATATCCATAATCAGAAGAATCAAATTGGATCCTTATGTCACACCACTTCATTTTAAAAAAAAATTTGATTCCAGGTTTCTGCTTTTTTTTTTTTTACAGGCAGAGTTAGTGAGAGAGAGAGACAGAGAGAAAGGTCTTCCTTCCCTTGGTTCACCCCTCAAAAGGCTGCTACGGCTGGCGTGCTGCACCTATCTGAAGCCAGGAGCCAGGTGCTTCCCCCTGGGCTCCCATGTGGGTACAGGGCCAAGCACTTGGGCCATCCTCCACTGCCTTCCTGGGCCACAGCAGAGAGCTGGACTGGAAGGGAGCAACAGGGACAGAATCTGGCGCCCCGACCGGGACTAGAACCCGTGGTGCTGGCGCTGCAGGCAGAGGATTAGCCTAGTGAGCCACGGCGCTGACCTCTGCTTCCTTTTATACATCTATTCTGTAGACTTTGTACTGAACATAAACAACTCTTCTCAATGTAATCAGAGGCAGCCATTTTCAGGTAATTAGCTATATAACAAATGTGGAATAAATGAGCCCACTATTATTCATTTCTTTTGGGCCAGGGTAATTCATGAAGCACTTTGTGAATATGGAAAGCAGTTCATAAATCAGTTGGGGGTGGGAATGGTAAAAGGACAGGTGATAATAAGGGAATAGTAATCAACAAATTCTCTGTCAAAGACTCAGTGCTAGGTTTCTGTTTTACCATGGATGTCTGGTTGAGTTCAAGACAGACTATTTTTCCCAAATCATGTCCTTGCCTTCATACATCTTGGAGGATGAGTATGCATTAAATTTCACCTATGTTTAGTATTTACTAGTAAGCAATTATCTAAAATATATATTAGAGTTCTAAAAAAATAAGTTTACTCTTTCCAAAAGAGCATCTTTACTTTCAACCTATTGATCATCAGAAACTTCTGCAGTGGACAAACTGAGAAACTAAAACAATAGGCAGCACTTAAACAATGGGAAAGGACCTAGATATTGAAGTAAAAGTAAAAGTCAAAGAAAATGTTTACCTCAAATGGCATTCCAAGATTTGGTGTTCTAATATACTACAGTTACACAGGGAGTCAAACAGAGTTAAGAGGTAAAGCAGGTAAATAGGTCTTCTTTCAAGATTATTAATTTTTTGGTTTATTTGCAAAACTCTTTGTTTCTTTGCCATATTATTATGTCTCCCAGAACAAAGAGCTGACACATTTATTAAATGGTAATCAGAGTCATCTTGAGTGATATTCCTGAAGGAGTAAAATCAGATTTGAGACTGACAGAGCATTACAATACTGTGTTACCCAAGGACAGTGGCTTTATGTTGACAAAGCAAAACAAAACAAAACAAAAAAAACCAAAAAGCAAATACAAGAAAGGAATATAAATTGTGCAAAAATTTCCTGTAGCCTATGGGAATGAGCAGGCCATGACACTTTATTATATTTAAATAATCAACAAAAATACTTTTAAATTAGTGGGAAACATTACTTCTGGAACAACTGTTAGCATTTTGCTATTTTTTTTCATTTCTCCTCCATGCCTGTGGACTTATTGCTTATTTATAATCATATTTCAGAATCTCTTTTCTTTCCTCCGAACGTTAATATCATAAACATTTTCCTCTTTGACATTAGGATTGCAAATTTTCTAATAAGAAACAGAACACCTTATATTGGACATGTAAGTGGTTTTCAACTTTACCAGTTTAAAATAAGGTTAAAACAACATTTTCATGAATATATGGATTATTCCAAAGTTTCCATATTTTGGATTATTTTTCTAGGATAGAAATTCATAGTAGGATTCATGGCTTCAAAACATGAAAGGTTTTATGATTTGTTTTAATATATATTACAAAACTATTTTATTAAAAATTATGCAAAATTGGCCAGCGCCGCGGCTCAATAGGCTAATCCTCCGCCTTGCGGCGCCGGCACACCGGGTTCTAGTCCCGGTTGGGGCACCGATCCTGTCCCGGTTGCCCCTCTTCTAGGCCAGCTCTCTGCTGTGGCCAGGGAGTGCAGTGGAGGATGGCCCAAGTCCTTGGGCCCTGCACCCTATGGGAGACCAGGAGAAGCACCTGGCTCCTGCCATCGGATCAGCGCGGTGCGCCGGCCACAGCGCGCCTACCGCGGAGGCCATTGGAGGGTGAACCAACGGCAAAAAAGGAAGACCTTTCTCTCTGTCTCTCTCTCTACTGTCCACTCTGCCTGTCAAAAATAAAAAAATAAAAAAATAAAAAAATAATAAAAATTATGCAAAATTATCATGGAAGAGAGCATCAATTTCTCTTGATTACTGTTTAATTATTGAAGTTTTCATTCATCAAATAAGAAAGTACTTTTAATTTATTTTGATTAGAAGTCCAATGACATATTTTTAATATATTTGCCTGCAAGCTACATTTATAACCATTATTTCTCTAGAAAACAAAATTACTAGTGATAACTAAATTCATAATTAAAAGATCAATATCAATGTTAATTTAGTTAATTAGATTAATAAATATATTTTGAATTGAAAATGTTTATTGACATACCTTCATGTTTTTTCCATCAAATATTCCTTTTGGCAGAAGTATATAAATTATAGAAATAAAAATTTAAAGAAAGCATCATCAAAATTAAGTTGTACATTTTCTATTTGCATGAAAATGTGAGAGCTGGTAATCATATATTTAAAAGGAAAACTGGAAAGCAATATTATACATTTCCAAGTTAATGATTAAGTATTCCAGATACTGTAATAACAATAAAAATGGTATCTATTTCTGTACTTTTGTAAGCAGAAATTCCTAGAGTGGTAGTATTTTGTGTGTGTGTGTGTTAAATTTATTTTTTAAATATAAAGGCAACAAATTCATTTATTTCATGGATACAGTTTTAATAATATAATGATTCTTCTCACTCTGTCCTCCTTCACTCTCACCCTCCCTCCTTATTCCTTTCTTATTTTTCTTTTAATTTTTGCAATGGTATACTTTCAATTTGCTTCATAATCACAAGCTTAATTCTCCACTAAATAAAAGATTCAATGAGTAGTATGTAGAATAACCATTGTTCCTTAGAAGCATAGACAAGACAATATATAAACAAGACAATATATAAATAATAAGCAAATCTCAAAAATATTTCAGTTTTACTTATATATATATTGCATTTGTGTACTCTATATAGTAGTTATCACAAGTC
The DNA here is from genome assembly GCF_033115175.1 of Lepus europaeus. NCBI lineage: Eukaryota > Metazoa > Chordata > Mammalia > Lagomorpha > Leporidae > Lepus > Lepus europaeus. The sequence goes on from NC_084842.1 coordinate 51,870,763, forward strand.
AGGGAAAACACACAATATTTGTCTTTTTGGGACTGGCTTATTTCACTAAGCTTAGTGGCCCCCCGTTGCATCCATTTTATTGAAAAAGACAAGATTTCATTCTTTTTTATGAATGAGCAGTATTCCATTGTTTGTACTTTCTAAAGTGGTAGTATTTTATAAACTAAAAAATCAAATTATTAGGGGTTCTAAGATGGTAAAATGGTGACAGGATGGTCTGAATTACATGGAGCAAAATTAATATTTAAAAAAGGAGAGAGAGTACACCCTCAGCATAAAATTGTGGGAGAGCCATGGTGGGAGACCCTATCCCCCCAAGTAGTTGAGGTAGTCTGGACCTGTGCTGAGAGAGCAGAAAAAAAACAGATTTTCGGATTTGGATCTGGAGAGGAAGATGCCTGCCCTGGCAAACCAGGTGAGAGGGAACTCCACAGGCCCATAGTACTGCTGATACATCCAGAGGAAAAGCTTAGTGAACTGCTACTGGAGTTCCATGCAAATCTCCCAAGGCGGACAAAAACAAACAAACAAAAGAACAGAAAAAAAAAGATTGGAGGGTGAACCCACGGCAAAAAGGAAGACCTTTCTCTCTGTCTCTCTCTCTCTCACTATCCACTCTGCCTGTCAAAAAAAAAAAAAAAAAAAAACCAGAAAAAAAAGGCCTTATATATCTCCCCCTCCCCATCACACTATAGCTGAGACCTGTGGCAAGCAGGGGGAGAGCTGACACCATTGTTGGACACAGGCAGGGAGCAGTGCCTCAGCTCCTGTGTCAGTTATATCACACCGATTATCTGGCAATGGGAGGCAAAGCTGCAGAAGGTACCCTGCAACTTGCCCAGCACAACTGAGAAGAGAGTGAGGCTGAAGCGAGAGAGTACCTTGCACACCTGCAAACCACAGATATAACTAGAGAGAAGTCTACAAATGCTGAGAAACAAAGGCAAAAAACAAAAAATCAAAAATCAGGAAGACACCATGAGCCTCCCAAAGGAACACTATGACATTTCAATAATAGAAGCTGAAGATGAAGAGATTGAAATTTCCAGAAATGGAATTTAAAAAACTAATCATCAGATTACTCAGAAGCGATCAGAAGCAAATTCACAAACTAAAGAAAACTATACATGATATGAATAAAACTGTCAACCCAGAATTTTGTGCCCCGCAAAGTTCTCATTTAGGAATAAAAGTGAAATAAAGACCTTCCATAACAAACAGAAATTGAAAGACTCATCCAGCTTTACAAAAGATGCTAAAGGATGGGGGCAGGCGCTGTGGCACAGCGGGGTTAACACCCTGGCCTGAAGCGCCGGCATCCCATATGGGCGCCAGTTCAGGTCCTGGCTGCTCCACTTCCAATCCAGCTCTCTGCTATGGCCTGGGAAGGCAGTGGAAGATGGCCCAAGTCCTTTGGCCCCTGCACCTGCGTAGGAGACTCGGAAGAAGCTCCCGGCTCCTGGCTTCAATCGGCGCAGCTCCAGCCGTTGCGGCTGATTGGGGGGGTGGGCCAGCGGATGGAGGATCTCTCTCTCTCTATCTCTCTCTCTCTGCCTCTCCTCTCTCTGTGTAACTGACTTTCAAATAAGTAAATAAATCTTTAAAAAAAAAAAGATGCTAAAGGATGTGCTACACACAGAAACACAGAAAAATGGTCATTACTACAAAAGAAAGTAAAGGCATAAAATCTCACAGTAAAAGTAAAAAGGAAATCCAATGTAAAAAATAGAAATGTTTATGGAAAAACACAGGGCAAAGTCATTACTTATCAATAGTCACCTTAAATACAAATGGTCTCAACTCTCCAGTAAAAAGACACAGACTAGCTGAATGGATTAAAAAACAAAATCAATCTATTTGCTGCCTACAAGAAACACATTTCACCAAGATACTTGCAGACTGAAAGTGAAAGGATGGAAAAAGATATTCCATGCTAACAGAAACCAAAAAAGAGCTGGTGTAGCCATCCTAATATCAGACAAAAGAGACAAAGAAGGGCACTATGTAATGATGAAGTGATCAATTCAATAGGAAGAAGTGACTATTATAAATGGATATGCACCTTGGGGCTGGTGCTGTGGCTCACTTGGTTAATCCTCCGTCTGCAGCGCCAGCATCCCATATGGGTGCTGGGTTCTAGTCCCAGTTGCTCCTCTTCCAGTCCAGCTCTCTGCTGTGGCTCGGGAGTGCAGTGGAGGATGGTCCAAGTGCTTGGGCCCCTGCACCCGCATGGGAGACCAGGAGGAAACACCTGGCTCCTGGCTTCAGATCGGCACAGTGGCAGCCATGGTGGCCATTTGGGGAGTGCATCAATGAAAGGAAGACCTTTCTCTCTGTCTTTCTCTCACTGTCTATAACTCTGTCAAATATATTAAAAAAAAGTATATGCAACTAATTACAGGGCACCTGGCTTCCTGAAAGAAATGCTAATGGATCTAAATGGAGCCATAGACTCAAATACAATAACAATGGAGGACTTCAATAACCCACTTTCAGCAATGGACAGATCAATGAGACAGAAAACCAGCAATGAAACAATAGGGTTAATTGACAGTATAGACCAAATGGATTTAACAGATATTTACAGAACTTTCCACCCTACAGTCATGGAATACACATTCTTCTCACCAGTGCACAGAACCTTCTCTAGGAGTGACAACATGCTAGGCCATAAAGCAAGTCTCAGCAAATTTAAAAAAACTGAAATCATACCATGTATAACCTCTGACCACAATGGAATGAAGTTAGAAATCAACAACTTAGGAATCTCAAGAACATATATAAACACATGGGTATTGAACAATATCCATGCTCCTGAATGAACAATGAGTCATAGAAGAAATCAAAAGACAAATCAAAAAATTTCTGAAAACAACATATCAAAACTTACAGGATACAGCAAAAACAGTGTTAAGTGGAAAGTTTATAGCAATTGGTGCCTACATAAAAAATTCAGAAAGGCAGCGAATAAATGAGCTATCAATGCACCTCAAAGACATGGAAAAACAACAGAAAACCAAACCCAAATCTAGTGGGAGGAAAAAATTATTAAAATTAAAAAAATCAACAAAATCAAACAAAAAATACAAAAGATCAGGAAAATGAAGAGATGGTTCTTTGAAAAAATAAACAAAATAAATACACCATTGGCCCAACTAACCAAAAAAGTAGAGAAGACCAAAGTTAGTAAAATTAGAGATAAAAAGGAAATGTAACTACAGATACCACAGGAATAAGAATAATAGAAATTATTACAAAGAGTTGTATACCAAACCGGGAAACCTAGGAAAAAAGGATAAACTCATGGAAACATACAACTTACCTAAAGTGACATAGAAAATATAAACAGACCCATAACCAAGACAGAAATTTAATCAGTAATAAAGACCCTTCTAACAAAGAAGAGTCTAGGACTAGTCGGTTTCACTGCTGAATTCTACCAGACATTTAAAGAAAAACTAACCCCAGTTCTTATCAAATTATTCAAAACAATTGAAAGGGAGGGAATCCTCCAAAATTCTTTCTATGAAACCAATATAACCTTAATCCCTAAACCCAGAAATGATGCAACAGAGAAAGAAAGAGAACTATAGACCAATCTTCCTGAGGAACATAGATGCAAAAATCTTCAACAAAATCCTGGCCAATCAAATCCAACTACACATCAGAAAGATCATTCACCCAGACCAAGTAGGATTTATCCCTGCTAAGCAGGGATGGTTCAACATTCGAAAATCAATCAGTGTGATACATCACATTACCAAATTGAAAAAAAAATCATATGATTATCTCAATAGATGCAGAGAAAACATTTGACAAAATACAACACCCTTTCATGATGAAAATTCTAAGTAAATTGGGTTTAGAAGGAACATTTCTCAACACAATCAAGGCAATTTATGGCAAAGCCTTGGCCAGAATCATATTGAATGGGGAAAAGTTGGAGGCATTCCCACTGAGATCTGGTACCAGAAAGGGATGTCCATTCTCACCATTGCTATTCAATATAGTCCTGGAAGTTTTAGCCAGAGCCATTAGGCAAGTAAAAGAAATCAAAGGAATACAAATTGGGAAGGAGGAAGTCAAACTATCCCTATTTGCAGATGACATGATTCTATATATAGGGGATACAAAAGGATCCAAAAGGGATCCAAAAAGGACTATTGCAACTCATATAAGAGTTTGGAAAAGTAGCAGGATATAAAGTTAATACACAAAAATCAACAGCCTTTGCATACACAGACAATGCCATGGCTAAGAAAGAACTTCTAAGATCCACCCCATTCACAATAGCCACAAAAACAATCAAATACCTTGGAATAAATTTAACCAAGGATGTCAAAGACCTCTACAATGAGAATTATAAAACATTAAACAAAGAAATAGAAGAAGATACAAAAACCTGTAAAAATCTGGCAAGTTCATGGATTGGAAGAATCAATATCATCAAAATGTCCATTCTCCCGAAAGCAATTTACAGATTCAATGTGATACCAATCAAAATACCAAAGGCATTCTTCTCAGATCTAGAAAAAAATGATGCTGAAATGCATGTGGAGGAATAGGAGACCTCGAATAGCTAAAGCAATCTTATACAAGAAAAACAAAGTTGGAAGCATCACAACACCAGGTTTCAAGACATACTATAGGGCAGTTATAATCAAAACAGCATGGTACTGGTACAGAAACAGATGGATAGACCAATAGAACAGACTAGAAACCCCAGAAATCAAACATCTACAACCAACTTATCTTTGACAAAGGAGCTAAAACCAATTCCTGGAGCAAGGACAGTCTCTTCAAAAAATGGTGCTGGGGAAACTGGATGTCCACATTCAGAAGTATGAAGCAAGACCCCTACCTTACACCGTACACAAAAATCCAGAACATGGATTAAAGATCTAAATCTACAACCCAACACCATCAAATTATTAGAGAACATTGTGGAAACCCTGCAAGACATTGGCACAGGAAAAGAATTCTTGGAAAAGACCCCAGAGGCACAAGTAGTCAAAGCCAAAATGAACAAATGGGATTACATCAAATTGAGAAGCTTCTGTACAGCAAAAGAAATAGGAAAGTGAAGAAGCAACAGAGAGAATAGGAGAAATTATTTGCAAGCTACACAACTGATAAAGGATTAAAAACCAGAATCTACAAAGAGATCAAGAAACCTCACAATAAGAAAACAAACAACCCAGTTAAGAGAGGGGCAAAGGACTTAAAGATATATTTCTCAAAAGAGAGAATCCAAATGGCCAACAGACACTGGAAAAGATGTTCAGGATCACTAGCCATCAGGGAAATGCAAATCAAAACCATAATGAGGTTTCACCTCACCCCAGTTAGAATGGCCCTCATTCAGAAATCAACAACAAATGCTGGTGAGGAAAAGGGCACCATAACCCACTGTTGGTGGGAATATAAACTGGTAAAGACACTATGGAAGACAGTATGGAGATACTTCAAAAATCTAAATATAGACCTACCATATGACCCAGTCATCCCACTCCTGGGAGTTTTCCCAAGGGAAATGAAATCAGTACAAAAAAGAGCTATCTGCATCTCCATGTTTATTGCAGCTCAATTCATAATATCTAAGACATGGCATCAAACTAAATGTCCATCAACCAAAGACTGAATAAAGAAATTATGGGGTTAGTACAGTATGGAATACTACACAGTAGTAAAAAAAAATGAAATCCCGTCATTTGCAACAAAATTGATCAAGCTGGAAAACTTCATACTTAGTGAAATAACCCAGTCCCAAAGAGACAAATACCATATGTTCTCCCTAATCTGTGAGAATTAATAGAGCTCCTAAAATGAAAGCTATAGAAGTGAAATTGACACTTTTAGAAACAATGACTCGAATTGCCTTGTCCTGATTGTCGAGGGACAGTTTTTTATTGTTATCTTTTATCTTGTATTTCCTTTTTTTTGTTTTCTTTTTCTTTTTTCTTCTTCATACTATATGTTGAACTCTTTATAATCATATGTATAAAAAGTGAATTGAAAAAAGATCCCAGTAAAAAATAAGAGGGGGAATAAGAGAAGGAGGAGGTAATCTATAACTGTATAGCTGTATAGTTCTGCATACAGTCCAACAGACTTACTTCTAAGCATACAGCCTAACAACTTGTCAAGGAACTCCAATCCCATTAAAATCAGTGGTAAAAGTGCCATCTTAATTGTAACGGTGATCATATTAAATGTTAAAGTCAACATATAGATAGGTTTAAGTGTAAAAGTGATCATATAAAGAACATCAAGTGCCTGGTAATAATAATATAATTAAAAAGGATGGAATGTCCAATATGGAAAGCAGTCCACACAGCAGACTCCTAGAATGACATTCGCTGTAAATAACACTCTGACCTCCGAATCTACTCTTAAGGCTTCCTGGTCTGGCTGAAAGGTCTGTGAGAGCATTTCAGGCATGGAAAGCTAAGACTCTGTGGCAAAAAATATCCTACATAGAGGATCTCTGTGAGACCTAAGTGGAAAGAAGGGGCCATCAAAGAAGGATGTACTTTTCTCTGAAGGGAGGAGAGTACTTCCACTTCGCTTATGTCCATATCCAAATACTGATGGCATCTGTGAACACAAAAGGCTTCCATAGCCTTGGCAGCCCATGGCAAGAGCCTCGCATGATCACTGACATCATAAATAGAGTGTTAATTGTTAAAGGAACACCAGAAGTCACTGTGCACTTACTCCCCATATAGGACCTCTGTCCGTAATGAACTGTACTATGAGAATAACTGCAAAAAATGTTCTTAAATTGTAATCTATATGTTTTTTGTGTGTGGGGGTGCAAACTGTTGAAATCTGTACTTAACATAGAGTTGGTACTCTGTATATAAAATTAAACTAAAAATAAACCATAATGAAGAATGGGATGGGAGAGGGAGTAGAAGGTGGGATGAGAGTTGGAGTGGGAGGGAGGGTGCGGGGGAAAGAACCACTATATTCCTAAAATTGTAGCTATGAAAAATGCATTCATTAAATACAAGCTTTAAAAAATTACACTGTACCCCATAAAAATGTATACTTATTATTTGTTAATAAATACAAAAAATTCAAATTACTTCTGTTTTCTGTTCATTTTTTGAATTCAGTGTTAAATAGGTAAGTCCTGTAGGGGTCAGTATATCATGAAATACTATTTAAATGTAAGTAATGGTATCCATTTCTGTAGTGAAGAAATTATAAATTAAAATGTGAGAACATTTTCCAGCTATCATTGGCCAAGATTAATGTTTGATTGCAATAAGGTTTTTTGTCTCTGCTGTCACTCCAAAAAAAAAAAAAAGATAATATGTGAAGTAATGAATAAGTCAATTAGCTCGATTTAGTCATTTCACATTGTAGGCATAATTCAAAACAATATGTTATACATACATTATACAACTTTTATTTTGAGATCACAAAATGGTAAAAATGTAATGTGTTGGCTGGCGCCACGGCTCAATAGGCTAATCCTCTGCCTGCGGCACCGGTACCCTGGGTTCTAGTCCCGGTCGGGGCGCCAGATTCTGTCCCGATTGCCCCTCTTCCAGGCCAGCTCTCTGCTGTGTCCCAGGAGTGCAGTGGAGGATGGCCCAAGTGCTTGGGCCCTGCACCCCATGGGAGACCAGGAGAAGTGCACTGGCCACAGCACACCGGCCGCAGCGGCCATTGGATGGTGAACCAATGGCAAAAAGGAAGACCTTTCTCTCTGTTTCTCTCTCTCTCTCACTGTACACTCTGCCTGTCAAAAAAAAAAAAGTAATGTGTTTAAATAAATCTAATATTACAATTGTACCTTTGAGATATTAAAACATAGATTAAAAGCTCACACATTGCTGGTGATAAAATAAATGAATACAAACACTGTAGCAAACATTTTGACATCTTGATCCTGGGTAATTCTTAATTCAGTCATCCTACTTCTACTCACTTGCATACAAGAAGACAAAAGCAGAATGCTAATTTACCAGTCCTTGGAATAGCAATATTAGGTGAACATAAGCACTGACCAGAAAAGCAAAATACATACACTACTCTAGTGTATATATGAGTTACTTAGAGTAACTGGAATGAACAAAATAGGTCTACATATATCAATATAGGTATACCCTACCTGATGTTATGTAGAAAAACCATCCCCCCCCCCAAAAAAAAAAAACTGGAAAGGATAGCTATAGAAAGCTACATTTATTTAAATTTTATAAAAGCGAAACTTTCATGTTTATACCATAGAAATTCCTAAATGAACAGTAAAATAAAAGATATACACTGAAATGATACACAGAGTTTTAGCACAGTGGTTACATCTGGGGTGGACAAGTAGGAGTAGGAAAGGAGAGAGGAGAGGATGAATATGGAGTTGCAGTAATTTCTCAAATTCTTCCTCCCTTCCTCTATCCCTTCCTCACTTTTTTCCACCCATCTCTCCATCTTTGCCCCCTTCCCTTCCTTTTTCTTTGTCTCTTGTCATTCTTAAAGAAACCCGAAGCAAACAGGGCAACATGTTAACATGCTCTCACACTTTGTGCTACTTTCCAATTCCGTATCCTCAGGTAAACAGATAAGTCCTGAAACAGCTCCATTTGCATCCATATTTTAAATGTTGTTTTGAACCGGTATTAGCCATTTTCCTGTCTCCAACCTCAGAATTACCATAAAACAAGGAATCCAAGGGAACACAAAGCTTATTTCTCCCTGTACATCTACTATGCACCAGTTGGCATTTAATATTGGACACTAATTATAACCTTATTCAATCAATACATTCGGTAAAGAAAACAATCAACTTATATGGCTCTGGATGATTGAGTCTGATATATATTTCCTTATAATTGTCATCACCATTTGCAATCACACATTCATTTGATTACTTATTTCCTTTATGAGTGCTGCTTGAATAGACGAGTACCACAAGGGAAATGACCCTGTAATGATTCATTTACCAAGGTCCAGTCCCATGTCTGGCTCAGAATTGATGTGTAAATTAATGGAATTAATATGGAACTTTAGGAAACACTGGAATCATTTCTCAAAAAGAAAAATACCAGTTTGCTGTCTGTGCCAATATTGTTTAGGAAAGAAAAAAAAAACACTATGCCAACTTTGCTTGGAAAACACATGTATGGTAAATATCCATTTTCTTCCTTCTGCTTGGCTATCATGAAATTCAGCAATCTCTCTACTGGGTGTACATCACAAGGAAATGAAATGAATTTGTCAAAGAGATATCTGACTCCCATGTTCATTGCAGCACTATGCACAATAGACAAGTTATAAAATGAGCATGTGTTCATCAAAGGATGAATGCATAAAGAAAATGTGGTATACACTTCATCCACAATGGAATACCCTTCAGCCTTATAAAAGGAGATCCTTTCATCTGTGAAAACATGAATGAAACTGGAGGACATCAAGTGAGAAAACTAATACCACATGATTTCACTTCTACTTGGAATCTAAAATAGCTGAACTCAGAGGAGCAGAGGATAGAGTGGTGGGTACCAGAAACTCCTGGGTGGGGGAAGTTGGGTCATGTTGGTCCAGACTCAAAATTTCAGTTTTCAAAAGATGTAGTATACAACGTGGTGGCTGTAGTTAATACCAATTATTAAAAATTGCTAAGAGAATATATTTTACATGTTGTCATTGCAAAAAAAGGCTAAGTATGTGAGTTAATGAATAAGTTAATTAGCTCAATTTAGCCATTCCAAAACATATGCATAATTTAAAACAATATGTTGTACATATTAGGTATACACAGCTTTTATTTGGAGATCAAAAAAATGGTTAAAAAGTAATGTGTTTAAATAAATCTAGTATTACATTTGTGCCTCTGAAGGTATTAAAATATTTAAGTAAAGCAATGTTTAGATAATTACAATTGAAACACACAGGATCAAAAAGGAAGAAACAACCATTTTTAACAAGCAGTAACACCTGATATTATGTTTTATGTAAATAAGGAAAAGTATATAAAGCATGCCTTCAACATTTAAAGTACAATTAAAGTTATTACCATATACATATGCTCCACTAAATATTAATGTTGCAAATTAATCTATAGAAATGTCTATTTGTGTGCAAATGCATCTTTTTTTTGCTTTTCATTTTTTTATGTAAATATCACATACTAATTGTAAAGAAAAACTTACACACACAGAAAAGTCAAACAAAAAGTACCTGATAGTCCACCAACCCTGAAAGAACCATCATTAAGTTTCCAGAGACTACTTCATTCGTCTCTTCAAAGTTCACATAAATATAGAATATTGCATAGTTTTACACCATATGCTACATTTGCATGTTTCCATTTTTCCAGTCTTCTCCTCTCCCTTTCTCCCTACATCTCTTCTCCCTCAAGGTAACCAGTATTGATACCTGGTGTATAGTTTTCCATTCTTTTCTCCATGCACATCCAATCACATACACACAGAAGTACATAATACATGCTGTGATCATTAACAAAAATGGAACCTTGTGTATATACATTCCTGCTATAAAGCAATTATTTACCAAAACATTGTGGAACTATCGTGAAGTTCTCCCATACAGACAGAACTCATTTTAAAAATTACCCTCATGCAGCTTCAAAATAAGGCTTTATCACATTTATCTAGTAATGAGTGCTTACTGTTTCCAAATGGGGCTTTTCTCCCTCTCCCTCTAAACAATACTTCAGGAAACACTCTTATTTAGTTGTATTCTTATGCATTGATATTATTTTTATTTCCATGGAAAAAATTCTCAAAATTGCATCTTCTAGGTCAAAGGATAAATACGTATATTTTAAATAGTTTGCATTGCTGGACTGCTGGTACAAATACAAGCTAGAACACTTTTAGGTAAGAATACATGGTTATTTGTATGGGCTGCTCCCTTAATTTTATGAAAACATCTTAGGGGCTGGCACTGTGGTGTACTAGGTTAATCCTCTTCCTGCAGTGCTGGCATCTCATATGGGCTGCTCACGCCACTTCCAATCCAGCTCTCTGCTAAGGTGCCTGGGAAAACAGCGGAGGATGGCCTAGGTCCTTGGGCCCCTGCACCCCATGGGAGACCCGAGAGAAGCTTCTGACTCCTGATTGGCTCAGCTCCAGCCATTGTGACCATTTGGGGAGTGAACCAGTGGATGGAAGACCTCTCTCTCTCTGTGTGTATGTGTCTCTACTTCTCTCTGTAACTCTTTCAAATAAATAAATCTTTTCTTTAAAAAAAACCACTTAAATACTTTTTTGACATTTAAATGTGACATTTCCCAAAATAAAGTTCTCAAAGTTCCTCACAAACAAGCAAAAAAACAAAGATACGCATGTCCCCCAAGTCCCATTAGCAACAGATCTCTTAATTTTTTCTATCTTCATGAGTGGAAGCTTGATCTCACTAGAAGTTTAGTCTGCGTTTTCCTGAGTACTACTTGGGTTCAAATCTTCTCACAGGTTAATGGTCATTTGGAGTAGTAATGAAGGCTTTTCCACATTTATTACATTCATAGGGTTTTTCTTTATTATTGATTTCTCCCTCAGAGTGAGTTCTGAAGTCTGCCTTATGGATTTGCTGTCTTCTGGATCCTTGCCAATTATCTCCTCCATTGGGTATCTATAATCAAATCCAAATTTTTTGTGAACCCTTCCTCTTGTGTTTGGAATTTTCTGTGGGGCTCTTCTGTGACAACTTTTGGTTCTGGAAAAAGAACAGATCCAAATCTAAAGCCTCTTTGACCAGTGGGCATTTTCTCATATGTAACAATCTTTTGACTCAAGTGACTCTCCTGACTATTTTGCAGTCTCAAAATCCTGTCATTCCATGTCCATAATCTTCCCATTCTGGAATCCCATAGGCCACTTTCTGTGAGTTTCTCTACTATGGCTTCCTGTGATGAATCTTCAGAAGTATCCTCTGTTAGTACAGCATTCCTGGTTGCAAGTTTAGTTTCCAAATCTGGATAGGGGCCTCCTGAAATTTCTCTCAGCACTGCCCAGGGTCCTTTTCCATTCTCCAAATGAGATATCATATCTGGTATGGAAACTGCAAGCCCCTGGGAGACAAGATTCCTGTAATTCTCTAGCGTCACATCCTTGTGCAGGCTCCTTTGTGTAGGGTCCATCAATCTCCATTCCTCCAGTGTGAAGTCTATAGCCACATCTTTAAAAGTCAGTGATTCCAGAGGTCCAATGGAAAAAAACTACAGCAGCCATGATCTCTGCTTCTGTGTTTCCTCCTCCAGAAAGAGTCGCATCGGCAAAGACATATCTGGCGGCTGCACTGAAGACATCCGAGGACGCTCACAGAGCAGGGCAGGAACGCTTCCAGCAATGGTGCCAACTCGGCGGGCCCAAATGCATAATTTATATATCAAGAAGCCTGTGCTTGGTTTCTTTTTCTTTTCTTTTTTTTTTTTTAAAGATTTACTTATTTATTTGAAAGGCAGTGTGAGAGAGAGAAAAGAGAAGAGAAAAGAGAGAGGGAGAGATCTTCCACCCGCTGGTTCACTCCTCATATGGCTGCAATTGGTGGGGCTGTGCCAGTCCAAAGCCAGGAGCCTGGAGCTTCTTCTGGGTCTCCCACGTGGGTGCAGTGGCCCAAGCACTTGAGCCATTTTCCTCCACTTTCCACGTGCATTATCAGGGAGCTGGATCAGAAGTGGAACAGCCTGGACTCGAACCAGTGCCCATATGGGATGCTGGCAAGGTAGGCTACAGCTTAACCTGCTGTGCCACAGAGCCAGCCTCTGTGTTTGGCTTCTTAAAAGACAAATTCAAATAAACTATGTAGTTTATGGAATGGCTGTGAAGTATACAAAAAATTCATCTGAATTACAAGTATTAGTTGTTTTGCCTAGGATAGGATCATCTCACATTTACTGTTCTTAAGCTATTTTTCCATTCTGAATATCAGAAAATGATAAGAATGTAAATGATCGTTGCCTGCTGAATTGCAACTGCAATTGATTATTGCCCTGTGGATATTGACCAGTTTTGTCAGTTCACTTCCATTTGTAAATTCTTGACAGTGTGCTCTGTGTTTTTAGAATTTATATCCCTCTGATTCTCCTTTGAAGTGGCTATAATATCTTACAAATTTTCTCATTAATTAATGAATGAATTCGAACTTTTGGCCTTCATTTAGCTTACATTATTTCATGATTTTAATCTTTTAAAAATGACTGTTCTTTAGCAGTTTGGAGTTAACACATTGTCTTACTGTTTTCTGTTTTTGTGAAAAAATGCCTGAGGTCAGGTCCTTCCTAAAGAAAAGAGTTTTGTTTAACTCACAGAGTTTGAGGTGCCAGAGGATGGCATGAACATGTACTTGGCTCCTGTGAGGGCCTTCTGGCTACATCCTACGATGGATGGCATCATGGTGGGAGCACATATTAGAGGGAGAGATTTCATTGTATGATAGGAAGCCAGAGGAATTCAGGGGCCAGTCTTGCTCCATCTATATGAAATACAGTAAAATTTTAGCAAAGTCTGATTCATGTTCATAGTTATGTTTATTTGATTTACTGATTAATGACCAAAGTATACTGAAAATTCCCTTTTCCTACAATGTGAGAGATTATGCTTTCCTTCTGTGCAATCAGTTACCTAGATAGCAGACTCTGTTTCATATAAGCATTAATTTTCTGTTTTTTTTTTTGTGTGTGGACTTTTTAATATCTTTGATTATTTAAGGAAACATAATGACTACAATGCTGTCACCCATGACCTTATCTTAATCAAATGTTCAAATCTCTATTGACGTATTTGATATTGCCATTCCTAAGTCAGATTATAGTTATGTCTATATTTATATCTGTCTTTTAGATGTGGAAATGTCTTGGTTTTCCTAGAGTGTTTCTGAAAACCACAAGGTAATTTGCTAAGAATTATATGTGAAGAGTTGTTGCATCAGAACATATGCATATCCTGCCCCAAATTAGATTTGTATAGGAAAAATGTTATTAATATAAGTATTTTAGAGAGTGTAAATGCTATCATGTGAATGCTTATCCTCTCCAAAACTCATGTTGACATTTAACTACTGTTGTCACAGTAATGAGAGGTGGGACCACTAAGAGGTGATTAGACCAGGAGGGCTCTACCTCATGAATAAACAAATGTGATTATCATGAGAGAGGGGATGAGCTTAGCCTCTTCCCCTCGCCCTCTTGTCTTCAACCTTCTGCTGTGGGATGATGCAGCAAGATCCCCTGCCAGATGCTGGCCCTTGGATCTTGGACTTCCCAGAATCCAGATTTGCAAGACGAAACATTTTTGTTCATTGAAATGTGCCCAGTCTGTTGTAATTCGTTAAAGTAGCACAGAAAGGATTAAAACAGACTTTGTGGAAAATCTTTGGAAATTTGTCAATATGTTTTATTTTCATAGTGTATTTTAAGCTCAGAATTAATACTGGTCAAAATGCTTACAAAATAATTCTAATTTTCCTACATTTATCAGCAGCCTGATGGTGCTTTTCTTGAAGGCATTAAACAGCAGTATTTTCAGTCATAATTACATTTATAATTTAAAGAAGCAAAATTGTTTAAAAGTAATTTTAATTTTCCACAAACTTACTTCATTAACTTAAATGTAGCATCCTTTGGACGATTAACGTTCCATTTTGTTCCCACTTGTGCTATAAGGATCTACTTCTAGACACAATTGTGACACTGGGAAAACAGTCTTACAGCATTCTCTGCTGCATTTGGGGGCCATATGCCTTATTTGTTAGATTTTCTTATCCCCAACACAACTTAAGTGCTTTTGATTATATTCTCCAAGGGCTTCCACTATTCTTTGCTATCTTATTTCTATTTCTTGGTAATGCAATGTTATAACATAGTTTAAATACAAGAATCTTTAATAGCCCAAGTCTAAAAATTGTTGAAAATCTATGGGACCTGGTTTTTGGTAGCTTGAGTTTTGTTATGATTTAATCCATCAACTCCATCTATACAGAGAGCCAGGATGGTAAACTGTTCTAGACCATATATAGGCTTCCACTGATCACCTAGTTTGTCCTACAATTTCTAAAACTGGATCCACTAATTTGAAGAACAAGCTCCTAACATAAGATAGTTTTAGCATGTGGCAAACTTACCTTACAGGGAACAGATCTAGGATCAAATAACAAAAAGAATCCCCATGTAGTGGAGTTTAAATAAACTTCATGAAATGCAGGCTGAAGATTAATGACAGAAGATATAACTTGTTATATATCTTAGTCTGTTGTAAATGTGAGAAATCATCCCAGCACCAATAACAGTTTTGATTTGTGATCACCACCCTTTTGGGTTTCACTGTAACCATGATGTAATGAGATGGCTATGTGTCAATTGGATCTGATTTCAAAGAGACAATGTATCTTCTTTTTCTGGTGAACTCTGCTAAAATAATAGGTTTAAATTGGAAACAAAAAGTGGCAGAAATAATGGTTCTTGAAAATGTGGAATTTCTCCAACTCAGAGAGCATGGGGAATTGAAAGGGTCTCTGTGGACTGCTAGTTTCTGTTTCACATCATCACAGATCATAATGGATCCTCAGGGAACAGTTGAAAGATTCCTCTGTTGCTATTGTGCATGTCTCCTTGACTCAGAAGAAAAATAAAATCTCAGCTAAAAAAGAAAACCTGCCGTTCAGTCTTTCACTCGCTCCCTTATACTTATAGATTATCTTTATGCAAGTCACTATGCTGGTGAATGTGTGTAAAATCAAACATGTAGATGCACATAAGGTGCAAGTAATATTATAAGTGTACAATATGGATATAATGTCTGTGGTTAAGAACGTGAATTCTAGGTAGACTTCCTATATTCAAGGTCAGGCTTCATTAGCTATCAACCTTGTTCAAGTTATCTGACTTCTTTATGGCTTAGTTTTATCCTTTGTAAGATGCGACAATAATATTAGGCAAAATATTATGTATACGGTATTTGTAAAACTGCCTTGAAAGTCAAGGATTCAATATGTGTTTGCTATTATGATTATGATTATGATTTGCCTATCACAGGGATCCTCCTAATGACTAAACATCTCAGGCTTGGACTCAATACATTCCAGGAGCTGCTAGATCCAGGAAAAACATCACTAAGAAGCCTTATTTTCAAGGTACTAGGAACCTGTTAGGTGACATGGTCATATCCATGCCATGTGATTAGTGCCATGTGTATATGGAGAATGTGGTAACTCTCTCACTGAAAACAAGTTACTCCCCAAGTTAGCAGCTTAAACAAAAAAATATCTGTTAACTCAGAGGATTTTTGGGCCAGTGATCTGTGCTTGATGTAGTGTGAGTCCTCTGTTTCTAGGCCTTTCATAATTGAAATTAAGGTGGTATCTGAGGTTTTGGTCTTATTTGAAGGCTCAATTGATAAAGAATCCATAGTTAAGCCTACTCACATGGTCGTTTGTAAGGTTCAGTTCCTCAAATGCTGTGGGAAAATCCACATGCTGAAGACCTCATTGCCCTGCTGGTACCTGGCGGGAGGGCTCTGTAGTTTTTTTTCATCACATGGGTATTTTGATGGAACAACTATCTGATGGCTTCTATGACAGCGAGAAATAACAAGAAAGGGCCACCTAGATAAATGCCAGAATCTTTTTAAAACCTAATTTCAGAAGTGGCATTGTATCCCTTCTGCTATAGTCTATCCATTTGAAGATAGATTCAGCCACACTCAGAGTTACACAATGGTGTGAATACCAGAAAGGGGGAGAAACTGAGATACATTTTAGAGGCTGCCTCATACAAGGCACAGTGGCAATACAAAGAATAAAGAGGAGAGGATTGAAAGGTAGAATGAGAATGATATGGATTTTAAAGAACAAATAGTTATTCACTGGACAAATGTGGGGCAAGGAAATTTTAGGTAGGAAGACTAAAACATACGCAAAGCATGGGAAAACATAAGATCACTTGTCATGGGAGAAGTTATCTTGAAGCTTTCAGGTACCCTAACAAACACAATTCTCAGAAGTCATGAAACAGAAATAAATGCTAACAGATAAATTTAAAATTCTTGGGTCATATGTGTATTAAATTGATTTAAAATATAGTTAGAAGAATGGGAAAATACAGGGCAAGTTTCACATTTAATGTAGGGTGCAAGCAGGTATGAGAACCTCACTACCTGAGCTCCAACCTATACAACATAGATTTATTCTCCCCCTTTTTAGACATTCTCATTGACACTGTGACTGCAAAGATCAGAGCTGAGGTTTAAGTAAGGCAGCCCAGCACAGACAGTACTGTGAGTTATTGAGACGTAGGGAAAGACACAGGGATAATTACATCTAAATGCAGATGGGTCTTGATACCATAACCCCTAAACATCCATGGCTTTTATTTGTACATGTTGGGTACAGCACATCAGCTGGCAGAAGGGGACATTTTGGGTGTTACCAATGAGTGGTCAAGTTGAGAGTTGATGACCAAGACTTTGGTCTTCCTATATCATATTTCTATCAACAAGTGACACAGTTTGTTTAGTCACTTTTTTTTTTAATGTAACACATGTTAACATTGTTTATATTGAAAAGATCTTGTGAATTCTGACTTTGTTTCCTATGCTACTTGCCTACTCATTATGACTCCTTAATTATCCCATGAGTTTTTATAAACGAAAAAAATTGTAATACTTTAAGAAACAAAAACAGAAGTGTATCTTCAACAACCAGGGACTTAATTTAAGATTAAGGAGATATTACAATATGAAATAGAGTGTTAATGTGTCATTAATTGAAAGCTCATGAGAACCAAGGGAGAATGGACTGTGCACATAATGATGTGTGTTATGGTAGTGTTTCTTCCTTTTTAAATTTTGTTTAAGTTATACAAGTTTCATGTACTTCATATACACAGATTTAGGAACATAGTGCTTTCTTACTATCTATGCCTAACATTTCATATGAGTCTAATACATTTTTTTTCTTTCTTTTTAGCACAACTGAATACAGAATATGCACATTACCTCAGAGAGCTTGAAGCATTCTGGTGTACAGGGGCCTTGCCATGAAAGTACAAGAGATATACGTAGGGAGGTAGAGAAGGCTATGAAAACATGGACTTTGTCTCCCTTTGAAGGCAATGGAGAGTTGCTCAAGGGTGTGAGCAGGAATATAACTTGATTAGGAAAATCATATATACATATATGAATAATTAAAATGAAGTTAATGTATATTTCTAATGAATGGTTCAAATAAGATGATGCCAGTCTCCAAGCTCTGCTGTCTACTCTAAAATGTTATATCTGGGGGACCAGTGTTGTGGTGTAACGGGTAAAGCTACTTCCTGCAGTGCCAGAATCCCATATTGGCACCGGTCCGAGTCCTGGCTGCTCTATTTCTGATCTAGCTCTCTGTTATGGCCTGGGAAAGCAGTAGAAGATGGCTCAAGTCTTTGGGCCCCTGCACCTATGTGAGAGACCCAAAGAAGTGGCTGGCTCCTGGCTTCGGGTCAGGGCAGCTCCGGCCTTTGCGGCCATCTGGGGAATGAACCAGTGGATGGAAGATCTTTCTCTGCCTCTGCCTCTCTGTAACTCTGCCTTTCAAATAAATAAATTTTTTTTTAAAAATAAAATGTTATATCTGACATATTTTATGTAATTTGATGGTTTTATATTTTGGTTGTGAATTTTTGAAGCCTGTGTTCTCATTTCTTCACTATGGGATTTGAGTTTTATTTTGCCTCTGGGAACAATATGGTTTGAGAATGCTTTTGTCTAATTAGGAAACTATTTGTTTTTTTGTGTGCATAGTCCAATATATAGAGAATTTAGTTTTAAAGAACTAACAAGTATCAAGAGGAAATACCAAGCATGGCTGCTCTTTAGCTTGGGTTATGGGATCTTGCCAAAAGGGTACTTCTGGAAAGAGGGTTCAGCTGAAAAGCCACTTTAAGACTGCTTAGAATAACAATATAATGCTGCATGGAAAAGTAATATAGATAAATCAGAATTAAGTGAAGCAAATCTTATTGAGAGAAAAGGAAAATAATTTCTCACTTAGAAGAAAGGAAATAAAATTTGGCACTCCTGTTCATGGCGTCAGTAATAGCCCTAGGCTCTAGTCATGAGTTGCCAGGGCTATGGAAGCCTTTAGAGTTCACTGACTTTGATCTTATTCCGATAGGGTCATAGTTAAAGTGGAAGTTCTCTCCTCCCTTCAGAGAAAGGTACCTCCTTCTTTGATGGCCCCGTTCTTTCCACTGGGATCTCACTCACAGAGATCTTTCATTTAGATCTTCTTCTTTTTTTTCTTTTCCATGGTATCTTGGCTTTCCATGCCTACAATACTCTCCTGGGCTCTTCAGCCAGATCCGAATGCCTTAAGGGCTGATTCTGAGGCCAGAGTGTTGT
Organism: Lepus europaeus; assembly: GCF_033115175.1. NCBI lineage: Eukaryota > Metazoa > Chordata > Mammalia > Lagomorpha > Leporidae > Lepus > Lepus europaeus. The sequence continues at coordinate 51,890,115 of NC_084842.1, forward strand.
TTAGGACATCTGCCATTGTATGAGTCTGCTGTGTATCCCGCTTCCCATGTTGGATTCTTCTCTCCCTTTTTGATTCTATCAGTTAGTATTAGCAGACACTAGTCTTGTTTGTGTGATCCCTTTGACTCTTAGACCTATCAGAGCCATCAATTGTGAACTGAAATTGATCACTTTTACTAGTGAGATGAAATTGGTACATGCTACCTTGATGGGATTTAGAGATATCCTTGCACACATAATAGAGTGTGGAGGACTTGTATGAATTTTGAGGCTGAGTATTGTTAGAAATAATGAAAAATACAAGAAAAACATCTCCTCCTCAAACCGAAGCTTATAAAGACATGCATTGAGTGCAGAAGAATCTCTCTTAGTTTGTGCCTTATTTGTAGAACTTAGTGCTTCTTTCCTGGTGGGTAATGGGATCCAATTTACATGATTGTCTTGCTTGTAGAAAGGCTGTTGCTGGCAGTTAGTCCTGTTGGCGAGGGTTCATGAGCTGTTTGTCTCATACTCAGACCCCAGCCAAGAAGCCTGCTAATGTCCGGTGACAGAAACACAACAGACCCAATTATCTTCATTCAATCTTCCCTGAAGGAATAATAGATGGCTTGCCTCTAATTGGCATATTCAGTACTGTGGGAAAAAACCCTAGTTAAGGAGAACTTACAGCATAAGAAGATTTCAGAAAGTTGATGAGGTTTCCTATTTCCTGAGTTTGGCAATTCCATTTGGTACATTTTTTAAGGAAGCTTGCTAAACATTAAAGGAAAGACGTGTGACTGACGCAACAGAGCACAGGGTAGATTCACAGATGGTCCCAAGTCAAATCTTAGACGACTTCTGCAAGCTGAATAAAGCAAGAACAATTCTCCTCTGCACCTCCAGAAAAGATCCAGTTCTGCCAACAACTTGACTTCATGTTTCTGAGGTTCAGAATTGCGGGTTAATAAATCTGTGTCAAATTAAGCCAGCAGATTAGTGGTGACTGCTTATTGCAGCAGCATGGAGAACCTGGAAGTTGGTGGCAGAATCTAAGATGCAGAGAAGATGGTAAACCTGCAGGCCTTAAGTGAATATGAATATGAGGAAAAGTCCATGAAGTAATTAGCCCAATTAAGATTAGAAAAGGGCATACAACTTTTGAGTGGCACTACACTATTTAAATTCTTCAAATACGATTTTTCTTGACAATTGAGTCATTTTTATTTGGGTTCATAAATAACCCAAGTTTTTTTGGAGTTTTGGCTAATCATCATTGATCCTTGAATATTTAAAACTAGCATTAGAAAACATATTGTGCATCATTTCCACGTGACAAAGGACAACAAGGCTATTTTCCCTCCTCATATAATTTGATTACTAACATTTCCTCTGTGAATTATGCTGTCTTTTACACATTTATTCAATTTAGGTTTGAAGAATTGTTAAGATTCATATACATCAGCAACAGTCAATGTAGAAAATGCAATTAATTTAAATCTATTAGTATGAAATTATAGTAAATATAAAAGTAATTTTTTTTAGTTTCTTGCTTTCCTTATCAGTAGTCTGTGTTTAGAGTGGGCCCACTAGAATAATCCAGATTAATATCTCCATCTCAACACCTTTAATTTAATCCTTCAGTTTACAAAACAGTATTTTTCCATGTAAGGTACATATTCATAGGTGTTTGGAATTACAAAATAGACATATCTTGGGTAGGATGGTGTTCATAATACATTCTAACACAAGACACAGGATCTCCCACTCTTTGGCATGAGTGATGGCATATTTTAGAAAATAATAATCAATTCAAATAATGCTAAGATAGAAAAATGAATGCTTGTCTTCTCTTCCCCCCATTATAACTATTTGCCCATATTGTTTGCTTATATATATATATATATTAATTTTATTTATTTATTTTCATTTCATTTGAAAGGCAAAGAGGCAGAAATAGAGATAGACACAGAGAGACCTTTTATATACCGATTCATTCCCCAAATGCCTTCAATAGCTGTGACTGGGCTAGCCTGCAATTGAGAGCCAAGAACTCTCTTCCATCTTCTCTACATGTGTGGCAGAGACCCAAGTACTTGGGCCACCATTTGGTGCCTCCCAGGGTGCGCAGCAGCAGGAAGATGAATTAGAAGTAGAGTTGGTAATGGAAACAGGCACAGTGATACAGGATGCATGCATTCCAAGCAGAGTCTTAATGGCTGGACTAATCCCCCCTCCAACAGATTCTTTTTCTACTTCTCAATCTCTCTCTATATATAAAATATATGTAATATTTTTATCAGTATTTTGAAAGTAACTGCAACCATCAAAATATTTTATTCCTAAAAATTTCAGCCAGTGTCCAGTAAGAACAGGATATGTCACAAAAATATCACTAGGCAATTATTAGGGTAAAAGAATCCTTTGACTATGTTGCTTTCATATTAATTTTATCTAGCTATCCCCAAAATGGCTTTTATAACTATATCTGTTTTGAAAAGAAAAGTTGAGAATCAAATCAAGGGCCAGATAGTGTATTTCATTGTCAAGACGGATTTGGTTTTCATAGCCTAGTATTTCCTCTCTCTTTTTTAGTCTTTCAAATTATTGGAATAGTTGAATAGTTCAGGTAAGCTACTCCATAGGATGTCTCACAATCTGGATTTATTTGACAAGTTTCTACAGATTAGATTCTGGCATAATACTCTTGGAAAGAATACTACTTATTGGATATTATATGTCTCTACCCATATCAAATCAGGAGGCACTTAGTTTCAATTTGTGGTGTGAGGTGAGATCAACTGGTTAATATAGTGAGTGCCTTCCTCTTTAACTAGATTATCTGAGGATGACTTATCCTTTGAACTATTTTCTCACATAGATTCAACTCCTCTGAATCTGTTCACTGGAACACTATACCTAACTCCAACCACCCACTGACTGGGCAAATTTAGTTCCTCTGAGTGGCAATGGCCTGTAGTTAAGTCTTGTGGGAGGCTTCCAGGAAAGATTTTACCTTCTTAATAAAAGGCATGGATGTCACTGTCACCATTTTTTCTTGGCTCTCTTTCTACTCTATTAAATGTCATCGAGGTCATGAAAGCAGGGAGAGTAATGGAGACTGTTTGTCCCTTTGTTGAACTGCTGTGGTACTAAAGCACACAGACACCTAATTCAAGACTTCATTGGCTGAGAAAGAACAGTTCCACCTAGGCTTAAACATTAGTCAATTTTCTATTTATTTTTAGCTTAAGTTTTAAATAGACAGAACAGTTGTACGTGTGTAATATCATGTGTTTTTTGATACATGTATATATTGAATAACATTCAAATCAGAGTAAAGAAGCATTTCTTTTTTTTTAAAGATTTATTTTATTTATTTGAAAGAGTTACAGAGAGAGAGAGAGAGAGAGAGAGAGAGAGAGAGAGAGAGAGAGGTCTTCCATCCACTGGTTCATTCCCCCAATTGGCTGCAACAGCTGCAGCTATGCTGATCCGAAGCCAGGAGCCATGAGCTTCTTCCAGGTCTCCCACATGGGTGCAGGGGCCCAAGGACATGAGCCATCTTCTACTGCTTTCTCAGGCCATAGCAGAGAGCTGGATTGGAAGAGGAGCAGCCAGGACTAGAACCGTCACCCATATGGGATGCCAGCACTTCAGGCCAGGGTGTTAATCTGCTGCACCACAGTGCCGGCCCCTAAGGAAGCATTTCTACCTTCTCATTTATCATCTATTTTTCATGAAAACATTGAAAATCATTTCTTTTAGCTATTTTTAATATATATGTATCAAAAGTCTTATGGAAAATGAATACAAAATAAGCCCATTTTGGTGAAAGAAATCTTTGAAATCCATGCAAATCTTTGAATTTTACATAAATGTTTAAAGATCCTTGTACAATATATTATTGATATCTAAATTAACCTCCTGTTTAAAGGAATACCAGACTGCTTCCTTATAGCTAACTATAAGTTAGTAAGTGCTGTCACAATTTTCTTTATCCGTACCAGCCCTTAGGCTCCCCAGCCTCTGTAAATCATTGCCCAAGTTAATGAAATAAAGTGGTATTTGTCTTTCTATGCCTGTCATACTTCACCTAACATAGCCTCTAGTACCATCCAGGTTTTCACAAATAACAGGACTTCATCCTTTCTTATGGTTGAATAGCACTTCATTGTTTAATATACTACATTTTCTTTATCTGTATGACAGTTTTTGAACACTTACTCGGTTTCCAGTTCTTGGCTATAGTGAACAGTGCTGCAATAATCATGGGAGTGTGGATGTCTCTTTAGCAGGCTGATTTCATTACCTAAAATAAATACCTTGTAACGGGATTGTTGGATAATATGGTAGTTGTGTTTTTAAAATTTTTTTGAGAAAACTCTACATTGTTTTTACTGAATTGCTATACTAATTTATATTCCAATCAACAATTTGTAAAAGTTCCCTTTTAAACATCTTCATCAGTAATCATTATTTTCTTTCTGTTTGATAATAGTCTACTAGCTGAAATAAGTGATATATCATTGTTGTTTGATTTGCATTTCTCTGATGATGAGTGATGCTGAGCATTTTTTCAGATACTCACTGACCATTGGATGTCTTATTTGGAGAAAGTTTTACTTAGATCTGATTCTTATTTTTAAATTGGATTATTTGCTCCACTCCTTTTTTATATATTTTACTTAAGTCATACAAGTTTCATATATTTCCTTTATACCGTTTTAGGAACATAGTAGTACTTCCCCTCCTACCTTCCCTCTCATCCACACTATTGCTATTGATTTAAATTCTCATACAGTGTGTGATAATAACCCTCGTCTGAGGTGCATTTTGCAAGTATTTTCTCACATTCTGTAGGTTGTATTTTCACTGTGTTGATTATTTGCTAGAGCATGCAGAAGCTTTTTGGTTTGATGTAATCCTATTTGTTGTATGTTTTCTTATGGTAGTTGCAGAGCTCAGGTCTTGATCCATTTTGAGTTGATTTTTGTGTGTGGTGAGAAATAGAGATTTAGCTTCATTATTTTACATGTAAATATCCAATTTTCCTAGCATCATTTACCAAAGAGATTTTCCTTTCTCCAGTGTGCATTCTTAGCAATTTCATTGAAATTTATTTGACTGTAGTGTGAATTTACTTCTAGGCTTTCTGTCCTGTTCAATTGGTTTATATTTACGTTTTCAAGCCAATACCATGATATTTTGGTTACTAGAGCTTTATAGCATTTTGTAAGTTAGGTAATATAATGCCTCTTGTTTTGTTATTTTTGCTCAAATTACTTTGTTTCTTTGGAGTTTTTCTGGTGGCTCGTGAATTTCAGTATTATTTTTTCTAGTTCTAGTTTTTTTGAAGAATATTATTGACATTTTAATAGGGATTGCATTGGATCTCTATATAGCTTTGAGAAACATAGATGTATTAACAAGAGTTTTCCTATCAATGAATACAAAATGTGTTCCCATTTCTTTGTGCCTTCATCAATTTCTTTAACTGAGGTTTTATTTTTACTGTAGAGATGGTTTACCTCTTTAGTTAAATATAATCTCAGATAATTTATTATTCTTTTCAAGCTATTATGAATGGGATTGCACTTTAATTTCTTTGTCAGATAATTTTCTAGTGTGACATAAAAATGCTACTGACTGGGGTGGGCATTTGTTCCAGTGGTGAATTGCTGTAATGATGAAGATGCTGGTTGGGGCACACTCACATCCTATATTCGAGTGCTTGTGATCCAGTCCTGCTCTTTTCCCAATTCCAGCTCCTTCCTATTGCTCACCACGGGAGGTAGCTGGTAATTAGTCCAAATAGTTGAGTCTTCCACCACCTTGAGAGACCTGGACTGAATTCCTGGCTACTAGCTTTTGTATGGCCAATCCCCAACCATTAGTTATTTGAGGACTGAAACAGCAGAAGAGAGCTCTGTCTCTAATTTTCTGTCTGTCTCTGTTTCTTTCTGTTTCTTAAATAATAAACACAATGTTTTAAAGATTTTATTTATTTACTTGAAAGTCAGAGTTACACAGAGAAAGAAGGAGAGGTAGAGAGAGAGAGAGGTCTTCCAATTGCTGGTTCACTCCCCAATTGGCCACAACGGCCAGAGCTGCGCCAATCTGAAGCCAGGAGTCAGAGCTTCTTCTGGGTCTCCCACATGGGTGAAGGGGCCCAAGGGCCTGGGCCATCTTCTACTGCTTTCCCAGGCCATAGCAGAGAGCTGGATTGGAAGTGGAGCAGCTGGGACTCGAACCAGACCCAAATGGGATGCCAGCACTGCAGGCAGTGGCTTTACCTGCTATGCCACAGTGCTGGCCCCAATAAATAAAAATTTTAAAGCAATTTAGAAATGCTACAGATTTTTGTGTGTTGGTTTTATATTTTGAAAATTTGCTCAACTTTTTTATTAGTTTCAATAGCTTTGTTTGAGGAATTGTTGGTGTTTTATACATTAGATCATGTCATCTGTGAGCAGTAACAATTAGACACTGTCCTTTTCAATTTGCATACGCATGGTTTCTTTCATTTGCTTTATTTCTGTGTTTACAACTTCCAATGTTATATTAAAAATAAACTGATGAAGGTAGATATTTTTGTCACGCTCTAAATATTAGAAAAATTTCAGCTTTTCTCTATTCAGTATGATGCTGGCTGTGGGCCTGTTATATATGACCTTTATATGTTGAGAAACATTTTCTACCTAATTAGTTCAGTTTTTGTTTTTTAAATCATGTAAGGATATTGAACTCCATCAAGTTTTTTTTTTTTGTCCATTGAGATCATATAATTTTTGTTATTCATCCTGTTGATGGTATGTCATGTTTATTGATGATCATATTTTGTATCATCCTTTCATCTTTGGACGAATTTCACAGGATCATGATGAATACTCTTTTTAATGTGCTGCTGGATTTCATTTGTGGAATTTTGTTGAGGTAGTTTACATATATGTTCATCATGGATAGTGCCCTGTACCTTTTTTCTTCTTGTGTCCTCTTCGGATTTCATATCAGAAAAATGCTGCTCTTGTAGAGTGGGATCTGAAGAATCCTCTTCTTTCATATTTTTGGAATTAGTCTTCTATAAATGCTTGATTGATCTGAGTAGTAAAGTCCTGGTGTTATTGGATATGCTTTATTGTTGACTGAATATTGTAACTCATTATTGATCTCTTCAGATATTTTATTTCTTCATGGTTTAATCTTGGGATGGTATGTCCATCCAGGAATTTGTCCATTTCTTCTAGGTTGTCAAACTTATTGGTATATCGGTGTTTCTAAGAATCTCATGATACTGCTGGTGCCATTGTTCACTTGGCTAATCCTCTGCCTGTGCCGCTGGCATCCCGTTTCGGCGCCGGGTTCTAGTCCCGGTTGCCTCTCTTCCAGTCCAGCTTTCTGCTGTGGCCCGGGAGGGCAGTGGAGGATGGCCCAAGTGCTTGGGCCTCTGTACCCGCATGGGAGACCAGGAAGAAGCACCTGGCTCCTGGCTTCGGATCAGCGCAGTGCCAGCCATGACGGCCATTTGGGGGATGAACCAACAGAAGGAAGACCTTTCTCTCTGTCTCTCTCTTTCACTGTCTATAACTCTACTTGTCAAAAAAAAAAAAAAAAAAAAGAATATCATGATAATTTGTATTTATGTGATGTCAGTTGTAATGTCTACTTTTTTTTGTCTCTGATTTTATTTATTTGAGTCTTCTTTAATTTTGCTTAGTCTTCCTAAGGATTTGTAATTTTAATTTTTTCTAAAACCTTTTTCTTCCTTTCCCTGATCTTTTGCAATCTCTATTTTATTTATTCTTGCTTTATCTTTATTATTGCTTTCCTTCTGTTAGTCTGGTTTTCTTAAAAGTAGTCTTTCTAGCTCTTTTGAGTGCAATAATAGGCTTTCATATCAGTCTCATGCTTTTTTAATGTAAACATTGACTACTATAAACATGTCTCAGTATCACTTTTGCTGAATTCCAGAAGTTTTGCTATGTTGTGAATATATTTTTATTTGATTCAAGAAAATTTTCATTTCCCTTCATAATTTCTCCCTGTCCCATTGGTGTTCAGGATATGCTATGGAATTTCTAAGTATTTGTATAGTTTCTGAAGTGTTTTTTTTTTTTTTTGCTATTTAAGTTTTATCACATTGTGGACATAAAATATACTTAATACAACTTAAAACTTTAAACATTTTGTTGAGACTTATGTCTTGGTTTATTATATTATCTCTAATTGAGAACGCTTCACGTGCAGTTGGAAAGAATGTGCGTTCAGGTCTGGTGCTGTGGCATAGCTGGTAAAGCCAACCATATGGGTAACTGTTCAAGTCTTGACTGCTCAACTTCCAATCCAGTTCTCTGCAAATTGTCTGGGAAAGCAGTGGAAGATGGATCAAGTGCTTGTGCCCCTTCACTGTATGAGAGACCCAGATGAAGCTTTTGACTCCTGGCTTTATCCTGGTCCAGCCCTAGCAACTGTGGATGTGGGAGGAGTGAACCAGCAGAGCAAAATCATTCTCTCTGTCTTCCCATCTCTCTAACTCCAACTTTTGAATAAATAAATATTTATTTTTAACAAATGTACATTCAGCAGCCATTGAATAGAAAGTTTTGTGGGTATCTTTTAGGTCCAATTTGTCTCGAGTTTTAATTCTTTGTGTATTAGTTTTTGTTTGTCTATGTTGCTTTGTGGTTATTATGAGGTTTACAAAATATTTCCTGATTAAAGCAAGCTTTTCAAAATGGTCACAACAGCACTGATTGGAAACTTAGGAAGAGAAATATAGAAGATTAAATTTATTAATAAAACTACAATTATGATCAATTCCTCTCTACAGTTTTACCTTTTGATATCCCACTTTACATCTTTAAATATTGCCTATCTTGACATAGGAATATTAATATTGTAATTATTTTATTTTTAATTTTTTAGTGTTTATACTAAAATAAAAATGAATTATATAATATATTCACAGTATTAGAGTATTCTTAATTTGCCTGTATAGTTACTCTTATCAGTGACTGTTAAATTTCGGATACTTTATTCTTTTGTTTAAAAATATGGTGACAGCATTGGGGTGTAGTGAGTAAAATTACCACCTGTAATGTCTACATCCCTTATGGGCACCAGTTTGAATCTCAGTTGCTCCACTTCAGATCCAGCTCCCTGCTAATGTGCCTTGGAAAGAGTGAAGGATGGCTAAAGTCCTTGGGCCCCTGCACTCATGTTCCTGGAAGAAGCTTCTGGCTCCTGTCTTCATTATAGCCCAGCCCAGGCTACTACCTCTGTGGCCATTTGGGGAGTGAACCAACAGATGGAGATTTCTTAGCTTCTCTCTCTTTCCTTCTCTCTTTCTCTCTCTCTAACTCTGCTTCTCAAATAAATAAATTAAATATTAAAAAAGAGAAAAAATATTTATTTGAGAGTCAAAGAGAGGATGAACACTTTAATCTACTTGTTTATTCCCCTAATGCCTGCAAGAGATGGGGCTGAGCTGGATTCAAAGCTGAGAGCTGGGCTCTCAATTCAGCTCTCCCACATGGTTGGCAGGAAACCAATTACTCTGAGTCCTCACCACTGCCTGTCAGGATCTGCATTTGTAGAAAGCTAGAATCAGGAGCCAGAGCCATTAACTAAAACCGGGTACTCCAATTTTGAACATGGGCATCTTAAGTGGTGACTTAGCTTGTAGGTTAAATGGCTGCTCCTGATGTTTTATTCTTACGAGCTACTTTGTATTTATTTCACTTTGAAGAACTTTAGTTTTTCTTGTAAGACAGGTATGGTGGTGGTGACATTCTCCCAGCTTTTTTGGGGGGAGAGGGGTCTGGGAATGTTTTTATCTCTTCTAACAGGATAGTTTTTCTGGGTACAGTATTCATGGTTAGCTGTTTTTTTCCTTTAGCACTGTAAATATCTCATCCCATTCTTTAAGATTATTGCTGATAAGTTGGCTAACAGGTAGACTAGAACATTTTATGTGATGTTTTTCTCTTGCTGCCTTAAGAATCCTCTCTTTCTATTTAAATATTGAAAGTTTGATTATAATATGCCTTAGTGTAGACTTGGTTTAATTTTATCTACCTAGTGTTGCTTGACTATCCTGTTCCTGGATATTTGTATCCTTGTATAGGTTTAGGAAGTTTTTGTTATTACATCTTTTAGTAAGCTTTCTACCTCCTTGGGTATATTCAAGTCCCTTTTGAGCCACAATACCCCAATATTTGTATTTTACTGCTGTTTCAAAGTTCCTATAAACTTTCTTCATTATTCTTTTTTACTCTCTCAAATTCACATAATCAGCCATGTTCAAGTCACAGATTTTTCTATTTGTTGTATTTGTTGATGACACCGTTCATCATGTTTTTATTTCCTTAGGGTACTTTAGAGTTCAAAGCTTTGATTTTAAAAAGTATTTCAACATCTCTGATAAATTTCAAGATAAAGTAATTATTTTTATGTATTCTGGAAGCTTACTGAGCTACCTGTTGCTGTGTGTTTGGTTTATCATATCTTATTTTGTTCATTTAGTGAGGTCAAGTTTCTCTCCAAGTTCTTTTTTTAAAAAAGTTATTTATTTGGCACAGTATGAGAGAGAGAGAGAAAGACAGAGAGAGACAAAGGGAGTGAGAGAGAGCGAGTGAGAGAACAAACTTCCATCTGTTGGTTTACTCCCCAAATGTCCCCAACAGCCAGGGCTTGGCCAAGTCAAAGCCAGGAGCCAGGAACTCCATTCTCATATCCCATATGGTTGGCAGTAGCCCAATTACTTGAGCAATCATCTGCTGCCTTTTTAGATTCATTAACAGGGAGCTAGATCAGAAGTGGAACAACTGGTACTCTACATAATATGTGATGCCAGCATTGCACAATGTAGCTTAACTCCTGTGCCAAACACCAACCCCTGCCTGACAGTTCTTGATGCTTGTTGGGTACAAAGTCATCAGCACATTGAAGGGTATTTATTTCAGATTTATAATCTGGCTTTGTTAGTGTCTATCTTTCTGGAAATCCTGAGCAATCAGGCATTTTCTCTGAGCTGTTTCAGCACTAAAAGCCAGCTAAAGCTCAAGTTTGTTCCAAATCCACAGTTGGTGTGTTGTTCAGGATTTACTGTGTGTGTGTGTGTGTAGGGGGGGGGGACAGGAAAGTAGATGAAAAAGGTAATTCATATATACAAATCTCTGCCTGAGGCCAGGTTTCTCAGATGCCTTGTTCATAGTCATACTGTGTTCATGTATGACATGGTCCTATCCAGCACTAAGTCTCACCATACAGGTTCTGGTCTTAGGCTCCTATGTAATGAACCAGCTTCAACCTCTCTCTTGCCCAAAGTAGAAAATGTACTCAGTGGGAATGGAAAAGGATTGCTATGAGAAGCCTTATGGGCACTAGCATAGCAGAACCTACATCTTCTTAAGAGCATCAGAGAACCAAAGTCCATGATGCTATGACCTACTGGCTGCTGTGGTGTCCACATGGCATGGCATTGCTGCTGTCAGACATGGGTGATATTGGCCAGAGTCCTGTGTTAACCTTCCTATCCTATCCCCAAGGGATGGGGATTTTCTCTGTGTTGTGCTTCTCAAAGTTGGAGGAGGGGTGGTAGAAGCAGTACCTAGTCAGCCAAAGGTAATGCTAAGCTGGGTCACATTTGAGTCTCAGGGCTGCAGGGACCAGCATAGTCTCAGAGGTGCATTCCTGACTTTCTACACAGCCAGTGGTGATTCAGGTTGAAATGTGTTCATCCCACTGGTACTTGAGTCTCCTGCTGGTGCCTGGGCAGATATAGAGGCTCTGACCATGGGCATTGGCCTGCTGTCTGTAATTCTTGTGAAGAGAGTTGTACATGGACACCTATTTAAACAGATTTTTCCACGTTGAACCAGTTGCTAGATCTTACTTCACCAGAACCTTCCTCTGCCTCCAAATTTTCTCCTTCTTGCAAGCAAAATGCATCTTAACTGATTTACTCCATCATTATGAGGAACGTTGATGTTGAAGTGAACAATCCAACAATCTATCTTTGCATTTCAAACAATGAACAGCAAGAACAATTTCACTATAAATACATGGTCACGAACCGTAGGTCCTGGAGTCTATTCTATCTACATTCCTTTCTATGATCTTCAGTAAAATCAAAAAACATCTACACAAAATTTTTATTCTTACTTCTCTTAGATAATAACCCACATATGGAATGCTGCCTAGAGTATAACTTCATCAAGAAGGGTGACTCCTCTTATTCTCAACTATAAATAAATGCTTTTTTAAAAAAGATTTATTTATTTTACTTGAAAGTCAGAGTTACACAGAGAGAGAAGGAGAGGCAGAGAGAGAGAGGTCTTCCATCTGCTGGTTCACTCCCCAGTTGGCGCTGTACCCATCCAAAGCCAGGAGCCAGGAGCTTCTTCCGGGTCTCCCACATGGGTGAAGGGACCCAAAGGCCTGGGCTATCTTCCACTGCTTTCCCAGGCCATAGTAGAGAGCTGGATAGGAAGTGGAGCAGCCGGGACCTGACTCGGTGATCATACGGATGCCAGCACTGCACCCGGCGGCTTTACCCACTATGCCATAGCGCCGGCCCCTATAAATGCTTTTATATACATCTTCCATATTCTTTTTAATGTGAAATCCCAGTTGGTTCCACACTTTCATTCTCTCTCACTCCTAATTGGTCAATTGTTTATCCTTTCTTCCACATCTTCTACGTGTCCTTTCCTGAAACAGTTCTTTCATTTTACTCCATTCAGCATGTTCAAGACTTGTTAATGCAAATGGACATGCAAGCAAGCTTAACATTCAAATAGTAATAACAAAATTCTTCCCTTGACCATGTTTTTTGTTCTAATTACTGCTTTTCCTCTCTCTCCTCTTCAGCTTCTTTTCTGTTCTAATTGAGTATTTTGGAACCTTCCTTTGACTACTTTTATCATTAATGAATGAATTAAGTAAAGTATTTCCTACATGTTAATTTTATATTGTATGTGAGTCATGATTTTACTTAAAAATCTATCCCACAAAACACCAAAGATATGTATGATTTGTAATCAGAAGCATAGGTGAGACTTGTAAAGAGAATAGTTTCCTCATTGTGTGATTCAGTATTACTTAACGTTATTGTTACTTAATGTTCCTTAGAATCCACACCGTTAACCAGAGGTCATCCAGGATACCAGCACCATTAAAAACCATCTTGCATATTCACAACACTCAAACAGATCCATGGTTCTTAGGTTTGGCTGCTCTTTGCATCTGCCTGTGGAGGTTAAAATCTGGAGCTACTATAACCTATTACATATGGTTCCGATCTTTAGGAGCATAGAGTTGAAAAGATGAAAGGAAATACTGATCAATGAGAAGGTATATATGTGTTAGGAAGTTTGAAGAATTTAGAAGCTGCCTGAAGGGCACTTAACCTAGATTTCTTGGGGGTAGAAGAAGCTCCCCAGAGGAGGTTACAGGTAAGGCAGAGAGCATTGCTTCCAGCATTTGTGCATATGCTGTGGAAGAAAGTATGTATGCCGCACACAAGGGTCTAGACCCACAAGACAACATATGCTTTTAGACAAATGGAGTAGTGCAATGTGACTACAAAATTAATTTGAGTGGCATTTAGAGATAGGGTTATGAGGTGGGGAAAAGGGCTTTTTCTGTCAGTAGTTTTCTGATTTTTCTCTTTACTCTCCAATAAAAAAACAACTCAGTACAGTTCAGAGAAAAATGAAACTGAAGTTTCATAAAGCAATATTTATGCTCAATACCTATAGTGAAACTTGCTATATTGTGTCCTATTCTGTTCTATTCATTTGTGAAAATACTCATCACATTCCTCTAAATTGATTTCACTCACCAATGAATGACTGTACTTTAAAAATCATTGGATTTTTTTGTTTGTTGCTAAACTGAAGAACTTGGACATAATCATAAAAAAAATTTAAGCACAGACGTTACTTCATTTTCAAATATTCAATACAGGCTTGTTGATTGAATAAATTCATCTCTCCGACCCTTTGCTGACCTCTCCGTTCTGCCATTCCTGAGGAAGAGGATGGAATAATGACTTGTCTATGCTCAGATCACACTTCTCCTTGGTTCTCCAAGTGCCTCAGATGGTAGGATACAAATAAGAGTGATGAAAATCAGCAAATAGCACCCAGAAACATGAATACAGCTTGTGCTTGCTGACCCCCAGAGATCATCTTTAATGAGCAGTGAGACAGTTTGTCTAAGTCACGAATTGTCACCATAACTTCTGTTTCCATAGAAACAGGGCAACTAGTGAAATTCTTGGCTCTAAAAGCTATGATGAAATATCCACTAGCCAGATGGTCTGGCAACTGAAATTGTCATGCTTTGTGAGCATTTATCATGAATTGGCATCACATGAGAAAAGAAAGTCTTTCTAGTGAGGATGGAGCAGAGATGGAAAAGTGCAACCAGCAGGTGTCTGTTGGTAACTGGCATTGAGGTGCTGGCAAAAGGCAGAAACCTGGGACTGGGAGCTTGAACCACTCCAACAATTCCCAGTTGGCTGCTGTTATTATTGTTCCTATTTGCTTCTCACAATTAAGCACACAGCACTGTGAAAGAAGTTCTGTCTCCATACTCACAGCATCTAGGAACAAATGGACTTTTGAGCACTTTCAAATTTCTCCTTAAGGAAATAAACTTCTTATATATTTCTTGCAAATGGGAAACACTAACCATTGCTGGCCAGGAGAAAGACTAATGAAAGAATTGTACATTCCCTAGCTTGTGTATCAGAAACTCCTGTGCTTTGTTAATACCACTCAATTTGAAAAAATATATTTGCTGTACACACATACCCGAAGAGAGGTCATAATCTAAGTCATTCAAGTAACAATTATAATAGTCATTATTAAATCCCAGGCACGCACTAAACACTTAATGTTATTAGAGCCACTATGAATTACGAAGTACTATCCTTGTTTTGCAGGTGAAGAATCTGAGGTTTAGAGAGTAATTATTTAACTTGTTTAAGGCTACTGTTAGTAATCTGAGGGCAGATGGAATATAGGCTGTGGTCTTAGCCACTAAACATCTTTACTACTTGTCTCTCCAAATATAAGGTAGTAAGATGCATGGGGATTTAGAGGAAGTTGTCACAAATGTTTGAGTCATAGATCCAGATCTCTTTTTCACTTAAGTCAAACCTAGGTGAGTCTTCCCAGAAACTGCACTGGTGTAAAAAATCTTTAAAAACTTTTACAAAGGAAAGCAAGTTTATTGAAATAGAGCTGACAAAATTTAGATCTATAATAAAGTTACATATGCTTCTTAGTAACGTATAAAATAAGATCAGTTACCTACCATAATTTTGACATACTAAATACAGTAAATGATATTTTGAAATACTTGCAATAAAGGTAATTTAAACAGAAAATTTTATATTTTGGTGCTTTTCTATTGTCGTAAGTAATGACAATAATACTAAAGGTCTGCTTATATTACTCATGGAAAGAATTGTTGAATTTTTCATAGAATGAAATGAAAATAAGATGTAAATTTTTCTAATTCAGCTTCAAAAAACCTTAAAACTTCACAGTCCATTTTGGAGACGACTCCAAATTAACAGCCCTGTGTTTATAACCATGGTTCTCTTTAGCTCCTGTTATACTCATTCTATCCCTTAGGACCTTTGATACCCATAATGCGATTTGAAAATATTTCCCTTCTGAATTTTGACCTCCTGATCTGTGAAATTCGGATAAAATCGACATCAAAGTGATTTTGCAAAGGTAAAATAAAATATTGTAAAGAAAACTGAAAGGGACACTATGAGAAACAGTGACTTGATCAGCCCTTGTCCTGACTGTTGATGTACAATTTAATACTTTATCCCTTTTAGTATTTTTTTTTTTTGTTCTAGTTAACACTATTGGTTGAACTCTGTAATTAACACACATGTATTCTGAGGTGTTGAAATTTAACTGAAAAGTGATCCCTGTTAAATATAAGACTGGGGCCGGCGCCGCGGCTCAGTAGGCTAATCCTCCGCCTAGTGGCGCCGGCACACTGGGTTCTAGTCCCAGTCAGGGCACCGATCCTGTCCCGGTGCCCCTCTTCCAGGCCAGCTCTCTGCTGTGGCCAGGGAGTGCAGTGGAGGATGGCCCAAGTGCTTGGGACCTGCACCCCATGGGAGACCAGGAGAAGCACCTGGCTCCTGGCTTCGGAACAGCGCGGTGCGCCGGCCGCAGCGCGCCTACCGTGGCGGCCATTGGAGGGTAAACCAACGGCAAAAAGGAAGACCTTTCTCTCTGTCTCCCTCTACTGTCCACTCTGCCTGTCAAAAAAAAAATTAAAAAAAATTATAAGACAGGGAATAAGAGAGGGAGGGGATGTACAATTTGGCACATGCTCAATAGGACTTGCCCCAAATGGTGGAGTTAGAAATGTGCCAGGGGATTCCAATACAATCCCATCAAGGTTGCATGTACCAATGCCATCTCACTAGTAAAAGTGATCAATTTCAGTTCACAATTGATCACACTGATAGGTCTAAGAGTCAAAGGGATCACACAAAGAAGACTAGTGTCTGCGAATACTAACTGATGGAATAAAAAAGGGAGAGAACGATCTAACATGGGAAGTGGGATGCACAGCAGACTCATAGTATGGCAGATGTCCTAAACAGCACTCTGGCCTCAGAATCAGCCCTTAAAGCATTTGGATCTGGCTGAAGAGCCCATGAGAGTATTTTAGGCATGGAAAGCCAAGACACTCTGGAAAAAAAAAAATACACCTAAACCTAAATGAAAGATCTCTGCAAGTGAGATCCCAGTAGAAAGAACAGCCATCAAAGAAGGAGGTACCTTTCTCTGAAGGGAGGAGAGAACTTCCACTTTGACTATGACATTGTCTAAATAAGATCGAAGTCAGTGAACTCAAGAGGCTTCCATAGCCATGGCAACTCATGACTAGAGCCTAGGGAGATTACTGATGCCATAAACAAGAGTGTCAAATTGCTAAGTCAACAACAGGAGTCACTGTTTACTTACTCCTCATGTGGGATCTCTGTCCTTAATATGTTGTCCAATGTGAATTAATGCTGTCACTAGTACTCAAACAGTATTTTACACTTTATGTTCTGTGTGGGTGCAAACTGATGAAATCTTTACTTAATATATACTAAATCGATCTTCTGTATATAAAGATAATTGAAAATGAATCTTGATGTGAATGGAATGGGAGAGGGAGCAGGAGATGGGAGGGGTGCGGGTGGGAGGGAAGTTATGGGGAGGAAAGCCATTGTAATCCATAAATTATATTTACTAAATAAAAGTTTAAAAAACAAAACAAAAAAAAAAGAATTAAAGAAACATTAATATATCATGCAAATTGTTTACCAAATATGCTCCCTTAAGTTCTTTGATTACACAGGTTCATTTCAGGGGCTATTTCTGGGGTCTGATACAGAAGCTATAGGTCAGAGCTTCAGATATCTAACTGACCTTTTAACCAGATGATTTTTGCTTTGCTTCTGTGGAAGCTTGCTGATAACAAAAAGCTGTTTGCTGGGCATTATAATACTAGATGTGATTAGTCTTTCAAGATAACCAATATAAGAAAAGTATCTGGCCGCTTTATTTCTTAGCATTTAATTCTATGTGCTTATTTATTGCTAGGAAAATGTTAGCTATTCTTTCAGTAAAACTTTGGCCATAGCAACTTGAGAAGAAAAATACACATTCAATTTGCTTCTCCATGCCATGTTTTGGTGACTGCTTTTTCTACATAGCCATTGAAAACATCAAATGAAAGGAACAAGAAATTCATATTTCCAAACTACCTTTCCTCCTACTGCTGACACAGAACAGAACTTTCTCTTTCTCAGTTTCATGCATATGGTAATCAGTTTGCTTTCCTTTGAACTAGGTAATTGTAAGAATTACAGAATATCCAAAGCCTGTCCATGTATATTTATGTTCACTAACACAGTTTCACAAGGGATCAGCAGAGATACTACTGGTTCTGTTGGTTTAAATTAAATTCCTTAATCAATCCCCTGAGAAGTGTTATCCAGGAGGTAACTGCCGAATATGCATGAATCTTTTATGTACTTCATTCTACAACAGTTTCTTGGAGGCCTGCAAATGTGAATTTTGCACAACAGAAAATGAGTTGCTGACATCAGACAAAGCATCTGGTGGTTTCCCAATCTTGGAAACCTATTAATGCAGGCTTGGCACAGCAGAGTACAGATACAATAAAGTTTTCTGGTTTTAAGCCTCTCCCCATCCCCCTTAGAAGTAGCAGAAGATACCATCTACTCTTTGCTTCCTTATGCCAAGATTTTATTACTCATTCCCCAGAAGAACAGTGTAAAGTCAGAACTATCTTCATCACTCATATCACCTGAGCTCAGAGAGGTGGAGTAATGGGCCTAAGGTCACTTAGCTTGTAAGTAACTGAGTAAGGTAAGGAGTCCAGGGCTTTTTGCCTCTAGGCTACCTTGTTGTTGCCAGTCCAGGAGACGGCCTTTCCTCATGGACACTTCATCTCCTCCTCACCCCAGCAATGTGGTGATTATTGAGGCACTGCATTTGCTATTGGCCTAGGGTTGGGGTAAGTTACAAAGGGACAGACCAGTCTGGAATTCTTGCTTCTCTGTTGCTCCCTTACCAAGGCTAACTTGATGTAGATGGACAAAGCAATACATTTCCATTGTAGTCCTCTGTTTTTTTTTTTTTTTCCTTTTATGCTTCATTGAATTGTACCCTAAGTCCTTTCTCACTCCTTATCCAGGTAGTTGAGTGAGAACCACAAATTGCTGTGAAAGGAAGTTGTCAAAAATAAATTCACAGTACTAAGCTGTCAAAATTTCAGTCTTTTCAGTTTTCAAAAAATTGTCTTAAGGAAAACATTAACATGGTAAGAAAATGTATTTAATCTAACTGTTGACTTCCTTAATGACTGAAAAAAACAATTTCTTTTAGCTGAATGAGGATGAACATTTGGACAGCAGGTAAATCCTAAAGTAAAGGATCCCAAACTCCATACAGTAATTACAGAAGCACTGGGATGAAATATCATAGCCCTTGAGAGTCATCATGGATGAAGTTCATGCTGTGTGTTTTTCTGCTGATGACAACTCCCCATGCAGAGCAGCCAGGGTGCTGTCTTTTGGATGTTCTGCAGGAATGGGATCTTTCTCTGTGAATAAGGTATTGTCCAGTTTTCCAGTTTGTTTCCTTGTATAGGTAACCACCTTCTCCACAGGCTGAAATTTAGCACTGGGGTCATGTGACACTTACGTGGGTGGTTTTAGTGTGCAGAGAGATCCCCCTCTTTAGGCAACACGGAGTAGGTGGAAATTGTTACATCCAACAGGCCACACACAGTCACAGAACATAAGCCCTCTAAACATAAATCATTTTATCTTCCCTACAGGTGTTTAATACATAACCTCTAATAATTGCAGGATCCAAGAGGAAGGATAATAATACTGAGCTGTAAGTCTAGGGATGGTTTTGCATTGATGAAGATAACTTAATTATGAATTGCAAACATTAGTTCAATTCTTAACTATGACCAAATGCTATGTGAAATGTTTACAAAAATTGCTGCTTACAATCTTCATAAAATGCCTATCAGATATTGTTTTTTTTACCGTAGTAGACAGAATTTTATTGGCTGTGAGTGACAGAAACATAAATTAAGTGGACTTAAGGAAACAGTTAGCAGTCATTTGGTAAGCCCAAAGATAGGTTTCATGTGTGCTGGGGCTAGCTGCTCAAACACTGATGCTAGAAATCCATCTTCCATCACTCCTCTTCTCATTGTGTTGGCTGATCTCTTGGGGGACTGCATGGCTGAGAGGTCAAGATGATTACTAGAAACTCACTGTTCGTATTGTCAGGAACTTTGCAAGCTCTCAGAGACTGCTTTTCTGTGTTATGTGTCCCATCAAAATCTTGAACTTGAATCATGTTAGCCCAGGTTGGATCTTGTGTCCATCTGTGAATAAATCACTGTTTGTTTTCAGGGAAATACAATGTGAAATGGAACCAGGATGTTGTTTCAAAATAAAGGGGAATCGATCCTGGGCAGGTAAAATGTGAGCCTCCTACAGATCAAATAACCACTTCCTCAACCTCAAAGACTTCCCTTTAGCATCACATATGGCTTGAGGAAGCTTGACCTCCAGAGAGTTCCTATTGGGTTTGGGATGAATTAGGAAAACCATAAGTTTTCCATAATTGAAAAGACAGAAGTCAGGGAGAAAGCGTTGCTGTGTCAGGCAGCTTGGTCCCACTGAGCTGTCCAGGGTCCTAACCTCTTAGCTCTCACCATTCCTGACTTCAACCTTTGTGTCTTTTCCTAGTGATACTGCTTTCTTTTTTTTTTTTTTTTAATTTTATTTAATGAATATAAATTTCCAAAGTACAGCTTATGGGTTACAATGGCTTCCCCCTCCCAAAACTTCCCTCCCACCCACAACCCTCCCCTTTTCCGCTCCCTCTCCCCTTCCAATCACATCAAGATTCATTTTCAATTCTCTTTATATACAGAAGATCAGTTTACTATATATTTAGTAAAGATTTCAACAGTTTGCCCCCATATAGCAACACAAAGTGAAAAAAAATACTGTTGGAGTACTAGTTATAGCATTAAATAACAGTGTACAGCATATTAAAGACAGAGATCCTACATAATATTTTTTTAAAAAAATTAATTGATTTTCTATGCCATTTCCAAGATATTGTTTTCAATCTTCATTTTATAGATGAAGAAATTGAGGTTAAGTAAATTTGGCAGAAGTCAGAAAATTGACAAGAAGTAGAATTTTTATTTGAGCTAGGAATTTAGGTGCTTGCTCTTCAATGAACAAGAAAATGACTGAAGAAGTAGTCTAGATAGTAAAGGAGGATAGAGGGGTCATTGATCTATTTTGCTTGGAGGAAAAAATTAGGTACATATGTAAATATGTACATGTATATCTATGTGTGTCTATAATCTATAGTCAATGTATGTGAGTGTGCATACACACATATATGTATATGTAGCAAAAATTGACCTTCAGTGTTGCATGAGAGCATGTGTGTGTGGTATATCTCCAAAGAGATTTTCTTATATTAGAGAATAGATCAATGTCAATAATACAACAATCATTGGCAGATATCCTGAGGCTGCATAGGGTGCTTTAATCTATGTCCTCTTAAACAATGATTTTTTTTTAACAGAGAGAGAGGGAGGGGGAGAGAGTGAGATTATCTTCTATCCACTGGTTCACTCCCCAGATGGCTGCAGTGGCCAGAGCTGGGCCAGTCAGAAACCAGAAGTCAGGAGTCAGGAGCCAGGAACTCCTTTGAGTCTCACATGTGGGTGCAGGGGCCCAAGCACTTGGGCCACCCTCTACTGTTTTCTCAGGCACATTAACAGGGAGCTGGATCAGTAGTGGGGTAGCAGGTACTTCAACTGGCACCCATATGGAGTGTTGGTGTTGCAGGCTGCTGCTTAACCCTCTGTGCCACAACATCAGCCCTAAAACAATGATTTTTTAATTGCTTGACACATCTTTCAAAGTTTCTCAGAGGTAGAGTCTAAAACTTGTTTTGTTTCACTCCAGAGCTCAGTACAGCTCCCTGACTAATCCAGGATGACATAACCAACAGTGGGATTCAAATTCAGGCAACCTGGCACAACAGCAAAACTTTTAATCACCATTTTCCCCTACCTCTCAACAGAACCATCATCTCTCAAATGCATCAAACTGTGATTTGGGAGGCCCAGTTTCTTCCTCAGCTTGGAAAAAAATCAGATTCTTCTTGTATTCTGCATCAAAGATGAGTAGGAAATAAACTACCCAGAGAAATGTTGCCAGACTGCAAGCTTAAGAACAAGCTGAGTATCCATAGCCCCTTGCATCATCTTGCCAATTTCTTCTTTCGCGTGTGCATTGAAACATGAATAAATACAGCAGATTAGGATGCCCCAGATGACTAGGAGCTGCCTGGGAGGATTTTATTCTGCAAGGCTTCTGCATAACATGATAGATGGAAATGTTCAAGAATACTGAACATAAATAAAAGATGCACGTATAAAAGAGGGAGATTCTTAAGGCTTTTTAAAGCCAATGTACCATAAGGATTTTTTTTTCCCTAGGATGCTGTAGGTAGGTCATGTGAATGGTAGTTGCTCAGTCGTTGGATAACTAACTACTGAATAAGCTAGAGCAGACAGCAAGAATGATTCATATCATCAAGTTCATAGATAATTGATTGTGGTGTTCCTGTCTGCTTGTTGGCCCTGTTAATTACATATAAGCAGTCTCACAAAATTAAACCAAAACAAAGTTAGAAAGCAATAAGATTTGTATATATTTAATATAACACTATTCAAAATGGAAAAGCCTGGAAACAAGCTAATTTTCCAATAATAGATTATTAGTTAACTTTGCCCTATCAGGATAAAGCAATATTATAGATTAAAGATTAGTGTTTATGACAAAAATTTCATACAATAAAATGCTTAAATATGGGTATGATAGTAAAATACTGAGAGAATTGACATATGGAAAAAATCTTAATATTCCTCCTTCCTCTATTGGATGAAATTATTCTAAGTAGTAATAATGAAATATAACAAATAATAGTAATATCCAGAAAATAAACATGAATCATAAAATTCTTATCTTGAGATTTTTATACTCATTCCCAAAAAGAAAAGAGCAAAATAAAAATTTTGAAAGTTGATTTATTATTTTTATGTTTAAAAGGCAGAGATAAAGAGAAACAGAGAGAGAGGGAAGAGAGATAGAGAGAAAGAATCATCCATCCAAAAGTTAGTAACTAAATACTTGTAATAGTTGGGGCTGGGCTAACCAGAATTCAGGAGCTAGGAACTCCATCCAGGTGTCCCGCATGGGTGGTAGGGACCCAAGTACTTGAATCATCAACTGCTGCCTTCTAGGGCACATATTAGCAGGAAGCTGGATTGGAAATGGGGGTGGGACTCGAACGCAGGCACTGTGATATGAGGCGTGGGTCTCCCATACAGTGGTTTAAGCTGCTGCACTGCAATGTCTTCCAAGAGTAAAACAAGTTTTCTAAAGTAAATATTACTTTACAGAAAATTAAAAAACAATAAATTAATTTTAAAATTATTTTTAAAAGATGAGGAAAGGACTTTCATAGGGAGATACTTCTAAAAGGTCAAATTCTCAATGTTTCAGAGAATAATTTGTATCTAGAAGGACAAAATTGAAGTAGCTGAAGTTGTTCTGCTTTTCATCTTTACAACCACTATTCTACCACTGTTTATTTTAAATCTACTAGTCAAGTACAGGAATATAGCTCACTGAACTGAATACACGAACTGTTCCTAAAGGGAGCTCCCATGATTCTAAACCCTACAGACCTTGTTTTCCAGAGAGGAAGCCTGTTACTGGCCATATAGGGAGTCCTTTGAATTAACACCTGCTACACTTTTGAATGTGATTTGTCTTCTCAACTCACACTGACATTTGATTGCCAAAGTCATTCATTACTGGTACTGGAAGGTGAATGCTTGATGTGATTATTGTGTTTAGGGGGCAAGTCTCTGGAGCATCCCTAGGTCACCAGAAGTGTGCACTCAGAAGGCAGTTCTCCCAAGAGGGCTGAGCATCTTGGCCCTACTCATGCACAGAGTCAGTCTTTCTGCCATACTCCTTCTCTCCCTCTTTCCTGACTCACCATGTGATCCTTCCCCTGCACATATTCGACCACCCGTTGCCCTCCTCAGATGCCAAACCAATGGGTCACTCTATCTTGGATTGTGAACCTCCAAAACTTAATGTCAAATATAAACCTCTAATAATTTCTCTATAATGCTGTCATCCCTTATTGCTTGCACCTGAGGTGAACCACAATCATTGTCCCACTACTAAAATGCCACTGATGATATATCTCAGAAAAAGAAGAAATAAAATTGCATGTTTGTCACTGGAAAGGAGACTTTGAAGCTGTCTTCTCAAGGAAGTTTGAGGTTTCTGCCACCTGTGATACCTGAAACTAAATGTGCTACCTGGGCAAGGATTCATTAAGCCAGGAAAGAGATGCCCCATATTGGACGATGGCTAACAGACTGATCAGAGCTTTTCCTGGAGAAATAGCATTGCCAAGTTCATGGATAAGACAGGCTGTTGACATTTGAGTATTCCCTAGCTATTGTTTTGGTTATTTATGAAATCAATCTTAGTAACACAGATAAGTAGGTAATTATCTACCATGTTTTGGGGAAGTTTGTTGCAATAAACCTTCTATCATCTTAGCTTATTTCTATTGGTCAAATTGGAAGAGTGGTTTAGCTTATAAAGTGAACAAATAAAATAAAGATACAATATAGACACTAGCAGAGACTACATAAAAATTTAAGGTTAGGTTATCTGGGTTGAAAAGTAAAGCTTTTTTGTTAGCATTTTTCTATGTTTCTTGTAATATACTATATGCATGTGCTGGCAGCATTTCAGGAATAAAATTATGAGAGAACAATATTTTCTAATTAAACTTGATTGGCTTTAAAAAGAGAGAAGGAACAATGTTATATCTAAATTCCTTAAACAGAAGTAAATTTGCTTTTCTTGGGAGAAAAAATAAACCTAATGAGTACACAAACTAAAAGGGCTCTAACCTGCTGAGATTAAATACAGTTTATCTGGGCTGGATATCTTAATTTTTATTACTCTGCTGTAGGACAAACAGTCCATTTGAAGTTCTTCCAGAATATTAAGAGACCAAGATAATGGTCAGATAGGTACCTTGAACTGCACAGGTGAGGTGGGTTAGTGCTTTGAACAATCTCTTGCCTATACTGAAAGGTTATTTTTGAAGACAAGAGTACTGAATGTTCCAAGTTCTCCCTGTTGTCATGGAAACCTTTCAGCTAGCTGAATAGGTTAGCAGGATTTTATGTTCTCCACTTTGACAAATACAAGGAGACATGATCCCAGCTTTGCATTACTAATCAGAAAACTTCTGTTTTCAAGTTTCCTAGCACTTGATTAGTCACATTTGCTGAATGTTTTTCCCGCTCGACAACATACAGCAACAGGCAAGTTTTCTTTCAGAAATCATTCCCACTGTAGACGCAGGGCCAACATCATGACTGGGCTGACCTTGTTGTGTTTGGCAGCATTACTGCTTGCAGCTCTGAAAGGCTCCTGCAGATTAATTTAGGCTCCTGCCGTAACTCTTCTGATTTGTACTGACTTTCAGTGGTTTCCTGGAGGTAAACTCACTTGCTAATAGGCAGAAATTATTCCTCATTTTAGCAGCAACAGACTGCCAACCCTAGCTTATAAAGCATAGGTAAGCTTTAGGAAAAAGGCACCCTAAGGCTAAAACCAAAACACCAATGTCACGTGGGTAAACTCAGATCCAGCAGATCTGACTTTTCCCTCTCATTTTTCTGTAACAACCCTCTACATTGCTTTGTAAGGTAGAAGTGGTCTAAGAATCCACAGGCAAATTGGACTGCTAACAACTGCATTGCAGCAAAAGACTGACCAATGTGAGTGAGCTCGCTGAAGCTGGAATTTGCTGGGCTCCTTTAAGAGACATCAACTCAGAGAGCCTGTGTGTGCATGGTGAGGGAGTTGATAAAGTGTTTCATAGCATTAGGCTTGGTAAGTATCATACCAAGTAATAATTTAGTATAATGCAACTATTAGAAGGTAGACTTTTGTTGATGTTGTTGTTAAGGGAGAGAGAGGGAGGAAGGAGAGAGGGAGAGAGGGAGAGAGGGAAAGAGGGAGAGAGAGAGAGAGAATCTATCATCTTCTGTCCATTGATTCATTTCCCAGATGACTGCAATGAAGTCAGAAGCTTCCTTTGGGTCTTCCACGAGGCTGGCAGGGGCCAAAACCCCTAGGCCATCTTCTGGTGCTTTTCCCAGACCACTAGTAGGGAGCTGGATCAGAAGTGGAGCAACTGGACATGAACTGGCATCCATATGGGAATGCAGTGTTGTAGGAGGCCGCTTTACCCACTATGCCAAAATGCTGGACCCTGGAATGTGGGCTCTTTTGGCTGTGTGAATTTGGGACTTTCTCTGGTATCTTGACTTCTTTAATCAACATGATGGAAAAATCAATAATATCCATCCCCAAGGCTTGTGGTGAGGATTAAAGAGTTAATATTTGTGTACAGTTTATACAGCCTAAATAAGTATATTTGGCAAGAAAAAGCAATGGGGAGAGACAGCAGTGATGGGAAATGAAGAAAAACAAAAAGAGAAAAGAAATAAAGAGGGGAAATGGATGAAGGAAGGAGGAGGTACATGTGGTTGCATCAGCTGTTGGATGTTGTCAAAATTCTATGTCAGATCTAAACCCTATTGAACTCACGTCTCATTGGATAAGACTAACTGAAATAATTTTATACAAATCATTTGACTAATACCATAATTTTCATTATCTAATTATAGTCCAAAGAAATTCACCTTTCTGTTGTTTAGCAGTCCAATGTCTGTTCTGCATTAACGCACTGATGTTTGCCTAAGAAACCTCAAGTTTGTAAAATCTACATGATGAAATATGTAGTTTCAATGGAACAGAAAGGGTTTGACATTGATTTCAGCCTTGCTGTAGCAGAGTTATATTTCTTCTGGAAATTAAATAGTGTATTTGAAATACATATGTACATTCTTCTTGCAAAAGTAACAAATTGACTGATGCAAATAGATAAATAAGAAACCCCCTAAATATCACTCAGTAAATTATGAACAGTGCATAAACATACACCAAAACCAATGGTGTTAGAGACCATCAAAATGAATTATAGCACAAACCTCAACTCTGATATTGATGAAGAGTGGTTGCCGATTGAAAAGTCAGACATGAAAATAAAGCACTTTGGGTTCCTATTTTATATGAAACATAGGCTTTCCTAAGCCCTTAAAATGTTTTTTCATGTGTACATTATGATTGTTTTTGAAGATTTTTGTGTAATAAGTCATAATATATAATGCAAATTGTATCTTCCCTTTAGTAAATCCAATATATGTTATGAAATTTTCCTAGTAGATGAATGTCGGGATTTTTTTTACTGTTTTATATAATGTTTTACATTTATTATCTCACATTTTTCATGTGGCTCTTTTTATTTAAACTACTCATTCCAAGTCTTTTCATTTTCCACTGAGCACAGAATATCAGATAAAAAATGTAGGAGAAATGAATGAATAACTAAGTAATGGACATTATGACTTGGAGAGCTTAATAAATAACAATAAAAATGGTTCTCTCCCCTCTTAGAAATGAATTAATTTTATTTAAATCAAATTTCATTTTTATCAATCTGATACATGCAAATATTAAAGAAAATTTAAAGGTTTTGAGGAAATAAAGCAGCTCCTGTGCCCTTCTTCTCCATATCTTAGTCTGGTTCTCTCGAGAAAATAACTCTGAACCATTTCTTAGTTTTTTGTTCCAGTGCTAACTGTCATATTTATAAAATCTCTTTGCCTTTGCATTCCAAAAATCAACTTTCTAATAACAATTGTGTGTCTTAACAATTCAAGCAAACCTTGTAGTTAGTTTACTATTTCATTTTGCTGTGGCATATTCTACAGTAGTTTTTTCAGAAAGTATAAAAATGGAAGTAAAAGTTTCTAGGCCTTGAATATCATAAAATGTTTTTATTCTATTTTCATATTTTATAGATGATTTATTATACACAGAATTACAGATAAAAATCATTTCCTACAGGATTTCAAGAGTACTCCTGGGGGCCAATGTTGTGGCTCAGTGGGTTAAACTACCAGCATCCCATATGGACACCAGTTTGAGTCCTGGCTGCTCCACTTTCAGTCCAGAGATGCCTAGAAAAGTAGCAGAAAACGGCCTGAGTGCTTAGGCCTCTGCCTTCCACGTGCGAGATCCAGATGGAGTTCTGGGCTCCTGGCTTAGGCCTGGCCCAGTCCTGCCTGTTATTGCCATTTGGGAAGCGAACCAGCAAGAGATCTCTCTCTTTCTCTCTCTCTCTGCCTCTGTCTCCCTTTCTCTCTCTGTAAATCTACCTTTAAAATAATTAAATATTTTTTTCAAAAAGTATTTCTCAGCTGTCCTGTAGCTTCCTATTTATTCTGCTGATGGAAGTCAGGTGCCATTCTGACCCCACTTCTTTGGGCTTAAAGTTCTTTCATGGAAGTTCTCAGGAATTACATTTCTCTCTAAAAGGCTCTAAATTCATGGTGAGGAACTTTTGATTGAGTCATTTTATTGATCTATCTGGTAACTTAGGGGGTTCTTTCAACCTGGAAACTCATTTTTTTCCAATCGGTTAAATTATTTGGTTTATTTGATAATTTCTTCCCTTCCATTTTTTATCCATTCTCTGTGAATCAACTGGATGGTTGACATCTTGCATTAACAGCCGGATGTCTTACATTCTTTTTACATTATTTATCTCTTTGCCTTTTATGCATTGTCTGTGAGCTGGTCTTGGTTTTTATTTTTGCTCTTTATTGATTTTTTTGAAAGAACTATAGTATTTTTAATTTCTATGGGTTCTTTTGGATTTTGTTAACTAGGGTTTCAGGGCTGGCGTTATAGCCCTTGTGATGCCGGCCTTTGATATCAGAGTCCTAGCTGCTCTGTTTATGATTGCACTTCCTGCTTAAGCAGAAGATGGCTTAGGTACTTGGGTTCCCGCCACCCCCATGGCAGACCAAAATGGAGTTCTTGACTCCTGGCTACTGCCTGATCAAGACCTGGCTGTCTGCAGGCATTTGGGGAAGAAAACCAGCAGAAGGATGCTTTCTCTCTCCCTTCCCCCACCCAGTCTGTATCCCTCCCTCTCTTGCTGTTGCTCTACCAAATGAATAAATAAATAAATATTAAAAATTAGCACCTTATTTCTGTTTTATGAATAAAATTTCATCATCTTCTTCTTCTTTTTTTTTTTTTTTTGGACAGGCAGAGTGGACAGTGAGAGAGAGAGACAGAAAGGTCTTCCTTTGCCATTGGTTCACCCTCCAATGGCAGCCGCGGCTGGCGCGCTGCAGCTGGCGCACCGCACCGCGCTGATCAGAAGACAGGAGCCAGGTGCTTCTCCTGGTCTCCTATGCGGGTGCAGGGCCCAAGCACGTGGGCCATCCTCCACTGCACTCCCGGGCCACAGCAGAGAGCTGGCCTGGAAGAGGGGCAACCGGGACAGAACCCGGCGCCCCGACCGGGACTAGAACCCAGTGTGCCAGCACCACAGGCGGGGGATTAGCCTATTGAGCCATTGCACCGGCCTAATTTCCTCTATCTTCTATGTATTTTTTGGGGGTACTTTTCTTTTTAAAATTGTTTTCCTGTCTCTATTTTTTATTTGTTTAAAGATTTATTTATTTTCAAAGTCAGAGTTACACACACAGATAAGGAGAGGCAGAGAGAGAGAGAGAGAGAGAGAGAGAGAGGTCCTCTATCTGCTGGTTCACTCCCCAGATGGCAGCAATGGCCAGAGTGGTGCCGTTCAGAAGCCAGGAGCCAGGAGCTTCTTCCGGGCCTCCCATGCGGGTGCAGGGGCCCAAGCATTTGGGCCATCCTCCATTGCCTTCCCGGGCCACAGCAGAGAGTGGGATCGGAAGTGGAGCAGCCAGGACTCGAACCAGCACCAATATGGGATGCCGGCTCTGCAGGCAGTGACTTTACCTGCTACACCACAGCGCCAGTCCCCATCTCTGCTTTTTTCTAAGTTCCATTTTCCCCTCTTTTTCTCACGTAGAAGGATTTTTCCAAATTACTATCATCCGTACTATCTGGTTTTGTGTGTTTTAAAAGGGAAGCATTTAAAAACTGAGCAAGGCTTCTTTACTGATAGTTTTCATGTGAGCCTTGACTTTCATATGTTACTAACTGTGGAGAACATTATAAATTTTCTTATAAAGCTTTTCAGTTTGCTTGTGACAAATCTCCAACAGGTAGATATACTCTGGGGTGACAGCAGATGAGAACAGAGGGGTGAGAATGCTGAGTGTTTCAATGTGAAACCCTGTAGATATTAATTTCTTGCTTTAGGTATAGCACTTTGACATGGCTCTATAACACGAGGCAATGCATCAAAATTCTCTGGTTGAATTTTTGAAAGAATGAAAAAAATCTTCCAGCCTTTGAAAATTGGGGAGGAATATTTTAATGAGGGCAAAAGTGGCAGGGAGAAATCTGTACTCCTCACTTCATCCCTAAGATCTCCTTTGATATTTCATGGAATACTGTGCTCCTGCTTGCAAGCCCATCTTTGGTTCTCAGGGTCTGTCATTTGCTTTCTTGTCAGCTACTTTTCTAGACAGGTAAAAATACTGCCGTCTCTTCTCAGCGAAGGTAGTAACTTCTCCCTCATCACTTGATTTATTGATATTCCTTCCCTGTTTGCTGTCTGTTTCGTCATTGATGGTTTATACTGCTTTTGTTTGTCCCCTATCATTTTGGCAGTGCTGAGGACTGGGCAGAGATAGACTCATGAGTTTACTCTTCAATATTTAACTGGAACCCAAAAAACCCACAACATTTTAAAAACAAGTTAGTGGTTTGATATTAAGTAAGACTTCAAAGTGAAACACTTGAGTCAGGTGATTTGGCTGGCTTCTATCTTTTCCAAGATAGTCCGACAGCCATTTTTTCATGGTGACCCATTTCACTTGCCCCACACTCGTACTTACTGCCTGTGTGTGACAGAGAAGATGACCATCTGAGGAATCATCTTAAGAGCAAGGAAATCTCCTTTACTTCCTCTAGCTATCCATGCTTCACATAATATTTAATTTTGCCTTACATTTTTGATTATTAGTAATCCTTTAAACTTTTTTCCATTATTTATAGTTTGGAAAAATTGCAACTTTTTTTTTTTAAAGGTTTGGTAGCAGTTGAGGTTGTGTTTTGGAGAAGCTGTGATGTGTGTGTCACCAGAAGAGGGAGTAGTGATGACATTAGTTAAGCCTAGGGAAGTTTGTAGTTTTAAACCCAATGTTGCTTGGGATTCCTTTAAATCTGCCGTTGATTCCTGCCTTAGCCACTTGTTATATGACCTTAAGCAAGTTATTTAACCTTCTTCATTATAAATTGGTGCTCATAATATTTACTTTGTAGGATTTTGAGCATACCGATGAGATATTTAATGAAACAAAAAATCTTGGAAAATTTAGAGAATAGGATGAAATAATAGATGAAGAAAATTTAGTGCGATCTCTTATCTGTACAGTGGTACAATAAACCAGCTATTTCTAAAACATAAACATAACTTAAGAAATACTACAGGAAAAAAGTACTTGTTTTAGAGACAAGGCTTGGTTGTCTTCAATTTTCTGAGGATTTTTATTTACGTTTCCCTCTGATTTTGCAAGTTTATGATTATAAACATGGTGGGTTGTTCAAATCATTAAACTTAGAGTTTTATGGTAGTCGTGTTTTGTTCTCTATAGTCTGGAAAAATCTGCATAATCTGAGGATCAGAATGATCTGTGGGTGAAAGTGAACTGACAGAAGAATGCTAGGATTGTTAAGTGTGGCTGTCTCAAAGATAGATGTCTGTTGCTGTATGATCAATTTGGTCATAGAGACTAAAATCGATCATGTTGAAGGCAGCAACAAAAGTTACATTCAAAGCTATTTACTTAAATTAACTGCATTTGGGCATCACCTGGAATAGACTCATTTGATTAAAGTCTGAAGGCAGCAGGCAAAGCAACATGTGAACTAAGAGATTATTAATATTTTCTGTGTAATTTTTTGAATAGAAATTTACCAAAGTGAAAATAACCCTGGACTCAGTGGCAAGAGATCTAGATTTTACAATGCACTAGTGTAGCATTAATTTTCAATAAACAAGAAATTTCCAGGAAAGAAATTGAACTGTTTTTTTTTTCTTTTTTTTTTTTGGACAGGCAGAGTTAGACAGTGAGAGAAAGAGAAAGAGAGAGAGAGAGAGGTCTTCCTTCCATTGGTTCACTTCCCAAATGGCTGCTACGGCTGGCATGCTGCGCCGATCCGAAGCCAGGAGCCAGGTGCTTCTTCCTGGTCTCCCATGTGGGTGCAAGTCCCAAGCACTTCGGCCATCCTCCACTGCCTTCACGAGCCACAGCAGAGAGCTGGACTGGAAGAGGAGCAACCGGGATAGAACTGGTACCCCAACTGGTTCTAGAACCCGGGGTGCCAGCACCGCAGGCGGAGGATTAGCCTAGTGAGCCGCAGCACCGGCTGAACTGCTTTTAATCATATTTGTATTGAATGTGATTAGTACAGTGGTTTTATAGAAAATTAAATGTTATTCTGTATAGATAAAATTGGCTGCAAATTTTACCTCAGTAGGAATTAAGATCTTGACAAAAATTGTCATTCCTTTGAATTTAAAATGTCATTGATAGTGCATACATGTTTGTTGTCACTTTATAATTTTCCTACAAAAATTAGATTTGCTAATTTTAGTGACTTACATTTGTTCTTATTGTCTCAATTCTTTATTAGTCTTTATTAATTTTCTCAGCAGTGGCCATGTTGCCATGTTTATTTTCCATGTCTGACACTTAATTTTAAAGTACTAACTCCATTGTTTTTGATGTCTGGTTTAACGAAGAAATAAAATTTAACTGTAAGTGACCACAAGATACAAAGTAACAGGCAGAATGAGGAAGTCTAAAAATCTAATGTACCATTTGAGGATGATAGGCTAAAAAATATACTGTGTATAGGATTCGTACTAAACAAGTAGATTTGGACTATTCTTACCATGTAATGAATATATTAATTTGCTTCATCATAGTCATTTCTCATTAGTAATATGTATTGCATAATGTCATGCTGTAAATATGTAAATATTAAGTAAATATAAAATGATAGAAGCATAACTTTAACTTAAAATTATCTTTGATAAGTTTGGACTTGGGGTTCACTGTATTGTCATGAAAACTAATTTGTTCTAGAAAGTTGAACATCCATCTGTTTTCTGATCCATCTGTTTTATGTATATTAACTTTAGTTACAATTAACTGTGTATATATCTTTATGGCACTCTAATTACAGACATGACATCATACACTCCTAGAATTGAGTTTTTTTAAACTAAAGAAGATATGAATATGAGAAAATAGAAAGATATACTCTAGAATACTGCTTCTTGCCCTCTATTTTTACCTGTCAAAAACATTAACCTACATCATATACAAGGTTTATAGTTTAAACAGCCCTTTTAGAAACATGATAAAGGCTTTTCTCCACCCTGTCTCACTCTTGCACCACCCCATCTCACTCTTGCACCATACTATTTTAATTGGTTTTCTTGCTGACGCCAGGGGAAAGCACTGGAGTGAGGTATGAGACTGAGAAAATCAACGGTTGCCATTTATTATATCCATGATGGCAATGCCTGGACACTTGCTGAGTTTGAGCAGACTGTTGGTATCAGATAAAGATGCTGAGTAACCAAGCAGGGAATCTTCTTTACTCTTCTAATTAGGGTGAATACTTCAAGAGGCCAACCAAAGGATTTTTACTAGTCTTTTTTTATGACTCTTATTGTTCTTGATTTACTGAAGTCTATTTGACTAGAGGGCCATTTTCTTTTGTTTCCTTTTTCACTTCTCTGAATACAGTTCCAAAATAAGAAGTGGATGGCACTCCTCACCAATCTGTCCTCTCTGCCTTTGCCTTCCCAACAGAGCAGGCCCTAGGAGTTTGGTGCCTTGTGACTATGGCATTTCAAATCCCTGCCTCCTTTCTCTTCAACTGTGTTCTTTGAGCAATTTAATCACTCCAGGTTCCAGTGGGAAAAAATAGAGAAAGATTTTCATAATGGTCAATAGTTAGGTGAAACCTACTAAATCCTCACAAGTCTGTTGTGTTTTAGCATGCATATAAACATATGGGAAAATTAAAACAATTTAACAGATATTTGAATGATTGTAGTTTATATGGCTTCTTTCAGAGGGTAAGTCATTGAAGAACATCTTCCAACGAAGCTTTTTCCTTCCATTTATTAATTTAATACAACAGCTATATATGTTATTTTCATCCCTACACTTAGATCAAGCCACCATCATCTCTCTCCTTGATTACTATACCACTTCCCCACTGGTTGACTGGGCTTATGAATACTATAGCTTATGAATACTCCATAGCTGAATACTACAGTATTGATCCCCCTAAACTGTGCTTTGGACTAAATTTATACCCACCACCAAGGTTTATGTGGTAAGTATCCAGATTGTTCCATGATTGAGTCCTTTTATCCTCTTCTGACCTATCTCTGGTCATGGACTTAATGAACTGCAATATTAATAGCAAACCACAATCTGTGGTACCCCCCCAACCCTGCAAACAGTAGCCTGTGCTGGTGTGTCTTACAGTGTGGCCTCAGGCAAGTGGCATGAATGCCAACTGGGAATTGTTAGAGAGGCAAATCCTCAGGCTTCATATGAAATATGTTTAATCAGTAAGACTGGTAATGAGGTCTAGAAATCTGTTTTAAAATACTCTCACAGATTCTGGGGCACACTTTAAATATGGGAGCTGCTGCCATGTCTCTTAATCATGAGTCATGTTAGTATGTGGCCCAGGAATGTTTATTCTACTTACTTCATCTTCAAGACTTACCAGGCATTAAAATCTGGAGATTGACTCCCTTATTTAATCTTCTTCCAGTAAGATGGCAATGAATACTTGTTGACTGGTTTGTAACAAATTAACTTTAGTTTCCCTGAATCTAATCATTTATTCAGATGATTCCCATAAATGAAAATAATGGACCTAACTGTTAAGATAACATTTTGGGGAAACAGAAGTAAAGGGAAGAGTAAAGGCTGATGATATAACTATTGGGCAAGGAATTGCCCAAAAATTACAGCCTATTTTGTGAGAGTGGAACATCACCCATCACATATATCCTAGAAAAGGGAAAAATGCCATCCTGTATGACTTTACAGACCTGTCTTGGTATTTAATGGGGTGTGGGATCACAGGGTTTTGGGGTTACTTGGAAAGTCTTATTTATTTCTCAATAAAGTCAGGAAAACTGTATGACAGTAAGTTCTTCAATACCGAGGTGGCTGGACTCAACCTTCCTGTTTGTGAGTCCTAGACACGACTGGAAAAGAAAGTGATCTATCCTGTTTACAAAATGACCATTTTAATTTTCAATATTTTTGTCCTTTTAAAAATAATATGCCCCTATTGTCAATACAATAGTTTTTATTTTTATTTTAAGCAATGTCACCTCATTTCCCACACTATTCTCAATAAAGTAAGAGATGTTATTCATTTTATGGAATCACATTAAGGATAAGCACCAGCATATTCAATATACAATTACCAATCCATTAGCTATTTAAAGAAATTTCATTATGACATCTTTAAAAATATGACTATTAAGCCTTTTTATTTATGTACTTGAAAATTGTATCACACAAAATGAACTCCAAAAATCTCTGTATTAGCTTTTTGAATTTACTCATATTGACTAACTTCATTCATTTTAATAAATATTATTTAATAATCTTAATTCATCCATGGAAAAAATAAGATAATGAGGTTAATCAAATGAAATTGTTACTGTAATAAACTGTAGTGTTAAAGATATTACTTCTTAAGGCCCTTAGAGAAGCCAGATGACTGTAGAGCAATGATGTGTAAGTAAGACTAAGGAAACAGAATCAGAAGACTGGAGAAGTGCAATGGTTGTAAAGGTAAAGATGAAAAGTTTAATTATGGCAATTACTCTACATAATCATTTTATTTTAAACAGTCACATTTTCTAAGTCACCTTCTTGGTCTGGCATTCCAGGATTTCTTCAACTGACAGTCAAGGTCTTACATAAAATTATATTATTTTTCTTTAATTAGAACTCATGGATTCACAAATTAGAACTTAAGGATTCCCTGTGGATATGAACAACTAATAAACTTCCTTTCTGATTAAAATTCCTCATATACACGTGTCTACAGAGGATCAAGGTGAGGTCATGTCTAAGGATGCTAGGCTGGGGACCTCAAAGTAGGACAGACACATTTGTGGTCTTCCCTAGCCCCTTGAGGAAATTTATATAAACCAGAGTGCTTCCAGTAGCCAGTGCTAACACACAGTATTTGCTTCAGTTGACTAGCATGCCCTAACAGGGGGAAGGAGAAAGAAATGAAACATTCTGCCATCCTACATTTCCACACCTTTCTTTTGAGCCCAGATTGCTTTTCAAAACAAAAACAATAAATAGTCATTTTCAGAATGAAAGCTCTACTGTTGCAACTCACCAAAAGAAATCACTGTACACATATTTTCTATTTCTTTTACCAGAAATAAAATCTGTACAAGTAAGGCTATCGAGCTATAATAGAGGAAGAACACTAACAGATTTCTGAACTATAAAATCCTGAAACTGAACTT
Organism: Lepus europaeus; assembly: GCF_033115175.1. Taxonomy (NCBI): domain Eukaryota; kingdom Metazoa; phylum Chordata; class Mammalia; order Lagomorpha; family Leporidae; genus Lepus; species Lepus europaeus. The sequence goes on from NC_084842.1 coordinate 51,926,447, forward strand.
CAAGGGAAATAAGGAATGCTGGTAAGTTATTTTTTTTAAACGAGCTAGTTCCTTTATGTTTGGATGTTCTGTGGTTGTTTCTAGTTACACAGGTCATTTTAATTAGTGTGTCCATTTTTTTGTTCTATTTTGTAGGAATTGGAGGCTGGAAAGGAGGAGCAAGAAGACAGATGAGGAAGGAAGACAAGAAGACAAAGAGAGCAATAGTCACAATAATAAAGAAAGCTAATACCATTGATTGTCTGCTTTGTCCTTGAAAGACCAGAAACTGCTTAAACCCCACCAGTCCTACTAGGTTGGTAGTATTGTTATCACACTTTATATGATCATTGAAATGACTTCCCTAACTTTCTGTAAGTGAAGGTACTTCAAAAAGTTCATGGAAAATGGAATTTAAAGATAAACATGGTGCAGAAATTTTTGAAATCCATGCACATGAGTATTCTGGTGTCAGGAAGAGGAAGGTGAAGAGAGGGAAAGGAAGGAATTTTCCCTAGACTTGGTGGTTCCGGATTCAGCTCCTTTCACTGTGGAGCTACAGAAATATATTTTGGTATGGAAGGAGATGGGATCATTGGGTACTGTCACCTTTCCCCTTCTGTCCAGCTGCCAGAGAAACTGGCCCCTTCTAGCTTTAGATCAGTGTGACAGTTTCATATGCCACTCTTAGAAGCAGAGCTTCCCCTTTATTGAGCATACCTGCCCGATGGATGAATGCAGCCTATCTGGAAACACAGTTCTTGTGCTTCAGAGGGTTATCTTGAAAAACCTTTGGCAAAAATATGATCCAACGTTCTGTGGTCAGTCAGGACTGTGATTTTGATGTATTAGTGCCCTTTTACAAATTTTTACCTTTTATATTCTTGCTCCCTCTTGCTCTTATGAAACCATCTCAGAAAAATTTAGAATCTAGACATGAGCTCTGAGTAGCTGTCTGCAGAAATGGGAATAATCACCTCAAATAATAAATAATCACAAGCATGTTATTCAGATGGAGCTGTAGGGGCAAATGATGGGAACTCCTAACAAGGCCAACAACTGAATAAATTGCCTCTTGATCTCTCCACTGAGAATAAATTCATGTAAATCCAAGGAAGCTGAGCTGCTGCCACTAATCCACCATGTGTGGTGACTAATTTTATTAAGTGAAATAAGAAAAAGAAAGATCCTTGCAATAGAAATGTATGCCAAGATGATTGCCTTGGCCTAAGTGCTGAGCCCTGTGGCAGCACAGAGTGAGCAAGGCCGATTAGGCTGGTTCGTCAGGCAGTGCCAGAGCACAGAGCCCCAACTGCTGCCAAGCTGCCGCGGGAAAGCTCACCAGCCAGCGCAAGTCTGAATCTATTCTGTGCATCGTTGGAGAAAGGGAAAAACAGCTACTGCTCTTGACTTTGAGGTAACCTTGCTCCTGAATAGACAGACTGTAGCAGTAAAAGTTTACCTTTCCTTAACTGAAATACTTAAAAGCCAGTGCCCCTGATAATCTGAAGCTGATGATTTCAGGAGAATCAGTGCACTAAAACGCTTTTTCTGTGAGGAGCTGCAAATTCAACCTTCCTGGAGTAAGTACAGTAAATAAGGCTGTAAGAAATGATGGGGTCTCTTGCTAGTTGGAAAGGCCTGTTTCTAAGAGTTTCCACCCTAAACAATGGGCATGTACCTTGTAAAGCTAATCATACACATAGACCTCATCTGAACCATTCTATTCCTTTGCATATCCCAAAACATTCATAAGAGTATGTGTATTCGCCAAAAGACATTCAAAGCAAATTTATATATAATTCCCCAAACCTGGAAATAGCTCAGAAAGTTTATAATTGAAATGTGGTATATTTATAAGGTGGACTACTACACAGCAATAAAAATGAACTACCTATGTAGTCAATAAAACTAATTATTCTCAGATACTATAGTGAGCCAAAAGAAAACAGGTACAAAATATTAAAACTGTATAACTATATTTGTGTAAATAAAGTTCAAGAATAAGCAAAATCGTGGTGATAGAAGTCAAAATAGTATTAACTTCTTTTTTTGGGGGGGGGTTTATTAAACTTTTATTTAATGAATATAAATTTCCAAAGTACAGCTTATGGGTTACAATGGCTTTCCCCCTCCCATAATTTCCCTCCCACCCGCAAGCCTCCCCTTTCCCACTCCCTCTCCCCTTCCATTCACATCAAGATTCATTTTCAATTCTCTTTATATACAGAAGATCAGTTTAGTATATATTAGGTAAAGATTTCAACAGTTTGCCCCCATATAGCAACACAAAGTGAAAAAAATACTGTTGGAGTACTAGTTATAGCATTAAATAACAGTGTACAGCACATTAAAGACAGATATCCTATGTAATATTTTTTTAAAATTAATTAATTTTCTATGTCATTTCCAATTTAACACCAGGTTTTCTTTTTCTTTCATTTCCCATTATCTTTATATACAGAAGATCGATTCAGTATATAATTAGTAAAGATCTCATCAGTTTGTACCCACACAGAAACACAAAGTGTAAAAATACTGTTTCAGTACTAGTTATAGCATCACTTCACATTAGACAATACATTAAGGACAGATCCCACATGGGATGTAAGTACACAGTGACTTCTGTTGCTGACTTAACAATCTGACACTCCTGTTCATGGCGTCAGTAATCTCCCTAGGCTCTAGTCATGAGTTGTCAGGGATATGGAAGCCTTAACAGTTTGCTGACTTTGATCTTATTCCGATAGGGTCATAGTCAAAGTGGAAGTTCTCTCCTCCCTTCAGAGAGAGGTACCTCCTTCTTTGATGGCCCCGTTCTTTCCACTGGGATCTCACTCACAGAGATCTTTCATTTAGTTTTTTTTTTTTCCCATGGTATCTTGGCTTTCCATGCCTACAATACTCTCATGGGCTCTTCAGCCAGATCCGAATGCCTTAAGGGCTGATTCTGAGGCCAGAGTGTTGTTTAGGACGTCTGCCATTCTATGAGTCTGCTGTGTATCCCACTTCCCATGTTGGATCCTTCTCTCCCTTTTTGAGTCTACCAGTTAGTATTAGCAGACACTTGTCTTGTTTGTGTGATCCCTTTGATTCTTATGCCTATCAGAGCCATCAAATGTGAACAGAAATTGATCACTTGGACTAGTGAGATGGCATTGGTACATGCCACCTTGATGGGATTGTATTGGAATCCCCTGGCACATTTCTAACTCCATCATTTGGGGCAAGTCTGATTGTGCATGTCCCAAATTGTACATCTCCTCCCTCTCTTTTTCCACTCTTAAATTTAACAGGGATCACTTTTCAGTTAAAATTTAAACACCTAAGAATAATTGTGTGTTAATTACAGAGTTCAACCACTAGTACTAGAACAACAACAACAACAACAAATACTAAAAAGGATAAAGTATTACATTGTACATCTAGAGTCAGGACAAGAGCTGATCAGGTCATTGTTTCTTATAGTGTCCATTTCACTTCAACAGGTTTCGCCTTTGGTGCTCAGTTGTCACCGATCAGGGAAAAAAATGATATTTGTCTCTTTGGGACTGGCTTAATTCACTCAGCATGATGTTTTCCAGATTCCTCCATCTTGTTGCAAATGACTGGGTTTCATTGTTCCTTACTGCTGTATAGTATTCTATGGAGTACATGTCCCATAATTTCTTTATTTTTTTTAAAAAAAGCCATCTGCACATTAATGTTTATTGCAGCTCAATTCACAATAGCTAAGACCTGGAACCAACCCAAATGCCCATCAACAGTGGACTGGATAAAGGTCATTGTTTCTTATAGTGTCCATTTCATTTAACAGGTTTCCCCTTTGGTGCTCAGTTGTCACCAATCAGGGAAAACAAATGATATTTGTCTCTTTGGGACTGGCTTAATTCACTCAGCATTATGTTTTCCAGATTCCTCCATCTTGTTGCAAATGACCGGGTTTCATTGTTTCTTACTGCTGTATAGTATTCTATGGAGTACATGTCCCATAATTTCTTTATCCAGTCTACTGTTGATGGGCATTTGGGTTGGTTCCAGGTGGAGGATTCGCCTATTGAGCCATGGCGCTGGCCGGTTTTGGGTCTTAAGTTTAGAGCTTTGATCCATTGTGAAATTGTTTTAATGATTTATTTATTTATTTGAAAGTCAGAGTTACAGAGAGGCAGAGGCAAAGGCAGAGAGAGAGAAGTCTTCCATCAACTGGTTCACTCCCCAGATGGCTGCAACAGCTGGAGCTGGGTCAATCTGAAGCTAGGAGTCAGGAGCTTCCTCCAGGTCTCTGATGTGGGTGCAGGGACCCCACATCTAATCCATTTTTTAAAGGATTATTTTATTTATTTGAAAGACAGAGTTACAGAGAGAGGTAGAGACAGAAAGAAGGGTCTCCCATTTGCTGGTTCACTCCACAATTGGCCACAACGGCTGGAGCTGTACTGATCTGAATCCAGGAGACAGGAGCTTCTTCCAGGTCTCGTCTCCCACATGGGTGTAGGGAACCAAGGACTTGGGCCATCTTCTACTGCTTTCCTAGGCCATAGCAGAGAGCTAGATCGGAAGAGGAGTAGCTGGGACTAGAATCAGTGACCATATGGGATGCTGGAACTTCAGGCCATGGCTTTAACCCACTGTACCATAGTGCTGGCCCCATTTAATCCACTATTAAAATGACTTTTTCCTTAGAAGACTATAAATGTTTTGTTGCAGAGGAAAGAGTTTACTCTGCTTTCTTTTAGAATATGTGTATTAATGAGGAAATTGTGAATCAGCTTTAAAAATTTCTTGCACCAATTAACTTATCATTTGATTTCATTTTCACCCAAGCTTTTAAAAGTAACCTCAGGCGGCCGGCACAGGGCTCCCTTGGTTAATCCTCTGCCTGCAGTGCTGGCATTCCATGTGGGTGCTGGTTATAGTCCCAGTTGCTCTTCTTTGAGTCCAGCTCTCTGCTGTGACCCAGGAGGGCAGTGGAGGATGGTCCAAGTGCTTGGGCCCCTGCACTAGCATGGGAGACCAGGAAGAAGCACGTGGCTCCTGGCTTTGGATAAGTGTAGCGCCGTATCGGCCATTTGGGGAGTGAACCAACGGAAGGAAGACCTTTCTCGCTGTCTCTCTCTCACTGTCTATAACTTTAACTGTCACATTAAAAAAAAAAAAAAGAAAAAAAAAACTAAGCTCAAATACTAGGTGCTTGGCATATTTCCTATTATAGACACTTAATAAAATTTTGCCGATGGAATAAATGTTAATGTTTCCCGTAGTCCAAAAGGTTGAGTTTAAACTAGCAATATGAAATTTAATTGAACACATTGAAGCATTTCAATCAAGTATAGTGTCTTGAAGAAGAAGGATAATAAATAAACTGAAATCTATACTATTCAAACTAAATTGGAAATACATTATACAATCTCTGGCACCAGATTTTAAGAAGTCTATTGAAGGAGGGAAAAACATCAGAAGAGAATCTAAGATAGTTCACTTCAATCCACTTCATGTGAGAAATTTTGAAGAAACAAGCAAGTTTGTGCTTTACAGTGAAGACATTATTAAAAAAACTCATGGGAATTCTCAACATATCTGAAGATATGTCAAATATATAAGGGTGTTATATAGTATGCTCAGTTTTTACTTTATATTTTAGGTAATAGTGGTGAAAAAATTACAGGAATAATCTCTTACAGGAATAATTACAGGAATAACCTCTCCTGTCCCTAAGATCCAAATATGTAAATTTAGGGGGCTTGTCCTACATCTTTTAAAAGAGCATTTATAGTTATAAAATGCTATGAGTCTCTGCTTTTACAGTCAGTGTGGCATAATGGAGAGTTTTTAAAATGTTTTATATTAAAAGTCTTAACAACATAAAAATGAACATATTTCTGAGGTATCATGTCGTTTTGATACATGCATACAACATATTATCTCTATCAAGTTAACCAAAGATGTGTCCTCAAATATTTAATTTTTCAAGGCCAAAACATCAAAATCTTACCTTTCATTTTTTTCTCTTTGCAGAACAGTATGTTGTACAACAGAACCCCACAATTTCTTATTTGTATCTACCTATTACTTAACACTTATTAATCAACTTTTTTTCCATCCCTTCCTGTTTCCTTCTCTCCCAAGTTTCTGATAACACGATTAGAGTTTTCTAGGTGTTCTCCTTTTAATTTTTTTTAAGATTCCACATTGAGTGCTATCAAGGGATACTTATCATTCTGTGACTGGCTTATTTTACTTAATATAATATCCTCCAGATTTTTAAATATGGAATTTCTCTCTACTAAATTCCCTTCTCCAAGGGATTAATGAATCTACAAATCATGTAGGATGGATAGGGGCTAGAAGCACAGAACTGGTTATTATATAATATAAAAAGCTAGAAATGATCTAGTTAATACAGTAGTAGAAGAAATAGAGAAAGATATATGTAAAGGACAATTTATAAAAATTTTTAAAATTATCATTTATTTTCATTTTAGGAGAACAAGCAAGAAAGAGAGTCTTTTTTTTTTTTAAGATTTTATGTATTTATTCGAAAGGTAGACTTACAGACTGAGAGAGGGAGAGACTCAGAGAGAAAGGACTCCTATCAACTAGTTCACTTCCCAAATGGCTGCAACAGCTGGAGCTGAGCTTATCTGAAGCCAGAACCCGGGAGCCAGGAGCTTCTTCCATGTCTCCCTCATGGGTGCTGGGGCCCAAGCACTTGGGCCATCTTCCACTGATTTCCCAGTCCAAAAGCAGAGAGCTGTATTAGAAGAGGATCAGCCAGGAAATGAACCAGGGCCCATATGGGATGCTGGCACTGCAGGCAGAGGCTTAGCCTAATACGCTACAGTGCTTGCCCTGACAGAGAGAATCTTTCATCTTCTTGTTCACTTCTCAAATGCTCTAATGTGGCTGAGCATGTACCAAACCAAAGCCAGGAGTCTGAAACTCAATCAGCATTTCCCACATAGGTGACAGGGACTCAAGTAGTTGAGCTGTCAACTGCTGCCTTCCTCAGTTGCATTAGCAGGAATCAGGAGTTGGAAGCAGAGCTGGGACGCGGACCCAGGACTGTAATGTGGGATGTAAATGTCCCATTCAGCAGCTTAACCACAATACCAAACAGCTATTGGTAAGGAATTTTTAATGGTAGAAGTATTGAATACTCAACTGATTGAATATGAAGAATATATGAGAGAATAATGTAACTAATGACTTTAAAACAAATTGGGGGTCGGCGCCGTGGCTCACTAGGCTAATCCTCCGCCTGCGGCGCTGGCACACCGGGTCCTAGTCCCAGTCGGGGCACTGGATTCTGTCCTGGTTGCTCCTCTTCCAGTTCAGCTCTCTGCTGTGTCCCGGAAAGGCAGTGGAGGATGGCCCAAGTGCTTGGGCCTGCACCCGCATGGGAGACCAGGAGGAAGCACGTGGCCCTTGGCTTCGGATTGCCGCAGCGCGCCGGCCGTAGCAGCCATTTGGAGGGTAAACCAACGGAAGGAAGACCTTTCTCTCTGTCTCTCTCTCTCTGTCTAACTCTGCCTGTCAAAAAAAAAAAAAAAAAAAAAAAAGAATCGGGAACTTGTACATCTTTGGAAAATAAGGGTTATGCATTTTTATCACCTCATTCTCAAATGCAAGTACAAAGAGTTCAAAGCACATTTGTGGGTGCTCAATGGCTATAGGATGGGTTGAGAAGGGATGTGGAACATTATAATGTATGGCTGAATCTTGCTATGTTCATAGAGTGAAGGGAGAATTTTTTTCTTCCTTTTCAAATACTCTGAATTAGGGTAAAATTTACGACAGCAATTTTACCACCAATAAAAGCTTACATAGTAGTAAAATCAATGAAAAATTTCTAAAAGAAATAGAAAATGTGCTCCTTTTAAAAAATGAAGGCAGGGTAATGAAATAGAGCACGGGTTTTTTAACTTGTGGAAGCACAGCAAACCTTAAATGATTGAGCAGCTGCCACATTTTCGAGTGAGGAAACACTATATTATGTTTCAGAAATAAAAGTTTGTTTACGCTCTTAGGAACAACTTCATAAGTTGCATTCAAAATAATTCATCATAATGAAGGAAATTTTCTGTTGAAATAGCGAAGAGGAAGTTTTATGGTTAAACTTTACTTATTATTCTATCATACTTCAAGTAGTATTTCATAGCAGCCATTATGTTTCACAAAACGAATACTTCAGAGAAAAATAAGACAGTGGAATTAATTTTTCAAAGGCTAACAGTGTGGATGTAATTTTCTTTGCTGACCATGGTATACTCCTATCTGATGCCTATAATCCACCAATATAAAATGAAGCAAATATACTATCTGTACAATTCAAAACCATAATTTTAAAACAATTTTATATATAAGTATGTAATATCAGATTCTACTTTCTAGATCGTCAAAGAATTTTGTACATAGAAATTAATAAATTAACACAGCCTAGCAGCTTGAACAGGTATAGAGAAATTATAGTGCCATTTTTTTATTTGGCATTTGTGTATTGAAGAACAAAAATTCTGAGATCTTGGAACAGGAACAACTAATTATTCCTCAAATAACCAGAAAATAACATATTGACAAGTTAGTTATATCATGAACAAAGGATTTGCTCAAAATGTAGAATTCCAAAAATGTTTGAATATTAAGGGAAAGTTAAACAAGTTCAATGCTACGAGTAGTCTTTAAAAAGTTCATGAAAAATATGTATCCTGAAAAAACCATGCATGGATTTTAGATGATTTTTTTATACCAAAAGTAACTTTAATTCCATTTTGCTATTAAGTATTTAGCCCCTCACAAGTTCATGGTAAGAAGCAGCAGAGGATGCACTAACAAAAAGATTAGGCCTGGAATGTATAACTTTTTCATTTAAATGCAGAAGGTATAATTTTATTCCAGAATCAAATTTGACCTTGAGCCCATAGAACAAAGCTGGAGGCATCAAACTACCTGACTTGATAATATATTACAAATCTGTAGTAATGAAATAGCATGGGAGTAGGATAAAGACATACACATAAACCAATGCAACAGAATAAAAAACCCAGAAATAAATACATGCATTACAACCAATTTTTTTTAACAAAGGTGCTGAGAACACACATTAGGGAAAGGACAGTCTTTTCAATAAATGATGTTAACAAAACTGCATATCCATATGATTACACTTATCTCTCACCAAATACAAAAATCAACTGAAAATGGATTAACTACTTAAATGAAGATGCCAGAAACTTTAAAACTATTAGAATAAAGCATCGGAGAAATGCTTCATGAATTTGGTATGGCAATGATTTTTGATATCCTACAAAAGACAACAAAAATAAAAATAGACAACTGGGATTATATTAAGCCAGAAAGCAACTGCATTACAAAGGGAATGATTGACAAAGTGAAGAGACACTCTTCTTAATGGAAGAAAATATTTGCGCTAAATATATATATATAAATGGATATATATATATATATATAAAATTTAAAGGCATTCATATAGCTCAATAGCAAGAAAAGAACCTTATATTAAAAATAGACAAACTGAATAGGCATTTTTCCAAAATAGGATATATAAATGGACAACAGGTATATGCTGAACATTGGTAATCATAAGAAAATTTCAAATTAAAACCTTAATGAGATATCACCACAGCTCATTAGAGTAGTTATTATATTGGGGCAGGTGTTTGACACAGTGGTTAAGATGTCATATGGCATGCCTGCATCCCTTATCAAACTGTCTGGTTTGAGTCCTGGCTCCTCTGTCCCAAGTCCAGTTTTGCAAATGCATATGCTGGGAGGTATAAGATAAGAACTCAAGAACATAATGTTCTTCAGATCCATCTATTTTGTCACAAATCACATGATGTTGGCTATTGCCACTCAAGTAGGAGACTCAGATTGAGTTCTGGACTCCTGGTTTCAGCTTCATTCCACTTAGACTGTAGTAGGCATTTGAAGAGTGAATCAGTAGATGGAAGATAGCTCTCTGTCTGTCTCTCATTATATATCTCTTTCTGTCTCTCTGCCTTTCAAGTATAATGAAAATAAACAAACACAAATTTTAAGAGAATATTAAAAAGTCAAAAGAAAATATGTGTTGGCTAAGATGTGTAAAAGGAATACTCACACATGGTTGGCAATAATTTAAATTAGCAAATCCATTATAGAAAATCATATGCATATACTTAAAATATTAAAAATTGAGCCACCCTATTATCCAGTTATCTCACTGCTGGGTACATATCCAAAGGAGATTAAATTAGTATGTCAAAGAGATATTAGCGCTCACATGTTTACTGCAGCACTATTTACAATATTCAAAAATGGAAACAATCTAATGTCCATCAACAGATGAATGCATTAAAAAAGATACATATACACACACACAATGGAATATTATTGAGCCATAAGAAGAAAAAATTTTCCTATAATTTGCAGCAACATGGATAAACCTAGAGAACATTATGTTAGGTGAAATAAGCCATGCAAGAAAGACAAATACCATATGATCCCACTTTTATATGAAATGTGAAAATGTTGATCTCATAGAAGTTGAAATGGAATCATAGCTACCACTGGACTGGGTGGTTAGGGGGGTTGGAAAGGATGGGGAGCTGTTCATCAAAGCATATATACTTATGGTTATGTCAGGATGTAGAAGGAATATAAAAATATGAATCTGGAACAGACAAACATATAGAGATGGAAAGTAGGTATGTGATAGTCCAGGTAGAGGAAAGAAGAGATGGGTTAGGATTATCTATGAGTGGCTGGAGGGGGATGAGAAATGGGGAATAACCACTAATTGTTATGGAGTCTGCTTTCTATGTAATGATAATATCCTGAACTTGGTTGTGATGAGGGTTGCATAACTCTGTGATCATAGTATTAACTACCATTTAAATTGATGGCTGTATGAAATGTGAATTATATCTAAATATATTTTAATGAAAATATAAAGAATAAATAAAATAAAACATGCAGTAAACATGTGAGCGCAAATATCTCTTTGACATACTAATTTAATCTCCTTTGGATATGTACCCAGCAGTGAGATAACTGGATCATAGGGTGGCTCAATTTTTAATATTTTATGTATATTCATATGATTTTTATAATGGATTTGCTAATTTAAATTACTACCAACAATATGTGAGTGTTCCTTTTATACATCTTGGCCAACACATATTTTCTTTTGACTTTTTAATATTCTCTTTATGATTATGGCAAACTATCAAAAGATATAAAATGGAATTTGGGAAACACTTTTGAGACATATTTTGTAGAATTTGATGACCCATATAATGTAAATGAATTGGTAAGGACAGGAGTTTGTCTGAGATATGAAAGGAAGGATTGATATAGATACAAATAGTTATAGATACAAGTGTTGAAGACACAGCAGGTATGGAAGAAAAGACTTTAAGTTCCATGTCTAACCTACAATGCACATTGTGTGCTAAACTCGAAATGTATACAGAGCATCCAGATGGAGATATGAGTAATCATGTTTGAGCTTCAAATCAGATTGTTTTTAGCAACAAAGTTAAAGTAACAAAAATGAATGACCACTGATGACCCAAATGAGAAGGCATTTGTATGAAAAACAGAAGAACAACATTTGAAGGACTGTTAGAGGATGAGGAACAAGAAGACAGAATAAAGAGACTAAACAGGAATGTTCAACTTAAAAAGTTAAAGAATGGTGAAAATATGTAAATATTTAAATATTGCTAATAAAATGAGAATGTAAATCATTTTCCAGATTTGGCAATTAGAAGTTCCTGGTGATCTCAGTAAAAGAAATGTCAGAAGGCAGTTTTATCAGTCTTGGGGACCGAGCTGATGAAGGGTAGATAAAAGTGGCTCTGGTTGTGGGGTTTTTAGAATTGGACACATTAACAGCACCCAGAGACATCACGATCCTGATGCTATTGTAGCAGTTGAGAGAAGAGTTAACTTTAATATCATAGATAAAACCCAAATTCCAAGTCACGTTTATATTTGCCGCCTTAATTTTTAGACTAGGAAAATAATACCTAGTATCCAACAGCCAATACTAGGAAAGAACTAAATGTTCTACAAAAAGAGCTTATAGATTCTTGGGTCCTATATATATATATATATACATATATATATATATATATTTAATTTTTTGACAGGCAGAGTGGATAGTGAGAGAGAGAGAGACAGAGAGAAAGGTCTTCCTTTGCCATTGGTTCACCCTCCAATGGCCGCCGCGGCCAGCGCACCGCGCTGATCCGATGGCAGGAGCCAGGTGCTTCTCCTGGTCTCCCATGGGGTGCAGGGCCCAAGCACTTGGGCCATCCTCCACTGCACTCCCGGGCCATAGCAGAGAGCTGGCCTGGAAGAGGGGCAACCGGGACAGAATCTGGTGCCCCAACCGGGACTAGAACTCGGTGTGCCAGCGCCGCAAGGCGGAGGATTAGCCTGTTGAGCCACGGCGTCGGCGTTAGGTCCAATATTTTAAAAATAACATAATATATTAACTATAATCATGATCATCATCAATTTGTTGCCATGGAAAACTTTTAATAGAACTCTTACAGAGTTGAACATAAAGACAATGCCAAAACAGCACAAGAAATTATAACTTTTTCCATCATGAACATGTCTAGAAATAAAAGCCTGACAACAGACTTTTGCAGTGGGCATGAGGATCCACTATTATGTTTCAGGAAGGGTGTAAGCAGAGCTCATGCTCTCAAAGAGCTCATAATATTCCCTTGGTTATTAAGAAAAACCAAGTATGTTTTCCAAATCATTGAATTTACCTGTCTCCAGGGCTTACATTATCCAGAAAACTATCATATTGTTACTCTGTGTTGCCCAGCAATAAACATCATATAATAGACAAATTTTCACTACCATCAAGTAAATTTTGATTCCTTCTTAGTACATTTACAGCAGTAAGGAAGTGATTTATCTTTATAGAAGCTGAACATTTTCAGCTTTTAATGACTGAGTCACAGATTGCTATACCATTGACACCTAGAACATGTCTAATAATTATCTTTCCAAGCTCCTCATTTTACAGTTGAAAGAACTGAGGCCCAAATAAGTCAAACAACTAAACACAAGTATTACTGTAACCTGAGTTAAGCATATCACATTTCCATTTACTGGCATCCGTGATTCTCTTCAAATACTTTATTTTAAGCTTTTAGGGAAAAATCAGTTTTCCTAAATCTCATACATTATTGTTTTAACACAAAAGAGCACTGTAAGTAAATTGCTATGAATCTTCCAGTGACTTCAGAAGCCTCACCAGTGTCACTGTGACTATAGGAAGGTAGAGAGGATTGGGAGCTGGGGACTTTCATTTCTGATGCACTGCACCCGACTCTCTCTTTTTTTTTTTTTTAATTTTTGACAGGCAGAGTGGACAGTGAGAAAGAGAGAGAGAAAGGTCTTACTTTTTGCCGTTGGTTCACCCTCCAATGGCTGCCGCGCCTGGCGTGCTGCGGCTGGCGCACCGCGCTGATCTGATGGCAGGAGCCAGGTGCTTCTCCTGGTCTCCCATGGGGTGCAGGGCCCAAGGACTTGGGCCATCCTCCACTGCAGAGAGCTGGCCTGGAATAGGGGCAACCGGGACAGGATCGGTGCCCCGACCGGGACTAGAACCCAGTGTGCCGGCGCCGCAAGGCCTAGGATTAGCCTATTGAGCCACGGTGCCGGCATGCACCCGACTCTCAAGAGCAGGCCCAAAGCCTCTGTTACCTTACTGTAGCCTGAACTGGTAGGTATATAATATCTCAAATTCTTTTTACCTAGGATGAGTATAAATCTAGCCCTAATAAGGATACTCATCTATAAATAAGATCTTGTTACATGGAATTGGTCAGTCTTTTAGTTGTCATCTGTTGAGTATTGAGAAGGTGTTCCAAAACCTATTAAGACACAATTACACTTAACACTTATTTGAGGGTCTTTTTAGATCTTTATACCACAAATGCCCAGGATGCCCAGATGTCCCACTGCAAGTTCCTTCTCTCAACAGGAAATATTTGATTGCCTACAGTATTCCAGGCACTATTTCTAGACACTGGCACTATTTCTAACCAATGGAATGCAATCTTGTCCTTACGTAGTCATGAAAGCATAATGAATCATGGGAGAACATTGAGCAAACTCAATGTTAGTCATTGGTATCCATGCTTTCGTTGACTTGACCTGTAGAATTGAGCCACTGAACAGCTTTCTCCAAATTATATCTCTCTCTTGGACCAGTGCTAAACTGTATCATCATAGTCATTGGTGGTCTTTTTAAAAAGGAGAGTTAAGCTTGTGAATATAAAATAAACTGAAAGTATATCATTGTAAAAATTAAAGATATAAGAAAGGAAAGAGGAGGTAGGGTGAGAAGTATCACTACCCTCCTAAATCTATATGAAATACATATAATTTGTTCACTTATATACATAAAAATTATTAAAAAATAAAAATAAAAAAGAAAATACTGTATATAAATAAAATAAATAAAAATTATTAAAAAATAAAACTCAAAAAGAAAATACTGTGAATATAAAATAAAATGAAAGTATGTCATTATAAAAATTAAAGAAATAAGAAAGGAAAGAGGAGGTAGGGTGAGAAATATCACCACCCTCCTAAATCTATATGAAATACATAAAATTTGTTCACTTATATACATAAAAGTTATTAAAAAATAAAAATCAAAAAGAAAATACTGTATAGACATTAAAAAATAATGGGCCAAATCAATATGTGCTGTTAGGAATGCAAAAATTCCATAACTTATTCACAATGCTGTTTATTTATGGTAATATTCACTCTGTTGCCACATAAAGTAATATTCACAAATTATTGGGATTTGGATGTAACTAAATCTTTATACAGTTTTTATTTATTAATATACACAAAACTGATTTCATGAATTTTATATATTCTATTCCAAGAATACAATGATACTTCCTCCAGTTTCTTTCCTTTTTATTTCTTTTAATTTTTTTGATAACATACTTTCAATTTACTTTATAATCACAGACTCAATGCTGCTGTAAACAAAGATTTCTACAAGTGAAAGATACATAGACTACTGTTCCATATAGATAATAGTTACAGAAAACAATCAAGTCACAAGACGTCAGTTTAGCTTGACATACATTAAGGGTTTTTTTTGTTTGTTTGTTTGGTTTGGTGTTTTTCTCAGTACTCTATGTATTAGCTATAATCAATCAGAGAAACATACAATATTTGCTTTTTTGGGACCGGCTTATTTCACTAAACATAACAGTGTCCAGTTATATCCATTTTGTTGAAAAAGATAGGATTCCATTCATTTTATGGCTAAGTGGTATACCATAGTGTATTTATACTGCATTTTCTTTATCTGATCATCAGCTGATGAATATCTAGGCTGATTTCATACCTCTAGTTATTGTGAACTGAGCTGCTACAAATGGGGATGGGTATACAGTTAACTTTTTCATATGCTGATTTCATTTCCTTTGGATATATTCCCAGGAGTGGCATGGCAGAATCATATGGTAGTTCTGTGTTCAGATTTCTGAGGCACAATTACGAACCAGTTTATATTCCCACCAACAATGTATTAAGTTACCCTTTTCTCCACATCCTTGCCAGCAGTTGTTATTTTTTGATTTTTGGATGCTAGCCATTATAACTAGGGTGAGGTAGAACATAATTGTACTCTTTATTTGCATTTCTCTGGTGGCTAGTGATCCTGATAATTTTTTCATGAGTCTGTTGGCCATTTGTATTTCATCCTTTGAGAGATTCTTTTCAGATGACCCCAGACACTGTGGTTATGAAATGTCCATTTTTGCTTGGATATAATATTTTTTTCAAAAAACCACACAAAAATCAATGGAATTATCTGTCACTTGGATGTCACACAATTGAAATAACTGCATATACTTAATGTAGGTCACAGAGTAATTGCCAAAAACACATTACTTCTCTATCCCATTTCTAAGTCACAGATTGACCTTTTTTATTAAACTAACCATAAAGCATATCAAATTTGAGTTCAGCATGAGTTACATTTGTTCATTCAATTTTATTTTTGGCAAACATAGCATCATAGTTACACTGGGTTTGAGTCAGCAACTTCAAAAAATTTAGTTTGTTAGTTCTCCAAAAAGCCATCTGAACTACAGCTTAGTTTAATGATTAAATTCTAGGGATTTAAAGTCAGATTTACAAGATTCAAATACTGGCTCCCCCATTTATCAGCCATGGGATAATTATTTCAGCTCTACAGTTGTCAGTTGCTTCATCTTTAAAATAAACAAATGCACAATGTTTCGCACATAGCAGGTAATATGTAAATGGGACTGTTTTGTCATATCTTCAGGGAAAAAAATTCAGCTCACATGAGGTTCAGTAATTTTCTCAATCTCATTTGCAGTCTGCCTTAAAACCTTTGCTCTGTCTACTGCAACATTCGAAAAGATTCTCATTGTAGCTGTTTCTAATGAATATCTCTGTGGGTTATGATACAAATACAGAAAGAAACTGTATTATATCATATCACATATCATACCACATGGAGTCTCCTTCTACTATTATTCATTTCCTTAATACTTCCTCACCTCTCTTCTCAGCCATCCTATCAGAACATACCTTCTGATTTCAGTAAAAAAAGTTTTCATTAAATCAATATGGGATTATCTGACACTTGGATATCACAGAAATCATTCAATAAGCTGTGCATACTTGATGCATGTTTATAGTCAGTGCCAAAATAAATATTGTCTATTCCTTTTCCTCATCATGAATTGGTCTTTTTTTAATTTATTTATTTGAAAGGCAGAGTTATAGAGAGAGAAGGGGAAAGAGAGGTGAGGGGAAAGAGAGAGAGAGAGGGAGGGATGGAGAGAAAGAGATCCTTCATCTGTTGGTTCAACTCCCAAGTGGCTGCAACAACCAGGGCTAGGCCAGACCTAAGCCTGGAGCCAGGATTTTTATCCCAGGTCTCCCACATGGCTGCAGGGGCCCAAGAACTTGGGCCATCTTCCACTGTTTTCCCAGGTGCATTAACAGGGAGCTAGATCAGAGGTTGAGCAACCAGGACTCGAACCAGCCTCTATATGGGATGCTGATATCAGAGACAATGGCTTAACCCACTACACCATAGTGCCGGCCCTAGGCATTAGTCTTTCTACTTGCACCAGACATAGGAGACCAACTAAACCAAAACTGGTATCTAAGGTATAATAGTTAGGAAACCTGCTTTATATAGTCTCTTTGATCTTCCAGATCAACTCTCCACCTTTTATCCACATGTCTCCATGTCCCAGGATGTTAGCTTGTATGGACTGCACTGAAGGCTTTTGGATCTGGCCCACAGGAGATAGAAGCAGGAGACTGGAGGGCAGGGGCCAATTACATCAGGGTACCTATTACTCCCACTCTCTCCTTATGGGCTCCTCCCACTTAATGGTGTCACAGAGCCACTCTCTCCCACCTCATCCCCCAATTTTAGGGACCCCAATATTGGAAGTCCCAAGCAGAGTGCTATTTGTAAGCGGGTTTCCAGAAACCCTGCCTCACTTTTGTAGAATCCTTAAATTATATCCTCAGCAAATAACTTAATGTGAAGGTGCTCTCTGTTTCTTATGCTGCTTAACACAGGGAGTTTGAATATTATGAAGGTATTGGCAAATTTTAGAGGTGGATATGAGCTCTTGTATTTGCAGATAACTTTGAGGTTTGGAGGAAGATCCTCTTAACCTTGGTATTCCCTGCCTGAGTTGTAGCTTCCTAAAGACATGTCCAACACAAAAACACATACTAGCACAGTCCCTAACTTTGAGTCTGAAAAATCCCTAGGTTTGAGGTGTGAGCAAAAATACTGCAGATATATGCCACCACCCCAGCATCCCAGACCATGGGAATTGCTCATAAAGAGCCTTGATTTCTAAAGATTTCAAATATATTCTAGAACCTCAAAAAACCATGCCCTCACTGTTTCTTAATTCCCTTGACAGCCCTTTTTTACACAAAGGGTAGAAAGATAACAATCTTCAGTATGATTTATAATTGAGAGGCTTATTGTAAAATAAACAAACATCAAAATGAGGAAAACAGAATAAACAGTGAAATATAAAATATCAGTTTTTACTAGTCACACATACATTTATGCACATATTTTATTCTACTATATCTCTTACTACCCACATTCCATATTGCATTTCAGAGAAGGATATACCAGGTCTTTTTTCTCCTCATCTTTTATCTCATGTATATGCACCCACAACAAGAAAAAAACTATTTTTGGCACTCCTAGAAATACAATATTAAAATAAGATGGTTTTAGTTCTCATGAGGCATGATCTAATTGCAGTGAGATAGTTAAGAACTTAAAAAAACCTTTTTTTTTTAATAATTGAGACAGATTTGGAGGCTTGAGATACTGTTGCTCATTAAATAAAAAAATAAAAACAGAAAGGCTAAAAGAATAAGGTGCTGTTGTTGCTGAAGAAATGCTCTCAGTAGGTGATATCAGGAATAAGCAATTATCTTAGGGATATTGCTCCTTCTGGCTGGGCTAAGGAAAATATGTTGTTGAAGATGAGTCTGTATGACAAGATGTCATTTGTTTTCTTCCTTGAGTACCAGTGTTACAAAGAATCTACAAGGAACAAGTCTCATGTGAAACACAGGTGAGAAATGAATTTTTTAATGAGTGAGAGAAAAGAGAGAGTTATCTGCTTACAAATAAGCTGAAGAGTTCTTTGAGGTACATAGCTTTAAAAAGTTTTAGCAAAATTGTAGACTTTCAGAAGTATTAATGCCAAAAAGTTATCTATTTATTTGCAAAAAAATTATCCAAATATTTAAAAGCTTAAAACAATAGCTTTTTTTTATTTGAGAGGAACACACACACACACACACAGAGGAAGTGAGAGAGAGAGAGAGAGGAAAGAGAGAGGAGAGAGAGGGGAGGGGAGGGGAGGTGAAGAGATAGGAGAGGATGGGAGGGGGAGGGGAGGGGAGAGGAGAGGAGGGGATGGGAGGGGGAGAGGGAGGGGAGGGGAGGGAAGAGGAGAGGAGAGAGAAACTTTCATTTGATGTTTCCCTCCCCAAATGCCCAACACAACCAAGGCCAGGCAAGGCCAAAGCCAGAAGATGGGAACTCAACCCAGATCTCCAACATGGTGGCAAGAACCCAGTTATTTATGCCATCAGCACTGCCTCTCAGGGTCTACATTAGAAGAAAGCTAGAATCAGGAGCAAAGCCAGTATTGAACCCAGGTACTCCAATCTGATGCAGGTATACTAACCAATGTGTTAACCAGTAGTCCAAACAACCTGTCCCACAGTTGTTTTATATGTTCTCAACCTGTGGTTCAGCAATTTGAAATGGCTTGGGGAATGTATATGGCTTCAGCATCTTGTGGTTCGATTGTGAAGTGGTGGTCTAAGGAGGCCTTGTTCAGTCTTATGTCTCATACTTGGTTGCTGGACCACCTCTCTCCAATAGCCCTGTTCTTCGTATGTTTCAGAATTCCAAGAATGCAATGCCTATTATGCAAGTTCTTTCATGGTTTGATTCCTTCGTATTTACTGATGTCCTATTGGCCAAAGCAAGTCACATAACCAAAGATAGTATCAGTGTGAATGGGGATTACAGAAGGCAATCAGGACTTACTGGGAACATCACTATAATGATGTATAATAGAGATGCATGTAGTCAATATTCATTATTTCTAGGTACTGTATTTTTTTAATTCACCCACTTGTGACCCAAAATCAAAAACCAGTCCCTTTGTGGCAGTCACAGGCATGTACAGAGTAGAAAATGATTTGCGTGGTCTCATGCATACATTCCAGCTGAGGTCAAACATGATGAAGCTCTGCAAGCGTACTTTAAGGACAGATTTTCCACAGGTTTGTGTTTTCATTGGCAAGTTAGCCATTAAAATGGCCCACAAACATTGTGCTGAAGTGCTGGCTAGTGCTCCTAAGCACAAAAATGGCTGTGGTATGCCTTTCAGAGAAATTGTTAAGGCATGAGTTACCTACTGGCTGTGAGTAAATTTTAAATATTGTTTCTTGAAGAATTACACATGTCACAAGATTGTGTATTGATTGGTTAATGCAAATGTTGTGAACACAGGCTCATGGAAACTTAATTTTCTATTTCCTCTAGGAATAGTGATTCAGTACACAATACTTCAGTGCTTGTGGAAACTTTTTGAGAGAACATGATGAAAATTGACTGCAGATGAGTATATCATTTCCAATCTGATATAGTGTTAGAACAGTATACCTACATTATTTACAGGAGAAGTTAAAGAAAATCAAAATCCATTCATTAAAATTGGACAATAAAGGAAGGACTGAGTGGCAATCCCAATTTTGTTCTTGTGATAATGTGCTAACTCTTCTCCCAGCCTCTCTTGTGGCTCTTTCTCTCTAATTAAATTGAATACAACCACTGATGAAAAGAACTTCTACCCAAAGTATTGCTTTGACTATATTACTTCTCTAATCAGAAATCATCAGTTGTCTATATTTCACAGTGCCAAGAGTAGTATTAAATACTCAATTAATCAAGTGGTAGCTAGGAACAACTTGGATGGTGCAATTGCACTAGGCCTTTACAGCACACAACCATCCAAATACCCTGAACAATTCCCTCCTCTCTTCAATGTAGGTTTGCTCATGATTATCCCAAAAGAAAGATTCAGGATCTGGTTTTGAAATACTCATTTTTATGGCCTGTAAATCCTCAAAATAGATAGTCATTAGGAGGTGGGAAATTAAAAGAGGCTAGGCTGGGAGTATATATTCAAAAACTATCCATAGAGAAGCAGTTATGGAAAGCTATGATAATAGATAAGGTTGCCAAAATGAAGCAACTGCAGATGAATAATATATGTATGAATAATATCTGACAGACAAGGAGAAAGAAGCAAGAGAATGTAGGATGGAAACATCAAAGTACAAGAGAGGCAAGAAGAATCAGAAAAATACCAAGTTATCAAAGTATAACAAGGTATAACTGGATGATTACTAGGTCCCTAAACACAATAAAAGAACTGGTTATAAATGTGGGAACAAGAGGTCATATTGCAAGCAGTTGAGGCATTCCAAAGAAAAACACTGATGGTAGCTAAATAGGGTAATCAGTTGAGGAAGTTGCTTTAGGATATGAGCTCCTTTAGAGGCATGGCTTGAGGATATATTCTGTGATGTGAGAGAGAGGAAATTGAATAGTGTGATGAGTATAATTAGAGTTGGGAAGCAGAAAGTTGGCATAGAAAAAATTTAAGAATATAAAGAATTTTGAAATACTGACAACAGCAATACTGAAATGGCTAGTTATGAGATATAGGTTGAATAGGAAGACACATCATTTTTAGACAAATGTAGTATCTGAAAGAATTGAAGAAGATCCAGTCAATGAACATTAGATTCAGCAGAATCAAGGACAGACATAAAAACTATAACACATAAGTTGAGTCAGGGAGATTTTTATACCTTCTGATTTTGAAAGTACAGTAATTCCAAATGTGTTAGTGGGTGTTTAAAATAAAATGGAGGAGTATGAGGTTGGTGCAGGAGCTAAGATGCCACTTGGGATACTCGCATCCCATATCAGAGTGTCTAGGTCTGAGTCCTGGCACTCTTCCCTACTTCAGTTTCCTACTAAAGCACATCCTGGGAGTTAGAAATGATGGCTCCAGTAGCTGGGTTCTTGTCACTTACGTGAAAGAGTCAGATTGAGTTCTGGGTTCCAGGTTTTAGGCTGGCTCAATCTTGGCTGTTGTGGGCATTTGGATGCTGAATCAGTGAATGGGAGACCTTTCTCTCTCTCGCTCTTTCTCTCTCTTTCTCTCTCTCTCCCTTTCTCTCTCTGTCTTCCAAATAAATAGTTGTTTAAAAATAACATGTTAAAAATAGAATAAAATGGCGATGATGACACTACAGTGAACAGCTTAAAGAATGATACTATGGAAAGATTAAAACACAAATATGGACTGTATGCAAAGAATGAGACTGAGAAGACTGCAAGGAAGATCACAAGCCAAATCTAAATACGAATATTAGCCCAAAAGATTCCACAACGGCCCAACGATAATGAGCGAATTTAGATGCAGTTGCTTACAAGGTTTAAAGGGCAATTAATAGAAGCAGACTAAAAGAAGAAAAAATAATAATCACTATCTTTTAGTACTTTACATTTGCAAATATACAGCTAGCTGGCTACTGGGCTATGTGAACCAGCAAATGGAAGATCCTTCTCGCTTGCCTGCTTGCTCTTTCTTTCTTCCTGCTTCCCTCCCTTCCTCTGTTTATCACTCTGCCTTTCAAATAAGTACATAAATAAAACTGTATCTAACTTTGGTAGACAGTGTTAAATCTCACATGTGATACAACAGAACCCTGGGAGTCTTCTATTACTTTTCATATTAACTTATAAAATCATGTTATATAAACTATACTTTAATATATTATTAGATTTTAGGTTGGTCACACAATTACTCAATCTGTCATAAAAAAGTTTAAAGTATATTTATATCAACATATTTTATTTTAGTTGATTCTCATAAGAATCCAACGATACTGCTCTTTAAAATGAGCTTGAGGAACAGAACAGGAGGTTATTAAAAGCCTTCCAGGCTTTACAGCTTCTTTATCATAGCACCAGCTATGAAACAAGGCCGAGTGGTCAGAGTCCACTTTCTTTAAAACATTTTAGAAATGAAGAGAGTATATAGTGGCACAGAATTATCTACACCCCAGAATTTCAGGACTGTTTGATTCTACTCTATGGGTGAGGAAGGCATATATTATTTTAAGATTATATTATATTTTTCTCTAGCCAAGTAGACTTCGGACATCTATATTGGGTAGCAGAGCACTGTTTGTTTATCTGACATGAACACTGGAATGAAACACATGCATAACACAGTTAGCTTTGGAATGGGAGAAAAACGAGATTAAAAAACAATGACTCTGTCCTATCAAGGCAAAGGCAGCATGCATGAAAACAAATAAGCCAGGGAAGGAAATGAGGAAATGAAAACAGTATGGTGGAAAAGGTTGCTATGACTTGGTTATCAAAATAATGTTTGAGCTCTAGGACTCAAGTATGCTATTTGTGGGGTTCACAAGTTGTTTCTACATCTTACTTCTGGGTATGTGCTAGGAAGTGGCTTAAGCTGGTAGAAAATGTCCATCAATGGTCTCTTCTTATTTCTTGAGATTATATAATTTCCTAGGTGATGTCTTCAATTAAAAACTCGGGCCTCAATAGAATCAAATGTTCAGTGAAGAATATCATATGTTACATGGATGTACTAAAAGTACTATTACTACATATTTCAAACATGAAAAAATAAAGACAATACAACAATCACATAGCCATTCTCTGCATTAGATAAGCAATTCTATGGACATAGTTGAAAATCTATTTATGCCGGTGCCGTGGCTCACTTGGTAATCCTCTGCCTGCGGCGCCAGCATTCCATATGGGTGCCGGGTCTAGTCCCGGTTGCTCCACTTCCAGTCCAGCTCTCTGCTGTGGCCCAGGAAAGCAGTGGAGGATGGTCCAAGTGCTTGGGCCCCTGCACCCACATGGGACCAGGAAGAAGCACCTGGCCCCTGGCTTTGGATCAGCATGGCACGCCCGCTGTAATGGCCATTTGGGGGGTGAACCATCGGAAAAGGAAGACCTTTCTCTCTGTCTCTCTCTCTCACTGTCTAACTGCCTGTCAAATTAAAAAAAAAATCAATTTATGGGAATTCAATTCTTCATCCATTTCTGGAATCACTTATTATCACTTTCAAAAATATCTTTATTTTTTATGTATACATTAATAAACAATGGTATTTTCATCTAATGTTTTAAAAGTTATACAGATTGTACTATGCTGTGTATATTCATTTGAATGAGTTAAAATCTTTGTCCATGTCAACATACAAATCTAACTTGTTTAATTTGTCTGAAGTATCGTGTTATATAATACATGAACTTTTACTTTGCCATTCTCCTACTGATAGATACTTTGATTTTTCCAATTGCTTCACTATTAAAACAAATAACACTACAATAAACATTTCCTTGTAATTCTTTTAAGACAGATGTGTGAGAATATAAACACAGGGCTGAGATTCCTGGATTCAAGAATTTGTGAATTCAGTTATTTACCCACGGGGTATGGCTGCTTCTCCAAGTGGTTGTAATAAATGGATATGCTCTACTGCAATGCATGAGAACTCCTGTGGCAACATACTGTTGTCAGGCTTCTCTTTTAAGCTTTGTCAATCAGAAGGCCATAAAATGTTTACACCTCATTTACCACAAATGTTGGTTCTTATTATATGTCTATGTGACATTGGATTCTTCCAATCCTCATTAGAAACTTTGGCAATTCTAGCCCTTGCAAGAGATATTAATTTGGCCATAGTTTTATTATAATATTTATATAAAAGAAAATAGCAACAAATAGTATCATATTATAAAGGACTCTAATGATTAACAAGGCTTCAGATGATTCCCCTGCAACTCAACAATATCACTGAAATCAACCCTGGGGAGACCAGCTGAAGAAGATCAGTGATAATTATTTATACAATTATGATACCATGTTTTTAATAGGCTATTCTTATGATTGGTTTCAGACACAGGCAATAGAACACTCCTTCATCTTTTATGTAACATCCTCTAAATATCAAATATAGAAAAATATATGGTCACAGTTTTGAGGCAATATAATGAACTTTGTATGAATTCAAGGATGAGAAACAATCAAATTACTCCGAAAAGGCTTGCTTTCAATTGCAGAAAAGAGAAAACTTTCTTATGAATTCTGGCATTTTTTCATCTTTCCTCTCAAAAGGTAATATTTATTCATGATCTGTTTTCCTATTTATTTCCCATTTTTAAGTTGGAGAACCTATTCTTTATTGCTAATATATTCCATTCCTATTTGCCAATAGCAGACAGGCATACTAGCCATTCATTTAAGGTGAAAGATTTCTTGGAATGTGGTATCAGTCACTTGAGATAATTTATGCCATTTCAAATCTCCTGTATGAATAATTTGAGAGGAAGTATGTCATCCAATATGAATGAAGCATATGAGCTAATTTATGAAGACGTAGTATTCATTCCTACTCTGAGCGCCTCCAAGAGTGGTTTAAGCACCTATCCAGTGTGAATATACCTCCTAAATTGGGCGTATTCCACATAAATAAGTTTCTGCATTAACCTACAGGGTTACAGCTGTTAAGGTTATCAGCTTACTGAAATCTCTGAGGAATAAAACCAAAATTAATAATTATTCTAAGAATTATTCTTATTTTTACCCTCACTTATAATACTGTAGAAATTCAGTACCTTATAGTACAGCAAAATATGTTTTTGCTACTGATTCAGATTATACCTAATTTATTTATCCATGTTTTGATTTGCTCCCTTTATATAGCATAGTCTTTGGACTTATTGTTGCTCAGTAAACAAATGAATTGCAAGTGATGTTTCTTGAACACGTAAAACTGATAGCATCCATAGCAAACTTTTATAATAAATTTGGGTTCAGTAAGGCTGTTGGATGCAGAATCACTTCACACAAATCAACAGCAATACTGATTATAATTAATTATAAATTAATTTAAAAGAAAATATTTTATTTCCAATAGAAACATAAGCCATAAGGTGTTCAGAACTAAATCTTACAAAACATATGCATAAGCTCTTTAAGAAACAGAGCTGAGCCGGCGCCATGGCTCAATAGGCTAATCCTCCGCCTTGCGGCGCCGGCACACTGGGTTCTAGTTCCGGTTGGGGCGCCGGATTCTGTCCCGGTTGCCCCTCTTCCAGGCCAGCTCTCTGCTGTGGCCAGGGAGTGCAGTGGAGGATGGCCCAAGTCCTTGGGCCCTGCACCCGCATGGGAGCCCAGGAGAAGCACCTGGCTCTTGCCTTGGGATCAGCGCGGTGCGCCGGCCGCAGCACGCTGGCCACAGTGGCCATTGGAAGATGAACCAATGGCAAAGGAAGACCTTTCTCTCTCTCTCTCTCTTTCTCACTGTCCACTCTGCCTGTCAAAAATTAAAAAAATTAAAAAAAAAAAAAAAGAAACAGAGCTGAGGAGGAGGGTATGTGTCTGGCCCAGCAGTTAAGATGCAGGTAACACCTGTATCCTATATTGGAGAGCCTGGTTTCAAGTTGACTGCATCTCCTGATTCCAGCTTCCTTCCAATTAAGACTCTAGGAAGCAGTAGTGATGACTTAGGTATATAGGTTC
Source organism: Lepus europaeus (assembly GCF_033115175.1). Classification (NCBI taxonomy): domain Eukaryota; kingdom Metazoa; phylum Chordata; class Mammalia; order Lagomorpha; family Leporidae; genus Lepus; species Lepus europaeus. The sequence goes on from NC_084842.1 coordinate 51,952,687, forward strand.
TTGCCACCCACATAGGAAATCTGGATGATGTTCCTGGCTCCTGGATTTGGTCCTAACTAGTGGTCACTGCAAGAATTTGGGGAGTAAACCAGCAGATGAGACCTCTCTCCAAGCCTCTCTCTCATCCTCCTTCTTTCTGTCTCTCCCTCTCTCCACCTCTCCCTGTATCTCATAAATAAATTTTAAGAAATTAAAAACACAGAATTGGAAGAAATTATAATTACAATGCAGGGTCAGTAGGTCAGGTGTTTCATAATAAAAGATCAATTAGGCTGGCGCCGTGCAGTGGAGGATGGCCCAGGTTCTTGGGCCCTGCACCCCATGGGAGTCCAGGATAAGCACCTGGCTCCTGCCATCGGAACAGCACGGTGCGCCGGCCGCAGCGCGCCTACCGTGGCGGCCATTGGAGGGTGAACCAACAGCATAAGGAAGACCTTTCTCTCTGTCTCTCTCTACTGTCCACTCTGCCTGTCAAAAATAAAATAAATAAAAATATATATATATATAAGATCAATTATATCAATAAGAAAATAAAGGAAATATAAATGGCCATGTCAGAAACATAGACAGTTCAATGCATCAATGGTTGAGGATTGAATTATACTTATAGGAACCATAGATAAGTTTTAGTACTATAGCTAGAAGATAGAGTGGATGCAAAAAGAATTGTTCATATGTGTGATTATCTTTCAATCCCTCGCTGAGTTTACAATTAGGTCTGGCTAGAAATGACAGAAAATCTAAAATTACAATGGCTTAAAAATCACAGATCCTTGGTTCTTTCTTTTTTATTTTTAAAGATTGTATTTATTTATTTGAGAAGTACAGTTACAGAGAGAGAGAGGGATAGACAGAAAGAAAAGTCTTTCATATGCTAGTTCACTCCTAAAATGGCCACCAGGGCTGGAACTGAACCAATCTGTAGCCAGGAGCCAGGAGCTGCTTCTGGGTCTCCCAAGCAGGTGCAGGGGCCCAAACACTTGCGCCATCTTCCATTGCTTTCCCAGGCCATCAGAAGAGATCTGGATAAGAAGAGGAGCAGCTGGGACACAAACTTGTGCCCACATGGCATGCCGGCACTGCAGGCAGAGGCTTAGCCTACTAAGCCACAGTGCTGGTCCAGTTTATTTTTGTTTTAAATACAGTCTAGAATTTTGCAGTCCTGGAATGATAAAGCAGCTCCATAACTGTAAGATACCTGTGCTATTTCTATGATATTGCTCTTCCATCTTGAACACATCAACTTCAACCTCCTTGTTCAACACTGCTACATGAGCTCCAGCCATTGTGGTGATAGTCTAGCCAGCAGAAATTAGGAAAGATGAAAAATGATTTACCAACTCCTTTTAGAATCAGACAATCATACTTTTGATTACATATTTTTAAGCATGGGCATAGTTTGCTGAAAAAAGAAACTAAAATTAACAATGTTTATATAGAGTAGTCAGATGCCTATTTAACACAAAGGGTTTTCTTTCTTACCAATGACAAGCAGATATTTGGGGAATTCTATAATTCTTTGCCACAACATTCAATAGCTTTCTATTATTTGGGAGAAATTTTGTTGGTTGATGGCTTTAGAAACAAAAATGAGATCTGGGGGATACCATTATTGATATGATTGGACATTAAGCTGAAATCAACTTGGGGAGAAGGGTTTTTAATTCCATAATAAAAGATGAGTCTATTTGATGTAACATATCATACTTGAACACTTTTATAGCCAGATCTTGCATAATATATTATTGATATTTATTTTTTCAAAATACAATTGAGATTCAAATTTCCATATATTATTTATATAGGCATGTCAAAATCCAAATGTCTACACATGTTCTCTAGTAAACACTACCAATATGAGAATAGAAAAAAATTTTTCAAAACCCACACCTGGGGCCAGTGTTGTGGTATGGCAGGTAAGTCCATCACCTGTGATGTTGACATTCCACATGGGCATCAGTTTGAGTCTGGCTGCTCCACTTCTGATCCAGAAACCTGCTAATGTGCCTGGGAAAGCAGCAGAAGCTGACCCAGGTGTTTGGGTCCCTGTACTCATGTGGGAGAACCAGAGGAAGCTCCTGGATCCTGGTTTCAGTCTGGCCCATCTGTGGCTGTTGTGGCCATTTGGGGAGTGAACCAGCAGATGGAAGATCCTTTTCTCTCCTGTTTCTCCCTCACTGTAACTCAGTCTTTTAAATAAATTAAATAAATCTCTTTTTTTTAAAAAAAAAAAAAAGCCTACACCTATCACATGACCAGGAGACAGAGAATATCCCAACTACAATTTACATGTATGTACGGAAATATTCTGAAGCCAATAGATCTAGTTACAAGCCCAGTACGGAGCTAATAGGTAGAGACTGCAACGAAAAGAGAAGACAGCGAAGGGGGCTTAGTATGACACTGATCTTGCATAACATTAACTCCAGACAAAGGGAGTCCCACTACAAGTGAGGGAACACCAAAGACAGGACCATGATTTGACAGATCAGGACATTAAAAGGAAAAGCACTGAAAATTCCCAAGACCAGAGGCTGGGATCTCATTCAGACACTATTTCCTAGGTGCAGGGCAACTGTGAAGGCTTAGTAATAAACAGTAAACAAGAAAGGGGCAGTGAAAATTAAGGGTCCTGCCAAAACAGAAACAAATTATGAAACAAGAAGATATACCAACACTACCCTAAAGTACAAAAAAGAAAGCAATATTGATTTTAGAAACTGTACCTCCTGATACTGACACAAAAAAATACATTTCAGCTAAAAAATCTTGTAATGCACACAGATCACTACACATACCTGTTACTGTTGGCCCAGAAAATATAAGACATTTCACAATGAACAGAATGACTCATATGTCATTTAAAGCAAATACAAGAAGAAAATAGAAATGGTAGTCATAATATATCAACTGACAAACATTGCCACAAAAGCCTCCCATGAAATAGATGAAAATAAGAAACTCATCAGCTGAAGTTAAACATTGCTAGACATGTCCAGATAGCAAAACAAAATCTGAATTAGGAATTAAAATTTTGAACACAAACAGGGAGAGAAAAAAGAGAAAGATGGAGAATAGACTGGAGAGAAGAAAGATGACAGGATGAGAGAGAGAGAGAGCAAACAAATGGAAAAAACATACCAAGTATTGATGCATTCTCTGGCACTGACCCTTGAACATTTTCTGTGGATTTGAAATTTATTCAAATAAAATATTGGGGGTAGCTGTTCAACATAGCAGTTAAGACACTGTTCAGGATGCCTACATCCCATATTGGAGTTCCTGAATTTGAGTCTTAGCTTTGCCTCCAATTTCAGCTTCCAGATAATGTGCAACCTGGGACGTAGTTGGTGATGGATCAAGTAGTTTATTCCCTGCCAACCGTGGGAGACCCAGATAGAACCCTGTATTTTGCAGGCATCTAGGGGAGTGACCCAGCAGATGGGACATCTTTATCGAACTCTCTGTCTTTCAAACAGAATAAATAGATCGTAAGTATTTCTAAAAGTAGACAAAAAGCTGTAGTAGACACCAAAGTATTTAATCACTACTATGTACCATCCACTATGATAGGGACTGGATCTATGGAGGATTTTTGATCTACTAGAGATTTAAAAAAACAGCATGATTTTCTTCTTGGGATTGTATCTGTGAGGTACATGAGGTCTGTTTTTTTAAAATATTAATTAAATTAAAAATAATGGGAGATAAATGTACAAATATTAATCAATTAAACTTAGACATGAAAATATGTCTCCTGATTATGGAATAGGTTATGCAGGAAAATCCCAGATTCTGAGAAAGACCATAAGGACATGGGTTGGTTATCTCACTTACGTTGGGAAGTTAGACATATTTTTCCAGAATATGTGGCATTTGGCATGAGACCCATGGAGTAAATAGTTTAAGCAGCAACAAATTAAGAAAATTCCAGCATAAGGAATGGCATCCATGAGTACCCTTGTTATGCCCAGTTCAATTGTCGCCAAAGACCACCAAGGAGCCAATACTGCTGTAAAGTGCACGAGAGTTTTATTGCAGGTCCGGGCCCGGACTCTCAATCAACACCGATGCAGCAGGTCTGAATTGAGAGCCTCAACCCTTCAGTTAACAGGGTTTTTATAGGGTTTTCAGAGACACTCTATTCATTATGGTACCATTTAGCAAATCATCTCATCCTGCAGGAAATTTAAAGGACATCTCTTAAAATTGATTAGTGCATCCAGTGGCTGGAATGGACCTACTAAAGGTGGTTGGATGGCTTTGGGGTTGATGCCTTTTGAATTGATTGGCCCAAGCATAGGGTCCGAGTGCTGGGGTGTACGTGCTGAACTGCAGGGTTTCAGGAAGATATTAATGACCTTATCTGCCCTGAGAAGACACCAGGAACTCTAGGTATTTCTCTGTTATCTAATATCTAACAGCTAATTGGCTGTTGCTAGGAGAGTTTATTGCAAGGGGAGTTCATTTATTTACTTTTAGGAGCTTCTGGCTTAGGGTTCAGGGCCTGGTCAGGCCCAAGTTACAAAATGGAGGCCAAATTTAAAGTAGTTGCACCTTGATCCAGGCTCAGGTCTCACACCCTGCATTAAGTAAAAAGCTAAAAAAGAGTTTGTCAGTATGGAACATCAAGACTTTGTGACTTGTAGGGATGGAATAATGCATTTTGCATTGTGATGTGGACAGAAACCTTTGGGGATCAGGAACAGTAAGCTATGGCTTTAATGTTAGCTTGGATATCATGGTCCCCAGAGGCATATGAGTGAAAGCTTTGTTCTTTCACTGAATGATTTCATTTCTTTTGAATAAATACTAAGTAGTAGGATTGCTGGGCCATAAGGAATTTCTACTTTTAACATTTTTGAGGTACTTTAAAACTGTTTTCCATAATGACTGTACTAACTCACTTCTCTACAATAGTGTACAAGGACTCTGTTTTCTTCATGTGTCCACTGTAACTTGTTGTCTTGTCTTTTTTTTAAAAAAAATTATTGATTGATTTGAAAAGCAGAGTGACAAAGAGAGACAGAGAGAAAGAATTCTTTCATTAAATGGTTCATCCCCCCAAATGCTCACAATAGCCAAGGTTGGGCCAGACCAATGCCAAAAGCCAAGAACTCCATCTAGATCTCCCATTTGGGTGACAGGACCAACTATCTGAATCAGCACCTGCAGGGTACATATTTGCAGTAAGCCAGATTGGAAGAACTTAAGCACTCCAATATGGGATGCTCTATCCCAAAATTATGGGCCCAGCATTGCTGATTTTTGCATGTTGACTTTATCCTGCAACCTTAATGAATTCATACATTAGTGCTAATGGTTTTTTGGTAAAGTCTTTGGTATTTTCTATATGTAAAATATATCATTTGTGAACAGTGACAATTTTACTTCCTCCCATCTGAATTGGATGCCCTTTATTTCTTTCTTTTGCCTAAATTCTCTGAGGAAGATTTCTAGTACTATAATGAATAAAAATGGTGAAAGTAAGCACCACTATTTTGTTCTGTATCTTCGAGAGAAAGCCTTTAGCTTTTCCCTATTCAGTAGGTTACCTGTTCCCCTGTTATACATGGCCTTTGAAATTAATTGCTTTTAATAGTGCTCAGTAGCCCTATTCAAGACTTTAGAACCAAAATAATACAGGGGAAATGCCATGTTGTAAAAATAGTTTCCTTAAATGGAACAGCCAGACGTCAGAATCAAACACAAATGCTCATATGAAATTGAAAATCTGTAGATCCCTGAGAGACTTCCCTTATGCTTTCTAAATTTAAAGTGGTTAATTTATCATTCTATAAATACATTTAGCTACAGTTCATTCATATGCCTTACAGGCTCCATGAGCATTTCAGCTCAGGGCTTTAGTGAGTATATAAGCTATAAGATTAAATAACTTACATAGATTTTTTTTTTTTACTTTTAGAATTGAGTGGGTCAAAAATCTTGGGTACATATTATTTAATGCATATCATTTCGTAGAAAAGACTTATAGGAAAATGTCATTAATAGGTATTCTAAATTGGGCATTCCTGCCTTCCTGATGTATATTTAATGGCACAACAACAGAATAATAGTTTACCTGAGTAATGAAAATACAAAGCTCTTTAGAACAAAAAAAGTAAAAGTAGTTAGCAAGGCTTATGGTCTGGCTCTTTCAGGACACTAGCATAAAATTGTGCTTATTTTGAAAGGCAGTGCCTTATTCATATTAAATGAGAGGAAACATCTGGATAGTGATTACATAACCAGTTGGGAAGGAGCACCACCAAGACTCCAAAGGATGTGGGAGGCATGTATGTCCATGCCTGTCATGTGACTGATGACTGGCCCACTGAGTATCTTACTAGGCACAGAATGGATACTTTTTCACTGAGATACACTTTTTAAATCAGTAAATGATTGGTTTCATTTACTGTTTTTTTTTTAATTTCAGTATCACATATTCACTAAATTGTATAACAAAAATCTTTTTGCATACCTGTGATCAGACAGGCACTGTGGTTGAAATGAGAATGTAAATAGCCATAGAGAAGATCATAGCCTAGTAGGAGAGACTGACAAATATGTTCCAATTTGTACAAGTAATGAGAGTATTATTACATTTACATAATTGACAAGTAATATGACAAAATGGAGTTTCAGGGGATTTGGTTTTGCTAGAAACTGCGATGGATTATGGAAGAATTCAGGATGTAGGATCATATTTGAGTTCAAACTGGTGAAACGTGAAATAGGTTGAATATCCCTGGAGTTTCCCTTTCTTTTGTGAAAAGAATATAGCTGATGGTATGAGATTATAACGTATCCAGGGACATTTAAGGTAGGGGTAAATGAAACAGCCTGAAAATCATCTAACAATTAACACTGTAAAAGCTCAGACAGGGAGGTCAATGCTGTGATCTGAAGTGATGATTGAGTAGCTGAAGGGAAAGTCAGGCAAATTTGAGAAACGTTATCCTTGCTTTAGTTCATTCACATCCATGGAGACATGAAGGCTCAATAGCAGGTCAAATCCACAATACTTTATAATAAATAACACTGATGGTTCCAAGAACTTAGCTGAGTCATTGATCTCGGGCTTGGATCATGTGTGTCTTATTAGGATAGAACCATCTATTGGGTAGATGTGAACTTGAAACAAGACTATAAAGATGCCCAACAAGAGTAGGGTCAGAGGAAATCTTGAACAATTTCCCGAAGAATGACAGTGTCAGTGATCACTTGTGTACCACATAAACTTCTCCGGAAGGACCCTAGGTTCTTTCACACCTCTTACCCTTCTAATTAAAGATGTTCACTTGGATCTCAGAACAAAATATTTCTTTGCTTGTTGTCCATAGCTTTACTGAGATACAGTTCATTTATCATACAGTTTGGTCACTTAAAGTATAATATCTAAAATCATCCAGGATGTCCATCACCTGATGATTGGATAAAGAAAATACTGTCTCTATATATTTACATATGATATATATATATGACATATACATGATGGAATACTACTAAGCTATAGAAAAGAATGAAAACCTGAATTTTGAAAAAAAAAAATGGATGCAACATCATCATTATTCTTAGTGAGATAAACCAGATCCAAAAAGACAAATACGACATGCTTTGTCTGATTTGTGATAACTAATACATAGATTTTAAACATACATATGAATGAAATTGACATCTTTGGATTTGAATACTGTTTATAGCACTTTTCTATATTCCTGCTGAACAATGGCATTTCCATTTTTTACTTGTTAAACTCTATTTATTGGAGCACTATGCCTTCTGGCTATATACTAAATTAAAGTATGTTATTAAAAAAATTAAAAAGAGAAGGAAGGAAGGAGGAAGGAAGGGAAGTATTATATTCCTAAAATTATAACTATGAACTACATGAAATCCATTTTTATATCAATAAAAGTCTTTAAGTATATACTATTACAAAAATAAAATGTACTCTTTTTGGTATATTATTTTTTAAAATTATGGTCTCAAATATATCATAAAATTAGTCACTTGAGGCCCTTCTAAGTGTACAATTCAGGGCATTAATTACATTCACAATGTTATACTACCATCAACATTATCTATTTCTAAAATAATTTAAACAATTTATTTATAAATTAGATTCTTAGGGTCACAGCAAATGCATGGTAATTGCTACAACTCAGTTCTTATGTTAATGTGACATTAATACAAGAAGACAGATTAAATGCAGTTCGTAGATAAAATTCTAAGAATATAATGATGCTCCTTCTTTTCAATACAATCCCATCAAGGTTGCATGTACCAATGCCATCTCACTAGTCCAAGTGATCAATTTCAGTTCACAACTGATCACACTGATAGGTCTAAGAATCAAAGGGATCACACAAAGAAGACTAGTGTCTGCGAATACTAACTGATGGAATAAAAACGGGAGAGAACGATCTAACATGGGAAGTGGGATACACAGCAGGCTCATAGAATGGCAGATGTCCTAAACAACACTCTGGCCTCAGAATCAGCCCTTAAGGCATTTGGATCTGGCTGAAGAGCCCAGGAGAGTATTTTAGGCATGGAAAGCCAAGACACTCTGGCAAAAAAAAAAAAAAAAAAAAAAAAAAAAAAAAAAAAAAAACCACAAAAAAACAAAACAAAACCACCAAAACCTAAATGAAAGATCTCTGTGAGTGAGATCCCAGTGGATCCTGCCTTTGGCCTGGCTCAGACCATTTGTTGTGGCCACTTGGAAAGTGAACCAGTGGATGGAAGATCTCTCTCTCTCCCTCTCTCACCTTGCCTCCCTCCCTCCCTCTCTCTTCCTCTGTGTATGGGATGTGTGTGTGTGTGTGGGGGGGGGTCTCCCACTCTGTGTCACTCTGCCTTTTAAAGAAATAAATAAATATCTTTTTTAAAAAGGAATTAGAGGTGAGACTCAATCCCAGATTCTCTTTGATAGGGATGCAGTCAACCCAAGTGGCAGAATCGTGTGCCACAATGCCCACCACTCCATAATCTTTTGATGAACACTGGGTTACTTCAACCTTTTGACTATTGTGAATAATGGTGCTATAAACATTGGTATATAAGTCAGAAAATACATTTGTATTATTGTTATTAGTACTCTAAATACATGGATTAGCAGATGAGGAGTTAAGCAATTTTAAGATCAAAGAAGAAATAATAAGCTGGAATAGCATCTAAAGATTATATTCCATTGCAATCTATTTTTAATAGAAAACTTTTATTTAATAAATATAAATTTCAAACTTTTGGATTATAGTGGTTCTTCGCCCCATAACCACCACCCCCACCCGCAAACCATCCTATCTCCACTCCCTCTCCCATCCCATTCTTCATTAAGATTCATTTTTAATTAGCTTTATATACTTCTATTTTTAAGAGTGACTGCTAGCTCTATACCAAATATTTAACTACATTTTGACCTAGGATACCTAGGTTGAAATTAATTGGAGTTCCATATTATACAGCAGAGGCAAAACACAGAATGGAAACCTGTATAAATATAGTTGAGTAACTACCCATACGGGTGAGAAGGCACCTCTAAATCAGTGTGTTCTGTGACTATTTTCAAATAGTTTTTTATATATGGCATAATTAATATCACTTGATGAAAACATCAGCATAATACTTTCAATACCTGCAATATCTATATTTTATAAAATAAAAGTTGATTGCTAGCTGGTTCTAGTTAGTTGTATACAAAACCAAAAAAGTAATAGGAGTATGAGAATTGTGGAAAGAACATCAAATTGTATGGTACTTTTCTGAAAATCAGTTCTGATAGACATCTATACTCACTGATTTGCTTTTCTGATTGGCTTAAGGTTCAGAACATTATGACAAAAGTAAATAACTGGGACTAGCTTTGGAAGCACCATTATCTCAGTGTCCTTTTCTGATCACCTAATCAGGATTCACATACTAATAAGTAAGCAAAATCAGACGTTGGCATTTTAAAGAAAAGAGAAACAGAGAGAAGCTTAAATTAAATATAATTTTAAATTAACATCAAGTTAATGGATTGACTATGGTGAAAAATGAGCTATCTTTAAGTAATGTTTATTTAAGTTGTGCCATAATGCTATAAGTTAAATGTCCTACGAAAGTCATTGTATACACTAATGGATTTTAAGCATTTGTTTGTAAAAATCTGGTCCTTCCTTCCCTTGTGAAGAGTCAGGTTTGAGTTCATCTCAAAGCAACACACACTTCCAGAAAGATAGAAAATCAGTTAACATAACCCGATGCCATGATGGCATAATGCTTTCCAGACTTCTGACGAGTATTTTAAACCTAGAAAAAAACTTTGCTGGTGTAATCTTAGAAACACATATACAGAAGTAATAATTCAATAAAATACAATTTATTCTTTGATTACACAAAATTATGGATCATTTGGCCCTGTGTTTATGTTTGGCTCTGTGTACGTGTACGTGTGTGTATATGTGTGTGTGTGTGAGCTAGACTATGTGGGTCAACTCAGTGATTAGTCTTACTGGCCCTGTCACCTTGAGTAAGTTATCTCCATTCCTTGGGTTCTACAATAAAATAGGATACATAAGTAAAAAAAAAAAAAAGAAACTAGAACTTTAATATTTTGAAGATTAAATGAAATAATGAAACTTACATGTGTTATGCGTAATAAACAGTAAGACAATATCAGCTATTATATTTATTTTTCAAAAATATTCATTATATTTAAAATAGGTATTAAAGAAATACATCATTAGATATTATACTAGCCACTGTCTTTAGAAACAGTTGAGAAAGATGACCAGGACTAGATGTATGTTGGAAACAGGTGTTTGAGATCATTGTACATTTGAAGACATAAAATGCCATACAGCTCCCATTAGAGAAATCCATTTCTACCCTTGGAATTCTTTACTAGGATTGTTTATAAACTGTGAAAGGATTTAGATCCTCCATGAATTTTAAAATGAACAATGAGGGGCTAGCACCGTGGTGCACTGGGTTGGTTCTCTGCCTGTGGCACCAGCATCCCATATGGGCACCAGTTCTAGTCCCGGTGGCTCCTCTTCCAGTTCAGCTCTCTGCTGTGGCCTGGGAGGGCACTGGAGAATGGCCCAAGTGCTTGGGGCCCTGTACCCACATGGGAGACTGGGAGGAAGCTCCTGGCTTCGGATCGGCGCAGCTCCAGCTGTTGCGGCCATTTGCAGAGTGAACCAACAGAGGGAGGACCTTTCTCTCTGTCTCTCTCTCTCACTGTCTGTAAACTCTACCTGTCAAATAAATAAATAAAAAATCTAAAAAAAAAACAAAAAAAAAAAAAAACAAAAAAAAAAACAATATCCTAGCACCAAACATTTTGACTTCAGCTCTCTCATTCCCACCAGAGTAACTAATCCTTCTTTCTTTACTACCTTTTTTTTTTTTCTATCAGTGTATCTGAACAAAAAAATAAACAAGTCCCATCTCCTCAAAAGGAAAACCCAAATCCTAAGATCAATTTATGGTTTTAAGACATTCAGTATTATTTTTCTTTTTTAACATTGTGATTTTATTGCTCAATTGTAAAGTGTTTATTAAGAAAATCCCATAGTTCCTTTGTATTTAAACCTGTAAGGATTTATCTAACTCTGTAGATATACTCTGTGTTAGTCTTTTTAAATATTCACAGATAAATTGAGCAGAGAAAAATGGGACCAGTAGCTCTGAAAAAATTTGTAAAACCACTGATCTTCCCAAAATATATTTAACAATGTGGGTGGGAAGGAGGATCGTGTAGGGAGTATTATTATGCTCTTAAATTTGTATGTATGAATTACAAGAAATTTGTTTATCATATACAAATAAAAAACAATAACAAAAACAAAAATACATATTTAACAAAAATCTCCTTAAGTTTTGCTTTTCATTACATAGAAGAAATTTTTTTTCTTTCCATTCATTTCTATTCCCCTTCTCAATAATTGCAGAAGCTCAAAGAGAAAAGTGGGGCAGGATATAATTAAGAAAGGAAAACAAACAAACAAAAACAAAATAAAAAAAACAAACCTCCATTCTAGGTGATAACTGTTGAAGAAAAACTTCAACAAAAAGATTTAACAATGAAAAATCTAAGAGAGGGAGCTCCAGAACTATCCTTACAAGGCATTTTGAAGAAGTTCAGAAAGATGTTTCAAAACACACATTCACATAAACCTTAAATCATATTGCTTTTAAAATTTGTAGTAAAATCAAGATATATTCAAGTGTTTGCTTTGTACAAATTAAATACAAAGGACATGAAGTCAATGAAAAATGAGTACTTAGATATAAAGATATCCTTTAAAGCTTATAAGCTAACATATTTATGAAAATGCCATAAATCAAATCTGGACATATGACTTTAAATAGAATTCATCTGAGACTGGATATATCCTGTAAAAATGGGAAATGGGCAATTTTTATGCTCTGTGCCACATTTTCTCTTCATTTTATAGTAATCCTAATGCTCTTTTCTATACAAATATCCCCATGAAAAAAGCTCTTATTAGTGTAATTTGAAATACCTGTCTCAGGAGTGTCTGGAGGATAGGGCTTGGAATTAATAATAGAGTCTATTACTACTGAGAGAAAACTAATAAGATTGACTGTGTGTGCTCACATGCGCATCTTCATGCTTGCAAAATGGTGAGTGGAGGAAATATGCCCTTGAAATCAGAATAGATATTTATGCGCTTCACTTCCAGTGTTAAGCTCTTTATTTATCAAGAGATTAATGCTCAAGATGAGCTAATGGAGTTGTGTTTGATTACATGAACATTTTTCTTGATGGGTGTGCTTGGTGGTTTTCATGAGAGCAAGCAAGAATTATACGGCTTTTCAAGGTCCCTTCTAAACAGGGTCAAACTTCCCAAACATAATTTCTAACGATTTTGATCTTTGATCTCAAGTCCAAGCACCATTGTGACTCTGCAGTCCTGGAAATGCTAAGACAATTGTCCAATGAGTATTATTTGTCACCATATTCCCTGCCTGTGCTTCTGATTTTAATCTTCAAATATAGACAAAGAAATAACAATGTGCAGCAAATTTTGAGCGGAAACACCAGACCACATGTGTGCCAAGCGTGTAACCACAAATCCCAGGCCTGATGTGTGAGAATATTAATTATGTAAGCCATTCCAGATAATTTGATCACATCATACAGAAGACTGTAGTGATTTACTATTTGAATGCAGATGCATCCCCCTCCTTGTAGTAACTAATAGAGTACAAAACATGTAATGTGTATGAATGAAATGATGTTTTGAGAATTGATTATTGCTTACAGCCCCTGTCTCTATTGTTAAGGAACAGTGTTTTGTTTTTTTTTTCTCCTTACCATTTATTGAATTCTTTAATTCCTGGAGAGTTAAGCGTATGATTATAAAATAAAATGAAATTATGTCATTGTAAAAATAAGAAAGAGAGGGGGCAGGAGGGACGGTAGGGTAGGAAGTATCACTATGCTCCTAAATCTGTACATATGAAATACACAAAATTTGTTTACCTTATATGAATTTTAAAAATTGAAAAAAAAGGCAAAGGCTAATTCAATAATTTCTTCTTCTCAGCCTTTGTCTTCCGCAGCCATGGTTTCAGAGAGGGAAATTGAAATGTGTAGAGAAATTATTGAGCTGGTTTTATCCCAGCTGCTTTAGTTTTTTGTTTTTCAGACATATCTAAGGTCCTCTGAGGTCACTGTTTTCATTTTCTGAACCCCAGAAGGAGCAATTGGAAAAGGCTTAGAACAGCATGGGAACTGTTCCAAGAGTAATGCTGTGAGCATACATTTGTCCTGCCTGTGAGTGAGGTTTCGCCTCCACCTACACTCTGAGGGGGCAGCTGTGATGTCCCGATGGCATGAGAAAAATCAATATGCATGGCAATCTGGTGTTATACCCATGAGACCACTTAGGTAAGATATGCTATGTGCCATTCTTGGGGCACATACGAGGGCTGCCACCAGCAACAATTACTCAAGGGAAGGAATGATGATTGTAACAGAGGAATATCTGTTTCCCAACATCTTTATGTCTCTCTCTTCTTTTGCTTCAAGAAGTCTTATTTATCTTTCTGCCACCTTTCCTATTGTTTTTATGACATATCTGGGTATTCATTAGAAAAGAGGTTTGGGAGTGGGAAGCTAATTTGCTGACTGAAATAATAGAAATTACAGGATTCCCTTCTGAAGTAAGGTTTAGGTAATGGCACTTAATGGCATCTCACCAGTGAATGTGAACCATCATAATCCTTTTTTTTTTTTTTTTTTGACAGGCAGAGTGGACAGTGAGAGAGAGAGACAGAGAGAAAGGTCTTCCTTTTGCCGTTGGTTCACCCTCCAATGGCCGCCGCGGTAGGCGCGCTGCTGCCGGCACACCGCGCTGATCCGATGGCAGGTGCCAGGTGCTTCTCCTGGTCTCCCATGGGGTGCAGGGCCCAAGGACTTGGGCCATCCTCCACTGCACTCCCGGGCCACAGCAGAGAGCTGGCCTGGAAGAGGGGCAACCGGACAGGATCGGTGCCCCGACCGGGACTAGAACCCGGTGTGCCGGCGCCGCAAGGCGGAGGATTAGCCTAGTGAGCCGCGGCGCCGGCCCTATAATCCTTTTACGGTGCTGTGAAGAACTCCTTCCAAAGTGGAGGCACACAGTGTGCATTCCCAGGTGAAGAGGCAACAGAAGGATTTTTAGAATCATTGAGTGCCTTGGGGTAGACAGGCAGAGGAAACAGTTTCTTCTTATTTAGGGCTGCCTGGGGTTAATTCTTTTCTTAACTTATGTGGTCTGCAGACAGTGACTAGGTGATGATGCACTTTGATGCCTATAGGTTGAGCATTTTTCTTCAGGAAAGCCTGCTCACAGCAGAAGCCTCGTTTCTTCTCTGTTCCTAGCCTTGCATGCTCATGTCATAGACTAATGGCATTGTGTCACTTTAGACAGTGTATGAGCATGACACCAATCATACAGACTGCTTCTACTGGGGTTTGGTAAACTCTATGGGCTTTTTCTTTTTCCCTGGGCAGACACATAATGAGGGAGTCTGCTTCTCTGGTTTGTAAGGGGTGGTCAGATAAAAGAAAAAAAAAAACAAAGTAGTGCTGGATATCTCAAAACTCAAGATTTCTCATCCATAGAAGGTATTCAATGTGTACTTATTATATGAATGAAGGTTCTAACAAAGTCTCCACCACTTACTTTGAATAAAGACCAGAGACAGAGCATGTCTTATGGAATGAGGGCAGTATACATTGGTATATAATGGCCAAGGTTACATTAGGGTGGCAGACCCTTGTCCACTCCTTGTCCTTAAGGGGTAGTTTTATTACTGCCAGTTAATTAAGATGAGGTGAAGCAGCATGGTGAGACCTGAGCCTGGATCAAGGTGTAACTATGTTAAATTAGGCCTCCATCTTGTAACTTGGGCCTGAGCAGGCCCTGAACCCTAAGCCAGAAGCTCCTAAAAGTAAATAAATGAACTTCCCTTGCGATAAACTCTCCTAGCAACAGCCGATTAGCTGTTAGATATTAGATAACAGAGAAATACCTAGAGTTCCTGGTGTCTTCTCAGGGCAGATAAGGTCATTAATAGCTTCCTGAAACCCTGCAGTTCGGCATGTACACCCCAGCAGCTCAGCACGTACACCCCAGCAGCTCGGACCCTATACTTCGGCCAATCAATTCAAAAGGCATCAACCCCAAAGCCATCCAACCGCCTTTAGTAGGTCCGTTCCCACCACTGGATGCACTAATCAATTCTAAGAGATGTCCTTTAAATTTCCCTCAGAATGAGATGATTTGCTAAATGGTACCATGATGTATAAAATTTCTCTGAAAACCCTATAAAAACCCTATTAACTGAAGGGTTGGGGCTCTCAATTCAGACCTGCTGCATCGGTGTTGATTGAGAGTCCAGGCCTGGACCTGCAATAAAACTTTAGTGTGCTTTACAGCAGTATCGGCTCCTTTAATCTAAAATATTGGAACAAAGTAGAGGGATTCTACTATGTACTACTAAAAATACATGTGCCATTTTGGTTGTCACTGCTTTTTGATCTATGGTACAATTTCTTATAATTTTTAAAATTGTGAAACAATTTATATATGTAAAAATATATGTAACATACATACATTGCTAAGTGGAATAATATAAGTCTTGTCTACCCAATCCTCAACTTAAGAAATGGCATATTTCCAATAGTGCCAAAGTCACCTTTGTGATAACCCTGGTATTTCCACTGCTTTTTCCTAAGAGTTAAATGTAAGAGGGGTATTCTCTATATAAATTTATTTGTAATTCTGTTCTGTATTAGAGAATGGAAACAAACTGGTTCTTGAAAAAAAGTGCCACTTTTTCAATGTAGAGGGACAGAGGATCTAGGGAGATGATAGTACCATAAAACTTAGCCATGTAATAAGGAGTGCCCCCAACCAGACTTAGCTTTATTATTTTTTTACAGATAAATTATAGCTGTAATTCATTGCAGATAAAGTTTCCTCTTGAATTTTAACACTTTATTCAAAAGTTTTGTGAAGTTTGTTTGGTAAACTCCAGTCAGAAACACAGAATAATATAATGTAACAGATCATCTTTCTTATTTGTCCACAATTTGGGACATTTTCATTTTCTCAGGATTTCACATAATTAAAATAATTTGTATAGTTTAGGATAAGTGCATTTAGACATTCTCACCTTTAAGTTTATGAAAGGTAAAAAAATTTTTTATCCAATTAAATCTCAGTGATCTGTGTTTGTTGAAACAAACATGTCTAATTTTTGTGATCTTTTAAATTATAAAGCTGGCTAATAGCTATACTACCTGGATAATTATTAACCGTTTTGGCAGATGGGAATGTAACACAGAGAAATTAAGTATGTACAATATATTCTGCAAATGTGTGATGTTAAATTGTTTTGTTTTTGTTTTGTTTTGTTTTTTTTTGACAGGCAGAGTGGACAGTGAGAGAGAGACAGAGAGAAAGGTCTTCCTTTTGCCGTTGGTTCACCCTCCAATGGCCGCCGCGGTAGCGCGCTGCGGCCGGCGCACCGCGCTGATCCGATGGCAGGAGCCAGGTGCTTCTCCTGGTCTCCCATGGGGTGCAGGGCCCAAGGACTTGGGCCATCCTCCACTGCACTCCCGCGCCACAGCAGAGAGCTGGCCTGGAAGAGGGGCAACCGGGACAGGATCGGGGCCCGACCGGGACTAGAACCCGGTGTGCCGGCGCCGCAAGGCGGAGGATTAGCCTGTTGAGCCACGGCGCCGGCCGTGATGTTAAATTGATGTCCTGAGATGACTTTCTAAAGATGTGGTTAATGCTAGGTGGTTATCAGCTAAACTTATGATGTCAGGCATCATATATGCCTACTTTAATAAAGTAGCACATATTTATTTAACAAATAGCTATTTCCTAGTACTGTACAAAGCTCTGAGGATTCAAACATCTAGAAAGAGCTGTTGAATTCAAGCATGACCCCATTTTTTATGGCATTTATCCAGTAGTCATTTTCATGATTTAAGAAATACATATGCAAAACTGTCCTTCGGTTTTTAATTGTAGCAATTGTAAGTGGGAAATACTAAAGAGAAGTTGGTCAACTTCCTATGTAGTGTTTAACAAAAAAAAAAACAGAAACAATGCCTTGATTGATAAGCCTTTCCTAATCAGATCTCACATTTATTTTCTTTAAATATCCAAGCAGATCATCCTTCCAGACTCTGGGTCTTCCCTTTAATGATCCCAACATCTGAACTACCACGTTCCTTACCGCTAGGCTCAGATTCTTTTGTTATTACCAATAAATGCATTTCAAATGCAAATATCATCCCTCAAGGGCTTCCTTCAAGGTGTCAGCTTGCACAATCTGGGACTTGAATTTCAACAGCCTTTTGAACCAACCAGGACCAACAATCTATTTGTTTTATCACATTTTTACTGCATCTTATCCACAGATATATTCTCACTTCCCACTATACCAAGCTTACATTTCATGGACAGATATTATGATCACTCCTGAACACAGGTCTCCAACTCATGCCAGGCTCCCTCTTTAAATTAGCTAATGTATAACCCTAGTTAAATCTATATACCTGCCTACTTCATACACGCATCCATGCAGCCAAAAATGGAAGGAGGAAAATGATAACTATAATGATTAGTTGATCTCACTCTAAATTTATGATAGCAAAATGGGTCTGATTATTTGACAACATCTCTTTATCTAGCATAGGCTGTCTTCTAGATGCTTCTTTCTTTTATCTCATTTTTCCAACAGTGCATATTACCCTTCAATTCCTACTTTAAGTTTATGAGCTTAGCTATCTGTTCATCTAGGAAAAGAAGCCATTGGAAAAGAACTTGCACATATTCCCAAACCACATATACAATCTCATATGCTTGTGTTTTCTACCCATGTGCAATCTCATATGCTCTAGCTTTTCTCCTAATTGCAGATGAGCTATAATGCGGCATCTACATGAGTCCAGTCCCTGAACTTACATGGTGAATTGTAATTTCCCTAACTTAAAAGAAGGACACTACTCCTTTCTTTTTATTGCATCATCTTCTTTTCCTTGTAATCAATTACTGTCATCTGCAAACAAACGTGCTTCTGTCTGCTGTCAGTGTTCCCTTTCTTCAGGTTTACTCTGAACACTTAAGCCTATCTAATATGCAAAATGCATTCAATTTATTATCTTGTTGAATTCACAACCCTTCTAATGGACTATAAGTTCCACAAAGACAGCTTTTTTTTTTTTTACTCTTTTTAATATTACTTTTTTTCGCAACATATAAGAGTGCCTGCTACATAGCATGACCTCAATACTTTGCCGAATGAATAAAAAACAGGCACAATTCAAATGACACTTTCCATGAGCCAAGAGTGTGATAAATAAAATTTGCAGCGTTCTCAGTCAATTCACACATTGATGTCATGAAATAGGGATCTGAACACTTGTTTCACAAATGAACAAATTTAGCTGCAGAAAGGAAAATTAACTTGCTTTTTCTAAGAGCATGGGCAAATTGGAATTAATATCCAGTACTAACTAATCCTGAAGCTCATAGTCTTAATTACTACAATTCAGATAATGTACAACATTACCAGTGTTTTCATGTCACTCTCATTCCCCTTGTCCATTCAGAAATTTGGAAAATAATGTTCTAGGTTCTTTTTTTATAATGTCAATTTATACCTATATTAATTTTTATAGCTTCTGTGACAAATTATGAAAATTTAGTGAATTAAAAGGGCACAAACATTATCTTACAAATCTGGGTGTTAGAAATCTGAAACTGGGTCTGTAGGACAACAACCTAGGTGTCATGTACTTTCTCAAAGTCCCAGAGGAGAATCCATTTCTTTGTCTTTTTCCAGCCTCTAGAGGACCTACATTCCCGAATTGATGGCCACTTTCTACCACTCAAAGGCACACTGGTTGATTTAAATTTTCTTAAGCTGTATCACTAAGATTTTGATGCTGCTGCTTCCTTCTTGTAAAGACTCCTGTGATTAAATCAGATCCATGGACAATCAGGAATAATCTCTCCCAGTGTGAGATCCTTACTTTATTTGTATCTGTGCATTCTTTTTGGCATATAAATATAACAAAACATAGGTCTGAGCTATAGATCAAAAATGAAAAAATAGTCAAATAGCTACCTTCTTATAATTTATCACATATATAAATTTAATAAAAGTTACATGATGTAATTTTTTATCACTGTGGAATCCTATTTTTGATAATTTGCAAAGTATAATATTAAACTTTGGGGGAAATGTAGGCATTTAAACAAATTAAAAACCTATGATTGTACATAAATTAATGACTTAAAAAAAACAGAGGTTCTGGTAAGTAGAATATGGACAACTTTGGGAGGGGACATTATTCAGTCCATCATACTTACCCCCTGGCTCCAAACATGTATGTCCACCCCAGATGCAAAATACATTCACCCCATCTCACTGTCTCCAAATGTGTCAACCCATTTCAGCATCAACTCAGATATAAAATCCCTTCTAGATCTTATCAGCTCAGAATTCCATCAACTAAATAACAAATCATATAAAATAGATAAGGGTGAGGCTTGAGTATAATCCATGTTGGGTAAGATTTCTTCTATATTTGTGGATTTGTGAATCTATTAAAGAAGTTATCTTCTCCCCAAATAACAGTAGAGAATGCACAGAATAATTATTACAGACATTCCCATTTCAAAGGTGAGAAAATCAAAGAAAACAAGTGATCACTGTCCCTAAACAATTTACAAGACTAACTAGGCAAACTTCATTCAGTTTTACCTCTGAAAATAATTGTTGGTGTTCCAGGCTCCACTCTCTGGGAACACGGTCTATGTTCCTCATTATCCTTCTCTTCTTTCACTTTTTTCTCTTTCAGTCCAAGACAGCAATTTTTATGCTGATATAAATTTCTTATAAACTTAATAGATCTCTTGTATCTGTCATGAGAACTCATTTCCTTAGATAAGAGACTTGTACACAGATCTGGATAATCCTTTTTCTATTCCTTATTTCTGTTGAGATGGTAGAGGGAATCCATGTGTTACATGCACGACATGTCCAAAAAGCCTTCTGTGCGAATGAATCATTTGATGTTTTTGCTATCAGAGGGTCTAGGAAAAGGCTGTCCAACGACACGTTGTCTTGTCCTCTTTCTTGAAACTTCATATTCTAATTTTTACATCAATTGTAATTCTGATAGGATGAACATTTTCCAAATCATTAAGTCCTATTCTTTTTGGCTTAACTATTTTTCCTTTGCTTTATCTCTTTCTTCTCACATTTTACTATAAGCAGAAAGAAGCAGCTATGTCCTCCCTTTGACACATTCTTTGGAAATGTCCTCAGCTAAATACTCTAGTTTGTTGCTTACAAACTGCTCTCCTCATAACTGCAGGACACAATCCAGGGAAGCTCTCTGTCACCATATAGCAACAGTCTCCTTGCATGTCCTCATTTCTTTCTTGAGCTTTCACCAGTAGCAGTTTTGCCGTCCATAATTCTACCACGAGTTCGTGTTTGATGATTTAGGTAATCTCTAAGATGATACACGTTTTTGCTGTTCTGCTCCTGACCTCGTCTGCCCCTCACCAGCAGTCTTTAATATCATTTCTACCTAGAGTTTATTCAACACAGTCTCGGTTTTTTCTATTATGCTCTTCAAAATTACTCCAATATTGCTTCATTAACCATTTTCAAAACCACTTCTATTTTTTAGGCGTTATCACATACAAGGTGGCAAAACATATACAGAGCCAGAATTGTGACATAGCAGGTAAGCCACCACCTGCAATGTTGGCATCCTATATGGGCAACTGGTTCATGTCCCTGCTACTCCAATTCAATCCAGCTCCGTGCTAAGGGCCTGGGAAAAGTAGCAGAAGATGGCCTAAATTTTTGGGCCCTTGCACCCACGTGGGAGACCCAGATGAAGCTTCTAGCTCCTGGCTTCAGCCTGACCCAATGCTGGCTGTTTGGCCATATGGGAAGTGAACAAGTAGATGGAAGATTCTCTCTCTCTCTCTCTCTCTCTCTCTCTATCTCATCTCTCCTTCGTTCTCTATAACTCAATGTTTCAAAATAAATAAATGAAATCTTTTAAAAAAATTAAAATCATATAAACGGGACCAGTGTTGTGGTACAACTGACTAAGCCACTGCTAGCAATGCTGGTATTGCATATGAGTGCTGGTTTGATTCCTGATTGTGCCACTTCTGATCCAGTTCCCTGTTAATGCACCCGGGAAAGCAATGGAAGAAAGGCCAAGTGCTTGGGTCCCCGAAACCCATGTGGGAAACTGATATGGTTCCAGGCTCCTGGCTTTGGCCTGGCTAGGCCCCAGCCATTGCATCCATTTGGGAAGCGAGCCAGTGGATGGAAGATCTCTGTTTCTGTAACTCTGCCTTTCAAATACAATGAATAAATCTTTTAAAAATGCACCACACTACTTACCTGCTTAATAATCTTCAAATCCACAGCATCTCTGAGTTACTTCACATTCACAACACAGAAATTCATATCCTGTCTCGATCTGTGCTTTGACAGATTTTTCCTAGGCTCCAAAACCTGCAGATTTGGAGCTAATTAACCAAGAAGGATATCAGTTTATTGAGCACCTCCTTAAATCTGCTGCTGCCTGGCAATATTCCTCACCCTAACGCAGTATCTCCCAACTTCCTTCTCACGATAGCTACATTCATCTTTTATGGAGGGCTGGGAAAGGGAAAAAGGAAGGTTGGGATGCACTGTAATTAAGGAATGTACTGTGGCATATTATACTAAATTAAATGTATAGACACACTAAGTGGAATGACTGGAATAGAAAAATATCACGTTTTTGATGAATTCTGCATGTGATATTTTATGATTAAAATTTCGTAATATTATAAGAGGCATACACGTTGAATAACTCAGTCTGATATAATGCAGTAATACATTACTAATTTCCTCAGTCAAGATATATTGAATATATTATATAGGTTAGGCACTAGGATAGGGTTTAGGAATAATAATGTACACAGAATATGATCTCTTACCTTGTGAAGACTAAACCCTATAGCAGGGAACACAGCTTCTGCATTTAGATATTATAATATGACTTGGATAGCACTATGGTGGCATTAAAAGACCAGAGCCTGTGTATATTACAGCACCACTACTGATTTCAGTTTGGGGAAATGGACAATTTGGCACTATCGCCTTCATAAGATTCAGTTTTAAAATTAAGGAAACACTAATTATTCAAATGAGACACTCTATCAGGTTAACAGCAATGGCCCAGCAGATTGGACTTAATTATTGTGTCACAATATCACAAATAAGTTGGGGGCGGAGTTGGAAACAGTTAGTGAAAAGGAATAATCCATGAAAAAATATAATTAAATAAATGAATCCATTGAAATAACACAAAGTTAATACTAGATTTAGCATACATATGGGAAGTTCTAATGCTAGATGCCTCAGGGAAAGCTTGAGGTACTTAGTGCTGGGAAATGTCTGGAGGACACCTGCTTGTCACTGCTGGTTCTTAGAAGAGCCCTGGCCAAGAGATCATGGACTTGCTGCTAACTGGGCCTTACTACAGATTTGCTATCCCACATAAGTCATATAAACATTATCGTGCTGCAAAGAGGAGCTACAAGTAGTTAGGAATTACAAACAGTGCCCTCAAGGAGCTTGCATTCTTTCTTTTTTTAAAAAACCTTCTACTTATTCTATTTGAAAGGCAGAGTTATAGAGAGAGGAGAGACACAGACTGAGAAGAGAGATCTTCCACTCGCTGCTTCACTCCCTAATGGCCGCAACATCTGGGGCTGGGCCAGGCTGAAGCCAGCAGCCATAAGCTTCATCTGTTTCTCCCATGTGGGTGACAGGGGTCCAAACCCTTGGGCCATCCTCTGCCACTTTTAGGTGCATTAGCAGGTAGCTGGATTGGAAGTGGAGCAGCCAGGATTCTAACAGGCACCTATACAGATTGCCTGCATAGGAGATGGTAGCTTAACCCACTGTGCCACAGTGCTGGCCCCTTGAGGCTTACATTCTAATGAGCCTCAAAAAAATGAGTTCAAAAAACTGCTATACAAAGTATCCAATGTGAAACTCTTCAAGTACAGAAATACTAGTGAGAGTACATTTAATCTGGCTACTCTTAACCTCACAGATGTAAGCTACTTGAAGTTATATTTTCTTAAATTCCATTTTTGAAGTATTTTTAAAGTACCAGTATCCAGATTTTAATTCATTTGGACATCCATTTTCTTCAGACTCTAACAATGTATGTATTCCCAGGACACCTCTGGTAAACTATAACTCCAAGTCTTTGGGGGCATTCTCCCTTCTATGCTGGGAGGAAAGGAAGTAGGGAGGGAGGGAGGGAAAGACAGGGAGAGGGAGGGAGAGAGACAGGAAGATATCTTTTCCAGAGATCTATTCTGTTCTTGACCACCTTGTTTCCTTATCTGAATATACAAAGGGCCCTCCATTCTCTAGCTAGTCTGTCCCTGTGGCAGCATCCACAAATCTATACTGGAGCTACTCAGTGCTGGATGGCCCTGGTGTCTCCACTGTGGGCAAGATGACTGGAGTGTGAACTCTGTGAAGACACAGGCCTATGTACTTGAGCCTAGATGGACTCTAAACAATCATAAAAGACATTGAAAATATTGAAAATGGGTTGCTACTGAAGTTTAACAAGTATCCTGGCCTGTGAGAATCCATTTATGTTCATGTATTAGTTGTTCAGGCTGACATAAAAATCTACTCTCTGGTCAAGAATTATCTCTGAGGTTAATATTTAAAGCTTTATTATCTCATATATTTAGATCCATATCCCTTGCTTTCAGGGTGAAGTCCAAGTAGGGGGTACGTTTTAGAATCTATTGCTTGATTTTTTAAAAATAAATCAAGAGAAAATTATAATTTTAATAAAATTGTCTGGAGTAAGAAATGACATAATAATCCCAAAAGACAGCTGTATGTATTTTCTTCACACAGAAACAGCAAATGGAAAAGGCAAAACGAGAAGAATGGCAGAAATAAGTATTCATTCAGTACTCCTTCTATATAGATTTTAGCCAATGAAAAACTGTAAGATGGTTAAAAAGAGTACGTAAGAGTACATTATTGTGTGGTTCTTAGGGACACCAAAGAAATCCATTCAAAATTTGGAATACATGGCTTACTTAGGCCGTTTTCTGATGCCAAGGAATACAACCATCTGATAAAATGACGTCAATTTCATTCCACACTGTTGAACTTGTATCCTGGTTTAATCAATTTGACATGAGTTTTGAAAGAAATAAAAACAGTATGCTAATGAGCTTGAGATGAGAGTGCTAGGGTCAAAACACAAGCCATTTTATAGCTAATGAAAGTGGTCAAATTTTTAAAGAGAAGCAGGCTATAGTTAAATGCTGTCACTTTCAAAATAATCATCTGTTGTACTTAATTTTTGAGTATTATATTTGAAATAATGCATTTCACAAGGATTTAGAAGATAAAAAGACACTGACCTTTTCTAGGTCATAGAATTTGCACTCATATCAATCATATTTTGTATAATCTTGTAAGTCATATCAAGTGATGAACATTCCAACTATCCAATGAAGAATCATGGATGGAACATTAATTTCATATTACATAAAACAGACACACATATAGACACTTTTCCCATTTTCAGCATGTTTCTTGCATAAAGTCACTACACTGAAGATAAAGTAGATTCAGACTAAATGTTTTCAATGTAGGCTGTTAATTCATTACAGAAAACATTGAGATTTAGATAACATCCTCAGTAAAAAGCCTTTTATGAAGACCTGTCACTTGCCAAACACTTAAGACATTTTTTTAAAAATTTTCCCCAAGCCCTAGAAGATACCTGTTATCAAATTTTATAAATGAGGAAACTGAGACACCACACATTGTCAGTATCATAGATTATATGAAGCTTGGCTTTAAATCCTAGATTCTTCATTTGTAAAATGGGACAACACATATGTTGTGGAGATGTAAGAAGAATTAAAAGCTCATTTTTATTTATGCAATGGAATTGAAAATTCCTTTCATACATGATTAGGCATGTGTACTCTGAAGCTTCTACATCTCAGTTTGAATTTCCAGATTTTCTATTTCTTAGATAAGTGAAGTTGGGACTGTTTAACCTGTTTATACCTCAGGGTTCTCATCCGTAAAATGAGAATAGAAGTTGTACTCACAGCATATGATTGTTATAAAGATTAGATGAGTTAATACATGTAAAGCCCTTGCCTATTTTCCAGCTAGACTACAGTCACTTTACTTTTTATTTGTTGAACTGTTTATTTAGTAGAGCAATAAGCTTTTGACTATAATGTAAATTAAACATGTATTATCTAAAAATAAATAAAGTATTAAAATATAAAAATAAAAAACAAAAAAATTCAGGAGAGTATTTTAGACTTTATAAAGTTTAGCTGTAATTGATATTGACATAATTCCTTCCATATTGGACACATCATTAATTTTATATTCTTCAATTTTGGTTTTATACTTTAATACAGAAATATAAAACAGATTGCAGATTGAATTTATATAAGCAAAGGAGTCACATACTGATTTTGTCCCAAAGGAAGCTTAAATGTTTTACTTGGATACTGTCAATGACCTTAAAACATGTTAATTAATGAAATGTTATTATTTAATTAAATCTACATTGGCTAAATAACATACATCTTTTATTCATTTTCTAGACTATTTTTAGAGGAGACTTCAGTGTCACACATGATAGAAGGAACAGAGGGAATGTTTTTTTTTTAATTTTCCTTTTAAAGTACATTGGATTTCTGAAAAGCCAATGAAGTCAAGGAGTACCGATATTTTTTGATGTATAAGAGTTTCCAGAGAGGACTATTCATTGCAATTCAATGCGCACAATATTATTTACTTTGGCACCTAAAATACAATCTTCCCCTATGAAGGTCAGTTAAATTTGGGATGAAAACCAAATGTATATTTATATTGAAATATACCTGATGAATGAAATGGGTTATCATTCCAAACAATAACTTACATTTTTAAAAGAATTCTAAAGTGACCATAAAGTAATAAAACCAATTTGAGTACCCTTTTTTGTTTGTTTTATTTATATGACAGGCAAATTTAGAAAGAGAGAGAGAGAGAGAGAGAGAGAGAGAGAATCTTCCATTCACTGGTTCACTCCCTAAAAGGCCTCAACGGCCAGGTCTGAGCCAGGCTAAAGCCTGGAGCCTGGAACTCCATTCAAATCTCCCATATGGGTGGCAGAGACCCAAACATTCAGGCAATCTTCTGTTTTTCAGGCAAATTAGCAGGAGCTGAAGAGGAAGTGGAGCAGCTGGGAATCAAACCCATGCTCATAAAGGATACTGGCATTGCAGGCTTAACCTGCTGTGCCATGATGATGGACCCATGGAGTAACCTTTTAAGAAGATGTGTATTTTCATCCACTTGAAAGGAAGAGAGAGAGAGAGACAGAGACAGAGAGAGACAGGGAGAGAGAGACAGAGACAGGATCTTCCATGTACTGGTTTGGTCCACAGATGCCCATATCAGCCAGGGCTGGGCCCTGCCAAAACCAGGAACCTGAAATTCCATTTCCATCCTAGTCTCCCATATGGGTGGCAGGGACCCAAGTACTTTTGCCATCACCTTCTTTCTGCCTGTCAGGAAGCTGGATGGGAAGCAGAGGAGTCAGGTTGAACCAGAATTCCAATATGCAATGAAGGTAATCCAAGTGGTGGCTTAATCTGCTATTCCACAACACCCACTTCTTCATTGAGGACCTCATGAACTAATTTTGAGCTAACACTAAAGACAAATAAATGCTGATGTCTTTTTAAAAGTATGTTAATTTGTGAAGATGCTTGCTTAGGTTTTTCTTTTATGCTATATGCATTTACTATATTCTTTATCTAGTTCATTCTTTCATCCAGCAAATATTAAATGAATACCTGCTATGTTCCAGCTCTGAAATAGTTGCTGGGATTATAGATGTACACAAAACAAAATGTATACACACATGGAACTGAAGTATTTGGAGACTGAAATCAAGGTACTAACAAATAGGTGATTTGAAACATGGTTATGAAGACTAAAACAGAAAATTAATCAGAGGAAGAGGTTAGAGAATGGTGGAGAACCTCTGCTCAGATGGCACTGTGGAATCTGGAGGAAGGGAAGGAGCCAGCACTGTGGACATCTGTTGGAGCAGTCTCCTGGGCCCTAAGTGGGAGTCAGCTTGGCACGTATGAGCAAGACCTTTGTAACTGGATTGAAATGATTGAAGGGAAGCTGGGGGAAATGAGTACCCTGGCCCCAGATAATGTGGTGTCTCATTTGGGTATCTTTTCTGACTGAGATAAGAAGTGATTGGGGGTTCCAGCTGAGTAATGCTGTGGTTTGACTTGTATTTTAAGCCTCACCAAGGCCATTGTGTATATAACAGACTGTAGAGTAGTGGCTACATTTGGTGGGAGTCAGCTTAGGAGACTAAAATGAAATTCATGCTAGATCGTACACATGCTGTATGTGTGAAAGTACATGTGAAAATTCACATTTGTTTTCTTTGGACAAAAGTTGCATATCTTCAGTCAGCTTCTCGGAAAGATTCATGTCCCTAAATAAATACCACTGGTAAAGGAAAAAAGGGTAAGTAAGTTCAATAAGAAATGATAGCTCTGACAAGGGAAGGAGGAACGGCAGAGGTTCTGAAAAATAGTTGGTTGCCAGATTTATTAGGTTATCATTAATATATAATAATGCCTAATAATAGATATCAATTTGTTGAGCAATGTGGATATAGTTTTAAGTCCTTAATATAGAGTGACTTGAAGAAGCAAAAGTTGAATTTGTGTCCTATAATCGTCAATATCAAGTTGCGTCATCTCAGCATCTCTCAGACTTGTCTATGTACTAAGTGTACTTTTATGAGGATCAGTTTTAACCTATAGGAAAGCATGCCCTGTAGATAAAAGAGGTTGTTTAGCATTCGGCTTAAATGCAGACATTGAAATCACTGGAAACGCTGGATCCTCCTAAAACTGTTTCTAACATTTACTAGGTGTGCAACAATTTGAAAGTAATTTAACCACCTCTGGCCTTTAATTTCTCATTTCAGACAGGAATACTAGTTTATCCCATGAGTGCTCTTTGAGAGTACAATATGGTAAGTTATGAAAATTGGTTTTCATAGCGCCTGTCATATTTAACTACTCAGTGAAGCATTTATTCATTTGTGGGTATATCACAACTTCAGAGTTTGGAAAAAGGCACTTAAAAGAGTTATCCACTCACAACGTCAGTGGCATCTCTCTAATACGCAGAGGTCACTATGTAAAATATCATGGCATCTGCTTTTAGTAGGATATTCCTTTTGAGTTATTTTTTTCATGATAGAAATTTCTCATTATTATTATTTCTAATTATTGTCCGAGTATAACCATTAATTTAGGAGAGTTAGATACACAAATTAAAATTATTTAGAAATATTAGTAATTTAATGAGACCTGAAAAGTAAATGAACCATTTCTCACCTATGCCTCTTGTTACTAGACATTCAATCATTTGAACTGTTAAGGATTTTTTTAAAAGTACATTTGAGACCACTCAAATATTCTCAGAAAAATTTCCTTCACAAATTAATGTTTACACAAACCTTTCTAATTTTAGCTTGATTAAAAATGGCAAACAGGCACCTTGTTAAAACTTTAGGCTCTGACACTTAGTATGCATTATGATAGTCTCTGTAAAATCGATTTTCTAACAGACAACTGAAAGATCATTTAACCACAATGATTACAAGAGAGAGTTCATGACTGACTCCTGGTTTGCTTTAGTGATGTTTACATTCAACTTCCCCACTCCAAATAGTACCTTGACTTTGTAAAATTGAAGGCACAAGAAAAGTAAGAAAAGGAGGAGGAAGGAGGGTGGGAATGAGGGAGGAAGGGAGGATGGGCTGGGAAGTATCACTGTGCTTCTAAAACTCTATATATTGAATACATGAAATTTGTTGCTTTTATATAAATAAATAAATCTTTATCAAAATTTTATTTGTTAAAACACTTTGAGAAATGTGCTCTTTGTTAATATAATATTATGGATGCTCGTAATATTTGAGAAGACATTCAATGAAGCACTTTTGGGACCTTCTGGAAAAAAGCTATATATAGGGAAGTCTGACCAGCTTTGAACATTGCTTTATGTTTTCCCTTGGTTAAGTATAGCATAGCCACCCATGGTACTCCTCCACGAGACATCTGAACAGAAGAACCATGTTCCAAAGACAGCAGCAATCTGCTGCCGTCCGCTTTAAAGATTCTGTCCCAGCTCAAGAGCTGGGATTTGCAAGCCAATTTTTGAACACTGTTTATATCCCTTGAGAATATTGTTTTTCTAAATGAGCTAATAATGATCACTGATTGAACTCTGACTACTTTTAAGATGCCATATATACACTGACACACAGTATGAGAGTGTTATTTGAGCTGTTAGCATCGTAAGATAAGAAAACTGATGCACTAGAGCATGAATATTCCAAAGTTTCACAGGTAATGGAGAAAACTAGAATTTAAGTGTAATTTTGTATGGATCCATTGCTCTGCTTACTACCACACCCTGTGGGGCAGGTATTTGACACAACAGTAAAGACCCTGATTGGAGCCCCTCTATCACATATGGAGTGCCCTTGATTCCACCTTCCAGACAATGCAGAAGATCCTAGAAGATAGCAAGTTATGGATAAAGAAGTTCAGTCTCTATCACCCATGTGGGAGACATAAACTGAGTTCAAAGTTCCCAGTTTGGGCCTGGCCCAGCCCTGGCTCCTGTGGACATTTGAGGAATAAACAGTGGCAGAACATTTCTCTTTGTCAGTGTCTGCATGTCTCTATCCCTGTATCTCTGCCTTTCAAATAAGTAAAATAAATGATTTTTAGAAAAAAATTGCACCACCCTCTTTTCACAATGAGAGTGAGCAGTGGACAATTCAAATCTTATGAAAGGATGTTCTGATTTTAAGCTGAAATTAAATTCATTACTGTATGTGACTGATTTAATGTAAGTCATGACCTTTAACTCCATAGTGAGGGAAGTAGTACAAATACTTTTCTAGAGAGTAGTAGTCCAGGTTCTTTCTATATATTTACTAGGAAGGAAGGAAAAAGACTAAGAGAAGGAAGGCCTTCTTTTTCTGAGAGAACCAGAGGAGCTTTGTAAGGGCCCTTATGCCTGTGAATAATCTGGTTAGGTGTATCCAGTAGAAAAATTGAAGAATTTAAGTTTTATGATCCAAGGACTGTCTATTATCATAAAAGCATAGATACGGAATGGGGAAAATAACTTCTTGGCAAAAGAAAATCAATAGGATGCTTTGCAGTGTCTACCACGGAAATAAAACAAATCAAAAACAAGCCAAACTTCCAGTTTCAAGAAGGGAAAATAGAGGCATTAGTTTGCAGACAGGTCTGCTGCACTGAAACCCGAGGTACGGCTCAGAGAGAAAGGAAAAGGTAATGTGTCATTGTATGTGTCTCTCTCAACACCCCAGCCACCACTGAGATACTTGACAACCATTGGGATGTCATGGAAGCATGTGATTGAAACCACCTCATCTTTGTAATACCTCCACCATGTGTTTGGTGCCATGAAGCTCTCCACTGAACTGCAGTCTTGAATACAAGCTGCACATTGATAAGAAGTTAATGTATGAATTAGTAACAAGAGGGTTGATCAGAAGCTCCAACATAAGATCAGTGGGTGCAACAGAAGGAGAGGATAGGGAGAATGTTGGTAAGCAGTTTATCTGGAGATATAAGAGCTGAGAACTTTACAAACTTAATGAAATATGTAACTCTTCACTTCAATATGCAAGTATGCTGAGTAGGCCTAAAAACATCATCTGAAAGGGGGCCAGTATTGTGGCACAGCTGGTTAAGCTACCATGTCAGCAGCCCATATCAGAGTGCTGGTTAGAGTCCTGGCTATTCCATGTCTGACCCACCTGCCTGATAATATACCTGGGAAGCCAGTGGAAGATGGTCTAAGTACTTGGGCCTCTGCCAATCACATGATAGACCTAGATGGAGTTCTAGATTCTGGCTTTGCCCGGCCATGCCCCAGCTGTCATGGACATGTAAAGAGTAAACCAGCAGATGGAAGCTCTCTCTGTCTCTCCCTCTCTGTCACTCTGGTTATCAAATTAATTAATTAATTAATTAAAACACCAAAAAAATTCCACACCATTGCACATTATATCTGAATCAAGTATAGAAGCACTGATGGAAAATCCTTTATTTTTTATTTGACAGGCAGAGTTAGACAGTGAGAGAGAGAGACAGAAAGGTTTTCCTTCCATTGGTTCACTCCTCAAATGGCCACTACGGCCGGTGCGCCGTGCCGATCCGAAGCCAGGAGCCAGGTGCTTCTTCCTGGTCTCCCATGCAGGTGCAGGCACCCAAGCACCTGGGCCATCTTCCACTGCCTTCCCAGGCCACAGCAGAGAGCTGGACTGGAAGAGGAGCAACCGGGACTAGAACCCGACGCCCATAGGGGATGCCAGCGCTGCAGGCGGAGGATTAACCAAGTGAGCCATGGTGCTGGCCCTGGAAAATCCTTTTTTAAATTAGAAAATTTCACATACAGAGAGGGAGAGACAAGAAAGAGAGATCTTCCATCCACTGGTTCACTTCCCAGATGACCACAAAGGCTGGGGCTGGGCCAAGCTGAAGACAGAAACCAGGAGCTTCACCCAGGTCTCCCATGTGGATGGCAGGGGCCCAAACATTTGGGTCATCTGCTGCTGCTTTTCTCAGACCATTAGCAGGGAGCTGGGTTGTAAGTTGAGCAGCTGGGACATGCATCAGCACTCATGGGATGCCTGCATCACAGCTTTACCTGCTACACCACAACGCCAGTCCCAGTGATAGGAATTTTAAAGTGTAACAGAAAGAATGACACTTTTATTTTTGTTATTATTAATCTTAGGTCAAAATACAGTAGAAATGAATCTCTAAAGTACTGCGTAAAATATTTTTAAAGGTAGAGTTTTATAAATAGTCAAAGTCTCATTAATAATCTATATACAATAAATGTCTTCTGATGATAAAAAAGACTCTTGCTGCTAACGTTCCAGAAAGAAGAAAAATAAAGTGAAAAAGAAGTCAAGAATGAAAGAAGCATAAGTGAACAACAAAAACCAGTATACTTAGGGGGCAGGCATTGTGGCACATCAGGTTAAACTGCCACTTGAGACATCTATATCCCATATCAGAGTAATGGTTTGTGCCCCAGCAACTTCACTTGCAATCCAGCTCCCTGTTAATATGCCTGGGAATTCAGTGGAAGATGGACCAAATATTTGGGCCCCTGTCACCCACAGGGGAGACCTGGATGGAGTTCTGGGCACCTGGCTTCAGCGCAGCCAGCCCTGGCTGTTGCAGGCACTGGAGTGAACTTTTGTGTCTGTCTCTGTCTCTGTTTCTCTCTCTCTCTTTCTCCCCTCCACTCTGCCTTTCACACAAACAACAACAAAAAGTATTTTAAAGAGTCAGTATACCTTTCGGTAAATACAAATGAGTATATGTTCTTAAAAGACTAGAGTAATATTTATAAATCTGAGTACTCACAAATAAGCTGCAATTAAAATTCTTGATAACAAAAGTTGGGGAAGAATGAAGAGGAAAGTTAAAGTACAGATGATGTTATATGTGTGAAGGGACAAGACATAGAGATTATCTTCAGATTTTTCTAGAAAAAGATAGGTTTGGATATGATATACAAGCATCATTTGTATAATTTTAAGGTGTGTATGCATACATCCATACATATTTGTCTATCTTTAGATATATTTATATATGTGTGTATGTGTGTGTGTGTGTGTGTGTGACTTTAGAAACTAAAAGGAACCATTTCTGCTATTTGAATACTTTAAAATTTCCCATAAAAACCAGCAAAATCCAAAGTGAAAAACAGGCCAGCG
Source organism: Lepus europaeus (assembly GCF_033115175.1). Classification (NCBI taxonomy): domain Eukaryota; kingdom Metazoa; phylum Chordata; class Mammalia; order Lagomorpha; family Leporidae; genus Lepus; species Lepus europaeus. The sequence goes on from NC_084842.1 coordinate 51,986,189, forward strand.
CTGTGGCTCACTTGGCTAATCCTCCACCTGCAGCACTGGCACCCCGGGTTCTAGACCTGGTTGGGGTGCTGGATTCTGTCCTGGTTGCTCCTCTTCCAGTCCAGCTCTCTGCTGTGGCCCAGGAGGGCAGTGGAGGATGGCCCAAGTGTTTGGGCCCTGCATTCCATGGGAGACCTGGAGGAAGCATCCGGCTCCTGGCTTTGGATTGGTGCAGCACCGGCTGGGGCGGCCATTGGGGGAGTCAACTAACAGAAGGAAGACCTTTCTTTCTGTCTCTCTCTCACTGTCTATAACTCTCTATCTGTCTCTCTCTCTCTCTCACTGTCTAACTCTGCCTGGCAAAAAAATTTTTAAAAAGTGAAAAACAATAACACACTGGTGATCTGGGTATCATCCTAGGTCTGAAAGTAGGCCAAAGACAGCAACTCAAGTGCAAACTGTATACAATTTTGAGGTACTCAGTCTCACCCTATTCTTACTTGTCACTTGTCACTGACTTCTCGCTCAGCCTGATTACAGTATTATAACTCTGGAAAAAGTGAACTACTGGTGTAGAAATTATGTCAGTAGATTGATACCCCGGATGACTTATAATTATACTTAGTCTTTAGATAGTCAGAAAATATCTATTATCTCCATTTCTAGAAATACGTAATATTCAGGGAAGTTTAAATATTCCTCTTGATTTACTGGATTTTATCTTGTTCATTTTAGGTTTTGTTTTTCTATTGTTCATTCCTGCTTAAACTGGGAATGAAATAATATTGCAAGTATGTCAAGAACTAATATCATGAGCATTATAATGAATTCATTTTGGAACAGCTGTTTAAATAAATGAAGCTGGCTTAATTCTAGGAAGTTGTCTGGAGGTTTTTGGATAGGGATGTCAGAAGTTTAATTGGAGCCTGTGCAATCTTAGATGAAAACTTGGTGTGAAAGCATATTTGTTTTCTAGTTATTAATAAATATTGTATCTATTTTTAATTTAATGTTTGTATACAAAAGAAATAGAATTCATAATAAAATGGCTGGGAGGCTGATACCTCACTCACAGATATTTACAAAGAGAACAATAGCACACTACCATTTCCATGTGGTTTCACAAAAATAAAAAAAGATTTGATCTTCAGATTGTTGAAATTTTGATCTGTAACTTTTTAAAAATTTATAAAAAGGGAGTAAGTTACAAGTATTTAATATATGCAGTTTTAAGAGCATAATGACCTATAATGATTTAATTGTCTTTTTAAAAACATATTTAGTTAAGGACCAATTCAGGATTTTGAATTAAAAGAATAAGCTTACAAAACATCACCATAAAAATATATGACTAGACTATTTTAGAGTGATTGGATATGGACAAATTATACAATCTAATTGATAATGTCTTAATAAAAAGAATATAGCCAATGTTCATAAATTACATGTAAGACTCTAACAGCCACCAATGAAAATAATAGTCAATAATAATCAGTTAAGCCAGAAAGAAAGTAGATGATACATTTACTTATCTGGCTATATTCAATCACATAGTAGCTGAATGCCATACTAGGCAAAGATGCTTTCATAGGAAATAGAGTGAACTTCCAGAACAAAGCCAAAACTTCTCTGGTAAAGTTCATAGGCTTTGCAGTGTAGTGTCCTTGGAAAAGTGATCTGACCTGTTTGAGATCCAGCTTCGTCATCTAATACAAGAAAAGATAATACTGCCTCTGGAACCGGCACAAGCATTAAATGAAATTACCATTTTTTGTTAGTTAATACCTTTGACAAGCAGTGGCTGTTATTGCAATAGCTATTAACTCTTTTAAAAAGATAGATTTATTTATTTATTTATGAGAGATTGATTGATTGACCGATTTTCCATTCTCTGGTTCACACAATAGCCAAGGCTGGCCAAGGCAGGAGCCAAAAACTTACTCCCATACAAAGCTGTGCGGAACTTATAAGACACTGAGAAACAAATATGAAATCCTAAGTGAAGAAAAATTTCAAAAGTAAAGGAATAATTTTGAGTACAAATTTACCAATGTTAAACTGATCCAATGTTAAGCCAAAAAACTTATTCTTTAGGGGGTTTTGTTATTTAAAACAGGGACACCATGTAAAATATCAAGAGGCAAATTTTTCTCTCCTTTTCATAGGACACTGGTTACTTGTCTCTTGTCAGGGTGGTAGGCTATAGTCCTTTAATTTTAATGTTCTTTTTTTTTTTTAAAGATTTTTTAAAATTTATTTATTTGAGAGGTAGAGTTACACAGTGAGAGGGAGAGACAGAGAGAAAGGTCTTCCTTCTGTTGGTTCACTCCTCAAATGGCCAAAGTGCAAGCTGCGCTGATCTGAAGCCAGGAGCCAGGCGCTTCTTCCTGGTCTCCCATGCGGGTACAGGGGCCCAAGCACTCGGGCCATCTTCTACTGCTTTCCCAGGCCACAGCAGAGAGCTGTATTGGAAGAGGAGCAGCCGGGACTAGGACTGGTGCCCATATGGAATGCCTGCGCCACAGGTGAAGGATTAACCTACTGTGGCATGATGTGGGCCCCAATTTTAATGTTAATGTTATTTTATGAGGAATATTTTGGCCACTAAAATGTATAGCATTTTAATGTGTTGCTTAAATCTTAAGGTGCCTGTTATTACATTCAAAGAATACACATTTCCACCTAAGGCGATCACTGGGAACACAGAGTATCTGATATAAATTCACATTGAAATACACTTTTCTAGAATGTGATTTTCTCCCACTGGATGAGTGGCACAAGTGATTACAAAAATACTTACACATTCTATATACGCACTTTAAAACAGAAATGTCCTATTGTACCAAAGAGACTCTCTTTTTGTATGCTTTAGGTAGAAAACAGATTGTAATCTGTGTCTATGCCCCAGTGATATTTTTTCTTGCAAATATTGAAAGAACACACTTAAAAACCTATGTTTGGGCCGGCGCCGCGGCTCACTAGGCTAATCCTCTGCCTTGCGGCACTGGCACACCGGGTTCTAGTCCTGGTCGGGGCACTGGATTCTGTCCCGGTTGCCCCTCTTCCAGGCCAGCTCTCTGCTATGGCCCAGGAGTGCAGTGGAGGATGGCCCAAATGCTTGGGCCCTGCACCCCATGGGAGACCAGGAAAAGCACCTGGCTCCTGCCATCGGATCAGCGCCGCACCAGCCGCGGCGGCCATTGGAGGGTGAACCAATGGCAAAAAGGAAGACCTTTCTCTCTCTCTCTCTCTCACTGTCCACTCTGCCTGTCCAAAAAAAAAATAATAAAATAAAAAAATAAAAAAAACCTATGTTTGTATCTTTGTCAACATCTAAGCTCTACACAAAAATAAAGTAAAATATAATACAATAAAATTGTCCACGTACTACTATATGAGTGGGAGTCTCAGGTTTTAAGTTGTCTTCTGTATGGAGAGGAGGCAGATCAGCTACCACAAGAATGTCTCCTATGCTGACAGGTAATGGACAGAACAGGGCCACTAAAAATGAAAGGCTTTACTCTTTTTCTTAGAATGGTAGCAGCTTTCTCCTTTTTGTTTAATAATTCCTAAGATTTGGATATGGCTTGGATATCCCCAATGATGACTGGAAGCTTGGACTCCAAGGTGGCAGTACTGGGATTTGCTGTGGATCCTTTCAGAGGTGGTTCCTGATGGGAGGTCCTATGCCCTTTGGGGATGGGAGATAGTTCCCTGCAATCACAACTTGGGGCGCTGGATTCTGTCCTGGTTGCTCCTCTTCCAGTCCAGCTCTCTGCTGTGGCCCGGGAAGGCAGTGGGGGATGGCCCAAGTGCTTGGGCCCTGCACCCCATGGGAGACCAGGGGGAAGCACCAGGCCCCTGGCTTTGGTTCGATGCAGTGCACCGGCCATAGTGGCCATTTGGGGGGTGAACCAACGGATAAAGGAAGACCTTTCTCCCTGTCAAAAAAAAAGAGTGAGCCCAGATCTTGCTGCTCTTTCTTCTATCTGGCTTTAGATGTGACCATGTGCTCCCTCATATACTTTAATGTATATGCCTTTGGCATTCTCCATCTGCTGTCTTCCAGTGGATGCCCACCAGAAAGGAACCTTTGAACTTCTAATACTGGACTAAATAAATCTTTCTTTAAGCAGTGAGAAGGTATTCCATTGTAGTAGCACAAGCTAACAGTCTTGAAAAATTTTGTCCCAACAGTACCTAGCAAAGTGCCTTGAATATACTGATCCCTCAATGGTCTCTGTAGAGTGAAGTGTTAAATGACTATATAAGGTAATGAATAAGCCATGTCTCTTATTTCCATTGTGTAATCTCAGGAAAAAAAATAATAAATAATCTAATAATAATAGTAATACTTATTTGGTCAATGTTCCCTAATATGGTAGGCCCTATACTAAGTGTTTTACATGTATTTGCACCTTCAGCTCTCAGAAGAACCCTATGAAATAGTTTCTGTTTTTAATTTCCATATTTCAAAAGAGAAAATTAGGTCTCTAAAAGTTTCAAAAATTGCTCAAGGACATCTAGTTGGTCATTGCAAAGTCAGATGACTGCTGTGTCTCACTACTAACTCATAAGCACTACCTGATATTGACTCCTAGTCCATAAGGATGGGCACACTGCAATCAGCAGGGGCATGGCCAGCTCAGGGCCCAAGTATCTGATGAGAGATATCCCTGTTTTGATCTGATAAAGAGTTGACTTGATCTGGATTTCCAGTCCCAGAATCATTTATACTGCCAGTTTTGTTACTCTGTGAACCTTGTGGTTTTTTTTTTTCTTTATAAATTTATTTTTCTAATTTATAAAAGGGAACAAATTTAATGCATTTTACATGCACAATTTTAAAGGCATAATGATACTCCCCACTCTGCCCTCTGTCACTCCTACTCTCCTCCCTTATTTTTCTTTTATTTTTATAATGACACACTTTGTTTTCTTTATAATTGTAAGCTTAACTCTCCACTAAATAAAGAATTCAACAGGCAGTAAGTAGAAAAACCACAGTTCCTCAAGAGTATAGACAAGGGCTATAAGCAATAAACAAATCTTACAATGTCGATTTTGCTTATATATATTACATTTTTATATATATCTGTATATTACCACAAATCAGAGAGCATATGCTTTTATTCTTAGAGCTTATTTATCTTGAACCTTTCCAGGAATGCATATAAGTAGGAAGCTGGATTGAAAGTGAAGGGGGGACTCCACTCCATGGATACATGATGCATATGTCCCAAGTGGTGGCTTAACAAGTTGCACCACGATGTCTACCCCTGTGGTTTCATTCTTAAATGCTAACTAAAGCAATGAATTCTGTTCCTGTACTTCTAGATTTGGAGTAAAGGGGAAATACAGGATATGCAACAGCTACAAAATATGCCTTGCTATGTTCCAGATGTCCATCAGAAGCTCTGGCTTATAGAGCAGGACCAACATTCCCTTAAATTCCAAACTTTAACTTGTATCCATGATCTTATCTCAAAGGATGTATCTCAAAATCCTGGCAGATGTACAATGGTTCAAAATCTAGGCCTCTTTGATCTCAGTCACAATTTTTAACTTCACTAACAGGGTTAGGAAAAGGGAAGAAAACTGGAGAACAGAGTCAGGACATAGAATAATAAGCATCTGAGTGTTTTTGTTTGTTTGTTTGTTTTTTGTTTTTTTTTAAATAGAGCCTTACAACTGCTGAAGACTGGCAGCCAGGGAGGCATGCCTCTGAGTATTCCAGAGAATGCTTTGTTTATTCTAGAGATGACCCACTCAGCATTGGTGTCCACTGTTTTATTTTGTCTTTTAAAAGATGGTGAAAACAAGTGAAATATCCATGCTGGAAAAAGTAAGATTATGGTTCATCATTTGTACAGTCATGAAGTAGTGACATTTTAAATTTCTTGACAATAAAGATGGAGATAAAAACAGAGCATGAAAATGGAACCTGGAACAAAGCAAATCATTATACTGTATTTTCTCCACATTCAACCATGAATGCTACATTCAACCATAGTTCCTAATTTTCTTAAGCTTCTTAGCAGAAACTAAATCTCTTGGCATCTCATTTGGCATGTGTATTTCTAGATAAAAGAGAGGAAGGAGGCTGATCTTCAAAGTCTTTTTATCTATTTCTAAAAATGTCATTTCCATTGCCCTTTTTATATGGGGTGAATAAAAATGACTCTTTATATTTTAGGCACATACAGTTTCTTTGGTACAGAATTATCCTGTGACACAAAAGAAGAGAGTACATAATACTTGAAAATAATGAGCAATAACAGAGTTTCTTGTGCTGGGATAATGACTTTATTCTTCTCTGGCCTTTCTAATCCAATGACAAAAAACCTCACAACATAGAATAGAATGAATTTTCTCCTCATTGTCCAGTTTGAACAAACCTGGAGAGATTCTAAAGGATAGGAGCAGATATCATCAAGGATAATCCAAGTGATTCTATTAAGGGTCATGAAAGAGACTTCCATTTAATCGTAAAGGTATCAGAACCTCCCCAGGAAGTGGAACAACACATTAAAGAGATAGGCTCTCCACCCACTGAGCACTTCCTGACGGTAAAGCTAGGATTTATTTTGTACTTAGTAGATGACAGGCACTTTGCTATTCATTTTTCAATGCATTTTCTCATTTAATGATCTCAACAAGTGTGCCTCATTGGTTACTATTATGCTCCTATTGAAAAATCTGCCATAGACAGGATGATGTGTCCAAGGTCATATAGCTGATATATTGAAGAGTTAGATGGCTACATTAAAAGACTATCTACCTCCAACCTTCATGATTTTAATTGCTATGAATCTTTCCCTTAGCTCTATAGTAACACGGAGTTACAACCTCACACTTATATTCATAATCTGTTTTGCAACATTTTAGACGCATTTGTACTCACCCAAGCTATGCTAAAACATTTTTATAGGTAAGACACTCAAAGAAAAGAAAGCTAAGAACACTGTTTTTATTTCATAGATAATGGTGCTGTCAAGAACTAGAAAGATGGATGTCATTCTAGACACTGTTCAAGTAAGTAAACTGAGGCCCACAGAGGTTGAGGAACTGGCCGTAAGCCATTCCACCATAAATGGCAGAGCTGGTTCATCCGCCTCTAAAGCTTACGTTCCTGCCTTTTTAGTAGCTTATCTACCTCTGGAGAGACACTAAAAATACATTAATTCCATTTTAGAAAGGTTCTGTAGCAAAATGTTAATAGTGAACCATTTCCACATTAGGCTTACTAAGGTAAGAAAATGGAACGGAGGTATTCCTTGGACTTTCTACACATTGGTCATTAATCGTGGGCTGGGAACAGCACAGAGTAAATCTAAGCTTTCCTGGAGGTGCTAGACCTCTAAACATTTCAGGTGCGATATCATACATTTCTATCACCTAGGCTATTACTTTCCCTGGTTATTTCTACATTTGTCCTCTGCTTTACACAAATGTTATTTAAAACTGGAGTTCTTCCTCATGGATATTGAAGTACAAGCAACCATACTGGCATCTCATTTGTGGTTTTACACATAAAGAGGCCTAAGACCTGTAACTTCCAGAGTTATATTATTTTTGTTGCTTAAAGACAGATTTGCAAGTCCTTTTCCATCCCAGTTGTGTTCTTCTCAAGATGCCTGGATTTTAAAAAAATATTTATTTATTTATTTGCAAGAGTTACAGTGAGAGAGGGACAATCAGAGCAAAACAGAAGAGAGGGAGCTTCTCTCCACTGGTTCATTCATCAAATGGCTGCGATGGCCAGGGCTGGGCCAGGCTGAAGCCAGAAACCAGGAGTTTCATACAGATCTCCCACATGGGTGCAGGGGCCCAAGAACCTGGACTATATTCCATTGCTTTCTCAGGTACATTAGCAGGGAGCTAGATTGGAAGTGGAGCAACTCAGTTGTCAGCACTGTAGAGACCAGCTTAACCTGCTGTACCACAGCACCAGCCCCAGGACCTCTGGATTGTTAATGTTTTCAAATGTGTTATCAAGGATTGAGGAAACAGCTTAGGTGAAAACTGACCTTGTACTGAACCTACATTTCTATTAAAACAGTGGTTGAGCATTTAGGTCATGAGGTCAGTTTTCTTGGTTTTGAATTCTGACTTAGACACTTTCAAATTCTGGATCTTTAGCAAGTTACTTAACTTGTACCTCAATTTACCCATTTAAAAGGAAAAGGTAGGACTGTCTGTGTCAAGAAGTCATTGTGCTGATTAAATGTCACCACTTCATTGAACTATCTATTAGAGGTTGAGTGAAGACTTTGCCCTCTCTCCTATTACAATGAAGGAACACTCCATGCTTCAAGTTAAGGTCAGGACTCCACTTTTTCAAGAGATCTGATGTCTTCTTGCCTACTTAAAGGCATTCTCCCAGTATCTCCTCAGAATTATCCAATCTTCCTTCTCAGTTAGATCCTTCTCACCAGCATATGGATAAGTTGTTTACAATTCCACTCTCCTTTTTCTTTCCTGATCTACTCCAATTAAACTGTTTATTCCACCATTACACTCAAATTGGTCTAGTCAAAGTCACTAAAAATCCCTCTGTTATTAAATACAATGATCAATTATGATCCATTTTCAAGTGATTTGACCTTTTAACAAGATGACACAAATAATTACTTCCATTTACTCAAAACACTATCTTTACTTGGCTTCTGAAAATTACACTCTTCTGGCTCCCCTCCTCCTTTCAATTACTGTTGCTTAGTACCCTTAGCTATTTATGTCTCTTCTTCCTAACTGTGAATGTTGGAGGACTATTTCTAACATTGAATCTCATCTCTTTTCTGTCCATGCTCACTCTCTTTAGTGAGAAAATATAGTCACCTAAATTTAAAGACCTTCTACATAGTAATGACTACCATCTATAGCTTCCTACTAGACCTCAAGCTTTTATACATAATTTCCACCCAGCCTCTGCACTTGTATGTCTACAGGCCTTTCACAGGTGATATCCCCAAACAGGGCTCAGCAGCTTCTCCTCAGAAGTATTTTGCCTACAGTTTTCTCCAAATCTGTTCTTTTGGTTTCTCAGGTCAAAACCCTTAGAAACCTTAATTGCTTTATCTTCTTTACAGTTATCTTATGGTCATATGGGAAGAAACTCTCCTATCCATACACTATAGTAGAATTTTTAAATTTTTATTTATAAAAAGGGAACAAATTGGCTGGCACCGCGGCTCAATAGGCTAATCCTCCACCTGCGGCACCGGCACATCGGGTTCTAGTCCCGGTTGGGGCACCGGATTCTGTCCCGGCTGCTCCTCTTCCAGTCCAGCTCTCTGCTGTGGCCCGAGAGTGCAGTGGAGGATGGCCCAAGTGCTTGGGCCCTGCGCCCGCATGAGAGACCAGGAGAAGCACCTGGCTTCTGGCTTCGGATCAGCGTGGTGTGCCGGCCGCAGCGGCCACTGTGGCGTGAACCAATGGAAAAGGAAGACCTATCTCTCTGTCTTTCTCACTGCCCACTCTGCCTGTCAAAAAAAAAAAAAAAAAAAAAAAGGAAACAAATTTCATGTATTTCATACAAATGGTTTTAAGAACATAATGACTTTTTTAAAAAAAAAATTTATTATTTTTTTTGACAGGCAGAGTGGACAGTGAGAGAGACAGAATCCGGCGCCCCAAACGGGACTAGAACCCGGTGTGCCGGCGCCGCAAGGCAGAAGATTAGCCTGTTGAGCCATGGCGCTGGCCTGTTCAAATATTCTTCTCCTGATGTAGCACTTCTCAATTACACTTACCCTTGCTACACAGTCTCATTCAAGATTTTGCCTACTGGTGAAGCCTCACACCACAACTGCCAGTTAATTTTCATTTTCTTTAGATTCCATATAAGGCCTTACTTCAAGGCCTCTATTCAGTTTTTCCCTTTCTCTTTAACTTAGTAACAAAAACACTTTCCCTTTATTTTTACCTATATGTTGCACATATTTAACTCAGAGATTGCCTCTTAAAATCTTTACTACTTTAACCCCTGTAGTGTATATATTTGGAGCCTCTTTCAGTATAGCACTTATAGAATCCAAATAGCTGTTGTTTCACATGCATTAATTTCATCTCTCCCAAAATAGTGTTATCTTTTTGAGACTGTAATGTGTTCGTTATGTTTCCTTACCCCACAGTGCATATCACAATTAACCCATACTACATAAATGGCAAGTGGCTTTTTATTTGTTTTTAAACCTCCATCTTACTCTTAACCATATCCCCCTGATGACTTTGACTTTTGTGTGGTCAGTTCACTAAATTATAAGAGGAAAGCTATCTCTGTATATGAAAATATAACCTTATGTGAAAATGAAACTATTCACATGAAAGTGGTTCATTCTAATGCTTAAAGTCATTATGTTCTACTGGCGCCGCGGCTCAGTAGGCTAATCCTCTGCCTTGCGGCGCTGGCACACCGGGTTCTAGTCCCGGTCGGGGCGCTGGATTCTGTCCTGGTTGCCCCTCTTCCAGGCCAGCTCTCTACTGTGGCCCGGGAAGGCCGTGGAGGATGGCCCAAGTGCTTGGGCCCTGCACCCATGGGAGACCAGGAGAAGCACCTGGCTCCTGCCTTCGGATCAGCGCGGTGCCCCAGTCGCAGCGTGTTGGCCGTGGCGGCCATTGAAGGGTGAACCAATGGCAAAGGAAGACCTTTCTCTCTGCCCCTCTCTCTCTCTCACTATCCACTCTGCCTGTCAAAAAAAAAAAAAAAAAAAAGAATATTTGAACATACTTAATGTGGTGGATCCGTGGAATCCAGCAGTAAAATGGTGTGATGTGATGGTGCTAAAGGACTGCAGGATGGAATTGAACAAGAAGAGAAAAGTGGTGTGAGAGACAGTAAAAAAGGCGGAAGTACTGAAACATGAGCAAGGTCTTTGCAAACATTCTTTTGGCCCAAGGCACTCCTGAGCAAATGCAGAAGATATGCTTTTTAAATTAATTTTATAACTTTGAGTTTTGTGATATCTTTTGTCTGTGATTTTTAGATATAATGTTGCATTTGAGAGAATTTAGTTAATTCTAGATTTGATCTATCATATTTCTTTCCTATTTTGGTATCTTTAAGCCTTGGTTTTCATGTCTTGAGTACTTTCACAAAACACAGAAAATCTTGGAGGCTCTGCGCCTATTGTGCTGGAGAGTAAGATATCCTTTAACTTGAAAAGATGAAATTTCTTTGTGCTAGTATTGTCCAGTCTTTAGTTGAGAAGGTAGAAATTTTTAAATAACATGTACATGGTCATATCAGCATGTATGGCACTCCTTAATTCTTAAACGTCTACTTTAATTTTTGATGTAAAATAATCTAAATTTTTAAACATATTAAAAATTGCTAAAGTTGTTAAAAGACTCAAGAACAACAAAAAATTATGTCTCCAGTCATCTTTTGATATTTCAGAAGAACAAATGAGTCTGCTTTAAGCAAATTCATGTGGATTTGAAAAAGTAAGACTAATGAGACACAGGAGACCTCGAATAGCTAAAGCAATCTTGTACAACAAAAACAAAGATGGAGGCATCACAATACCAGATTTCAGGACATACCACAGAGCAGCTGTAATCAAAACAGCATGGTCCTGGTACAGAAACAGATGGATGGACCAATGGAACAGAATAGAAACACCAGAAGTCAATCCAAACATCTATAGCCAACTTATATTTCATCAAGGATCCAAAAAAAGAAAAGAAAAAGAAAAAGTAAGACTAATAGTTTGAAAATTTAATCAAAATTAAAGTAACATTTCCATTAATTTTTGTTGATGAACTGTCTCCTCCTAATTTGCAATTAGAATAAAAGGGGGCAGGCTGCTCTACTTTGTTGTTTCATTATAGGTTTGTACTGTCCTATACTGTTTATACAGCTCCATCTCTATCTTTATTGAAAAGAAGAAAAAAGACTTAGGTAAGATAAACCTAAAATTTTCCTAGGAAATATAGAGAAGCAATCTTTAATGCAATAGGCATGGAGCTTCTCCTTTAATATAACTTTCTTTGTCCTAGAAATGGCAATATGTGATCTGCTTGGATAAACAGTACTCACTGTTTCTAAGCAGAAGAGAAAAAAGGAGAGAAGTTTAGAAAACAATTTTTTTCTTTAAAAAATGTGTTCTGTGATTTGGACCATTCAGATAGATGAGGCATTCATTCTAGGAAACATGGTACTCATTGTTCCATGACCTCTTTTAGATGCAACAAAGTAATACTTTGTTTATTGTAAACACATATTATTCAATCTGATTACTTAGGTTGACATGCAAAAATAAGTCAGTATTTTTCTAAAAGCTAGCATTAAATAATACTTATTGTAGTTTTAATGGCACATATATTTCCAGAAATCCTCTGTGACATTTCTGTTTTAGTCTAAAGTAAATTACTGCTTCCATAAAGGTGATGGAGTGCTGTGCAATCCACAGGCAGCATGTTCCACTGATACAAAATGTGATGCCTCCTTGTCTGCACGTTATAATGTCGTGATACTTACAAACAAGAGATGACAAACAAGGCTTAGCTATTTAATCTGAAATACAAACCACAGAGGAATTTTAGGCTTCAGATACACTCTATGGCTTTCCCTTGATATTATAAAATCAGACATTGAATACAGTCAAATGAGAGCATCTAGGATGGCCAGTTCACAATCTGGGAGGTGTAGCATTGTTTTAAATGAGCCTCACCTTAATTTGGTACATGACTAAGCTTGTTTTTGTTTTATTTTGTTTTGTTTTTAGTAGAAAAATCATTGTTCCTCAAGAGTACAGGCAAGGACAATATGAACAATAGTCAAATTTCAAAACGCCGATTTCATTTATATACTTTACATATTTTTGTATTCTATATATTAGATACCAAAATCTAGGCCTTTATTTTATGATGATTATTGCTGTATAAATGTGCATTTGTTACCAAGGTGAAATAACTGACTGCTCATTTGTTCAACTTTAACAATATCCTTAAAATAGGCAATATGGTTATTTTAATTTTGTGAGAAAAGATCATTGCAAATGAAATTTAAATAAGCAAGTCTAAATTGTAATAAAATCTGTAGCAGGTGAATTTTAATATTCATTATAAAATAATTGTTTTCCACATGAGATTCAATAAAAATTTTAAAATACGTATGTGTATGTATATATACATACATAAGTGTATGCATTCATAGAAGTACATATATAAGTAAAAAAAGAGTCAATATTTTTAGATGATATGCAGCTGTGGTAAAAGTCATGGAACTGATACTAAAATACTGAACATGGAAATGATAGTTTAATGGAATAAATTGAAGGTCTTGGAGAAAAATACTTCAAAATGTTCCTAAGTGAATATGAAAACCTAATTCATCTTCCTAGGAAGTGGCTGCTGTCTGAAATAATATAACTAGAATGTAAAATTTATATATCAGAAATATTTGGTTTTTCCTTCCCCTTTCTCTCCCTCCTTTCATCTTTCCATTCTTCCTTTCTTCCTCTCTCCACCTCATCCCCTTTCCTTCCTCTTTATTAAATTCTCCTCTTTGGTCTCCATAATTCACAGTTGGGATCCTTAAACAAGACATTCAAAGTTCAGAATTTGAAGAGATGCAGTTGTTTTTAAGACATTTTTGGTCACTCTTTTCATTTAATCTTCTACATTTATTTAGCTAAAGAAGGTTATTCTTAATGATACATTCATATATCACATTGTCAATCAATAGCTACAATAACTGTATTTCAATTGCCTAAGTATTTAAGTTAATATTTCAATTAGTTGTGATGCAATAAATATTTCAAAAAGGAGCTACTCACAAACATTATTAATCACATATTTTTTCCACATAAATGAATAAGAACATTAAAAGTAAAAGTTAAAATTTTAAGAGTCAAAAATAGCAGCCCTTTCACTGGAGAACATTTGAAATAGCCTTCTCTCCTCCACTGATGAAACTCTAAAATATAATCAACTGAACTGTGAGAGGAATAGCAACACTGTCCTTTAGTAAGAATTGTAGGGAGAGTTTTGAGGCCTTCTTTCTAATAAACTGAGTTACCTATTCTGTATGCATGGTCTGTTTTGTCTCTCTTCCATTTGAAGTACCAAGTTTCCTTCTTTTAACAGGATGTCTTTGTCAATATCAGCCAGCCCTTTTCTGCAAACACAACTTCAACCCACATATTTATTCTCTGCAATCAACTGTACCCAGCACATCTCACAGGAAGCTCTGTGTGATCTGCCCAGAACTCTTGAATGTAATCATGACTGCCTCTATGTCTCTGGGAAAGAGAAACAATTTTTTTGAAAGTTTACAATCAATATGGAGAGCTAGTATGAAACATTTAGGACCCTCATGCTGCTTTAAAAATCAATAGGGGTATGTGATTCTTTTATTTTTTTGGATCTGTATTATCAAGATAATTGCCTCTATTTTTACTTTGCTTTATCATGAAGACCAAGGAAAGATGAGATGATCCTCCAAGGAATAGTGGGAAACTCTATTTTCTTTTATATTCAATAATTATAGATATTGATTTTATTCTCTCACATAAGCCATGGTCAGACACTGTCAAGAACATCAAAAAATCAATCCAGAGTCAAGCTAGGAAAGCAAATACAGCAGGGGAGTTCTCAAAATCTGCAACAGTCTGTAGGTTTCTGGTTAACTCTAAACTCTCTCTTGAAAGATGAAGCTGAGAAGCTGCTCTTTGGAATTTGGACTCATTAGTATGTAAAAGACAATGCAACAAAGTTGTGTACATTTTAAAAAGCTGACAGACCTGTCAGAGCCATTCCCATTTGTGTTGTGTGTCTTCTACTATTGTTTTCACTTCTGTAATGGAGAGCAATGAAATCATCACACATAGAGAGCTGTCTTCCTAGAAATGATCTCCAGGGAAAGAAATATTTACACAGGACAGTGAGGAGCTAAATGTACAGATTTTGAGATGAAAGAATGACATTTTTATGGTCTGGGTATTTGGGTGTCCCCCAAAGGCTCATATGTTAAAGATGTGAACCCTAGAGTCTTCTGTCAATGGCTCTAAGGGAAATGGACACTTAACCCACTAATGGTGTTTTAGAGGTGAACTTTTGGGAAATGCCTTAGATTGGATTAGATTGTTAGATTGGATTGGTTGTGCACATTTGCAGAGTGAATCAGCAGATGGAAGATCTCTATCTCTTCTTTCCTGTAGTTCTACCTATCAACTAAATAAATAGCTAAATACAAATTTTGAAAAATAAATATGATCACTTTTCAATACTGAAGATATATGAATGCATTTACAAGGGAATATAGGTACAAAAATGTTTCTTCAAAAAATAAAAGGGCAATCAATGGAGTAACAGAGATTTGAACAATATAACAGCCAAATAGCATGTGTACCTGTTTAAGTCTACTTTTAAAAAGTAAATACATATATGACAAGAGAAGTTTCTTTAGATATCCCAGTGTTGGCATCTGTGGAATTAGCTCAATAGCAGTGTATGGCTCATAGTGTCGCAGTAAAGTTTGACAGTATGGGCAGAGCATTAAGCATAATACCTCACACATACAGATCAGCCATCTCTAATCTGAGAATTCAAAATCATCCAAAATATTAACATTGCTGCACACAAACATGATGACACAACAGGAAAAATTATATGTGGAACCTCACGTGACAGGTTGTCAGTCAAAACCAAACACACTAGAAATATTATATAAAGTTATCTTTATCCTATGCATATATAAGTTGTAAATGAAATATAAATGAATTTCATATTTAGACAGGTCTGATCATGAGATATTTCATTATGTATATGCAAATACCCATAAATCCAAAAGAATTTTAAATCCAAAACATTTCTGGCACCAAATACTTCAGAAAAGGTATACACAAACTGTGGTATAAAAGTATAGCTACTTATATGCATGAGTATTGGTTAAATTCCAAGATACAATTGTTGTTGATGTTACTTAAAATGATGTAGTATGTACATCATAGACGTATGTTTGCATTGTATCAGTCTATATAAACATTGTATAATTCACCTCTAATTTTAAACGTGAATTGGTATTGGGCTTAAAGATTTTTCCAACTCATTTTACTACCCATTCTGACATTCCCTCAAATTCACTTGGATCTGGCCTCTCCAGCAGGAAATGGAAGAAGGAGTCTTATGGCCTTTTAAAAAGAAAGCAATGGCAGGAATTAAAAGGGGAAGACCAAACGAAGCATGGTTTTCAAGAGGTTAAATGCTTCACTAAATATCTTGCCCAAATAAAGCTGTTCCATGACTTACATTTTCAGGGGAACACAAACACAGTCTCTGAGCATCCCCAAGGCCAGGCGTCGGAGAGAATCAGTGTGTGCAACCAGCTGGATGATGTTTGGATAAGAGGCTGAATACATCTGGCCATTAATAGTGATAATTACTCTTTGGTTAATAGCCATCATTTAGATATAGAAATGTTGCAGCTGATAACTGTTGTGAGTCAGGTTATATCCTGCATGCTTTATTTCATTTTTACAAACATTTTACTGGACATCTTTTGGTTTGAGAAAGGAGACACAAAGGCTAAGGAAATATAATTCACAATGACAACAAACACACATCACACAGGAAAATAACTCTGAGACACAGAAAGGTAAAATGTAAGAGATCTAATAAAAGCAATTTACAGATTCAATGTGATCCCAATTAAAATACCAATGGCATTCTTTGCAGATCTAGAAAAAAATTATGCTAAAATTCATATGGAAACACAGGAGACCCCAAATAGCTAAAGCAATCTTATACAACAAACATAAAGTGGGAGGCATCACAATACCTGATTTCAAGACATACTACATGGCAGTTATAATCAAAACAGTCTGGTATTGGCACAAAAACAGACTTGTAGACCAACGGACAGAACAGTAACTCCAGAAATCAATCCATGCATCTACAATCAATTTTGACAAAGGAGCTAAAATCAATCCTTGAAGCAAGGACAGTCTCTTTAACAAACAGTACTGGGGAAATTGGATCTCCACATGCAAAAGTATGAAACTAGACCCACACCTTACATCTTATACAAAATCCACTCAAAATGGATGAAAAACCTCTATCTACTACACAACACCATCAAATAACTAGAGAACATTGGGGAAACTCTGTAAGACATTGGCATAGGAAAAGACTTCTTGGAAAAGACCCCAGAGGCACAGGCAATTGAAGCCAAAATTGACAAAAGGAAAAAAAAAAAAAAAGAAAAATGGGATTACATCAAATTGAGAAGCTTCTGAATTGCAAAAGAAACAGTCAGCAATATAAAGAGGCAGCTCTGGCCGTTGCAGCCATTTGGGGAGCAAACCAACGGAAGGAAGACCTTTCTCTCTGTCTCTCCTTCTCACTGTCTGTAACTCTAACTCTCAAATAAAATAAATAATAAAATCTTCTTTTTTTTTTTTAAAAAGATAAGAGCTGAGGATTCAAGAGACATGGACTAAACTGTGTCCTCCTAATACAATATCACCTAAATCCTTTATTTATTTATTTGTTCAGATTATTTATTTAAAAGACAGGAGGAGAAAGAAAGAGAAAGAGAGAGAGAGAGAGAGATCATAAATCCATTGATTCACTCCCCAAAAGGCAACAACAGCCAGGGCTGGGCAAGGCTAAAGCTAGGAGCTCAGAACTCCATCTTGGTAGTTAAGCCATCTGCTGCCTCCCAGGCACACCAACTTGGAGCTGGATTGGAAACAGAGTAGCCAGGACTTGAAAGCAGCACTCTGATAGAGAATGCAGGTGTCCCAAGTGATGGCTTAGTCCCCTGTACAATTCTCACCCCAGAAATCTTTTATTTAGAGTCCTAGCTAAATGGAAGAAACAATCATGGCTACGGGATTATTTCCTGGTGTAATGCATTTTTTCACAGCAGGAGTGACCTGAGAGCAAGAGATACAAGGATTGGAGCCTCTGCCATATGCTGGGTAGCTGTTACCCATCAGCCTGGTTCTTCCAGAAGTAACAGTTTCCTACCAGAGACCAGTCTTCTACTTTAGTGCTTACACTAAATCTGATTTAACACAGTTAACAAAAAGTAGAAAAAAATTTAATGTATTCTTTTGGTTTCATGTAAAGTTATAGTACATCATAATGAATCTGAATATAGCAAAAATTTGATTTAGTTTAATGATGTGGCCTTATAATCATGAAATACTCGACCAAAGGGACTTTCAGGTGTGTTCAGAAAACCTCACTGATCCTGTCATTTCTAAAATCAATTCACTAATATACGGCCTCACTCATAATGACTATTAGTAGGATTTATGGAAAGGAGTAAGGCAAGAAGTTTTATTTTCCTGATTACTATGTCTAAAATAAGTGTTGTCTAGCTATAAATATGCTAACACATATGTTAAATGATAGGAATTCCCTAGTATATGTGCTTAGGATACCATAAACAGCAGGTATTTTTTAAAAGACTGTTACAAAGAATAAAAGTACATATTTTCATTTCTAAGACTAGGAAGTATTACATCAGAAGAATTAAATACATCTTAATCTGTAGGATCAAAACGGTATGGAACTTATCCCTAAAACAGAATCTAGAGATAATTTTGTCCAATATAGTTCTTTTTAGGTTGGAGGGTATAAAGCCAGGGGAAATGAAATGACTATTGTAGGACACAGCTAGACAGGCCACAGGTCACTCAACTTGCAGTCTTAGGTGCTTCTCAATCTGCAAGCATGCAGCTTTCAACCAGACTTCTGGTGAAGTGTTCTCAGGGCCAAAATAATGAGCATATGGTACATACTAGACATTCAGTGTATGTCTTCTTAATTGAACAACTGTATTTCTGTTATAATCATTGATATCCCTTGGAGTTAAAAAATAAAATTTTCTTCAGTATGCTTTTTTTCCAGCACCAAATAAAACTATTCCAATTGCTTTACATATATATATAATTTAGGAATTTAAACATATTGTCATATTAAATAGTTTGTAATATCTTAACAAAAATGACTTAGGAAGTATTAACCACTTTCTGCAGCTGATAACGCTGAGACTCAGGAAACTTACATAATTTGTTCAAGGACAAGCAGTCAGAAAGTTATGGAGTTTCAGCCCATCCTCAGCCTCTGATTCAGACGTCATACCTTCTCTGCTACAGCTTACAGTGTCTCTAGGATATTTATAACCTCTGAGGAGAAGCAAAGCAAACCTGTGAGGGAAGAGGTAGTGAGGAAGACAGAGGAGGAGGAAGAGAAGATATGAGGGCTGGTGTGGGGCTTTCAGGGAAAAAGCTGGTTCCATAAAAAGATCAGAGCCCAGAAAAAAGATGAATGGTTTGTGTTTCTCTTTGGAAGGTCATTGTCCGCAGGCTACAAGCTACAAAAACCTGGGATAGCATCAAAGTTAGAAAGCAAGGTTGCACAATTTGGAAGGAGGTATTGACTTTTATATGCATTTGAAAGTTAGTGAAGTGGGAAAAGTACAAGCATGGGAATCAGGATACTTGTATTTTAGTCCCAGCCCTGCCATTACCTTATCATCCACTAAGATATGATCCTCTCACCTTTTTCTCCTTCAAGCTTCCCATCTGTAAAATGGGGAGTGTTCAACTTTGTGGTTCTCAGCTATTTTTTTCCTTTATATCATTCTATTGATAAAGAATGCCAGTAAATTGGGAAAAATTTGAAGTCAGACTTTATAAACTAAGATTGTGGCCCACATTCTTACTTGAAAAAAAAACCTAGCTATCTTTTTTCCCAATGAAATGGCTTTTTATATGTTCTTGACTAATCAGTAGCTTGCATATCTGTTTAGTTATCTCATGGAATTATTCCTCCAGGATACTTTAGAAGGGTAGCCTACCCCATTTCTTATACAATTAGTGTATCTGACAAAAACGGCATAGTTTACATAAAAATGACAAGTGATTTCCATTGTATATTAATCATCACTAAAGATCAGTCTCTGATCTTGAATTAGTGGATTTTGTCTGTAGCAATTATCATAGATTCAAGTACCTGTTCATTATTTTTCTGAGAGATTTTTATCTCACATTTTTCAACTGGAGTTGAAAACCTTTGGAGCACTGAAAGAGTGGGGGAAAAAAATCAAAGACCATTTTGCCAAGATGAATTGATGCCATTTTCCAGTGCAAATGAAGAGCAAACATAATCATAAACTAAGCAATAACTGGCTTAAGGATTAGAAGTTTTATCACAGATATGTTTTCTACTAGCATGTTGTTTTTTAGTACTGGTGACTTTACAAACATTAATTATAGAATTTTAATCTGTAATCAGAGTTTAACTTGGTGTTCATGGTATACAGAAAGACTTTGGGGGCTTATGAGCCCTCTGAAATAGTAAGAAAATTTAGAATAGATTTGAGTTTTTAGACACAGAGCTTTCATCTGCTTTACAAAGGAGTCACAAAAGATCAAACCAAAGAAGAGAGAACCACCATTCTAAAAATTCTATCGTATCAGGTTACAGTTTAGATATTCCTTTGGTGTAGCTAGAAGCTAATTTTGAAACATAGTCTAAAATTTTTAACAAGCCCTTAACTATACAAAGGACAAAAATAGACTTCTGTATGTGTATAATGCCTTTTTTTTTACCTGACTCTTAAACATAGCAAAACAAAATTAAAAAAACAAACAAACAAACAAACAAAACTGCTGTACAAAGGATGACCAATATAAATTAAAGATAATCAAAGTAAGATATATATGTTCATGGAGTAGAAGACTTGATAATTTTAAGATGTCAGTGTTTTGCTAACTGAAATATAGACTCAATGGATCACAATTATAATCTCAGGTTTTTGGGTAGAAATTGACAAGTTGATTCTAAAAGCTATTGGGAGACGCAGAGAGATCTAGGCTATCTAAACTATTATTGAAAAATAAGTATAGAGTTAGAAGGCTTATCTCAGTAGCTCTACTAGTAATAGTAACTACTCAGTAGCTCTTATCATAATGGTTTAGTAATTAAAATAGAGTGACAGTTCCTAAGGATGGACAAATAAAATAATGGAACACAACAGCTAGAAACTCCTGTCTCCCCCACTTCAACTTACATAGTCAAAGGCAGTAACACAATCCAATGGAGAAACAAAAACTCTTTTCAACAAATAATGCTCAAGTAACTGGATAACCATGTGAAAAAATAGAACATCAACAACTCCTAACTCTCCCAAAAGACACAAATTTATTCAATATTGTTCAAAGACCTACATAAAAATGTTAAAACATAAAAATGTAAAGTAATAAAAACACTATAAATCTTTTTAAAGTCACCATAAAATATCTTATTTCTTCAAACAAGTGTTTCACAGTTCCCTTTCATATTTAAATAACTATACGCAACACAGTTAAGGTACTTCAGTTAATTTAGACCTACAGAGTTAGACAACTGACTTAAAAGATACAACACTTAGAAAAAGCTATACATGAAATCTTTACAGCAAAGACTCATTTTCTTATTACTATGCTTATTATTTGAAGGCCAGGGCAAATATTCATTTATATTTGATGGACAATGTTGCCGCTTTTGAGCTCAAATATTTCCAAAACTGATTTGCTGGTCTTTAATATGAGTTACTTTTACATGTGAGAGCATCTATATATTCTACTTGCTTCTCTCTCTTCTTTCTGATTACAAAAGTAGAAACAAAACAATAGTAAAAATAACTTACCGGAGTCCATAGAGAACTGTTCCATCAGGATGTAGCCGAATCATTCGATTTTTCACTGTGACCCCATGCACAAATGATTTCTTGTCATTCAGGAAGTAGGTATCTGGTACCCAGAGTTGGTCAGCTACTCTGTTGTCTAGGGTGAGGTTTAATGGGATTCCAGAATAAGAAAGCCTTTTGTCTTTCCAAGACTGCTGGAAATACATTGTAAGTGTGTAATCCTGTGAAATAAAGAAGGCAAAAATAAATTTTACTGTCATTACCTAAGGACATTTGTTAAGAACTTGAAAGCATATGTCATATGTATGCATCTATGTATCAGGGACATACTACCCGGATGTTCACTAAGAGATTATATTTGAGTATGCTGAAATTTATATCTTCAACTATAGGATGACTGGTAAGTTAAAAGTAGTAGAGCAATACTTGAATTTATGCATAAGCATTTCCACCAATAGAGAATAAATACTTGGAATTAATTTTTCTACTTTAAAATTCTGGCCCTTTATTTATCTGATATTTTCATGTTAATGTACTATTAACACAAAGAGAACAGAGTTAGTGTAGTTCACAGATACAATTCCAAAAATATAGTGATATTCTTTTCCTCCATCCTTTCCCCCCCTTCCTTACTTTCTTTTTCTTTCTTTCTTTTTTTTTTTTTTTTGACAGGCAGAGTGTATAGTGAGAGAGAGAGACAGAGAGGAAGGTCTTCCTTTTTGCCACCTTACTTTCATTCTTCCTTTATTTCAAACATTTTATTTAAACATCCTATTTATGTTATGTATGTATTTATTTGGAGGGCAGAGTTACAGAGAGGGAGAGGAAGAGGCAAAGGCAGAAGAGAAGTCTTCCATCTTCTGGTTCACTCCCCACATGGCCACAATGGCCAGGGATGGGCAAGGCTGAAGCCAGGAGACAGAAGGTTCATCTATGTCTCCTATGTGGCTGCAGGGGCCCAAGCACTTGGGCCATTTTCTGCTGCTTCCCCAAGAACATTAGCAGAGAGCTGGATTAGAAGTGGAGCAGCAGGGATTGGAAACTATCCCCCTTGAGATGCCTGTACTTCAGGTGGCAGCTTAACCCACTAATCCACAGCAGAGACCTTCAAATATATTTTTAGTTAACAATATAGTCAAGGGCTTAATGCTCCACTAAATGAAGAGAACAACATGTAAAATGTAAAAAACAAAGGGACAGGGGTCAGCACTATGGCATAGCAGGTAAAGCCGTTGCCTGCAGTGCCAGCATCACATATGAGCGCCGGTTCAAGTCCCAACTGCTACACTTCCAGTCCAGCTCTCTATAATGGCCTGGGAAAGCAGTAGAGGATGGCCCAAGTCCTTGGGCCCCTGTACCCCCATGGGAGACCTGGAAGAATTTCCTGGCTCCTGGCTTCAGATCAGCGCATTTCCAGCCGTTGCGGCCAACTGGGGAGTGAGCTAGAGGATGGAAGATCTCTCTCTTTCTGCCTCTCCTTTCTCTGTGTAACTCTGACTTTCAAGTAAATAAATAAATCTTTAAAAAAAGAGAGAGAGAGAAATTGAACAGTCCATGCTTTGACTGTTGAGGAACAGTTTTTTGTATTTTGTATTTTTTCCTCTTTCCTTTTCATTTATTTTATCTTTTTTTAAAAGATTTATTTATTTATTTTTTATTTGACAGGCAGAGTTAGACAGTGAGAGAGAGACAGAGAGAAAGGTCTTCCTTCCGTTGGTTCATCCCCCAAATGGCCGCCATGGCTGGCACACTGTATCAATCTGGAGCCAGGTGCCCCCTTCTGGTCTCCCATGCAGGTGCAGGCACCCAAGCACCTGGGCCATCCTCCATTGCCCTCCTGGGCCACAGCAGAGAGCTGGACCAGAAGAGGAGCAACCGGGACTAGAACCTGGCGCCCATATGGGATGCCATGCCGCAGGCTGAGGATTAACCAAGTGAGCCACGGCGCTGGCCCCCATTTATTTTATCTTATTTTACTTAAACTTTTTTATACTGTCATTGAATTATTTACTTAACATAGAGTTAACCATATGTGTATAAAGTTAATTGAAAATAGATTGTAGTTAAAAATAACAGATTGAGAGGGAAGAGGAAGCGAGGGTGGGAGTTTGGGGGGGGGGGTTCGGGAACAGAGGGAAGAATCACCATGACCCTAAAGTTATAATTGTGAAATGCATGAAGTTTGTAACTGTAAAGTAGTATATTTCTGCATAAATTCCTATGATTACTTCTAAGGCTACAGCTTAAAAACTTGCCATGGGACTCTAAATCCCCTTAAGCTGGGTAGTAAAAAGAGTATTCTAAGTGTTAAGAGATCATATGGCTGAAGAGCCCATGAGAGTATTTTAGGCATGGAAAGCCAAGATACCATGGGAAAAAAAAAAAAAAAAAAGAAGAAGACCTAAATGAAAGATCTCTGGGAGTGAGATCCCAGTGGAAAGAACGGGGCCATCAAAGAAGGAGGTACCTTTCTCTGAAGGGAGGAGAGAACTTCCACTTTGACTATGACCCTGTCGGAAAAAGATCAAAGTCGGCGAACCCTAAAGGCTTCCATATCCCTGGCAACTCATGACTAGAGCCTAGGGAGATTACTGACGCCATGAACAGGAGTGTCAAATTGTTAAGTCAGCAAAAGGAGTCACTGTGTACTTACATCCCATGTGGGATCTGTCCTTAATGTGTTGTCTAATGTGCAGTGATGCTATAACTAGTACTGAAACAGTATTTTTACACTTTGTGTTTCTGCGTGGGTACAAACTGATGAGATCTTTACTAATTATATGCTGAATCGATCTTCTGTATATAAAGAGAATTGGAAATGAAAAAAAAAAAACCGGTGTTAAATTGGAAATGGCATAGAAAATTAATTTTTTAAAAAATATTATGTAGGATCTCTGTCTTTAATGTGCTGTACACTCTTATTTAATGCTATAACTAGTACTCCAACAGTATTCTTTTCATTTTGTGTTGCTATATGGGGGCAAACTGTTGAAATCTTTACCTAATATATACTAAACTGATCTTCTGTATATAAAGAGAATTGAAAATGAATCTTGATGTGAATGGAAGGGGAGAGGGAGCGGGAAAGGGGAGGGTTGTGGGTGGGAGGGAAGTTTTGGGAGGGGGAAGCCATTGTAACCCATAAGCTGTACTTTGGAAATTTGTATTCATTAAATAAAAGTTTAATAAATGAAAAATAAATAAATAAATCAGACTGTTAAAAAAAACTATTCTTATGTAATAAACCAATATTCTGATGTCACAAACACTCTGATGGCATAATAAATTTTCATTCACTATCATCTTCCTGTTACAATCAATTGTGATGTCATAAAATGATTGTGAATATAAATTCAATGTGACATGTAAAATCTGTGATTTTATAAAATTACCATTGTTATGATAAAATCAATTGTGGTATCTTCAAAATCCTAGTGATATTATAATCAATCAAGAATTCATAAATCACCATTGTGACATCATAAACCAACCACTGTGATGTTATTATCAATTGCCAAGCATAAATGCCATTGTGATGCCATAAATCCAATGTCATAACATCAGAATCAATTGAGATGTCATAAGCCATCATGGTGATACTGTAATTGGCAGTGATGTCATAAAAACAAATATGTCATAGATCAATATTTGATGCCATAAAATGTAATGTCCTGCAATAAACCTACCATTGTTATGTCATAATCAATTTTGATGTCATAAAATACTTATGATTACATAAACCAACAAATCCTGTATCATAAACCTGCCATTGTGACATTATGATCAATTGTGATGTCATAAATAATGCTAGTGATGTTATAATGATGATTGTGATCTCACAAAACTACCATTGTAGTCTCAAAATCAATTGTGAAGTCATTGAAATAATTGGGACATCATAAACTTGCCATTTTGACATCATAATCAATTGTGATCCCATAAACTATTATGATGTCATATTCAATTGTGAATTCATAAAACCATTGTGATGTCAAAAATCTATTTTATGATATCTTAGTCAATTCCTATGTCAAAAACCACCATTATGATAGCATAATAAAATGTAAGAAATCACAATATTGAAGTAATAACAAATTCTGATATTTTGAAAACCATTTCCATGTCATATACTAATATTGTCCTGCTATAAATATGCAATTGTGATGTCATACACCAAACATTATGTAGTCATGATAAAATGAATATCATTCTGATATCATAAAACTACCAATCAAATGGAATGTCATAAATGACCACTGGATGTAAATGACATGAATGTCCATTGAGATGTCACCATCAACTGTGAAATCATGAACCAATATTTTGATATCCTAAGCTTCATTGTAATGTCATAAAACTACCAATATGATGTTATAATCAACTGTGATGTAATTAAAACCACTTTGATGTCAACAGATATCATGGCATGAAAAATTATATGACTTTTTTCAACTTTTATTTAATAAATATAAATTTCCAAAGTAAAAAAAAAAGAGATCATATGGATAGGATTAATGTTAAAGTGAACATATAGATAGGATCAAGTGTTAAAGCAATCATACAGATAGAATAAGTGTTTGGCAATAATAGTAGAATTAAAAAAGAATGAATGCCTCAACATGGGAAGGAGTCCATACAGCAGCCTCATAGAATGACAATTGCCTTAAGTAACACTCTGACCTCAGAATCAATCCTTAAGGCCTTCTGGTTTGGCTGAAAAGCCCAGGGGAGTACTGCCGGCATGGAAAGCCAAGATACTGTGGCAAAAAATGTTCTACATGAAGGACCTCTGTGGATGAGACCCCAGTGGAAAGAAGCAGCTACCAAAGAAGGATGGACTTTCCTCTGAAGAGAGGACAGAACTTCCACTTTGCCTATGGCCTTGTCAAAAAATTAAAGGAGTTTCTGGATCCAAAAGCTTTCATACCCATGGCAGCTCTTATCAAGAGCCTTCACTGATCACTGATGCCAGGACCTCTGTCCTCAAAGAGCTTTATTATGAGACTTGTTCTCAAAGAATTACTTCATTTTAGTGTATTAAGTGGAGGATATTCTTTTTTTTCTTAAACATTTATTTAATGAATACAAATTTCCAAAATACAGCTTATGGGTTACAATGGCTTCCCCCTCCCAAAACTTCCCTCCCACCCACAACCCTCCCCTTTCCCGCTCCCTCTCCCCTTCCAATCACATCAAGATTGATTTTCAATTCTCTTTATATACAGAAGATCAGTTTAGTATATATTAGGTAAAGATTTCAACAGTTTGCCCCCATATAGCAACATAAAGTGAAAAAAAAATACTGTTGGAGTACTAGTTATAGCATTAAATAAGAGTGTACAGCACATTAAAGACAGAGATCCTACATAATTTTTTTTAAAAAATTAATTTTCTATGCCATTTCCAATTTAACACCGGTTTTTTTTTCATTTCCAATTCTCTTTATATACAGAAGATCGATTCAGCATATAATTAGTAAAGATCTCATCAGTTTGTACCCACGCAGAAACACAAAGTGTAAAAATACTGTTTCAGTACTAGTTATAGCATCACTGCACATTAGACAACACATTAAGGACAGATCCCACATGGGATGTAAGTACACAGTGACTCCTGTTGCTGACTTAACAATTTGACACTCCTGTTCATGGCGTCAGTAATCTCCCTAGGCTCTAGTCATGAGTTGCCAGGGATATGGAAGCCTTTAGGGTTCGCCGACTTTGATCTTTTTCCGACAGGGTCATAGTCAAAGTGGAAGTTCTCTCCTCCCTTCAGAGAAAGGTACCTCCTTCTTTGATGGCCCCGTTCTTTCCACTGGGATCTCACTCCCAGAGATCTTTCATTTAGGTCTTCTTCTTTTTTTTTTTTTTTTTCCCATGGTATCTTGGCTTTCCATGCCTAAAATACTCTCATGGGCTCTTCAGCCAGATCCGAATGCCTTAAGGGCTGATTCTGAGGCCAGAGTGTTGTTTAGGACGTCTGCCATTCTATGAGTCTGCTGTGTATCCCACTTCCCATGTTGGAACTTTCTCTCGCTTTTTGATTCTACCAGTTAGTATTAGTAGACACTTGTCTTGTTTGTGTGATCCCTTTGATTCTTAGACCTATCAGAGCCATCAATTGTGAACTGAAATTGATCACTTGGACTAGTGAGATGGCATTGGTACATGTCACCTTGATGGGATTGTATTGGAATCCCCTGGCACATTTCTAACTCCATCATTTGGGGCAAGTCTGGTTGAGCATGTCCCAAATTGTACATCTTCTCTCTCTCTTTTTCCACTCTTAAATTTAACAGGGATCACTTTTCAGTTAAAATTTAAACACCTAAGAATATTTGTGTGTTAATTACAGAGTTCAACCACTAGTACTAGAACAACAACAACAACAACAAATACTAAAAAGGATAAAGTATTACATTGTACATCTAGAGTCAGGACAAGAGCTGATCAGGCCACTGTTTCTATAGTGTCCATTTCACTTCAACAGGTTTCCCCTTTGGTGCTCAGTTGTCGCCGATCAGGGAAAACAAATGATATTTGTCTCTTTGGGACTGGTTTAATTCACTCAGCATGATGTTTTCCAGATTCCTAGTGGAGGATATTCTTATGTCACACAAATTATAGTTATGTCTAAGTGCTCACAAAAGATGTATCATTCTTGGGTTCCTCTTTAAAGATATTTAAGTTTCCCAAAAAGATGGAAAAGAAAAAGCAATATTACCATCGAGATACTTTGAACAACTCTTGTCTGGCCTGCTGAGGAATAACTTTTGTTCTTGTTTATTTTTATGGTTTTTATTTTTGGTTGTTTTTGTTTTTGTTTTTGTTTTTTCTTTTTTTTTCTTATTCATACAAAGTGCTGAAATTCTTACCTAGAATAGAGCTAATCTTCTGTGTATAAAGTTAAATGAAAATAGATCTTAGTAAAAAAAAAAACCAGCCTGGGCAAAGGTGAGGGAAGAGGAAGAGGAGTTGGTGTGGGTGGGAGGGGTTGGTGTGGGTGGGAGGGTGGGTTTGGTGGCAAGGATTACTATATCCTAATGTTGTGTGTATGAAATGTATGCAAGAAAAAAAAGAAATTATACAAACTAATTCTAGATACTTGGCTAGAATAAAAAATTCTGAACCACAAAAATATTACAATTATTTCATTTTCACAAAGATTAAAAAAAAAACAGAAGGACGTGAGTTCACTCAGCAGTAACAGAGGCAAGTTGTTTTTTTGTTTGCTTGTTTGTTTTTTGTGACAGGCAGAGTTAGCAGTGAGAGAGAGAAAGAGAGAAAGGTCTTCCTTTTGCCATTGGTTCACCCTTGAAGTGGCTGCTACGGCTAGCGTGCTGTGCCGAAGCCAGGTGCCAGGTGTTTCCTCCTGGTTTCCCATGCGGGTGCAGGGCCCAAGCACTTGGGCCATCCTCCACTGCACTCCCTGGCAACAGCAGAGAGCTGGACTGGAAGAGGAGCAACCGGGACAGAATCCAGTGCCCCGACCGGGATTAGAACCCAGAGTGCCGGCACCGCAGGTGGATGATTAGCCTATCGAATGCAGCGCTGGCATAGAGGCAAGTTTTATAAATAATATTCAAATGGAAAGATGGCCATTTCATCTATATACAGTAAATTTTAAATAATCACAAATCATTAAAACTATAGAATATTTTTAATCATTGATTTGACAAAAATGTAAACAAAGCTTAACAAAAATATATTTGCAGCAATACTGGTACACACAGGCATTTCTTTTTTTCTTGTTTTTTGATTATCTTCTTTTTCAATTTTGGTTCCCATGTATTTAAGTAGAACAAATGGTATTTGTCTGTTTCTTGTTGATTTCACTCAATGTGATATTGTTCGATTACATCCATTTTTATGCAAATGGTAGTATTTCACTTTTTTATTGCTGAATTTATATATATATATATATATGTAACTTTCTTTATCCATTCATCTGATGATGAACACCTTGGTTGATTCCATATTTTGGCGATTGTGAACAGGGCTGCTATGAACATGGTGGTTGTGGGTATAACCTTGGTACAACATGTTTATGTTTTTTGGTTATACACACAGAAGTGGGATTGATGGATCATGTGAAAGTCTATTTCTAGTTTTTTATGAAATCTCAAATCTCCACACCATTTTCTTCAGTGGCTGCATTAGTTCACGTTCCCACCAAGGAAGTGTAAGTGTTCCTTTTGCTCCATATCTTCATTTTTTATTCTCTTTTAGAGAATAGCTATTCTGATGGTGGTGAGTCTATACCTTATTTTGGATTTGATTTGCATTTCTATAATGACTAGTGATGTTAAGAATGTTCTCATATATTTTTTGGCTATCTGTATTTCTTCTTTTGAGAATTGTCTATGGAGGCCTTGCACCCACTTCTTAACTGGATGTGTTGTTTTCCTGTTACTGTTGTTTTTTGTCTTGCTGATACATTCTGGATATAATCCTTTGTTGGGTAGGTAACTTGCAAATATTTTTTTCCCATTTTGTTGAATGTCTTTTCAGTCTATAATCAGAAGCCTCTGAGTTTGACATAACCCCATTTGTTTAGTGTTGATTCTGAAGTTTGTGCTTTGGGGGTCTTATCCAAAAAGTCATCTTCTAAAACCACATCTTGGAGTGTTTCCCCTCATTTTTATCCTCATAGCCTCAAGTCTTAAATTTAGGTGCTTGATCCATCTTGAATTTGATTTCTGTATATGTGATAGGTAATAATCTAATTTTATTCTTTTACAATTATAAATCCAATTTTGTCAACACCACTTATTGAAGAGATTATCCTCACTCCAATGTATAATGTGGGCCCTTCTGTCAAAAATCATTTGGCTGTATGTACACGGATTCATTTCTGTGCTCTCTATTCAGTTCCATTGGTCGGTTTTTATGTCAGTACAATGCTGTTTTAATTACCATAGCTTTGTAGTATACTGTGAAGTCAGATTTTGTGGTGCCTCCAACTCTATTTTTTTTCTTTTTCATCCAGGATGGCTTTTACTATTCTGAGTCTTGTGATTCAATATGAAGTTTAGGAAGTTTTTTTTTCTAATTCTGTATAGAATGTCTGGTTGTGCCTGATCTCACTGGCAATTAAATTTTAAGTTTGAAATTAAAGTAAACCTTATGGGGAAGATCATAAAAAGAATGATAAAGAGATCCATGATTACAAAAATATATCTCTTGATCATCTATAGTTTTGTTTTGGAGAAGAATGTTCGATAAATGACAAAAAAGGGCAAGCTGAAAAACCGAGGGTATTTTTAAAGTTTCAAATATTTTTTGAATGAATACTGCTCCATTTGACTCATAAAGGTTATCAATTTCCGTTATCTTGATCATTCTAGTGAATGACAACTGATCTATTGGTCTAAAATGACTATATGATTATAAAGCACATGTTGATGGAAATGTCTATTGTCCTGAAGACTGACATCAGTGGTGGAACTGTTTAACAATTTCTCTTTATTTCATTTTTAATTGTTTCAGGAATTGGTTTGAGTTCAGAATTGGATATGTACTTGAGAACTTGTTTCCTTACCTGGTGCAATGAGTCACAATAAGGACAATATCCTGCACTTTTCTTTCTACCTATTTCTCCAAGCAGCAAGAGACTTAAAGGTTTGGGATCAATAAATGGATCAAGAAACCAGGAAGGAATGGCAGCGATTATCTTAGCATTTCAGTTGTTATCTCTTTAAAATACTCTACAAATACAAGTGTAATTGTCCATTAAAAAGAGAGGGGGAGGGAGGGAAGGCAGGAGGAAGGGAATACCATTATGTTCTTAGAACTGTATTTAGTAATCACATTGAGTCTGTTAAAAACTAATTAAAATTAAATTTTAAAAAAGAAAATAGATTGGTAGCAGTAAAATAAGGTTTTAAGATGTGAATTCCAATACCATAAAAACAGAAAAAAGAAAATAGATTGGTAGCAGTAAAACAGGTTTTAAGATGTGATTTCCAATACTATAAAAACAGAAGTTCATTCTTAAAGGACATTTATATCAACAGTTACTTTAGCAACTATTAAGAAAATGCGGGGGCCAGTGCTGTGGCACAGGTTAATCCTCCACCTGCTGCACCAGCATCACATTTGGGTTGTCAGTGCTAGTCCCAGCTGCTCCTTTCTGATCCCACTTTCTGCTATGGCCTGGGAAAGCAGTGGAAGATGGCCCAGGTGCTTGGGCCCCTGCATCCACATGGGAGACCCAGAAGAGGCTTGTGGCTCCTGGCTTTTTATCAATCAGCTCAGCTCTGGCCACTGTGGCCACTTGGGGAGTGAACTAATGGATGGAAGACCTTTCTCCCTCTCACTATCTGTAACTCTATCAAATAAATAAATAAATAAAAATATTTTTTAAAAAAAGAAAATTCTTGCGTAACTCTTACACAGTGTCCATGTACTGTCATTGTTGTAAATACCATTAGTTGTGAAACACTGACTCCGATTTTGCCTTTCTTCCACTCAAACTACAGTTCATGTAGAACCCAGAATGGAAATTTACACATTTCTGAGAAATCCTAAAAGATAAGCAATATCCCTTCTGCATAATCAATTCTACTGTTCTTTGACCATTAATTCACAAGTTTATTCTGTTTACTTGAAACCATCTCACAGTAACTCAAAGCCTTTCTTTCTTGTTCAATGGCAAATACATTCAGTCTTTATTACTAATCATAGAATATTCCTTTTAAAGATCTATATAAGCCTTCCTCCACTGCACCTTCATATAGATCAATAAGGAACAAGCTACAAGATTCTATACAATTCTCTTCTCAATTGCTGTCATTCTCATTTGCACCCCCTTCAAACTCCTAACATCATGCTTTTTTTGAATAATGAATTGGACAGATCCTGAGATTCAGATTCTAAATCATCTTGATTTCAAACTTGATTTGTGTAGACTGACACAAACTTAAGCAATAACATAACCTCTTATTCCTGAAATGTCTAATTTCTAAAATAGAAACAATACTACTTGACTGGCTTATTGTAGCAAATGATAAAATCAAGACTAACTTACTTGAGAAACCATAATATGCAAAATAAAAATACATTATCTTCAAGTTGTTCTTCATTGCATATAGATTAATATACATCAAAATACTTGGAGTATACATATTCATTTTCATAAGCATGTCTTTTTTTTATCTAGAGTTACTTTATTTTTTGTTTTTTTTATTCTACTTTTTAAATTTTTTATTACTTTTTAAATTTTTTTTTAACTTTTATTTAATGAATATAAATTTCCAAAGTATAGCTTATGGGTTACAATGGCTTCCCCCCTCCCATAACTTCCCTCCCGCCCGCAACCCTCCCCTTTCCCCTTCCATTCATGTAAAGATTCATTTTCAATTCTCTTTGTATACAGAAGATCAGTTTAGTATATATTAGGTAAAGATTTCAACATTTTGCCCATATAGCAACATAAACTGAAAAAACTACCATTGGATTACTAATTATAGCATTAAATAGCAATGTACAGCACATTAAAGACAGAGATCCTACATAATTTTTTTTTCAAATTAATTTTCTATGCCATTTCCATTTTAACACCATGTTGTTTTTTTTTTTTTCATTTCCAATTCTCTTTATATACAGAAGATCACTTCAGTATATAATTAGTAAAGACCTCATCAGTTTGTGCCCACACAGAAACGCAAAGTATAAAAATACTGTTTCAGTACTAGTTATAGCATCACTTGGCTTTAGATGACACATTAGGGACAGATCCCACATGGGGTGTAAGTACACAGTGACTCCTGTTGCTGATTTAACAATTTGACACTCCTGTTCATGGCGTCAGTAATCTCCCTAGGCTCTAGTCATGAGTTGCCAGGGCTATGGAAGCCTTTAGAGTTCGCTGACTTTGATCTTATTCCGATAGGGTCATAGTCAAGGTGGAAGTTCTCTCCTCCCTTCGGAGAAGGGCACCTCCTTCTTTGATGGCCCCCGCATGTCTTTTTAAATTACTAACTAGCTAAATACATGCTGTAAACTTTGCCATGGAGATCAGCACCATTAGCAATGGAACGCATACTTCAGTGCTATAACCAAATACTTAGCAATCAGTTTCTCATGAATGTTATAGAGAATTTCCTTACAATGAGACCTTTAGCTGAAATCTTTACAAATCTCCTCAGGGAAGTTTCAATGTATGACTGGAAAATATATTATTATAGAGTATAAAGGATTATCTTGAATATTGCCAAGAGAGTAAATCTCAACTATTCACACCACAAAAGAGTGGTGTAATACATGTGTAAATAAGCTTGATTGAGTTATTCCACAATTTATACACACTTTAAGACATGTTGTACATGAAAAATATGTACAATTTTTATATTTTAAGTAAACTAATGGAAAAATAACGTTATGATAACAAATACTGGAAAACTTGAGCCTGTGGTAATACTGGAGATGGAAAGGAAAAAATAGTGTAAACAGGAATAATCGCTAATTTGTGTGTATGTCAGTTTGTGGGTCTGTGTGCATATACAGACTTTTACCCTTTCCTTTATCGAATTCGTTGCTACATATAACTCATTCTGTTTTCAACACATATTGAATAAAAATCATATCATGGTTCCAAATTCAAGCAGTAATTCAAGCAGTCAGAAGTAATCCGGTAAAAATTTATGTAAATTAGTTTATTACATGTGGAAGTTGGTGATATGGAACAAGTGCCCATCAAGACAGTTCTTTTTATCAATTTCTAGGGTTATTGATTTAATCTAGGCCCAGATTCTGATAAACAAAAATATGGACATATGAGATTGAGAACTTTAATAAAACATTTTTGAAGATAATGTTAATTATAATGGTGGTTAACATTATGGAGACTTAAAATATAGTATCCCTCTTACTATCTATAGTGTACACTACACTTATTACAATAATCTCTTTCCTCTGAAGCATGTTCTGTAGTTTTCATAGGCCTCTCATATCTCTCATCCCATTTTTGCCCATGTAGCTACTTTGTGAGATAAGCAAATTTTGTATGAGACAATTTATGATGTACATGTCAAATGAACTACTGTATTTTAAATAAATTATTATCCCTGTCTGTACCTTAATATAAATTTGAACAGTTGCCACTTGGATATAATTAAGTCAATGATCATGTTTCAGTTCATCTTATTTTTTTATGGAAATGAAAGGCTTGAAATTGCTGTATTTTTGCTCTATCATAGAAGTTTTCTATTAATTCTTAGCCAAGTTGCAAGCACTCCAGAGAGAATGAAGAAATTTTCAGAAAGATGCTAATGGTGTTTGACCAGGAACATTAAAGTCACTTTTCTGCCAGGTGTATTTGCAAAGGCTCAACCAGCTTTCTCAAGAGTGTAGGCCATTCCTTGAGAAGTGTGACACATTTGAAACTTACGGGCCATAGGTTATTCTTTGATTCTGAGGTAAATTAATGGAATTAACAGGTACAAGTAATTCAGGAGAGGGAAATTTTAATTCATTGAGAATAGGCAAAATAGATTATACCAAATCAGTAGTATTCAATAAAACTCCAAAGAGAAATAATCTTTTAATGCAAAAGGGATAAAAACGGACAGGAAAACAATTACATTAAATGGAAGTCATTCTTTTGGGAGAATAAAGATAATATTATTTTTAGATTTGTAGTAATTTTTCACCCCAGAGTATAGTTAGCAATGTCTGAGGAAAGTTCTGTTTTTCACAATTAGAGGTGGGTTGAGGCCACATTTCAACACACAGCACATGCCCCCAAAACAAACATCTAGTTCAATGTGTCAGTAGTTGAGACAATATGCCTTAAATGAAAATATCCTTGTCAAGTTTGAGAAGCCTGCCTTGTATAAAAATATTCTTATTTTCAGGCCGGTGCCATGGCTCACTAGGCTAATCCTTCACCTGCGGCGCCAGCACCCCAGGTTCTAGTCCCAATTGGGGCGCCGGATTCTGTCCTGGTTGCTCCTCTTCCAGTCCAGCTCTCTGCAGTGGCCCGGGAAAGCAGCAGAGGATGGCCCAAGTGCTTGGGTCCCTGCACCCGCATGGGAGACTGGGAGGAAGTACCCTGCTCCTGGCTTCAGATCTGCACAGCGCCGGCCGTAGTGACCATTAGGAGAGTGAACCAATGGAAGGAAGACCTTTCTGTCTCTCTCTCTCACTATCTATAACTCTCTCTCTGTCTCCCTATCTCACTGTCTAACTCTGCCTGGCAAAAAATTTAAAAAAAAATTAAAAAATAAAGAAAATATTCTTATTTTAAATGTTAAACAATTTTACCATTAGTTATGAAAATATGTATATTAGCATGTTTCCCCTGCCTTCAAAACTTTGTGTCAGAGACTATTGACGTAAGATGGTGTGTAATTTGCTATTTTGCCAAAAGAAATCATTTTATTAAAATCCATTAATTGGGACCGGCGCTGTGGTGTAGCGGGTAAAGCCACTGCCTGCAGTGCTGGCATCCTATACGGGTACTGGTTCAAGTCCCGGTTGCTCCACTTCTAATCTAGCTCTCTGCTATGGCTTTGGAAAGCAGTAGAAGATGGCCCAAGTTCTTTGGCCCCTGCACTCGCGTGGGAGACTGGGAAGAAGCTCCCGGCTCCTTGCTTCGGATCAGCCCAGCTCCTGCCATTGCGGCCACCTGCGCAGTGAACCAGCAGATGTAAGAACTCTCTCTCTCTCTAACTTTGCCTTTCAAATAATCTTTTTGAAAAATCCATTAATCACCTAGCATGGAAAACAGGTAAAATCATTTGTGTTACAGAGCAATATCTTGAGGTATGCCTTTCACGGAATGAGCTCTAAGATGACTGACACTAGTCTGGGAACTTGCTAGTCCCTTATTATCTGCCTCCATGAAGAGCACACCTATCATATGATCGTAGGGAAGAGAAAATGTACTGCTTTAACATCCAGTGATACTGCATACCCTCAAAAAGATCACATAAAATCTCTCCTTTACAAACTACAATCCAGAAAATATACATTTATATTTGGGGGAAATGAACGAAAGCACCTTTTCACATTTAATTTTTGTACAGACTTTTTAAACTTTTATTTAATAAATATAAATTTCAAAAGTACAACTTTTGGATTATAGCAGCTTTTCCCCCTCATAACCTCCCTCCCACCTGCAACCATCCCATCTCCCACTCCCTCTCTTCCTCAAGATTCATTTTCAATTATCTTTATATACAAAAGTGTTGATCTTCCGTTTATACTAAGTAAAGATTTCAACAGTTTGAACCCACACAGACACACAAAGTATAAAGAACTGTTTGAGTAGTAGTTTTACCATTAATTCACATAGTAAAGCACATTAAGCACAGAGATCCTACATGGAGAGTAGGTACACAGTGTCTCCCATTGTTGATTTAACAATTGACACTCATATTTATGACATCAGTAATCACCCAAGACTCATGTCATGAGCTGCCAAGGCTATGGAAGCCTCTTGAGTTCACAAACTCTGATCTTATTTAGACAAGGTCATAGTCAAAGTGGAAGTTCTCTCTTCCCTTCAGAGAAAGGTACCTCCTTCTTTGATGGCCAGTTCTTCCCGCTGGGATCTCACTCACAGAGATCTTTCATTTAGGTCTTCTTCTTCTTCTTCTTCTTCTCTTTTTTTTTTTTTTTTTTTTTTTTTTTTTGCCACAGCATCTTGGCTTTCCATGGCTGAGAAACTCTCATAGGCATTTTAGTCAGATCCAAATGCCTTTAGGGCTGATTCTGAGGCCAGAGTGTTGTTTAGGGCATCTGCCATTCTATGAGTCTGCTGCATATCCTGCTTCCCATGTTGCATTGTTCTCTCCTTTTTAATTCTATCAATTTTTTTTTTGACAGCAGAGTTAGACAGTGAGAGAGAGAGACAGAGAAAAAGGTCTTCCATCCATTGGTTCAGCCCCCAAATGGTCGCTATGGCTGGCACGCTGCACTGATCCGAAGACAGGAACAAGGTACTTCCTCTTGGTCTCTCATGTGGGTACAGGGCCCAAGCACTTGAGCCATCCTCCACTGCCTTCCCTGGCCACAGCAGAGAGCTGGACTGGAAGAGGGGCAACCAGGACAGAATTCAGTGCCCCAACCGGGACTAGAACCTGGGGTGCTGGCACCACAGGCGGGGGATTAGCCAAGTGAGCTGCAGCACCAGCCTAATTCTACAGCCTAATGCTATCAGTTATTGTTAGCAGAAACTAGTCTTGTTTATGTGATCCCTTTGACACTTGATATTGTCTTTATGATCAATTATGAACTGAAACTGATCACTTTGACTAGTAAGATGGCACTGGTACATGCCACATTGATGGAATTGATTTGGAATCCCCTGGTATATTTCTAGCTCTACCATTAGGGGTAAGTCCAAATGAGCATGTGCCAAACTGTACATCTCCTCCCCCTCTTATTCCCACTTATATTTAACAGGGATCACTTTTCAGTTAAATTCAAATGACCAAGAATAATTGTGTGGTAATTAAAGAGTTCAACCAATGGTATTAAGTAGAACAAAAAAATGCTAAAAGGAATAAAATAGTAAGTTGTTCCTTGACAGTCAGGACAAGGGCTGATCAAGTTATTGTTTCTCCTAGTGTCAGTTTCACTTCTACCTTCTAAAAGGTTTCCTTTTAGGTGCTCAGTTAGTTGTCACCGATCAGGGAGAACATATATTTGTCCCTTTGGGACTGGCTCATTTCACTCTGCATGATTTTTTTTTTTTTGACAGGCAGAATGGACAGTGAGAGAGAGAGAGAGAGAAAGGTCTTCCTTTGCCGTTGGTTCACCCTCTAATGGCTGCCACGGCCAGCGTGCTGCCGCCGGCGCACCGCGCTGATCCGAAGGCAGGAGCCAGGTGCTTCTCCTAGTCTTCCATGCAGGTGCAGGGCCCAAGAACTTGGGTCATCCTCTACTGCATTCCCGGGCCACAGCAGAGAGCTGGCCTGGAAGAGGGGCAATTGGGACAGAATTTGGCGCCCCGACCAGGACTAGAACCCAGTGTGCAAGCGCCGCAGGTGGAAGATTAGCCTAATGAGCCGTGGCGTGGGCCCTGCATGATGTTTTGCAGATTCCTCCATTTTGTTGCAAATGATTGGATTTCATTTTTTTTTTTTACTGCTGTATAGTATTCTATAGAGTGCATGTCCCATAATTTCTTTATCCAGTCTTCTGTTGATGGGCATTTAGGTTGTTTCCATGTCTTAGTTATTGTGAATTGAGCTGCAATAAACATTGAGGTGCAGACAGCTCTTTTATTTGCCAATTTAATTTCCTTTGGGTATATTCCAAGGAGTGGGATGGCTGGGTCATGTGGTAGGGCTATATTCAGGTTTCTGGGCAATCTCCAGACTGACTTCCATAGTGGCTTTACCAGTGGTCCCTGGTTAGTGGTCCCTTTTTCCACACATCCTCGCCAGCGTCTGTTGTTGGTGGATTTCTGAATGTGAGCCATTCTAACCGGAGTAAGGTGAAACCTCATTGTGGTTTGATTTATATTTCCCTGAAGGCTAGTTATCCTGAACATTTTTTCATGTGTCTGTCAGCCGTTTGGATTTCCTCTTTTGAAAAATGTTTAGGTCTGTAGCCCATCTCTTAAGTGGGTTGTTTGTTTTGTTGTTGTGGAGTTTCTTGATCTCTTTGTAGATTCTGGTTATTAAACCTTTATCAGTTGCATAATTTGCAAATATTTTTCCCATTCTGTTGGTTGCCTCTTCACTGACCTGACTGTTTCTTTTGAAGCACAGAAACTTCTCAATTTGATGCAATCCCAATTGTTAATTTTGGCTTTGACTGCCTGTTCCTCTGTTGTCTTTTCCAAGAAATCTTTGCCTGTGCTTATATCTTGCAGGGTTTCTTCAATGTTCTATAATAATTTGGGTTGTAGATTCAGATATTTAATCGATTTTGAGTGGATTTTTTTGTAAAGTGTAAGGTAGGGGTCTTGCTTCATGCTTCTGAGCATGGAAATCCAGTTTTCCCTGCACCATTTGTTGAATAGATTGTCCTTGCTCCCGAAATTGGTTTTAGATCCTTGATCAAATATAAGTTGGCTGTAGATGTTTGGATTGATTTCTGGTGTTTCTATTCTGTTCCATTAGTCTATCCATCTGTTTCTGTACCAGTACCATGCTGTTTTGATTACAACTGCCCTGTAGTATGTCTTGAAATCTGGTATTGTGATGCCTTCAGCTTTGCTTTTGTTGTACAAGATTGCTTTAGCTATTCAAGGTCTCATCTGCCTCCATATGGATTTCAGCATCATTTTTTCCAGATCTGAGAAGAATGTCTTTGGTATTTTGATTGGTATTGCATTGAATGTATAAATTGCTTTTGGGAGAATGGACATTTTGATGATACTGATTCTTCCAATCTATGAACATGGAAGATTTTTCCATTTTTTTGTATCCTATTTCTTTCTTTAAAGTTTTTAATTCTCATCATAGAGATCTTTGACATCCTTGGTTAAGTTTATACCAAGGTATTTGTTTTTGTAGCTATCGTGAATGGGATTGATCTTAGAAGTTCTTTCTCAGGCATGGCATTGTCTGTGTACAGACTTTTAATATACACTTTGAGAATCTTCAAGCACAAATCCCTTTTCTCTGTGAAACATTCAAGCTACTTTAGTTGGGTTCTGAGATCTACTGTTTCCATTTCTACGGCTGACTTCCACCCAAATCTAATTACAATGGAAATGTGAAACACTGGCTGACACTTTAGAGTCCTAACCATGATGGAGACTGTACTCTTTAGAACCCCTATTGATTGGTCATTGAAGTATTCTATATCACATGAACCTGTTTTCCTCCCCACATTGGAAATTGTTTCCAGAATAGTTGATCCATAGATCAACTATCCAGAATCCCAGAATAGTTGATCCATAGATAGTTAATATGTCCCTTACTCAGAAAGATGAAATGGACCATTCTGAGTTCAGTATGCTATTGCACAAAGAATCTGAGCCAGGAGCTGTGAGACTGAAAACCAAAGGTTATGCCATGGAATTAAAACTGATCAGATATTATGTAATTGTAAGAAAGGAAGAGCTATGATTAAAAAGAGGAAGCCAGGCTATAGATAAAGGAAGAACATGGAGAAAGATATAAAAATAGTCATAAGAGGTAGAGCTCATTATTAGAGAATAAGCTTGTTAAGACCTCCTACTTATTTCTTGTTCTC
Organism: Lepus europaeus; assembly: GCF_033115175.1. Classification (NCBI taxonomy): domain Eukaryota; kingdom Metazoa; phylum Chordata; class Mammalia; order Lagomorpha; family Leporidae; genus Lepus; species Lepus europaeus. The sequence goes on from NC_084842.1 coordinate 52,026,977, forward strand.
TGAGTTCTGGACATGTTAAATACATCATGTCCTTATGATCTCTCTGTGTATCATCACAGCCTAAACTCATTTTCCCTTGTCCTAATTTGATGCATTTTTCTACTTCCCCCAACCAGCAAAAGCTTTAATAGTAATGCTGACCAACATAAACACAGAATCTCACAAAAGTTCACTGAAAATGTGTATTATAGAAAATAAAACACATGGATTTTTTAAAATTGTGCCAAATTGAATTTAGCTTTTAATTTCAGTTTACAAACTCTTGGAAGCACCTCCGTGTGTATATGCTTGTGTCTGTGTGTGTTTGTAACAGAATCTCATAAGCAATAATTATACATGGTAGAAGCCAAGGAATAGCTAACCAATTAATCATGCTGTCCATTTCCCTGAATTCAAACAACCCATGTACCTGAGACTCAGAGTTGTCAAGTGACTAAATTAACAACAGGAGTCACTGTGCACACTAACTTCCCATGCAAGACCTCTGGCCTCAAAGTGCTGTATTTATGAGAGTTAACAGAGTTAACAGTAAAACTTGTTCTCAAAGATTTATTTTGTTTTAGTGTATTAAGTGGAGGATATTCTTATGTTGCATAAGTTTTAGTTATGCCTAAGAGTCCAACTCCATCGCTAATTTTCTTAGGTGTTTCCTTAATTAATGATAAAACTTGTTCTCAATGACTTTCTTTTAATGTGTTAAATAGAGGATATTCTTATGTCCCATAAGTTATAGTTATGCCTGAGTGCTTGCAAAAGATGTGTCATTCTTGGGTGCTTTTTTAAAGTTAATTTTCTAAAAAAAAAAAAAAAAATAGAAAGTGAAATTAACTTCTAGATACAATGACTTTGAACAGTCCTTGTCTCGACTATTGAGGAACAGGCTTTTTTGTTCATTTTGTTTTGTTTTTGTGCAAACTGTTGAACTCTTCACTTAGCATAGAGTTAATCTTCTTTGTATAAAGTAAATTTAAAATGGCCGGTGCCACGGCTCAATAGGCTAATCCTCTGCTTGCAGCGCCAGCAATCCGGGGTTCTAGTCCCGGTCGGGGCACCAGATTCTGTCCCGGTTGCCCCTCTTCCAGGCCAGCTCTCTGCTATGGCCTGGGACTGCAGTGCAGGATGGCCCAAGTGCTTGGGCCCTGCACCCCATGGGAGACCAGGATAAGCACCTGGCTCCTGCCTTCGGATCGGCGCGCCGGCCACGGCGGCCATTGGAGGGTGAACCAACGGCAAAAAAGGAAGACCTTTCTCTCTGTCTCTCTCTCTCACTGTCCACTCTGCCTGTCCAAAAAAAAAAAAAAAAAGTAAACTGAAAATGAATCTTAGCAGAGAATGGGACTGGGAATGGCAGAGGGAGGAAGAGAGGGGTGGGAGGGCAGGTACGGTGGGAAGAATCACTATATTCTTAAAGTTGTATTGTGAAATGCATATAGTTTTTATTCCCTAAATAAAAGGTTTCTTTGGGAAAAATATATATGCCACTCTACTTGTTGAATATTATTATTAGTGGTGCATTAAGCCTATGATTATGGAGTGGATTGACATGTTTTCGCAAAAAATGAAGAAAAAAATGAAAGAAGGAAGGAGAGGTATTGAGTGAGAGAGAAAGGGAAGTATATTTATTTTCTTTGAATTGTACCTATGAAACCTGTTTTCTTTATATTATTAACAATTTTAAAAAGAGATATATAGTTTGAGTTTGCCTTATTAAATAAGAGAGTAGAAAGGAAGAAGAAACACATATAAACATATTTCAGGAAGTTCAAGGAGAATTTAAAAGATAAGTTTTCTGCAAAATATGAATTTCTGGGGTTTTCTAAAGTTCATGGAAAATGTATATTGTGAAAAAGCTATGCATAGATTTCAACTTTTTGTATCTTCTTTAAAGCAATTCCCTATCAATCACAATGAAAACTATAAAAAAAATCACGTGGAGACTGAGTACATATGCTGGTAACTAGTAGCACCACTTACCAAGATAGGTGGAAAAAAACCTTTAACTTGTATTTAACAAAAATAAAGTACCATGAAAACTGGGCTGATAAACCAATTTAAAGTATAATTGAAGTGAACTACAAAACACCTGTTTGCAATGGATTCTCCTGTTTCAATGAAGTTTTATGTATCAATGTGACAATTAAATACATTCTGCAACAGAAATTCATCATTGTATCTTCCAGGCTTGCTGTTAATTTCTATTTTTTATCTTTTACAACATCTACCAGTCTTCTGTTAACTATTAATATGTGTTTGTTGCATCTATTCCTTAGGACGTTTTGTTACAATTCTTTAAAATACATATGATCTTTATTAATATTGCTGCCAAAGCCCATGGTCTTATTTATTATGACTTTTCCCTCAAATTGTTATCAAGTGTGTGCCTTGGAGAACATAATCTTCTTTTACCTTTGTCTGGTTCTAAATAGCTCCATTTGGTTTATCCATTTGTGTAGCAAATTTTTTTTTTTTTTTGACAGGCAGAGTGGATAGTGAGACAGAGAGGAAGGTCTTCCTTTTTGCCATTGGTTCACCCTCCAATGGCGCTGCAGCCAGCGCATCTCACTGATCCGAAGCCAGGAGCCAGATGCTTCTCCTGGTCTCCCATGCGGGTGCAGGGCCCAAGGACTTGGGCCATCCTCCACTGCACTCCCGAGCCATAGCAGAGAGCTGGACTGGAAGAGGGCCAACCGGGATAGAATCCGGCGCCCCAACTGGGACTAGAACCCGGTGTGCCGGTGCCGCAAGGCGGAGGATTATCCTGTTAAGCCACGGCGCTGGCCTGTAGCAAATTTTTTGTCAGTCTTCTGTTTGTTGTGTTCTGAAAATTTTTAGAATTCATCAACCCAATGGATGAATAAAAACATTTAGAGTTATGGTCCTATACCAAATGAGAATAATCTAAGGAAATCACACAGAGAACACTATAAAACATGTGGCATACATGCCATAGGTAAGCCAGCAATTGTATGCTCTCCTCTTCTAATACAACAACTACATGAGATTTGTTGCATGAAAACTCTGAGCTATACATTTATAAAGGGTTTTTAGCATTTGTAACCTAATATCCATTCTAGAAACTAGAAAAACTAATTATATGAAAAATATAGAATATTTTTCTTAGGAAATTAAATTTATTTATTAAGACAGATAAGAAAAACCATGTTTTACACAGTGACAGTATAAATGCCTTATATTATAGAATCTAAGTAAATCAGAAGCCGAAATAATTAGAGTTCTTTCCATGGTATGGTATAGTGAAATGTTGAGTCTGATACAAGGAAAATTTTCTGTAGACTTCTGAGTCAAAAGATCTTACCTTATTAGAATTACTAATTCATTCTGTCAACATTTAATGATTGTTTACTATATTTATATAATTGTATTATAGCAGATACTGTTGAGAGAAAGTTGAGTAATTCATGTTCCTTGTTTCAAGGAATGCATAGGCTAGTAGGACATACAGCATGGCTCATTTCCAAGTTGTCCCTCATCTTCTGTAGGCTTCTCAGTTCTGTCTTCATCGGTGTAACCAGGTCCTTGCATAGAGGTTACTCCACTTTAAACACTCAAATAAATCAATGAGTTGCTCTACTTTTATTCATTGGCATCATCCTAACAAAAAAGATAAGCTTATTGAGTCAGCGGATATCAGTTTAATATACCCTGACAATAATCTGTCCAATAAATAAGCTTGGATTGACTAACACAGAACTGAAGAAGAGGTCATGGAGAAGAAGAACATGTGAGATATATATGGTGGCTCTGGTGACCTTTTAATATGAGAGGTTAGGGAGAAGGGGCCTGAAGGATGACCACCAGGTCTCTGACCAGAGGAGGCAGAAAGATTACAAGAATAAAAGTTGAGGATTGGGAGCCAGATGACTGATATTTTTCAGTCACAGTTTGTGTTGGGGTGTCCATGGCATAGGCACAGAGAGGTGCCAAGTGCTAATGGGTTAGAATACAGGGAGACAAGGCTCAGGAAGAAACAGCCTGAGTCATGAGTGAGAGATGAAGCCGTGGGAATGGATTAGCTCACCATGGAGACAGTATAAGGTAAGAAGAGGATAGAGCCCTTGGGAAATTTGGTTTCAGGATTAGTCACTCCTTCAAGCTCTCACAATGCTCATCTTCCACTTTGATGTAGCACTTATCATATCATTTTATAATTTTTTCACAGTCCCACTAGACTCTGAACTTCCAAAGGGCAAAATTTTATATTCTGGGGGCTATTGCATAGTGTGCAGTGGATACTAGATGATCAAATACGTTCACTGAATGTGAACTAATAGTGCTACGTAGGTGGGCAGTCCATATCACACTTGGTATGTTCAGAACACATATTACTGCAGTTTAGCTTTCTGAAAAAAAAATGACCATTCTTAAATAATATACTTGGGAACTTTCAGATAAATATATTAAATACAGAGAATTTCTTTTTTTTTTTTTTTTTTGACAGGCAGAGTGGACAATGAGAGAGAGAGAGAGAGAGAGAGAGAGAGAAAGGTCTTCCTTTTTGCCGTTGGTTCACCCTCCAATGGCTGCCACGGCTGGCGCGCTGCGGCCGGCGCACCGCGCTGATCCGATGGCAGGAGCCAAGTGCTTATCCTGGTCTCCCATAGGATGCAGGGCCCAAGGACTTGGGCCATCCTCCACTGCACTCCCTGGCCACAGCAGAGAGCTGGACTGGAAGAGGGGCAACCGGGACAGGATCGGTGCCCTGACTGGGACTAGAACCTGGTGTGCCAGCGCCGCAAGGCGGAGGATTAGCCTATTGAGCCGCGGCGCCGGCCTGAGAATTTCTATTTTCTAACAATTCAAGATTAATGGGTCTAAAACTCCTGGTAATGTGGAGAATTAATAAATTTAGGGAGATAGTAAAAGCATGTGAAACTCGAAACAAATAATATCATTGACAATGCTAGCAATAGTTCTCATCTATTTAAAGTATACAGATATTTATAATGACAGTGGATCTCCATTGCGGAAAATTTGGGAGTTCATTTATAAATTAGTCAATATTCGAAAGAATCAAATATTAAATTGATAATTAATTCACCAGGAGACTAATAAACTTCATTGTCATTTAAAATCACATAATTGCAAATGATACTTCAAGCTTTTTTTCTGAAATGCTTAGTTCTAGAGGATCATAGAAAATTAGTATTTTTATTTTCCTCAATATCTAAATAACAGCAGAATAAAATGAGATTCCTGGAGGATCTGACCTGATGGAATATTCAAAGTGTGGTAATTTGTCTGACCATCCTGAGTTGAACTATAAACATATAACCAGAATGGTAATAGTATGTGGAGTGCATGAAAACTCAAGAAAGACAAACTAGTTATAAAGTGAGCTGCACTGAATAAAAACACTGTAGAATTAAAAGCTAAAGCATAATTCTATCAAAACCCATACTACTGCTGGTGCGGTGGCTCACTTGGCTAATCTTCCGCCTGTGGCGCCGGCACCCCAGGGTTCTAGTCCCAGTTGCACCTCTTCCACTCCAGCTCTTTGCTGTAGCCCAGGAAGGCAGTGGAGAATGGCCCAAGTGCTTGGGCCCTGCACCAGCATGGGAGACCAGGAGGAGGCACCTGGCTCCTGGCTTCAGATAGGCGCAGTGCCGGCTGTAGCAGCCATTTGGGGGCTGAACCAATGGAAGGCAGACCTTTGTCTCTGTGTCTCTCACTGCCTGTAACTCTCTCTCTAACTCTGCCTGTCAAAAAAATAAATAAAAAAATTAAAAAAAAAATACTACTGCTTAGAAGAAAAGTTGGTGTCTCATGAAAGATGAGACAGAAACTGAGAATCTAGGGTTCTAAGTCGTTTATATTGTTTGAATTGTTTGAATTTTGCCATGTGCCTGTATGATATTCTGTAATGGAAAAGCATCACTTCCTAGTCCACAAACACAGTTTTTTCTTGTGATTTGTGATATTGTAAAGCTTAAAAGGAGTAGTTTACAGCAAGGATTCTACGCTTTGTTGGAAGAGAACAAGATTTTAGAAACGGAACTTAAAATTCATAGGATGAAAAAGAGGGGTGGGGCCGGCACTGTGGCGCAGTAGGTTAATCCTCCGCCTGCGGCTCCAGCATCCTATATGGGCGCCAGTTCTAGTCCCAGTGGCTCCTCTTCCAATCCAGCTCTTTGCTGTGGCCTGGGAAAGCAGTATAAGATGTCCCAAGTCCTTGGCCCCCTGCATCCACATGGGAGACCAGGAAAGAAGCACCTGGCTCCTGGCTTCGGATCGGTGCAGCTCGGGTTGTTGCGGCCACCTGAGGAGTGAACCAAAGGACACAGGACCTTTCTCTCCAATTCTCCCTCTCACTGTCTGTAACTCTCTCAAATAAATAAATTAATAATCTTAAAGAAAAAGAAAAAGAAATAGAGAGGTTATTTTGGAATACAGTAAACCCTCTAAGAGGCTGATGGATTTTCATAAGATTATCTCCCTAAAGAGACTGTGGGTAGTGGTTTCAGGTGAGTCCCTGGAGCACTCTCAAAATAGTTCACCATGAAATAATTTTAATCCACTCTATAAGTTTGTGCAAAAAATAATGAAAAGACAGGAAGTAAGGAAGGAAGGGGGTTTAGGGAGGGAGGAAAGTATGATTATCTTCTTGGAACTGTACCTACGAAATACATAAAATCTGTGCTCTTTATGTTAATAAAAATTTTTAAATAGGTAATCAAATCATAGTGTCCAAATGTCAGCTTTATCATGTCTATCCTCTTACTTCATCCTCTTCCATTACTATTTAATGTTTTTAAACATTAACCATTCAGAGCCAATCAGCATCAACATTTTGACACCCTTTATTTTTCTGCTTTTTAAGAACTAAGATCATTCCCTATATACTACTTTTTAAAATCACATAAATAATTGTTTGTTTTCTTCCCACAACTTTTAATTTATTTATCTTGCTTTCTGTCATCAAGCAACTAATAACATGATGAATAACATTTTATGCTTTCTTTGTAGGAATATATATATATATGTATAGATGGGATTTGTTATTTTTAATTTGTTAAAATCATATATAGCTGCATTGTATAATTTTTATGGCATTCTGTTTTCTTAATGGCACAGCACAGAAATTTCTCCAAATCAATGAACAGAAATATAACATTGTTTTATGACTACATATTTAATATGAATATAATGGGTATAATGTAAACTATTCAATCTATCTTATTAATGGTCATTGAATTTGTTTTGTACTTTTTAATAACAAATATAACCCTGCAATAAATAACTCTCTCTCTCTCTCTATATATATATACACACACATATATATATACATATATATATATATACACACATGTATATATACAGCACACACACTTATGGATTCTTATAGCTTTTCTCAGCTTTGCTCATTTCATAGCAAGCTTCACTTTTCTGAGTTATCACGCACAATTGAAGATTCAATACTAAATAAGCACCAAAATGTCTCTATATGTGCACAAGTGCTGGTGTTTTATCGCACTTTTGCCGTGTATGATGCATTGCTTTGGAGTCTAATATGATTACTTGCTAAAGCAAATAAAAATAAAATTATAGGTTGCTTCTTTGGAATGATCATTTTCTAAACATTAAACTAAAGCCAAATGTATAAAAGCTATCAAACAAGGCCTAAAAGTCAGGTTTAAAGAACCAAAGAGATATAAAAATATCCATATTGGCCACTTCCTGTGGCTTAAACTCATTGAGCATCTGTTTAAGTTTCTGCTTGTCTTGACTGGGTCTGGCTAAAAGTTGTCCTGGCAGACTTTGTTGGAGAGAACCTTGAAGGTCTATATAAATAATGAGGAAAAAGAAGACTCTAGAGTTTCTTTGTAAGTGGAAAAATACCAGTTTGTGAATTATAAAGTTAATGATTATAATAATGTCAGTTTTGTTTTGTTTTCATGTAAATTTATAATCAACCTTGAGCTTGTACTAAACACACACACATCTGAGTGCAATAAGGTTATAGATTGGATCTTGGCTACTTATACAACATGCATGCAAACACTGTGCTAACAACAAACAAACAAAAAACCCTGATCTATCAATTAAGTCTTTAGCTAAAATAGACAGTATAATCATGAGATGCAGTATTGGGAATCTGGAGACTTAGAATATAATTAAAGACTCATTGCTTATTAGTCCTGTGATCTTAGAGCATATCTACCCACTAGTCTGAAAATCAATATCCTCATTTGTGCAATGAGCAAGAATACTACCAACAAGAGTGTTGGAAGGATTAATGGCAATACTGTAAGAATGCTAACAAACTATAATGGAATATATAATCAAGTAACTGAAAGCATGTTACAGAATAACATAGTGCCTAATGTATATTTTTATTTGGTTATCAATTTTACACTTGAAGTACTCCATATGAGAAATGTCTGTTACTAAATGTCCAACTATGTGATCAGCATCTTACTAGTGATTTTTACATTTATATTGTATATTAAACCTCACAACCACATTGAATGGAAGTTACTGAATGGAAATGAATCTCTCATTTTATAGATTAGAGTCAGAGCTTAAGGGATGCCCTATATAACTGTTCAACAAAATCAGCTTTGCAATTTGAACCCATATCTGTCTGACCCTAAAGTCATACTTCTTTCCATTATATCATATAACAAGCAATGCACCACAACCACAAAAGTGTTTTCCTTCCTAGGACCTAGCTTCTATCTTTTGCCTAAGGCCAACTTCCACCTTTTTTTTTTTTATTGATGCCAATTAATCATTAACATTCAGTTCTAGTGTAGACTTTTCAGAACTCTCTGATGTTTTATACATGAACTCCCCTTCATCATCCGGTGATGGTAATGAAGGCCACTGCCATGCTCTTATCTGAGAGCCTTTGATATCTCCACAGAATACTAAATACAACCAACTGTTCATCACTGCCCTGGATGGTTCTTTAGATGTTAGCTGAAGGAAAGCCAACATTTTTGTTCTATAACAATCCTTAAAGAGTTCAGGGAGTAGAATAATTTTCTTTTGGTTAAATAGTTTTCACATTCAAAAGCCTTCCAAAGTATTTTACCAATTCTAAGTAAAAGCCTCATTAATCATTATTTGTGGTAGAAACTGTATTTCCCCTGCTAGAAATTATTTCTAAGTGACAGTAAAATGAAAGGCAAACAGTATAAGTGCCTGGAAGCTAGGGCTCTCTTAATTTAGTTTGTGTGTGCATGATGACACTATCTGAGAAGTGGAAGGGCATAATCTGATGAGGAAAGGGGAGTGCTGTGCTTTATCGCTATTCTCCTAGTACCAAGCTGACAGAAGACTGAATAAAGAAGCTACCCATGGTCTCAAACAGAATGATTCCCATCCATCCTTAAACCTGGCCCTCCATCATCAGTCCTATTCCCAGTGAAAGATAGAATCATCCAATCCACTGACCAAGCCAGAAACTAGAAGGTTTTTTGTCTCTTGTCCCTTCCTATGTACATTAAAAAAAAAAAAAAAAACTGATGTTCCTATTTGATAAAAATATCTCATTCTGTCTAAAGTTGTTACTATCTGGTTTGGAGTTTATCATTTTTCTTCTGATTTACCATAATAAACCCATAATTTGTCTTCTCTCTTACTCTTCTCTAACTCATTTGTTGAATGGCAGGAGGGTACTATTTTTTATGTGTTCACTTGAAATGCACTCATGTTGTTTCCAAGGTTAAATTTGCTATGACTCCACAATGGTAGGATCAAAATATAGGTTCCTAAAGAGCACACAATACCTTCCCCCATGCTGGTGTTATCTTTCAGTTACACCTCTTATTTGTTCCTCTTGTTCTCTAGCATCTAGTCTCCTTGATCTTTTGGCAGTTCCTCAAACTTCTTGGCCTAGAACACACATTCTTCCATTCTTGATCCCTTTTCTGGCCACCTGCTATTGATCATGTAATCAAATTACACTCTTATCTCCCTGATCAGGAACCCCAAATTCTGGGTTTTGTCCTGCCACAATTTGACCTCCATGAGGCATATCTATTTTATAAATACCCTCAGTGCTGAAGATAGCACATGAAATCTAGTGGATGCCCAACAACTCTTTGTTGAATAATCAATAAATGGATTGGAACAGGAACAGATCCAGTGAAAGGCAGCCCAGCTAAAAAAAACCCTAAAATCTGTAGTGGAGGTGAAACATTTGACTAGCCTGAATGGAGATAGAGGAGTAGGAGGTAGTATGAAGGAGAAGCAGGCAGAAGAGTGGGAGAAGAGACAGCATTTAAAGGATATAGAATGAGTTGAATTGGTTGCTATGGATGTGGGAGATGGAAAAAGAATGTAAGTACTAGAAGAGGACTGGAATTTAAGAGAAAGTTCATGTATCAAGATTGGATATTGGTTTCAAGTGCTTGAAATAGATACAAATGGTAAAGAGTGAGTTAGAAATAATGATAAGATTGACATTTAAACTATATTATTTTATGAATTTTTGTATGCCTCATCCAGCCTCTACAGAAGTGTATGTTTCAAAGGTAGGCATCAACAATAAAAATATCCCACCAAAAGGAACTGACCTAAATAATTTACCATCTGACCAATCAAAACCCTAATTAAAGTGTGATCACACTCCAACACATTAAACTTTAGGATATACAGAAGGCATTAATTTAGCCACATTCTAAACTTACATTATGTACAAGCTTTCTAAATATATTGCTTTTTAAAATTCACATAAGAAACTTGGTTTGCTGAGAATGAATATGAGGACTTAAACAGTGTGGTTCAGATATATGGTAAAACCATATTCTAGAGCGAGCTCTTTTGTTAGTAAGATAAACAGACTGACCTAGATGAATGATTCTCACATTCATTGTGCATAATTACCACCAGAAATACTTGACTACTGAATTAGATTCTGAACACTGTCCTGAAATCTGTGTTTTTAGTATAATATCTCAAGGATATTGTTATGCTATTAATACTCATAATTTAAGAAATTGAGGACTGGGTATTTCTCAGGGATTCCTTAAATTCCCAAATGAAAAATGTCAGTGTTTTCATTAGGCCCATTAATCTGTTCCTATTTCCATTTATAATGTCACACTCTCTTATACTGTTTTCATTGGAAGAAAGGGAATATGATTCTGGAAACCTCTCATGATGACACATTTTTCATGAATACATAAAATAGAGAAAGAGGGAGAAAACAGAGGACAGAAAGAGAGTTTATTATCTTTACTTTCTAGTATTGTGTGTTTTTTGATCCTTCCTACTTACTTTTTTCTTTGCATATTTGTTAACTACGTAAACTCTGGAACATACTGGAAACTTGATATTCAACTCAGAGTTGAATGGAAGTCAAGAATCAGCAAGTGATGTCTGCAATCATAATGCAGAATCTTATCTTTGAAGAGTGCCTTGAGTTCCCTTCAATCTCCCACACCTCATCTGAAGTTGTTTCTCCATCACGAAGGTCAGTGAGACTGAAGGGGCAAGAGATGTTTTGCAAAGAAAGAAAAAAGAAAAGATGCACTGATATATATATTTTTTTCATCTGCATGGAGCAATGTGTATTTTGGTACAGTGTTAAAAATCCTCAAGCAATTTCTCTCATACCACAAGTTTAAAGAGTTATCTATGAATGAGTCATCCTAGGGGTTGCCATGACAACAATTCTCATCCCTTTGGAGCTGGTCCCCTTCTGATGTTGCCACAGAAATACCCTAGTTACAGGAGTATCTGAAGTTCCCATTGCATTTAAATATTCATTATGCTATATATGCATTCCCTGATTTTGCAAGATTACCTGACTAGAAATCATTTTTAGAGATCTATAAATAGACATGCTACGCCTTGCTCACTTCTTTCTCAAGATGAAAGACAAGCCCATAAAAGTCCTTCCTGTGCTCACAGCACAATCTCTCACTCCCTCTCACCCCCTCCTTCCCTTTTTCCTTTCCTTTCCTTTCCTTCTCTTTCTCTATCTTTGTTCCCTTTCCAGGGGATACCCTCCTATTTGAACATTTGAACAAGACACTCTAGACAGCAGTCATGAGGCCATATTTTCAGTACAGTAACTGAAAAAAATTGTGAGCTTGCTACATTGCAAGGGTACAAAAATTCAGATGAAGCTGCAGTAGAGTCATTATGGGCAGTGTTTTTGTGATTTCCTGATTTATATTCCAGGGAAGATCTACCTGGCAAGATGGAATGGAATTGCTTGTACTTCTCATACACCCTGAAAGAGAAATCCATACTTTTTATTGATGACTAAATTTTGAATAATCTGACTCAATCTACTTTTCCTCTCTTGACAATCTACTCACTGAAGCATACTCTACTACTGACACAAAGTGCTACTCTGTATTTCTTTCATTTCCATATATTTTCCATTTTCTTTCTTTGGTTATATTTTTTCCAATTCTTGAAGATGCAAACTCTTGTCACCTACAAACTTTAATGGATTTCAGTTTATTCAAAGCCTTTCCCATTTCCCATTCCAAACTGAATTAATTTTAGCTTATTCTCCTGCTTCTTTGTTTCTCTACTGTCACAGTTTTAGATGCTGTTTGGTATGTGTGGTTAATGATTCAGCTATTCTTCTCTCTCCCCATTCAATGTGTTCAAGGGTGTGGTCCATGTCTCATTTTCTCTGTGCACCCACAATATATACCACACAGACGACAATATATTTTCACTAGATTTTATAAAGTTAATATGAGTTGAATGCAAAACTCTCAGAAAAACAGGCAAATAAGCTTTAGGGTTTTGGTTATTCATGACATGATAGGCCAGTCACAAGTCTCAGAACCCTTGCTTGAGCCTGGACTCCTAATATACTGTATATGATTACTGTATTTCTGAGTTAAGCATTATGCCCTATCAGCTGTGTTGGTTATACTAATTTTAGAAACTGTGACAGGATAGTATCACAATTAAGATACAGAACGTAGAGTCAAATAGATCTGAATTCAACTCCAGTTTTATGTTTTATTAACTGTTTTGCCACCATGTCACTTAGTCATTATAAGGTCTGGTTTCCTCATACATGAAATCACTATTAATTGACATAATGTAATAAGTGTCGTAGTACAGTGCCCAGCATATAATCATAGATTGAAAAATAGTACTTAGGGACAGACATTATGGCAAAGATGGTAAGCCACTTTTTGCCACACTGACATCCTGTGTCAAAGTGCCAATTCTGGTCCAGGCTGCTCTGCTTCCAATCCAGATTTCTGCTATTGTGTATGGGAAGGCAGAAGACCCAAGCATTTAGACCCTGGCACTAATAAGAAAGATTAGGCTAGAGTTTCTGGCTCCTGCCTCCAGCCTGGCCCAGACCTTACTGTTGTGGCTATTTGGAGAGTAAACAATTGGGTGGAATCTAACTCTCTGTTTCTGTCTGTCTCTTTGTTTCTCCTTGTCTCTGTTGATCGGTCTTGCAAATAAATGACTCTTTTAAAAACAGTACTTACTAATGCATGAATAACTCAGGGATATCCCTACAGTTTGCTTTATTTCAATTGTTTTCAAGGTAAACCCCTGTGATTAGTACACTGAACATGAAATAGGTCTCTGAGGGTGAAACATGTCCATAGATACTATTTTACACATATTTACACATATTTGGTCATTTCTCTAACGCAAAGAAAGGACTTACATAGACTAGACGGTGGAATTTGATCTGTCCTTCATTATGCATACTCTGTAGTGGATAGAGACTCTTTCTTGAGTATGAAGGCAAGACACAGAGAATGGGAGATAGTAGCATGGAGAAGTGACAAAGACAAGCAGAGACAAAACAATATGTAGGAAACAAAGACAAGCAAGAGTGGCTAGTAAAAACAGTAGAATAAGAATCACAGATACTGTAAAGACCATGTGTAGCAGAGCCACCTGAATGGCAGCACAAAATGAAACCAATGTATCAGAGTTGCTTGGGTGTCAGAGTATTTTCAGAACTAACACTGGATGGATCTTGAGTCAAGGGCAGCAGCTCTCAGTAAAGCGCAGCTGTATCAGTTATTATAGACTCTTCCATGTACCATCAACTGAAACAACATAAATCTGCCTATTCACTTTACAATCTGGAAGTTTCTACACTTGGATATCAAAATTTCTGACTTAGATCTACCTGTTACCTGAAACTTACCCAAGGACAATCATTTATTCATCAACCAATTGTTTTCTGAGCCATTACTGTGTGCCAGACACTCTGTAAGGCAATTGGCCCCAAAAGAGATTAACTTCCTCTCTCCTGCATTCTATTCCCATATCTTAATATTAAATTTCATATACTACATTGCATTTATACAAATACATACCTGTGCTCCTTTTTAGACTCTGAGTTCTTGAAAGGCAACATTTATGGTTTTTACCAGATCATGTACAATGTCCAAAATATAAGTATTCATGAAAATCTTGGATATTTACATAAATAAATGATCAAACAGTGCTAAGTGCTATTTCATTGTGGCACAGATACATTTATTTGAAGAACAGCATGTAGTAAAGAGATCAATCCTACTTTATTTGTATCTGTGAAGTTCTGAGCACTCTCATTCCTTCAAGCTTATGTTAATTGATTTGGAATATAAATAAGCTTTTTTTGCAGTCTCAACATGTCCAAAAGTTCATAGTTTGCTCCTTTTATTAAAATCTTTAATCCCACTAATAATTATAGTTACTTTTGCTCTTAGTATAGTCTATCTCATGTCAAAATAAGAATGAGGCAAGCAGCTCTAGCACTGAATGGAAACTATTCTTAAAATACAATTCTGTAAGGAGGTGATACTGTGGCATATTAGGTTAAGCCTCCAATTGTGGTGCCAGCATCCCCTATGGACACTGGTTTGAGTCTTGGCTGCTCTACTTCTGATCCAGTTCCCTGCTAATGGCCTGGGAAAGAGCAGAAGATGGCCCAAGTGCTTGGGCTCCTGCACCCACTTGGGAAACCTGCAAGAGGTTTCTGGCTTCTGGCTTCAGATAGGCCCAGTTTAGGGGAGTGAATCAGTGGATGGAAGATCTCTTTGTCTCTGCCTCTGTTTGTCTATAACTCTGCCTCTGAAATAAATAAAAATAAAAGTCTTCAAAAATATATAATGCTGTAAAAGATATAATGATATACTTATGACCCACTTAGCTTTGTATACCCAGTAATACCAAGGAACAGCAGCCAGTGCATTTTATTTGTAACTCCCTACAGATATTAAAAATAATGAACATTGGTTTCAAATTCTTAAGAACAGTGATGCAGTTTTAATTTTTGAAGGGCTTTTGCTGTACTTAGTTGTAAGACTATTACTTGATGACTTTTATTATATGATTCAATCATTAGAGGATTCTTGACAAGATTTTGACAAGAGAAATGACCATTAAACCCTTAAGAGCTACAACTGGGATCCAGAAGGAAGCCTTGAGTTAATTAGTTAGTTCCTTCACCCAAGGAACCTACAAAGTAAGGAGAAATTATACTAATATTTCTAGAGTATTAACAGATTATTAAAGATTTATTATTATTAATTTATAACATATTATTAAAGAGAAACGAGCTTTTTTGGCCAGAGTAACGAAAATGCAGCCTCATGAAGTAAGCATTTAAGCAGATCTATTATTGTTGGTCACAAAATCAGCATCTAAGTAGTACATTCATAATTTTGCTGAACAAGCAAAATATCTTTTTAAATATGTAAATACAAACACCAAGGTACAGGATCAGTGTGAGCCAGAAACAAAGCAGGTGACTTTTACATCCTGGCAAGCATTATCCACACCATATTGAGAATTTTAGGGGAAAATACATGAAAAATTTAATATCTTCCATCTTTTTGTCCCTATGATTTAGTCTAAAATCTTTCTTGAAAAGTGTGTGTGTGTGTATGTGTGTGTGTGTTTCCCCCTGCCAAGATAAAGCAATTGGCAGCATTACTTGATATTTAAGTACAAGGTGTCCCAGAAATGGAAGGAAATAATACAAAGAAAGTGAAGGCCACCACCGAGGGCATATTTTAACCCAGAACATGTCCAGAGTCAGGATTGCTGGAATAGTACTTCTCAGTCACTTGATAGGTAAAAATTAAAAAAGGGACAGTATGGAATCCGCCTTTTCATTAATATCATTCTAGCTTCCTTTTCTGACTTGCTAGCCACTAGGTGGGGCAAACATTTTAGCTTGCTGCTCTTTTTCCATTATATTATAGAAATGTCATGCCAGAGTGTTGCTACTAAAAGTATTGACACCAGCTATTTTAATGCAGCTCACAGTGTATCTTTACTTTACAATGAAAAATGCCTCTACCATTCTGGTTCCTGCTAGGAAGGTCAAAGGAACCATGCTTTCATTAAGGTCTAGGTGAGTATGATTGCAGAGACGATTTCACTGGAAAATGTTGATGGTGAAGAAATATATGTATCCTGTAATATACAAACAAATACTGAAAAAGAAGACTGAAAACTACTGATTCAAATAGCTCCTATTTACTTTTCACATCCCAGAAATACGTTGATCACACATTTCCATCAGTATTGACTTTGATTTTACCTTCCCTTCCCTTACTCGATATTCCTCAACATCCAATCAATCACCAGTTTCTTTCATTTATAACTTCTGAATACACTTCAAAGTATTTCCTCTCCCCTGTAGATCTTCGTTCAGCCACACTCTACTTTTCTGAATAGCTGTGTATTTCTAACTGGTTTCCCTGCCTTCAATTCACAAATTCTCCAAAGCCATTTCTTCTATTTGGTCACAGCAATCATGTTATAAAATGAGAAATTGATTGTGCCTCTACTTGTCTTAAATGGCTCTCCCTTGATCTTAGAATTAAGTTCAGATTATTTTTTCAGACTGTTTATGACCTATTCATATGCCCAGCTCCGTCTGTCATTTCACTCTCAGTCTTACACTCTACTATAGAGCCATAACATCTTTTGTGATTTACTGTATAGACCATGTTCTCCTTTTGTGTGCTCTCAGGTTCTCCTACACTAACATTCAGTGTATGCCTTTCAGTATTTCCACCGGTCTTGCCTTTGCCCCAACCCTACCTGAACTCTCTTCCTATGCCTCTTCTCCATAATTAAGTCCTAAATTTATGGCATAAACTTAGATATCCTATTATCTGAGATTAATTAATTCACTCCACAAGACTAGAGATGTTCTTATAGCACCCTGTGCTTATTTATATTTTAGTGTTTGTCACACTTATTGAAATGCTTTGTTTCCCTAATATCCTCTCTCTATATAGTATGTTCCCTTAGGGGCAGAATGTTATATATTGAGAGAGTAACATTTTAATATACGTACATAAGGTGTACTGATCAAATCAGGATAATCAACATTTCCATTTCTTTGACATTATTTTATGATTGGAGACTTGGATCTCCTTTCTTCTGTTTCCTCGTAAAATATATAATAGATTATTCTGAACTACAGTCACTCCCACCATGTGTGTAAAACTAGGAAGTTATGTTTTTGATGTGGTGCTAATCTCTCTAGTTCCTAACTAACAATTGGGTCATAGGTATTATTTTCAATAAATACCTTTGTATTAATTTATATATAAGCAAGATAAACAAAACAGCCATTTCAAGAGTTTATGGTTATAGAGACATCTTCTGTGTTAGCTGCATAACTGGTAGGAGATCATCATTAAAGAGTTTGTTACATAATAATGCATAGTCTTTGGTACAATAAATACTCATATTTGCTTGAATTTACCTTGACATAAAGGGGTTGCATGCACTTCTAATGAATAAATCAAGAATCCAATAAAGTAAGCTCTTTGGTGTCATTTAAACATAATTAATAAACATATCAGGAGTGGACATTTATCCTAGAGGTTAAGATGACTGTGTCTCATATTGGAATTCCTGGTTTCAATTCCTGGCTCTTGGTCATAACTCCAGCTTCTTGCTAATCTGGATTCTGGAGGCAGCAGTAATGGCTCAAATTGTTGGGTTCCTACCACCCATGTGGGGAATCTTGTTTATGTTCTTGACTCCCAGGTTTGGCCTTGGACCAATCCCAATCATTGCAGGCATTTGGGAAATTGATGAGAACTCTATCACTCAGTAAAAATAACTGCAAATCAGAAAACACACATTTTCCAGTAATAATCACCAAATTTGGAAAAATTGGGGAGGATTGCCAAACTTCATAAAATAATAAAGTCATCTGAATACAATAAGATAAAAATAGTAAAACAAAAATAGGATAAAATATAAATTTCATAGTACATATAATATGCCTGATCATGACTTACTTCTCCACAAGCTATATTTGTAAAATATTAATGTCCAGTCTCCTTAGTCACTGTTGATAGCACTAGGAGAAAACATCTGGCCTAAGTTGAGAGAATTTTCCTGGAAACTCTGAATTTGAAAAAATTAATTAAGATCTATGGAAAATTGGAACTTGGGAAGTTAGGCATGCTCATCATTAATTCGTCATGTACACTGAGAAACAGAATCATATACATAGAAAGCTAAATGAAGCAGGCATACAGGAAAAAGCAGCAAGGAGAAATGCAGGAGTTATGACAGATTTCCAAGGGCCTTTCCTCAGGCCCTCTAGAGTGCTAGACTTGGTTAGTATTTGACCACCCAGTAGGGCTGGAGTTCAAAAGAATACACTAGTATTGCAATATCAGATCTTTTGTTTGCTGAATTTTAACAACAGCAATTCATTCAAATTGGTTGGTATCCATTTCATATTAATTTTCAAATGTTTTCACCCTCCTGCCTTAGGGTCATTGATTATAAAGTCTGATTTGGGAGGCATCTTTATTACACTCTGAGGAACTGTAGACGAGACATTTGCTATGCAATCATTAAAAGAATATTTAGACATGGAAGTCTGTGATTTAAGAATTGCTAAATATTTTGAATATCACTTATGTTTCTATATCCAAAGAGGAAATATTTTCTTTTCTTTGATAAAATAGCTTAAATTAGTTCCAGTCTTTTGGAACCAAAGATCTTGAAATCATACACAACAAATCAAATAAATAATGGACTAAGATATACATGACCCAAAGTATAGACAGGCGGAAGGTTCTTCCTCTGGGTGGGAGTTAAGAGAAAAAGAAGTAATGGGGAATACAGAGTGTTCAGCCACATAATTCATAGTTTGTGGAATTTGATTACCCATTTTGTTTTGTACATCATTACTAATATAAACAAATGTAATCATTACTGAGACAACTTTGTACTTTTGTCAGGACACTAAATTAAAATTTAAAATATCTGCATGGGTTTTCTAGATTTCTCAGTATCTAACCTCACTGGCAAGCACTCCTATTCATATACCTGTTATAAATGGTAAATTTATATCAAGGAGAAGCATCAGAGAATTGTATATTTTGATTAGAAATTTTGGGCTCCCACCTAATTATTCCTACTGTAGTACATTCCTAAATGTGATCTGAGAGATATCGTAAGAAAAAGTCAGACACAATTTTCTTGTGTTGTGAAATTCCAACATACAATGTATCTCAGAGTGTTCCTAAGACTTATATTTCTCCCCTAAGGCTTATTGAATTTTTCCATATGCTGGGAATTTTGTTTTTTTTTTCTCTTATTTGATTCAGCTGCTAAGAAAGCAGACCTCCAATCTCCTTCAATAACTCTATAGTGTCAAGCAACCTAGGTTTGTGTGTGTAGTCTTATCGCTGTTGTCCTACCTTTATTTTTCCATAGTTTATTTCTAGTTATTTAATCTTTTTAATTATATGTGTTTTTGTTGCTTCTTCCAATGCAATAGGGCCTTCCTAATCACAGTGTGATCTATGGACCTATAGCATCAGCATAACCTGGAAGCTTGTTGAAAATGCAGAATCTGAGTTCTCACCACAAACCTACTGAATGTACATTTTAAATAAGCCTCATATGATTCATGTTGACACTAAAGGTAGAGAACATTGCTGTAGAACATTAAGAATAAGCTAAGGCAGGCCGGCACCACGGCTCAAAAGGCTAATCCTCCGCCTTGCAGCACCAGCACACCGGGTTCTAGTCCTGGTCGGGGCACCGGATTCTGTCCCGGTTGCCCCTCTTCCAGGCCAGCTCTCTGCTGTGGCCTGGGAGTGCCGTGAAGGATGGCCCAAGTGCTTGGGCCCTGCACCTGCATGGGAGACCAGGAGAAGCGCCTGGCTCCTGGCTTTGGATCTGCGCGATGCGCCGGCTGCAGCGTGCCAGCTGCGGTGGCCATTGGAGAGTGACCTTTCTCTCTGTCTCTCTCTCTCTCTCACTGTCCACTCTGCCTGTCAAATAAATAAATAAAAAGAATAAGCTAAGGTAGACTTATCTAAGTCAATGGTTAACATTATGAAGTGGTTACAAATTTGGTGATTTTAAGATATGACCTTAAGCCAGTTGGGGAGTTTATTAAAAATGAAAACTTCTAGACCTCATCCACCAAGACTGATACCATGGGTTCAGAATGAGACCTTGGAGTCTGTGTTCTGTAAACTTTCTGAATGACTGGTATGCAGAGGACGGGCTTAAGTCCTAGATCCTCAAAGAAATGTTTTCAAAGTAGCAGGATCCAACGTCAATCAATATAAAACTTCTTTAGATTTTCTGAGATGGTTAGATACATGTAAATAAACATTGTAGATTTAACATTGGTGGTGAGTTAAGAACAAAAGAACTGGGATGACAAGAAGCCCACAAACAAAAAACACTATTGTCTGGAGGTCTTTGTTGCTGGTCTGCTTTATTGATTTCTGAAGAATATTAATGAACATTAATGATGATGCACTTATTTACTTTTGAGGACAGTCTTAGAGCCATCCTTGTCTCAAAGACTACTCTTTCCAAAAATGCACAACTAGACTTGCATGTGGGGAGAGATCTAGGAAGCTTCCTAGTCCTAATCAATTAAAAAAGTTAGGCCGGCGCCACGGCTCAGTAGGTTAATCCTCCACCTTGCGGCACCGGCACACTGGGTTCTAGTCCCGGTCGGGGCACCGATCCTGTCCCGATTGCCCCTCTTCCAGGCCAGCTCTCTGCTGTGGCCTGGGAGTGCAGTGGAGGATGGCCCAAGTCCTTCGGCCCTGCACCCCATGGGAGACCAGGAGAAGCACCTGACTCCTGCCATCGGATCAGCGCGGTGCACCGGCCGCAGCGCGCCGACCGGGAGGCCATTGGAGGGTGAACCAACGGCAAAAGGAAGACCTTTCTCTCTGTCTCCCTCTACTGTCCACTCTGCCTGTCAAAAATAAAAAATAAATAAATAAATAAATTTAAAAAGTTTATCTGTGATAGAAAAACAAGGTGTAAGGGAATACAGAAGGGGTAGAAATGGTTGGAGTATGTAAGAGGTGGACTGGAAGAAGGCTAGCCTTTGAATTATTCCATTTATGGGAATCTACTCATTCCTATAAATGGGAAAGCCAAAGGAGTTACTTTATCATTTTGGATTCAACTGGTTTCAGGTATCAGCTGATATTTTAAATTCTGTCTCACTGCATATCACAACTTTCCATTCTCAGATGACCCAGCATCATATGCCTGATGGTTTGCAGTAGCACCCAGAATAGCTTATGATTCACAAAGATGGAGAGAACATTTCTCTTGACAGCTCTAGCAAAAATCACTAGGAAGACTCTAATCTGTCTGGCTTTTATGACACGTCTCAAACACCACTCTAACCAGGCTGAAGAAAAACTCAGCATGGTTGGGACATTTTGGGATTTTTGGACTGAGAGGTAGAACCATTCCATCCCCTCATCAGAACCATGAGAACAAAACATGATTATTGAGGGCAAAAAAACATGTATTTATCATAGAGTAATGGGTTCTGGAAATCGACAGGAATACATACACCAAGTACAGTAGTCAAGCTGATTATCTCAGTATCTTACAATATTACTCAGCAAAGGCCACATTCAACACATTGCTTCCAAACTGATCACAGGTTCACAGAAATTCCTCCTCTCTTTCACACTTAAATACTTTCTACAATACCTTAGTGACCTGAATCAGCAAGTTTATTAGTTTCCTAAGTATTCATCATGGATTAAGAGCTGATGCTCATAAAGATTCATCAGTTTTATTTCATTTCATGGAGAATTGGTCAACTAATCAAATTTCTTAAATTCTTGCCAAGGATGGCTGATTAGAGAAGCCCAGTTTTTGCCTCCTCTATCTTGAAGTGAGTGCCCAAGGAAGGGCACCCAAATGGAGTCAGGAGTAGTGGGAACACAGTAGGACATCAGCTCCCTGGAAAACTCATGGTGACTTTGCTTCAGAGCCCTCAGGGCACAGGATGCAGCCATGTGGTGCCATCTGGTGAAAGGAATCCCTGTCAGAATTCTTACTGCACTAAAGGATGGAATCCCTTGCCCATCTATTTCCAAAGAACCCACAGAGGTCCTTGCATTCTAGCAAGGAATACTAAGTCTTGCTGGTCCAATGTGGTCCAATACAGTAAGGGGGAATTCAGCACGCCTGAGCAAAAAGCACTCTGCACACAAGGGTACACTGGGAGCAAGGCAGCTGGGATATCCTGTCCCTAGGACTGTAGATGTAAGGGGCCCACTCCCTCAGATCATCCTTCTTCCCATTGTCTCCCTTGCATCAACCACTAGGAACATAACTAACTGTTGCTAGAACTTGTACATACCAGGTCTCAGCCAGGTTATCCTGTGTCCCTGGCCAGTCTCCCTACCAAGGCTCAGAGCTCCCTGAGTATCAGAGACAGTTCTTGCAGTGTAGTCTGAGTATGCAATAGGGGGTATGTCCACACTCCAGACAGTTCACGTCTTAGAAGGTGAACTTATTTGGGATATGTATTCACTGTGAATAATGAATCAGCTACCCCCCAGCACCAGAAAGACCCATAGACTAAGCTCTGTACTACTTGGCTCTGGCCCCTCCCACGGACAGTAGACAGTTTCTATGCCACATCCATCTGGACATTACTCTGGAATCCTACAAATAGCTGCTAGGGTTTTTTGACCCTACCCAATAATCTCACTGGGGCTTTGGGTTGAGATTTCTATACCCTACCTAGCACAGAATGCAGTGAAGGGCATTGATTGGCCTTTCCATGCCACCACCAACCCAGAACATCATAGGCCTGCTGGGGTCTCCTATCCATAATTTCTGTGCTCCACCAAGGCCCACTGTAGGGCTTAGGGATCCAGCCCCCAACAATGGAAGCTACCAGGTTTCTATGCCCCTCCAAACCTACTGCAGTATTGCTCACCTGCAGCTCCAGTATGACGTTCCTGCACTCCACCCAGTTCAGCAAGCAGCACACAGAGAGGCACCTAGGATGCCTTATTTTATTTTCCCAGAGCCAAAGTCATTCTCCTGGATCCAGCCATTCTCTCAGACAGCATCTGTGGAACTTGCTTCCTTAATCCATTTTCATATTGCTTTTGGAGCTCTGCAGTCAGGAAGTAGCTGGGAATTCATGAGACCACACTGCTCTTGGTGCCAGTGCTGATCTTGCAACTCTAGCCCCTGAGTTAAGTACTTTCTGAGAATCTGTGTGCCAGGCCCTTTCATGGCACAGATAGAGCCTGACCCCAACACCTGAGAAGTTATTTACTCCAGTCCCTCTGTCAGGAAATGGTTTGGGACATGCATAAAAGCCACACTTTAGTCACAGAAGCACTGGAATTAATGCCAAAGTAGTCTACCAAACCAATGCCTAAAGACACAGCTTTAGGACAATGCTTCAATCAATAAAACCATCTACTAAAAGTGGTAGGAAGGGCCGGCGCCCCGGCTCAATAGGCTAATCCTCCACCTTGTAGCGCTGGCACACCGGGTTCTAGTCCTGGTTGGGGTGCCGGATTCTGTCCCGGTTGCCCCTCTTCCAGGTCAGCTCTCTGCTGTGGCCCGGGAGTGCCGTGGAGGATGGCCCAAGTCCTTGGGCCCTGCACCCCATGGGAGACCAGGAGAAGCACCTGGCTCCTGCCTTGGGATCAGTGCGGTGCGCCGGCTGCAGCGCGCCGGTCGCGGCAGCCATTGGAGAGTGAACCAACGGCAAAGGAAGACCTTTCTCTCTGTCTCTCTCTCTCACTGTCCACTCTGCCTGTCAAAAAATAAAAAAAAGTGGTAGGAACAACTGATTCCCCGGATGCACAAAATTCAATATAGGATAAAAAATAGTATGACTAAATAAGGCAACATGATGCCCCAAAAGTAATGCATAATTTTATTAGTATCAGATGGAGGAAACAAGATTGAATTTCTGGTGGGGAAAGAATTCAAAGAATGATTTTAAGATTACTTAGACAGATAGAAGAGGATACAGATAAACCATTAAATGAAATTAAGAAAAAAATGCATGACATTGAATGAGAAATTTGGCAAAGATGAGAAATTGATACAAAGCCCAATCAGAAATATCATAAATGAAGAACTCAATAAAAATGCAAGGAATTCAATAAAAATAATAAATTAAAAAACTCAATTGAAATATACAATGGAAAGCATTAAAGACAGAGTAGATGAGCAGAAGAAGGGAAGGAGTTGTGGCACAGTGGGTTAATCCACCACTTGGGATGCCTGTGTTCTATATCAGAGTGCCAGTTCAAGTCCTGACTATTCCATACCTCATATCCAACTCCCTGCTAACGTGCTTGGGAAGCAGTGCATGATGGCTCAAGTACTGAAGTTTCTGCCCTGAACATGGGATGCCTGGAGGCCCTCTCCCCTCTCCCTTACCCCCCTCACCTCTCCTTCCTCTCTTGACAGATCTGCCTTTAAAATAAATAATTTTTTAAGCAGAAGAAATAATATTTGATCTTTAAAATGTCTTTTGGAATATCTCCGTGATATGTCCAAATGAATCAATATTTGAGCTTTAGGAATTTCTGAATAGAATAAAATAATGCCATACAAATTTATTTAATGAAGTACCAGTAGGCAACTTCCGAATATGGAGAAATATATAGGTAGCCAAATACACAAAATTCACAGGACTCCAAATAGACATGCTCAAAAAAGAACCTCACCACTACATATTATAGCCAAACCTTTAAAAATACAACAAAAATAGATTACTTTAGGGCCAGCGCTGTGGATTACTTGGTTAATCCTCTGCCTACGGTGCTGGCATCCCATATAGACACCGGGTTCTAGTCCCAGTTGCTCCTCTTCCAGTACAGCTCTCTGCTGTGATCCGGGAAAGCAGTGGAGAATGGCTCAAGTGTTTGGGCACCTGCACCTGCGTGGGAGACCAGGAGAAGCACCTGGCTCCTGGCTTCAGATTGGCACAGCGCCAGCCATAGTAGCTATTTTGGGGGTGAACCAACGTAAGGAAGACCTCTTTTTCTGTCTCTCTCTGTCAAATAAAAAAATAGATTACTTTAAACTTTCCAAGAGAAAAGCACTGGGTCACTTTTAAAGGAATTCCCACTAGATTGATACCAGAGTTCTCAACAGAAACTTTATAGTCCTAAAAGAATGAAGAGATACATATTACAAGTTCTGAGTGACAAAAACTGCTATCCACAATACTTTAGACAGCAAAGTTTTCTTTTACAAACGAAGGTGAATTAATACTTTCCAAGGCTAGAAAAAATTGAAATAATTCATCACCATTTGACCAGCCTTATAAGTGATACTTAAGGAGGTATACTACATACAGAAAAAAGAAAGGTAGTGTGAAGCTATGAAACAGACTAGAAAAAAGCAAATGATATTCAAAACAAACAAAAGAATTTTAAAGTAAAATAACAAGACTAAGTTATTAGCAAAATAACTTTGAATGTAGGTGGACTAAATAGCCCAATTGAAAAATACAGACTCCTTGACTATATGTACTTCTTGTATGTACTCCATACAAGAAATATACTTTAACAGTAAGGACACAAACAAACTGAAAGTGAAATAATGGAGAAAGGAATTTCAAGAAAATGGAAATCAAAAGTAGGAATAGTTATATTTATATAAGAAAAAAATAGATTTAAAGACAAAAACTGTTAAAAGAGACACAAGAGATCACTATAATGATAATGAGATCAACTCAACAAGAAGATATGACTATTTTAAATGTATGGGTATATACTTCTAATGCCAAAGCACTAAGTTTTATAAGAGTAAATGTTAATAGACCTACAAAATACAAAATACAAAAATATTGGGGAACTTCAACACTGAACTTTAATCAATGGACAAGTCAATTCAACAAAAATTATCAAATACAACTGAGCTAATCTATATTTTAGAATACATGGACCTACTAGACATTTACACAACATTGTATCTTACAGCTGAAGAATGAACATTCTTTTCATCTCTACATGTAACATTCACTATGATAGACAATATACTAGGCCATAAGAAATGTCTTAACTGATTTTTAAAAATGAAATCATATATATCTTTACTGACCATATAGAACAAAGCTGGAAATTGACCAAAAAATCCTCTAGAAATTATATCAATATAAGGAACATGAACAACATGCTGCTGAATGAAAAATAAGTCATTAAAGAATTCAAAAGGCAACTTTAGTGTTTAGTTTTAATAGGGATGGAGCTTACTGCTCTAGCCCAGGAGAAGATAGTTTTTTTTTTTTAATTATTATTTTTTTAATTTTTGACAGAGTGGACAGTGAGAGAGACAGAGAGAAAGGTCTTCCTTTGCCATTGGTTCACCCTCCAATGGCCGCCGCGGGCGGCGCGCTGCAGCCGGCGCACCGCGCTGATCCGATGGCAGGAGCCAGGTGCTTCTCCTGGTTTCCCATGGGGTGCAGGACCCAAGGACTTGGGCCATCCTCCACTGCACTCCCGGGCCACAGCAGAGAGCTGGCCTGGAAGAGGGTAACCGGGACAGAATCCGGCACCCCGACCGGGACTAGAACCCGGTGAGCCGGTGCCGCAAGGTGGAGGATTAGCCTGGTGAGCTGTGGCGCCGGCCAAGGAGAAGATAGTTTAAAAAAAGTAGAGTTAGTATAGTTTCAGGGAAGAGTTAAGGAGAAAATGGTAGAGGGAACTCTAATGAAATTAGAGAGACATGTGGACCTATGTAGAAAACCTGGGCACCAATGGATAGGGACTCCAACAGCAAGAGCCTATGCACCAGCACTGTAAAGTGAGATGAGACCAGACAGCAGCAGCACAAGCCACTGGCAAAAAAGTGACAGGAAGAGCTCAGAGGGAACCAGGCTTGGAGCCCTGTGGGGGAAAGTATACCAGCCAAACTAGAGGAAAAAAGGAAAAAAAAAAAAAGAAGGAATGGCATGTTTCCCTGATCACTTTACAATCATGTCCTGTAACAAGCTGATAGAGAGGGCACCATTTTGGACATACGTAACAGCTGCACCAGCTCCTGTCTGGGCCTGGTAACCAGCTGAGTGGAGACTCCTGACTCTGGTGGGGAGAACTTACAGGCGGCTAGGAACTTGTGACTGTGTGACCTTCTGTACTGCGACTGTGAAAAAACTGAAGTTGTGTGGGAATATTCAAGGTATATTTGGGACTTTGAGCAGTCTCAGTCAGAGACTCCACAAGCTTGGGGTTTCCTGGTTATCTGGTGAGAGACATTGCTGGGGAATCTGAACTTACACTTTGGATTGCACAGATCCTTTGTGTGGTCCTTGGGACAGAGCAGATGAATATTATACCCCACTGGGGTTAGCGCTCAGGCACTGGTCTCCATTGAGGAGAGGAGCTCAGTTGAGCAGAATAAACTGCCCTTCTGATAAAAAGAGAGACAGAGAGAGAGAGGGAGAGAGAGAGAGAGAGAGGATTTACCACACCAAACCAGGGTGTGTCATCTTAGGCACACCCTTAACCCTGGAGAACTAAACAGAGCTCTCTGGCCACATCCACTCCAAGCCTCTAGAGATTCACTGAAAGCAGACATTCCACTTATCTACAGAGTCATAGTACAAAGGAAAAGCCACCACAGCACCACCACAGCAACAACAAAAAGAAAAAGGAAAAGAAAAAGAAATCAACAAGTATCCTACAAATGCCAAACTACAAATGCACCAATCCAAGGACAAAGAAACAAGAATACGGAAGACAACATGATGCCCCCAAAAGAACACGACACTTCAATACTAGATTGTAAAGACGATAAGATAGAAGAAATGCATATCACAAAATTGATCATAAGGCCAGCACTGTGGCTCTATAAGCTAATCCTCCACCTGTGGCGCCGGCACACTGGGTTCTAGTCCCAGTTGGGGCACTGGATTCTGTCCCAGTTGCCCCTCTTCCAGTCCAGCTCTCTGCTGTGTCCTGGGAGTGCAGTGGAGGATGGCCCAAGTGCTTGGGCCCTGCACCTGCATGGGAGACCAGGAGAAGAACCTGCCTCCTGGCTTCAGATCAGCGCGGTGCGCTGGCCACAGCGGCCATTGGAGGGTGAACCAACGGTAAAGGAAGGCCTTTCTCTCTGTCTCTCTCTCTCACTGTCCACTCTGCCTGTCAAAAAAAAATTGATCATAAGATTACACAGAAGTAACCAAAAGCAAATACATGAACTACTGAAATCCGTGCAGGACATGGAAGAAAATTTCTCCCATGAAATTGAGATTTCAAAGAGAAATCAAAATGAAATGAAGAATTCAATAGAACAAATAAAAAAATGCAGTGGAGAGCCTTAAAAACAGAATCAATAAAGCAGAAGAAAGAATGTTGGACTTAGTAGACAAAGCACAGGAAAGTATACAGTCAGACCAAAGATAAGAACAGGAAATTAGAAAACTAAAAAACACTGTTGGGATACTATAAAAAAAAAATATGGGTTTTAGGAGTTCCTGAAGGCATGGAGAGTGAAAAGAGTGAAAAAGGATTATAAGGCCTTTTTAGTGAAATAATAGCAGAAAACTTCCTGAATTTGGAGAAAGAAAGGGACATCCAAGTACAGGAAGCACACAGAACTCCCAATAGACATGACCAGAAAAGATCCTCACCACGACAAACTGTAATCAAACTCACCACAGTAAAACATAAAAGAGATTATAAAATGTGCATGAGAGAAATGCCTTATTAATTTCAGAGGATCTCCAATTAGACTCAAGGTGGTCGTCCCATCAGAAACCCTACAGGCTAGGGGAGAATGGCAAGAGTCCAAGTTTAAAAGGAAAAAAACTGTCATCCCAGAATATTATACACTGCAAAGCTCTCATTTGTGAACAAAGGTGAAATAAAGATAGGACAAAGCCATTACTTATCAATAGTCACCTTGACTGTAAACAGCCTCAGCTCCCCAGTTAAAAGACTCAGACTGGCTGAATGGATTCTTGCTGCCTACAAGAAACACATCTCACCAACTAAGGTGCATACAGACTGAAAGTGAAAATTGGAAAAAGATATTCCATGCCAACAGAAACCAAAAAAGAGCTGGCATAGCCATCTTAATATCAGACAAAGTAAACTTTAACACAAAAACTTTTAAGAGAGACAATGAATGGCACTATACAATGATTAAGGAATCAATTCAACAGGAAGATGCAACTATTTTAAACTTATATGCATCTAATTACAGGACACCTGGCTATTTAAAAGAAATGTTAAGGGACTTAAGGGAGACTTAGACTCCAATACAACAGTATTGGGGGACTTCAATATTCCACTTTACGCAATGGACAGATCAACTAGACAGAAAATCAACAAAGAAACAGCAGATTTATTTGACACTATAGCCCAAATGGACCTAACAGATATCTACAGGACTTTTCACCCTACAGTTGTAGAATATACATTTTTCTCAGCAGTGCATGGAACTTTCTCTAGGATTGGCTACATACTAGGCCATAAAACAAGTCTCAGCAAATACAAAAAAATCGAAATCATAACATGCATCTTCTCAGACAACAATGGAATTAAGCTGGAAATCAGCAACGCATGAATCTCTAGAGTATATGCATACAAATGGAGACTGAACAACATGTTCCTGAATGAACAGTAGGTCATCAAAGCAATCAAAAGAGACATCAAAAAATTTCTGGAAACAAATGAAGATGGTAACACAACATATCAAAACTTATGGGATACAGCAAAAGCAGTGTTAAGAGAAAAGTTTATAGCAATACATGCCTACATCAAGAAATTGGAAAGGCACCAAATAAATGAGATATAAGCATCTCAAGGATCTATAAAACAACAGTACACCAAACCCAAAACTAGTAGGAGGAAATAATTAAAGTTAGAGAAGAAATCAACAAAATTGAATAAAAAAAAATACAAAAGATCAGCAAAATGAAGAATTGGTGTTTTGAAAAAATAAATAAAATTGACACACCAGATAACAAAAGAAGTGAGAGAAGACCCAAAAAATAACACTAGAAGTGAAAAAGGAAATGTAACACCAGACACCATAGAAATAAAAAGAATCATCAGAAATTACTACAAAGAACTGTATGCAAAAAAACTGGGAAACCTAGAAGAATGGATAGATTCCTAGACACATGTAACCTACCTAAATTGAGTCACGAAGACATAGAAAACCTAAACAGACCCATAACCTAGACAGAAACTGAATCAGTAATAAAGGCCCTCCCAATAAAGAAAAGCCTAGGACCAAACGGCTTCATTGCTGAATTCTACTAGACATCTTAAAAAAGAACTAACTCCAATTCTTCTCAAGCTATTCAAAAAATTGAAAGAGAGAATCCTTCCATGTTCTTTCTTTGAAGCCAGCCTCACCTTAATTCCTAAACCTGAAAAAGATGCAACAGAGAAAGAGTATTACAGACCAATTTCCGTGATGAACATAGATGAAAGAAGTCTCAACAAAATTCTAGCCAATCGAATTCAAAAACACATCATAAATATCATCCACCCAGATCAAGTGAGATTTATCCCTTGTATGCAGGGATGGTTCAACATTCACAAATCAATCAATGTGATATATCACATTAGCAAACTGCTGAACAAAAACCTTATGATTACCTCAATAGTTGCAAAGAAAGCATTAGACAAAATACAACATCCTTTCATGATGAAAACTCTAAGCAAACTGGGTATAGAAGGAACATTCCTCAACACAATCAAGGCAAACCCATGGCCAGCATCATATTGAATGGGAAAAAGTGGGAGGCATTCCCACTGAGATCTGGTACCAGAAACGGATTTCCACTCTCACCATTCCTATTCAATATTATTTTGGACACTTTTAAAAACCAGAGCCATTAGGCAAGAAAAAGAAATCAAAGTTTTACAAATTGGGAAGAGGAAGTCAAACTATCCCTATTTGTAAGCAACATGATTCTTTATATAGGGGATCCAAAGAACTCCACTAAGAAACTATTGGAACTCATAGAACAGTTTGGTAAAGTAGCAAGATATAAAATTAATACTCAAAAATCAATAGCCTTTGTATATGCAGACAATGCCATCGCTGAGAAAGAACTCCTAAGATCAATCCTATCCACAATAGCTACAAAAAATTAAATACCTTGGAATAAATTTAACCAAGGATGTCAAAGATCTCTATGATGAGACCTATAAAACATTAAACAAATAAATAGAAGAAGATACAAAAAAATGGAAAAATCTTCCATGTTCATGGATCGGAAGAATCAATATCATCAAAGTGTCCATTCTTCCAAAACCAATTTACAAATTCAATGTGATACCAATCAAAATACCAAGAAAATTCTCCTCAGATCTAGAAAAATGTTGCTGAAATTCATATGGAGGTACAAGAGACCTCAAATAACTAAAGCAAAGTTATACAAGACTAACAGAGCCCAAGGCATCACAAGACCGATTTCAAGACATACTGCAGGGCAGTTATAATAAAAACAGCCTGGTACAGGTGCAAAAACAGATGGATAGACCAATGGAACAGAACAGAAACACCAGAAATTAATCCAACATTTACAATCAACTTGTATTTGATTAAGGAGCTAAAACGAATATTTGAAGCAAGAACAGTCTATTCAACAAATGG
Organism: Lepus europaeus; assembly: GCF_033115175.1. NCBI lineage: Eukaryota > Metazoa > Chordata > Mammalia > Lagomorpha > Leporidae > Lepus > Lepus europaeus. Next base: position 52,058,816 of record NC_084842.1, read on the forward strand.
AGCTGTCAATGACTTAATCAGCCCTTATCCTGACTATCAAGGAACAGCTTACTATTTTATTCTATTTACTATTTTCTTTTTCTACTTAATACCATTGGTTGAACTCTTTACTTAACACAGAATTACTCATAGGTATTTATCCAATTGAAAATCGATCCCTGTAAAAATAAGCATGGAAATAAGAGAGGGAGGAGATGTACAGTTTGACACACATTCTCTTGGACTTACCCCAAAGGATAAAGCTAAAAACTTGCCATAAGACTCCAAATCCCATTAAGTTGGGTGGTACAAATGCCATCTTAATAAATAAGTGATCGTTTTAAGTGTGTAACTGATCATAAAGATAGCAATAATAATAATAATAATAATAAGCTCCTCTTCCAGTCCAGCTCTCTGCTATGGCCCGGGAGGGCAGTGGAGGATGGCCCAAGTGCTTGGGCCCCTGCACCCACATGGGAGACCAGGAAGAAGAACCTGGCTCCTGGCTTCGAATCAGCACAGTTCTGGCCATGGAAGTCATTTGTGGGGTAAACCAACGGAGGGAAGACCTTTCTCTCTGTCTCTCTCTCTCACTGTCTATAACTCTACCTGTGAAATAAATTTAAAAAAATTTTTTTAATTAAAAAGGAGAAAATGACCCAACATGGGAAGCAGGCCACACAACAGACTCATAGAATGACAAACCCCTTAAACAGCACTCTGGCCTCAGAATCAGCCATTAAGGCATTCCGATCTGGCTAAAAAGCCCATGAGAGCATTCCAGGCATTGAAAGCCAAGACACTGTGGCAAAAAATGACCTACATAAAAGATCTCTTTGAGTGAGATCCCAACAGAAATAAGGGGCCATCAAAGAAGGAGGTACCTTTCTCTGAAGAGAGAACTTCCAATTTCTTATGACCCTGTCAAAATACTGATGGAGTTTGTATACTCAGAAGGCTTCCATAGCATTGGTAGCTCTTGACAAGAGACTCAGGTGATCAATGACATCATAAATAAGTGTGTCAATTGTTAAATCAACAACAGGAGTCACTGTGTACTTGCTCCCCTTGTAGGACCTTTGTGCTTAATGAGAATTAATGGTAAAACATGTCTTCAAACAGTACTTTGTGTGTCTGTGTGGATACAAACTGTTGAAATCTTTACTTAGTATACAGTTAATCTTCTGTACATAATCAAAAATGAATCTTAATGAAGAAAGAGATGGGAGAGGGAGTAGAAGGTGGGAGGAGATTGGAGGTAGAAGGGCAGGTATGGGGGGAAGAACCACTATATTCCAAAATCTGTACCTATGAAATTTACATTTATTAAATAAAAGCTTTCTAAAAAAGGCTACTTAAAAAATTCCTGAAACTAATTAAAATTAAAACATATCCTAGCTTATATATTACAGCAAAACCATGCTAAGAGAAAAGTTTATAAGCTCTAAGTATCTACATAAAAAAAAGGAAAGGTATTAAACCAAAGATGTAGCTTGGGCATCTAGAAAAAACAAGATTAAAGCAAAACTCAAATTAGTAGAAGGAAAGAGATTATAAAATTAAAGAGGAAAAAATTAAGTTCAAATTAAAAAATATTAGATTAATAAAGGGCTGCCTTTTTAAAAGATAAATGAAATTGATAAACCATTCACCAAATTAACCAAGAAAAAAGAGAAAATTTAAATCAATAAAATTAAAAGTGAAAAAATGAGATATTAAAACTGATAACTGCAGAAACACGAGGAATAATTAGGAACTCCAATGGACAACTATATATCAACAAACTAGACTATCAAGAATTAATAGATTTATAGAAACATGTCTAACAAAATTGAGTCATAAAGACATGGAAAACCTGAGCAGAACAATAACCAAAGAGAAGACTGAATCAGTAATAAAGATCCTCCCAAACAAGAAAAGACCAAGACTAAATGTCTTCACTTTTTAATTCTAACAATTTTTAATGAATAAATAATGCCAACACCTCTCAGACCATTACAAACAATAGAAATGGAGGGAACCCTTCCAAACTCATACTAAGAGGATAGCATTAGATTAATTTTAAAACCAGACCAGGATACAACAAATAAAACAGAACTATAGACCAATATTTCTGATCACAATAGATGGGAAAATCTTAAATAGCACACTAGCAAATTGAGCCAAACAACACAATAAAAAGATCATCAACTCTGACCAAGTGGAATTTATAATAGAGTTTCAGGGATGGTTCAACACATGCACATCAACAAATGTGATGCATCACATTAATAGACTGAAGGATAAAAATCACATAATTATCTCAATAGATGTAAAACATTCTTTCATGATAAAAACATTAAACAAATTATATACATATATAAAATTAAAATAGTATTATATGTAAATATAAAATATCTCAACACAGTAAAGATTTTATATGACAAGCACAAAAGCAACAACATATTACATGTGAAGAAGTTGGAAGCATTTCCACTAAGATATGTAACCAGACAAGGATGTCTACTGTCAACATTCTTTTCAATATAATTCTGGGAATTTTAGCCAGAGCAATTAGGCAAGAGAAATAAATAAAATGTATGCAAGTCAAATTATCCTTGTAAGCAGGTGACATAATTCTATACACAGGGGAACAAATGTCTCCACCAAGAGACTATTAGAACTGATAAGATAAATCCACAAAGTTATAGAATACAAAAGCAACAAAAAATTTAGTGGCATTTCTACATACCAACAATTGTCTTGCTGTGAACAAGCTCATTCACAGTAGCTACAAAAAATTACATACCTTAGGGTAAATTTAGCCATAGACACGAAAGGCTTCTATCATGAAAATTAAAAAAAACACTAATAAAAGAAGTAGAAGTTATACATAAAACAGAAGGACTGCTCACATTCATGGATTTGAAGATTCAATATTATCAAAATATACAAACTACCCAAAGCAATTTTCAGATTCAATGCAATGTCCTTCAAAATGCTAATGACATACTTCATAGAATTAGACATAAAAAACTAAAATCATAAACACAGAACCTAGTTAAAGATAACAAAAGCAATCTTGAGTAAAAACAAAGCTGGAAACATCACAATACCAGATTTCAAGACATACTACAGAGCCATTCAAACAAAACATCTTAGAACTTGCATAAAATAGACATGTTGACCAACGGAAAAGCATAGAAACTCAGAAAAAAATCCACACACCTACAAGAAACTTAACTTGGCAAATGTACTGAAAACAGTCCCTGGAGAAAGGATAGTATTTTCAATAAATGCTGCAGGGAATATTGGTTTTCCACATGCTGAAGTTTGAAACAAGACCCCCTACCTTAAACCTTACACAAAAATCTGCTCAAAATGGATCAAGTGTCTACATGTAAGATCAGAAAATGTGAAACTGCTAGAAGAGCCCCAAAGCATAGGCAGTAAAGACAAAAATAAACATAATTATTTTAAAAATAAGAAGCTTCTTAACAGCAAAGGAAATAATCAAAGAGTTTAAGAGACAGCTAACAGAATGGGAAAAATATTTGCAAAATATGCACCTGATAAAGGATTAACATCCAGAATATATGGAGCTCAACAAATTCAACAGCAAAATAAACAATCCAGTTAAAAAGTAGGAAAACAATCTGAATAGACATTTTCTGTTTTTTAAGATTTATTTATTTGAAAGAGTTAGAGAGAGAGGGAGAGACAGAGAAACAGAGTAAAGTCTTCCATCCATTGCTTCACTCCCCAAATGGCTACAACAGCCAGACCTGGGGCAGTTTGAAGCCAGAAGCCCGGGGCTTCTTCTAAAAATAGACTTACCTTATGACCTTGTTATCCCATTTCTGGGATGATATTCAAAGGAATTGAAGTCAATATATGAAATATATACATGCACTCCCATGTTTATTGCAGCACAAATCACAATATTAAAAAGAAAAAAAAGATAGAGAATCAACCTAAATTTCCATCAATGGATGACTGGATAAAGATAATGTGGCATATAGACCCAACGGAAATTACTCAGCCATAAAAAAGAATGAAATCCTGGCAGTTCCAACAAAATCGATGGAACTGGAGATCATTATGCTAAGTGAATATGCCCTGACATGAGCAATCATAAGCCATAAATGAAATGAGCCAGGTATGGAAAGACAAATTGGATGTATTTTCTCTCATATAAAAATGTGTGGATACCACAGTAGTTGTTATATGGATATTTATGAATGTGACCTTCACTGAATTATACTCCTTAAATAATAAGATATACTTCTTTCTTTACTTTTTGATTCTTGTCATGAATACAACATTATTTATAATATTAATATCTGTTTTCAAGAAAAGTAGTATGTATTGATACATACACAATACTTACATATGAGGTAAATATAGCAAAAATGCTAAAAATTGCTTAAAAATTCTCAGCAATATGAAAGCACATTTGACAAGTATTTGGCAGATCATAATCCATGGTAGCCTATAGTTTTATAATTGGAGTATAAATATGGTAGCTTATGGACAGTAATGGATTTTGGGTAATTTTCAAAACAGTAATACATATTTCAAACTAAAGAGATAATCATCTTCATTGTCATTTCTAGTGGATGGTACCCTCTTTATGTCTCTCATCAGGACATGGACAATTGTATTAGGTGGAGATATTGATGAACAATACTAAATATAGCATTCAATTCCATCAGACAGATCAATACTTCTTCTTCTTTTTTTTTTTTTTTTGACAGGCAGAGTGGATAATGAGCGAGAGAGACAGAGAGAAAGGTCTTCCTTTTTTCCGTTGGTTCACCCTCCAATGGCCGCTGCGGCCGGCGCATCTCGCTGATCCGAAGCCAGGAGCCAGGTGCTTCTCCTGGTCTCCCATGCGGGTGCAGGGCCCAAACACTTGGGCCATCCTCCACTGCCTTCCTGGGCCATAGCAGAGAGCTGGCCTGGAAGAGGGGCAACCGGGATAGAATCCAGCGCCCTGACCGGGACTAGAACCCGGTGAGCCGGCACCGCAAGGCGGAGGATTAGCCTGTTAAGCCACGGCGCCGGCCCTTTAAATTTTCCTTTTCAAATCTATCAAACCAAACACTAATGACATACTTTCTGCTATTGCAGATTAAGATTTGGCTGAAGCACACCTTCCCTTCTCCATCACATAGTGATGCCTTTATTGTATTCTACTGATAATCTGTTATGAAAATATATTCTTCTGCTATTATTATTCATTTTATGCACATTATCTCTTGACCCTTTAAAATCCTTTGTGAAATAACAGTATTCACAAACTGTACTTCTCTCTTTCTGGCCACCTTCTAATTTCTTTCAGCATTGTATAGGTTCTTCTGCTTCAAAATTGAATGATAAAATTTATATTATATTGCATAAACATCACTAGATCCTTTGCACCTTGTATACAGATTTCATCTAAAAGCTAATGTTTGAACAGCAGCTGCCTTCTCATGATTATGAGGACAGTTTAGGTACAGTCAAGAAGTTCTTCTCTCTGGTTCTACTGTCATAGCTTCAGAGTTCAAGGCATGCTCAGGGATCACTCCTACCCAATACTGTACCTGTGACTCAAAACTGTGTTAAATTCCAGTTGTTCCATATTGTGTTATGATTACACCTTTTTACATCGTTTTCTCCTCCAGATTGCCTGTGTGTGTGTGCGTGTGTGTGTGTACTTACATATGCATACTGTGTGTGGGGTGCTGTGTTTTGAAAATGGGGAAAGAAAATTTATCTGTGCCTTATTGCTTCTGACCCATTGATTTTATTGAAATTCATTTCTTTTTTTTTTAAAGAACACTGCCTTTTTACTATTTTGAGTTTCTAGTTTACCTATATTTTACTTGTATTTTTGACTATAATGTAATTGCAAGTTCTTTTGAATTTTCAATGATTTTTTTCTGTATTACTCTACCTCTACCCTCACTTTCAACCAAAGACCTCTTTCCATCAGGTTGCTCCTTTGTGGACTGTTCCTGTTCAGAGAACCACAAGGTGACTGAGATTTCCCTTCACTGCTTTTCATAATCTGTGAATCCCAAATCTTTTGCTACTTTAAAAATTTTACTTATTCAATCTTATTATAAACATTATAAATGATTTAATAGTTTGATAGGCAACTTTTTTGAACCATTGAAAATATTTCAATGAAAATAAAATGCCTTTCTTATTTTATTGATAGTATTGATGGCTGCTAGATTTTAGATTTAAAGCTACTGTCTCTTAGACTATAAATTCAATTTTCCATGTATGTTAGTCTGCAAGTACTGCTAAAGAGAAATTATGCTGATATGATTTTTATTCTTTGGTGGTGACCAACTTTTATCTGTTTGCTTATTTAAAAAATATTAGAGAGAGATTTTTCACCCACTAGTTCACTTCCCAAATGCCTGCAAAGACCAGGCCAAGGAAGGAGCCGGGTATTCCATTCAACTGCCACAAGGGTGGTTGTCAGAGACCCAAGTAATTGGGTCATCTTATGCAGCCTCCCAGGTGCATTAATAGGAATCTGGGTTTGAGCAGAGACAGGACTTTGTCCCATGCAATCTAATATGGGAAGTGAGTGTCCCAAGTGGTGGCTTAACTCTTTGTGCTACAACACTTGCCCCTGTTGGTTTAATACTATGTGTTCTATAGTACTACAGTGATGTTCCTCTGTAAGTTACTTTTGTCAGTTTTTTTGTTTTATTTATTTAGCAGGCCACTTGAATCTAAACATCACGCTTTTCTTAACTGATAGGAAATGTTACTCAGTTATTTTATGGAGAGTCTCCTCTTCTGTCTTTCTTATTTCTGAAATCCTATGATTGAATCTTAGAACTCCTGGAATGATCCTCTTTACCTCTTATACTTTCTTTCTTGATTGTATTTTTTTTTTTTTTTGACAGGCAGAGTGGATAGTAAAACAGAGAGATACAGAGAGAAAGGTCTTCCTTTTTGCCGTTGGTTCACCCTCCAATGGCCGCTGCGGCCGGCGCATCTCGCTGATCCGAAGCCAGGAGCCAGGTGCTTCTCCTGGTCTCCCATGTGGGTGCAGGGCCCAAGGACTTGGGCCATCCTCCACTGCACTCCCTGGCCATAGCAGAGAGCTGGCCTGGAAGAGGGGCAACCGGGATATAATCTGGCACCCCAACTGGGACTAGAACCCGGTGTGCCGGCGCCGCAAGGTGGAGGATTAGCCTGTTAAACCACGGTGCCGGCCTTGATTGTATTTTGAAAAAAAAAATCTTGATTTCAATTTCCTCTTGATTGTAGCTTTATTTTTGAATTTCAGCTAGCATATTTTTAATTACCAAGCATTCTCTGCTGTTATTGTTCCTTCTTCATTGCACATTGTTCTGGTTTGGAACATGCACTATCTCCTGAAAACATTCTAAGAATGTGCATTATATTTTAAAAATATTTTTCATTTTCATTTTCTCTTCTAGGGTAAGATGTTCCTGCTTGATCTTCGTCACTTCTTATGATTTTTCAATAATATGTTAGTTTTTGAACGGTTATGTTTATAAATGAAGCAATAAATAAGCTGACTGGAGGTATTTGTAAATGGATAAATAGATGGAAAACCAACCTTTATAATGGGAAATTTTTCACAAGCTCGAAGCATCAATTATTTCTACAGTTTGATTTGTTTGCATTGTTTATTGTTCAAAGTACTCCCCTTCCCCAAATTACCAAATTGAGAGTACATATCTGGCCACTAGATGTTTTATTTATTTTAGTGGAGTACTAAAAAGATGGGGTAAAGGTCACATACAGAAATTCATAGTCACATTTCATTTATTCACTTATGAACCCACAGATTATATTGATATTCTAAAATTATTTTGAGTGTTACAGTGTCCAACATGCTAGGGAATACAGTAGTTACCAAAACAGAAAGATTTCATGGTTTTGTGAAAGTTACTTACTTTTACGAAAGATACATTGAAAGCAATAATACATAAGAAAATAGTGTCCTGGATATTATGAATAAAATTAGAGTAGAATAGACTAGATAGTGATGGGACTGGGGAGAGGAAGAGACTGTTCTTGTTTAGATAAAGTGGTGCACGAAGACCTCTTTGATAATGTGGCAATTTGGGGGGCAACTGAGCAAGATGAGGTAAGAAGACATGGAAATATTAAAGGGAATATGCTGTAAGTAGTGGGATCAGGAGTATATGGCAAGCTGTAATCATTCCTGAAGGAATTCTAGCTTTGTCTCATTCTTTACTCTCTGGTATTCTTTACTCTTCTGCAGGCACACTGGCTTCCCGCATATGTTAGGGACTCTTTGAACATGTCCTGAATGGTGGCTCTCACCACCCAACTTCATCAAACACCTACATCTTCCTGCCTGTGTTCCAGAAACTCGTTGCAAATTTTCCAGCTAATTAATGAACTCACTTTTTTTTTTCATTGCCTTGAAATTTTAACTTATAATGAGTTCCTTTTAACAGGCATGTGAGAAACACAGAACATAAATGAGTAGACCTAGGTTGCTATCATCTTGAATTAAAAGCCAAAAAAAAAAAAAAAAAAAGAAAGCAAAAACAAAACACTCTTCTAAAAATTACCTCTTAAACTTTCTTTAAATCAATTATAACATTACAGTACAAAATGAAACAAAACAAAAATGATAGCTTTTTCACACAGATCTAAACAAGCTCAAGGACATTGGAATATTTTAATAGTAATGCTAAGACAAAGATCTGTGGGTCATTGTCTATTTTCATATAAACAGAAAAATAACAAGAATGAAAGTTAGCATACAGAATCAACAGTGATTCATACTACCAGCAAGAAAACAAAACCAGAACTGTTAAAAAAAAAAAGGAAGAAATTCTATCTGAATGATACTTTCCTGATGAAATTAGCCCAAGGCTATGCTTCATATATTGATTTTTATTTTTCAGTACTATAATTAAACATCCAAAATATGTATGATTCAATTCATCAAAACCAATAAAATAAACAGAAATTACAAAAAATAGGAAAAATCATTAAATTACTTTTATTTCTGGGGCAGTAATCAAGAAAACATTTGTCAAACTAAATTGTAAGCAGAAAAAGGGAAAAACATTAAATATTGAATTTTGATTCTATGAGCTATTTTAAACATTGTTTAGCTTTGCCAGAGCAACCAGTAATAGTTCTCAGGCATTGTTCTTGTCAGCTAGAAGACAAGCAGAGTCCTTAAATCCCTGTTCATAGCTAATCTTACCTAAGGATTCAGTGGTTTGCACAAGTTCATGCCAAGTTAGGAACAGATGGAAATATAAAGTGGGCCCTTAGATTTTACATATTGGTTCTTCAATTGCATCATAACATCAAAACATTCACTTGAAAGAGTATTTCCTATGTTTGAAGTGTGCCTGACACCTCCCCAGAACTGCAACTGCAGAGACAGTGCTGAAATCTGCAGCGAGAGCTATATTATGTAAGGCTGACTTGCACTTAGAAATTACAAGACTCTTCAGAAGAAATACTGACATAGGCGTTCAGGAAATGGTCTCTTCAGTTTTCTTCCAGGGCTAGAGAAAACTGAATCTTTGTGTGACTCTAAGAACATCAAAGCTTTAAATCAAGGTGTTTTATAATTGGAGATGTTTTGTAAAAGCACAGACAGACCTTCAACTTCAGTTTTATGACACTTGGCAGTCTGACGATCAAACTCCAATATGTCTGTTTAACAACACCTAAAGGATATTAATAACTTGCTGTATAATTAATTTTTGACATAATACTAAGCTGTTTACTAATCTCTTCAATCAACAAAAATTTATTCAGCTCTTCATATATACCAACCATTGCTGCCGAGACCTGGAAATACAGTAACAAATAAAACTCAAGATTCCCCATCTTTTTTTAGTACTTAAAGCCCATAGGGTACTTGTTTCATGATGTTCATACCCTACTACTGAACAGACACTAATCTAATAAATATGCAATTAAATATAATTATGATGTGTCATAAAAGAGAGGCAGAATGTTTCTATAAAAGTGTGTAATAGGGGCTTGGCAATGCAGCTCAGTGGGTTAAGCTCCCACCTGCTATTCCTGGTTGACCCACTTATGATCCAGTTACCTTCTAATGAGCCTGGGAGAGCAATAGAAGATGGCCCAAATTCTTGGGCCCTGCCACACACATGAGAGACTCGGACAGAATTCCAGGCTTCTGGTTTTGACCAGTACCAGGCATTATGGCCATTTGGAGAGTGAACCAGCGATGGAAGATCCCTTCCTCCTTCCCTCCCTCTCTCTCTCTCCAGTCTCTCATCTCTCTGTAACTCTGCCTTTCAAATAAATAAATCTTTAAATTAAAAAGTGTGTAATTGGGCAACTGACCACTCCCAGTTTGGGAGAAGACAAATTGTCAGTAATATTTCATAAGGACCCAGAATAAATGATCTGAAGTAAAGAATAAATGAGAAAAGCCAGAATAAATGACAAAAAGTGGGCTCAGGCTTGGAGGACACTTTGTGCAAGGGTTCTGTTGCAGCAAGGGATATTTCATTTTCCGGGAGTTTAAAGCCATATCCCACACATCACAGAAGAATTATACATAAGGCTGCAGATATGAGCAGAGGATGGCCCTCTTGAGACTGGTTAAAGTTTGTGGTCTTCATCCTGAAGAAACAGAGAAGACAATGAAGGAATGAAGAAGGGAAGTGACAGGATCAAACTCTTACATTCTGGAATGAAAACACATGGCAAGGTATGAAGGAGGGATTGGGGAGGAGCAACATCTAGGAAAATCAGTTAGTGGATTATTATAGGAAATAATCATCCAATGTATGAGATGGCATGTGATTCCCTGAATAATTTCATAGAAGACTTTTCAATATGGCTTACAAAAGTTAGAGTTTTACAAGTGAGATAAAGATTTATACACTAAGTAAAGGCAGTCTACTACATATCTATTTGTTCTTACATGTATTCACACATATATATTTATCTTTTGTTTTCCTTTCTTTTTCTTCTGTGCTCACCTGCCTTTCATTTTTACAGGTTGATCCTCCCCCTCTCCCTTCTTGTCTGGGGTTGTTGAACACTTGATGCATCCTCTTCCAGGAAATACCTTTGCTTCCTCTTTCCACAGTTTGGGCAAATTTTCTTTTGACCATAGTTTAAGTTTCTTTTTCTCCAAGAAGACTACACTGACTCCTAAAATCCAGGGTAGCTTCCTTAGAGGTGATTCCCATTGCATCATACAGTCTCTGGCCATTAATTAACTTTAATAGCTCATCTAATTGTATGTGTCTACCTCCCAGCTGTAAGTGCCTTGGAGGCAGGAACTTTGTCTATCTCACCACATTTTATAATAGGTACCTACAGTTAATGATCATCATAGAACTGAAAAAGTATTTTCCAAGTAAAGAAATACATTAATGTATAATCTATTTTACAAGATGAAAACCACTAATATTATTGAAATGTCTGCCTATTTTTAAAATAACATGGCATGCCAGATGTTTGGTTTAAGTTAATTTGTTTATGTGACTTCAGTTTGGGGTCTGCTTTGCCAGTGACTGTCTATTATGCCTCTTGTTTGATCAGTACTCTGCAAAGGTGGTTGTTTATGCACATGCAATTAATTAAAGATATAATCTTATGATTCAAAGTGTGTGCAATGTTTTAACTCACAGGGAGATATTCCACATTTTCTTTTTTTTAACTTTTATTTAATAAATATAAATTTCCAAAGTACAACTTTTGGATTATAGCAGCTTTTTCCCCCCCATAACCACCCTCCCATCCACAACCATTCCATCTCCCACTCCCTCTCCCATCCCATTCTTCATCAAGATTCATTTTCAATTATCTTTATATACAAAAGTGTTGATCTTCTATATATACTAAGTAAGGATTTCAACGATTTGCACACACACAGAAACACAAACTATATAGTACTGTTTGAGTACTAGTTATACTGTTAATTCACAATAGTACAACATATTAAGGACAGAGATCCTATATGGAGAATAACTGCACAGTGACTCCTGTTGTTGATTTAACAATTGACACTCTTAGGTATGACGTCACAAATCACCCAAGGCTCTTGTCATGAGCTGCCAAGGCTATGGAAGCCTCTTGAGTTCACAAACTCCAATCTTATTTAGACAAGGTCATAGTCAAAGTGGAAGTTCTCTCCTCCCTTCAGAGAAAGGTACCTCCTTCTTTGATGGACCGTTCTTTCAGCTGGGATCACACTCAAAGATCTTTCATTTAAGTCATTTTTTTGCCAGAGTGTCTTGGCTTTCCATGCCTTAAACACTCTAATGGGCTTTATAGCCAGATCTGAATGCCTTAAGGGCTGATTCTGAGGCCAGAGTGCTGTTTACGGCATCTGCCATTCTATGAGTCTGCTGCGTATCCCACTTCCCATGTTGGATTGTTCTCCTTTTTAATTCTATCAGTTAGTATTAGCAGACACTAGTCTTGTTAATGTGATCCTTTTCACTCTTAATTCTCTCATTATGATCAATTATGAACTGAAATTGATCACTCTGACTAGTAAGATGGCATTGATACATGCCACCTTGATGGTATTGAATTGGAATCCCCTGGCACATTTATAACTCTACCATTAGGGGTAAGTCCAACTGAGCATGTGCTGAACTGTACATCTCCTCCCTCTCTTATTCTCACTCTTATATTCAACAGGGATCACTTTTCAGTTACATTGAAATGACTAAGAATAATTGTGTGGTAATTAAAGAGTTCAACCAATGGTATTAAGTAGAACAAAAAAAAGTACTAAAAGGAATAAAGTGGTAAGTTGTTCCTCAACAGTTAGGACAAGGGCTGATCAAGTCACTGTTTCTCCTAATGTCCGTTTCACTTCTATAGGTTTCCTTTTAGGTGCTCAGTTAGTTGTCACTGATCAGGAAGAACATATGATATTTGTCCCTTTGGGACTGGCTTATTTCACTCAGCATGACGTTTTCCAGATTATTCCATTTTGTTGCAAATGACAGGATTTCATTGTTTTGTACTGCTGTATAGTATTCTATAGAGTACATGTCCCATAATTTCTGTATCCAGTCTTCTGTTGATGGACATTTAGGTTGATTCCAGGTCTTCGCTATTATAAACTAAGCTGCAATAAACACTGAGGTGCAGACAGTTCTTTTATTTGTCAATTTAAATTCCTTTGGGTAAATTCCAAGGAGTGGTATGGCTGGGCCACATGGTTGGGCTATATTCAGGTTTCTTTTTCTTTTTATTTTTTTTGACAGGCAGAGTGGACAGTGAAAGAGAGAGAGAGAGAGAGAGAGAGAGAGAGAAAGAGAAAGAGAAAGGTCTTCCTTTTTGCTGTTGGTTCACCCTCCAATGGCTGCTGCAGTAGGTGCGCTGCGGCCGGCACACCACGCTGATCCAATGGCAGGAGCCAGGTCCTGGTCTCCCGTGGGGTGCAGGGCCCAAGCACTTGGGCCATCCTCCACTGCCTTCCTGGTCCATAGCAGAGAGCTGGCCTGGAAGAGGGGCAACTGGGACAGGATCGGTGCCCTGACCGGGACTAGAACCCGGTGTGCCGGCGCCACAAGGCGGAGGATTAGGCTATTGAGCTGCGGCGCCAGCTATATTCAGGTTTCTGAGCAATCTCCAAACTGTTTTCCATAGCAGATTTACCAGTTTGCATTGCCACCAACAGTGGATTAGTGTCCCTTTTCCCCCACATCCTCGCCAGCATCTGTTGCTAGTTGATTTCTGTATGTAAGCCATTCTAACCGGGATGAGATAAAACCTCATTGTGGTTTTGATTTATATTTCCCTGATGGCTAGTGATCCTGATCATTTTTTCATATGTCTGTTGGCTATTTGGATTTCCTCTTTTGAAAAATGTCTATTTAGGTAGCCATCTCTTAAGTGGGTTGTTTGTTTTGTTGTTGTGGAGTTTCTTGATCTCTTTGTAGATTCTGGTTTTTAATTCTTTATCGGTTGCATAATTTGCAAGTATTTTTCCCATTCTATCAGGTGCCTCTTCACTTTCCTGTTTCTTTTGCAGTATACAAAATTCTCAATTTGATGTAATCCCAATTGTTTATTCTGGCTTTGCTGCCTGTGCCTCTGAGTTTTTTTCAAGAAGTCTTTGCCTATGCCTTTATCTTGCAGGGTTTCTCTGATGTTCCCTAATAATTTGAAGGTGTCAAGTAGTAGGTTTAGATATTTAATCTATGTTGAGTTTATTTTTGTGCAAGGTGTAAGGTAGGGGTCTTGCTTCATGCTTCTGCATGTAGAAATCCAGTTTTCCCAGTACCATTTGTTGAACAGACTGTCCTTGCTCCAGTAATTTTTTTTTAGATCCTTGATCAAATATAAGTTGGCTATAGATGCTTGGATTGACTTCTGGTATCTCTATTCTGTTCCATTGGTCTATCCATCTGTTTCTGTATCAGGACCATGCTGTTTTGAATAAAACTGCCCTGTAGTATGTCCTGAAATCTGGTATTGTGATGCTTCAGATTTTTTGTTTTTGTTGTACAAGATTGCTTTAGTTGGTCGGCGCAGAGGCTCGCTAGGCTAATACTCTGGCTGTGGTGCCGGCACCCTGGGTTCTAGTCCCAGTTGGGGCGCCGGATTCTGTCCTGGTTGCTCCTCTTCCAGTCCAGCTCTCTGCTGTGGCCCAGGAGTGCAGTGGAAGATGGCCCAGATCCTTGGTCCCTGCACCCGAATGGGAGACCAGGAGGAAGCAACTGGCTCCTGGCTTCGGATCAGTGAAGCGTGCCGGCCACAGCATGCCGGCTGTAGTGGCCACTTCGGGGGTGAACCAATGGACAAAGGAAGACCTTTCTCTCTGTCTCTGTCTAATTCTGCCTGTCAAAAAAAATAAAAACAAAAGATTGCTTTAGCTTTTCAAGAACTCCTGTGCCTCCATATGAATTTCAGTATTTTTTCCAGATCTGAGAATAATCTCTTTGGTATTTTGATTGGTATCACATTGAATCTATAAATTACTTTTGGGAAAATGGACATTTTGATGATATTGATTCTTCCAATCCATGAGCGTGGAAGATTTTTCCATTTTTTGGTATCCTCTTCTATTTCTTTAAGATTTTGTAATTCTCATCATAGAGATTTTTGATATCCTTGGTTAAGTTTATTCCAAGGTATTTGATTGTTTTTGTAGCTGTTGTGAATGGGATTGATCTTAGAAGTTCTTTCTCAGCCATGGCATTGCCTGTATATACAAAGGCTATTGATTTCTGTACATTGTTTTTGTATCCTGCTACTTTGCCAAACTCTATGAGTTCCAATAGTCTCTTAGTAGAGGTCTTTGGGTCTCCTAAATAAAGAATCATATCATCTGCAAAGAGGGATAGTTTGACTTCTTCCTTCCCAATTTGTATCCCTTTAATTTCTTTTTCTTGCCTAATACCTCTGGCCAAAACTTCCAGTACTCTATTGAATAGCAATGGTGAGAGTTGACATCCCTGTCTGGTACCAGATCTCAGTGGAAATGCTTCCAACTTTTCCCCATTCAATAGGATGTTGGCCATGGGTTTTTCATAAATTGCTTTGATTGTATCGAGGAATTTTCCTTCTACACCCAATTTGCTTAGTTTTCGTCATGAAAGTATGTTGTATTTTGTCAAATGCTTTCTCTGTGTCTACTGAGATAACCATATGCTTTTTCTTTTGCAGTTTGTTAATGTGGTGAATCACATTGTTTTATTTGCAAACATTGTACCATCCCTGCATACCAGGGATAAATCCCACTTGGTCTGGGTGGATGAGCTTTCTGATGTGTTGTTGCATGCTATTGGCCAGAATTTTATTGAGGATTTTTGCATCTATTTTCATCAGGGATATTGGTCTGTAATTCTCTTTCAATGCTGTATCTTTTTCAGGTTTAGGAATTAAGGTGATGCTGGCTTCATAGAAAGAATTTGGGAGGATTCCCTCTTTTTCAATTGTTCTGAATAGCTTGAGAAGAATTCGAGTTTGATCTTCTTTAAATGTCTGGTAGAACTCAGCAGTGAATCCATCTGGTCCTGGGCTTTTCTTTTTTGGGAGGGACTTTATTACTGTTTCAATTTCTGTGTCAGTTATTGGTCTGTTTAGGTTTTCAATGTCTTCCTGGCTCAATTTAGGTAGGTTGCATGTGTCCAGGAATCTATCCATTTCTGATAGGTTTCCCTGTTTCCTGACATACAACTCTTTGTAGTAATTTCTGATGACTCTTTTTTATTTCTGTGGTGTCTGTTGTTACATTCCCTTTTTAATCTCTGATTTTATTGACTTGGGTCTTTTTTTAGTTGGGCCAATGGGGTGTCAATTTTGTTTATTTTTTCAAAACACCAGCTCTTCACTTTGCTGATCTTTTCTAATTTTTTTGATTCAATTCTGTTGATTTCTTCTCTAATTTTAATTATTTCTCTTCTACTAGTTTTGGGTCTGGTTTGCTGCAGTTTTTCTAGATCCTTGAGATGTGTTGAAAGCTCATTTATTTGGTGCCTTTCCAATTTCTTGATGAGGGCACCTATTGCTATAAACTTTCCTCTTAACACTGCTTTTGCTGTATCCCATATGTTTTGATAAGTTGTGTTGTTATCCTAATTTACTTCCTGAAATTTTTGATTTCTCTTTTGATTTCTTCTATGACCCAGTGTTCATTCAGGAGCAAGTTGTTCAGTCTCCATGTGTTTGCATATGCTCTAGGGAATCCCGAGTTGCTAATTTCCAGCTTCATTCCATGATGGTCTGAGAAGATACATAATAATATTTCTTTTGAATTAGCTGAGACTTGATTTATGGCCTAGTATGTGGTCAATCTAAGAGTAGGTTACATGTATTGCTAAGAAGAATGTTTATTCTTTAAGTGTAGGATGAAAAGTTCTGTAGATATCTGTTAGATCCATTTTGTGTATAGTGTCGACTAAATCTGCTGTTTCCTTGTTGATCTTCTGCCTAGTTGATCTGTCTATTGCTAAAAGTGGAGTATTGAAGTCCTCCAATGCTATTGTTTTGGAGTCTAAGACTCCCTTTGAGTTCCTTAACATACTTTTAAATAAACTGGTGCCCTGTAATTAGGTGGATATAGATTTATAATAGTTACATCCTGTTTAATTGATCCCTTACTCATTATATAGTGCCCCTCTTTGTCTCAACAGTTTCTGTGTTAAAGTTTATTTTGTCTGATATTAAGATGGCTACGCCAGCTCCTTTTTGGTTTCTGTTGGCATGGAATATCTTTTCTCAACCTTTCAGTTTCAGTCTGCATGCATTTTTGTTGGAAAGATGTGTTTCTTGTAAGCAGCAAAAAGGGTTTTGTTTTTTAATCCATTCAGTCAGTCTGTGTCTTTTAACTGGAGAGTTGAGGCCATTTACATTCAATGTGACTATTGATAAGTAATGACTTTTCCCTGCCATTTTCCAAAATACTTCTAATATATGCTTTGAACTTCCTGTGATTCTTTTACTGGGAGGCTTTCTTCCTTAACCTTCTTTCATGTTGATGGCTGTGTTTCTGTGTTTCTGTGTGTAACACATCTTTAAGCATCTTTTGCAGGGCTGGACAAGTGGTGAAAAATTCTTTCAAATTCTGTTTGCTATGAAAGGTCTTTATTTCACCTTCATTCACAAATGAGAGCTTTGCAGGATATAATATTCTGGGCTGGCAGATTTTTTCTCTTAGTACTTGAGCTATATCTTTCCATTCCCTCCTAGCCTGTAGGGTTTCTGAAGAGAAATCTGCTGTGAGTCTAATTGGAGAACCTCTGAGAGTAATCTGACATTTCTTTTTTTTTTTTTTTTATTTTTGACAGGCAGAGTGGACAGTGAGAGAGAGAGAGAGACAGAGAGAAAGGTCTTCCTTTGCCGTTGGTTCACCCTCTAATGGCCGCCGCGGTAGCGCGCTGCGGCCGGCGCACCACGCTGTTCCGATGGCAGGAGCCAGGTGCTTATCCTGGTCTCCCATGGGGTGCAGAGCCCAAACACTTGGGCCATCCTCCACTGCACTCCCTGGCCACAGCAGAGAGCTGGCCTGGAAGAGGGGCAACCGGGACAGGATCGGTGCCCCGACCGGGACTAGAACCCGGTGTGCCGGCGCCGCAAGGTGGAGGATTAGCCTGTTGAGCCACGGCGCCGGCCTCTGACGTTTCTCTCTTGCACATTTTAGAATCTTTATGTTTCACTGTGGTGAGTTTGATTACAATGTGTCATGGTGAAGATCTCTTTTGGTCATGTTTCTTGGGAGTTCTATGTGATTCCTGTACTTGGATGTCTCTTTCCTTCTCCAAACCTGGGAAGTTTTCTGCTAGTTTCTCACTAAAAAGGCCTTCTAATCCTTCAGGAACTCCTAGAGCCCAAATGTTGGTTTTTTAAATAGTATCATGTAGATTCCCAACAGTATTTTTTAGATTTCTAATTTCCTCTTCTTTTCTTTGGTTTGACTGCATGCTTGCATGCTTCCCTGTGCTTGCCTTTTTTTTTTTTTTTTTTTTGATAGGCAGAGTTAGACAGTGAGAGACAGACAGACTGAGAGAAAGGTCTTCCTTCCATTGGTTCACCCCCAAAATGGCTGCTATGGCCGGCGCACTGCACTGATCCGAAGCCAGGAGCTAGGAGCTTCCTCCTGGTCTCCCTTGTGGGTGCAGGGCCCAAGCACTTTGGGGCATCTTCTGCTGCTTTCCTGGGCCACAGCAGAGAGCTGGACTGAAAGAGAAACAACCGGGACAGAATCTGGCACCCCAACCGGGATTAGAACCTGGGGTGCTGGTGCCGCAGGCAGAGGATTAGCCTAGTGAGCCACAGCGCAGGCCCCCCATGTTCTGGCTTCTAAGTCCAATATTCTCTCTTCTACCTTATTAATTCTGTTTTTAAGGCTCTCAAATGTGTTTTTCATTTGTTTTACTGAATTCATTTCATTTTGATTTCTCTTTAATATCTCAATTTCATGTTCTAATAAATTCCTCATTTCATTTTGATTCCTCCTTAAGATTTCATTTTCATGAGAGATTTTCTGTCCTGTCCTGTATGGATTTCTGTAGTTCATACATTTGTTTTTGAAAACTTCTTAATGTTCTTCGAAATTTTTTGAATTCTGTATCTTGCATTTCTTCTATCTCATCAACTTATAATCTTGTATTGGAGTGTCATGTTCATTTGGGAGCGTCATGATGTCTTCCTTGTTCTTGTTTCCTCGGTTTTTATGTTTTCTGTTTGGCATTGTGAAGAAATTCTTTGGTTTCTTCCTTTTTTTTTTTTTTTTTTTCCTGTGGTGGCTTTTCTCATCATACCGTGACTGTAGATTAAGTGGACTGTCTGCTTTTGGTGAATCTATAGAGGGGCTTGTAGTGGGTGTAACTAGAGAGCTCTGTTCAGTTCTTCAGGGTTAAGGGTGTGCCAAAGGTGATGCACCAAGGTTTGGCATGGTAAATCTTCTCTTTTTTATTCATAAGGGAAGTAATTCCACTCAGCTGAGCTCTTTTCCTCGATGGCAATCAGTGCCTGAGTGCTAACCCTAGTGGGTATAATATTCATCTGCTCTGTCCCAAGGACCACACAAAGGATCTGTGCAGCCCTCAGTGTAAGCTCAGACTCCCCTGCGATGTCTCTCACCAAGTAGCCA
Organism: Lepus europaeus; assembly: GCF_033115175.1. NCBI lineage: Eukaryota > Metazoa > Chordata > Mammalia > Lagomorpha > Leporidae > Lepus > Lepus europaeus. Next base: position 52,078,359 of record NC_084842.1, read on the forward strand.
AAACCGCCCAAGTTTGTGGTGTCTCCCTCAGACACTACTCATGTCTCAGCTACTCCATGAGTTCCCCCACACCTTCACAGTTTTTTTTTTTTTTTTTTCCCCACACAGTCCCGGTTCATAAGCTCCACACATTCACTAGGTCTTAGTCTCCTGTTATTACTCCCAACCAGAGTCAAGTTTCTCTCTTTGGCTAGGGATGGACGCAACCCCAGCCTGGCACAGCTGTTACATATGTCTAAAGTGGCACCTGCTCTATTGTCTCGCATGCCTTTGTAAGGAGTGTGGAGAGAGAGAATCGTGTCCGTACCACCCCTTTTGGTTTTTTTTTCTCTCATTAATATTTGTCTGCTCTGTCCCAAGGACCACGCAAAGGATCTGTGCAGTCCTCAGTGTAAGCTCAGATTCCCCTGCAATGTCTCTCACCTGTAGCCAAGGCTACCGAGTTTGTGGCGTCTCCCACCAAGACTACTCACGTCTCAGCCAAACCGTGAGTTCTCCCACACACCCTCAATTTTTTTTCACAGTCCTGGTTCATAAGCTCCACACATTCACTAGGTCTTAGTCTGCTATTATTACTCCCCACTAGAGTCAGGTTCTTCTGCTTGGCTGAGGATGGGCGCAGCCCTGAGGTGGCACAGCTCTTTCCTATGTCCAAAATGGTGCCTGCTCTTTTGTCTCACTCACCTTTGTAAGGCGTGTGGAGAGAGAGAATCATGTCCATACCGTCCCCTTCACTTTTTTTCTCTCCTCTAGTTAGACTGGTGTACTTTTCCCCATGGGGACTCAAGCCTCATTCCCTCTAGGCTCTTCCTGCCGCCTTTCCACCAGTGTCTTGGACTACTGCAGTTTTTCATCTCACCTCTCCCTCCAGCACTGGTGCAGAGCCTCTCGGCAGCTGGGGTCCCGAGCCATCGGTGCCCATGCCCTCCACATAGGTCCACCAAATCCCTCTACTTACAGAAGAGTTTCCTCTGCCGTTTTTTCCCTTATTCTTCCCTGAGACTACACTATCTTCACCTTTATTAATCTGTCTTCTCCTGGACTATTGGTAAGCTCCCTCCCTATGCCATCATCTTGGCTCCTCCTTTGATATCCCACCTTTTCTTATGACATAGTTGGGCCATTGCTCTGCTGCAGTTACTTTCCCATGATATATGATTGTGCCAATAGCTGAAATGTAGTTGCAGAGTCCACAGGACCTGCTTCAAGGAGGAGGCAGATTTTATTCATATGAGTTACCAATCAAGATATGAGATACCAGGTTCTTTTATTTGCTATAAAATTCACAACAATGAATGACTGTGAATAAATATTTATGATGAGAGAAATAAACTCCAGTATGTGAGTTACCCATTAAAGAATATTCTGTCTCGGAAAAATCTATAAGCAGCATCAGAAAATCATTAGTTCAATGGCTGGTATAAGAAGTGATATATCAATCTCTTTTCCCAAATGCCAGGAAAGTAGAATTTTTGCATTGCATTCATTTAATCATGATTTACTGTGTATTTTGCTGATTGATATATTTTCACTCCTCATTGACGCTGTTAGCTTTTACCACAGAAAGTAGGTTCAAGTAGTTGATCACTGTACAACAATATGCCATTTTGTACTTAAGCAATTTACTTAATCAAGTCAACATAATCAAGTGCAGTGTGGGGAGATGGACTGAGGTTAGTAGGGGAGAAAATAAAAAACTTGCAAGATCAAAAATGAAGAGAAGTCAAGAGTCTCACACAGTGAGAGAAAACTATATAGCACCTTCCATTAAGCACAATGTTTATGAGGTGAAGCACTGATTCTTTTTGTTCATGATATTGATAATTTGTGTCTTACCTTTTTGTTTGAAATATTATAGGGAGATTAGTCTAGGTGGTATTTTTAATATTTCATTTTTTTCTCTTACCATTTTTGATTTTACCTTTATCTTTTTCCTTCCTAATATCTAATTTAATTTTCTTTTCCAGGCTTCCTAATATGGAGCTCAGCTCAATCATGTGAAACATTTCTTTCTTGTAAATGCAGTCATTTAAAATTTCAAAATCTTAAATTGCCCTCTGTCTTAGCTACACTCGATAATTTTGATGTATGGGATCTTCATTTTAATTTAGACCAAAATATACCTCAGATTTTGTAGTACTTGAAGGTTACATGCTTGTATAGTATTCTACTTTAGGCTCTATGAATCTTTATACCTAAAATAAATATCATATAGGCATTTTCTTGCTGCTTTGACTTTTTATTAGAGTTTACCTAAGTTTATATTTAATATAATTGATGACTGAGTAACTTTTAAATCTACCTTATTGCTATTTGTTTCTAATATGTTTTTCTTTGTTTCTTTTTGCTGCCTTCTTTCAGATTATTTTTAGTATTTCATTTTATGTCTACTAATGAGTTGCTAACTATTGATTTAACAATTTTAGTTGCTCTCTATGTATCCTTAAATAGGATACATATACATTTTTTAAAGATTTATTTTATTTGAAAGTCAGAGTTACACATAGAGAGGAGAGGCAGAGAGAGACAGAGAGAGAGAGAGAGGTCTTTCATCTGATGGTTCACTCCCCGATTGGCTGCAACTGCCGGAGTTGTGCCAATCTGAAGCCAGGAGCCATGAGCTTCTTCCAGGTCTTATACATGGGTGCAGGGGCCCAAGAACTTGGGCCATCCTCTACTGTCATCCCAGGCCATAGCAGAGAGCTGGATTGGAAGTGGAACAGCCGGGTCTTGAACTGGTGCCCATATGGGATGCCAACACTTCAGGCCAGGGCATTAACCCCACTGCGCCACAGTGTTGGCCCCCACATACATCTTTAATTTATCTCAGTTGGCAGGATTATTTATATCTCACCTGACAGATGAAATAGCTGAGGAAACAGAAAGCTTATATTCCTCCACCAACATTATTATACAGTTTAAAAGACACAATGATGTAAAAAGGGATACAAAAGCATTTAGCCTGAACAACAGCAGGAGAAAAGAGATGACATGCCAAGTTACCTCAAAGATTAAAGAACTGGGAATAAAATGTTAGTCATAGCAACTCTGACAACAGTGAAGAAACGAAGTAATTTCATTAAGCATTTTTTTTTTACTAATTTCTAGGGGCATTGTTGACCACAGAAATTAGCTGAGACTAATTTGTATATCTAACTGTTCTAATACTAATTTCAAATATGTGTGTATGTGTATAGTGTATGTGCATACATACAACTTCATACACATTTGTGTCAGTCTTTTTTATAATTCTAGATCTCTATAGATTGAGCCTGTTGATGTCATACCAATATATTTGATCTTAATAAGTTCTTCAGCCACTATTCTCATCACTAATATTATAAATATTTCATCCACCAAGGTATTATGTGTAAGAAATGAAGCTAAAAATAAGGAGGCATTTCTATGCTTTTTCTATTCAAACTGTATCTGATTTGGGCATATTTTTATAATTCTTAAAAATAACATGGAAAGGGACATCTGTATTATGAACATAGAAGCAGAGGCTAACCACCTACATAGAAAACATTTTTAGTACCTCACTCATCTTATGTTGAAACGGTAAGTTCATTGTAGGAAAAAAAAATGAAAGAGAAATATATATTTTCTCCAGATCCCTTACGCCCTCCTTCTCTGGTTTGGCTAAATCACTGATCTTTCTGTGATATTTACCAATATGTTCTCTCTCCTCTGATTCAAGCTGTGAAGTCATTAGCTTAACCTCGTGAAGCTTTTTACCTATTTTCTTACCCACTAAATAAATAACAAGCTCCCTAGCATAACATTAAAAAGCTCTATAGTCTGATTCTTAGTCTCCTTTCCAGACTTCTCTCTCATTCTCCTACATCAACACATTAAATATAAATGTGATGATTTTTGACATTTAAAATATTTACTTTGTTTCTTCAAAACTCCTATTTTTGTAGCTTTATTAACGTGTACTTGACAAATAAAATTCTATACACTTTAGATATACAACATGATGCTTGATACACATACATATTGTGAAATTATTATCACACTCCAGCTAATTAACATATCCTATCCACAATCTCAGCTAGTTATGATTTCGTATGTGGTGGTAACACTCATGATCAACTTTGTTATCAAATTTCAAACACAGAATGCGGTATTATTAATTTTTTCACCGTGTTGTACATTAGATTTCCGTAAACCCTTTGGCAATTTGTATATTTTCTTTTGAGAAACATCTACTGAGGTCTGCAGGCAAGGCCATTCTTCTGCTTCTTTTTGTTATCGTTGCTACTGAGTTGTTTGGATTTCATATGTGTTTGGATATTAACCTCTTATTATATGTATGACTTGCAAATATTTTTCTCCCATTCCATAGTTTGTGTCCTCACTTTGTTGACTGCTTTACTGTTCAGAAGATCTCTTTATTTTCATATTTTAAAACTTAAATTTGGCTGGCCCCGCAGCTCACTAGGCTAATCCTCCACCTGCGGCACCAGAATCCCAGGTTCTAATCCCAGTTGGGGCGCCAGATTCTGTCCCGGTTGCTCCTCTTCCAGTCCAGCTCTCTGCTGTGGCCTGGGAAGGCAGTGGAGGATGGCCCAGGTGCTTGGGCCCTGCACCCACATGGGAGACCAGGGAGAAGCACCTGGCTCCTGGCTTCAGGTTGGCACAGTGCACTGGCCATAGTGGCCATTTTGGGGGGTGAACCAATGGAAGGAAGACCTTTCTCTCTGTCTCTCTCTCACTAACTCTGCCCATCAAAAAATAAAATAAGCTTAAATTCACACTTTTATTAGCATTGCTTGGAGAACAGATTAGCAGCTGTACATAATGATGATGATGGCAGATACAGAAATCCAGAGAAATAGGATTAACATTTCTAACTTGCATACAATTGAAATGAGTGTACTTAGCATATCCTTGACTATTTTTAGAGAGCTTTTTGGTTGAGAGCCATCCTACTTGTCTATTTGCTTTCACTGCTCATGCTTTTGGTGTCATATCTGAAAAAAAAAAAGTCATTGTCTGGACCAAAGTCAAGATTTTTCTTTATAACTTCTTCTAGTAGTGTTAAAGTTTCAGTTCTGAAATTTAAGTCTTTCATCCATTTTAAGTTGATCTTTTAAAAAATATTTTATTCAGGCCGGCGCCGTGACTCAACAGGCTAATCCTCCGCCTTGCGGCGCCGGCACACCGGGTTCTAGTCCCGGTCGGGGCACCGATCCTGTCCCAGTTGCCCCTCTTCCAGGCCAGCTCTCTGCTGTGGCCAGGGAGTGCAGTGGAGGATGGCCCAAGTGCTTGGGCCCTGCACCCCATGGGAGACCAGGAGAAGCACCTGGCTCCTGCCATCGGAACAGCGTGGTGCGCTGGCCGCAGCGCGCTACCGCGGCGGCCATTGGAGGGTGAACCAACGGCAAAAGGAAGACCTTTCTCTCTGTCTCTCTCTCACTGTCCACTCTGCCTGTCAAAAAATAAATAAATAAATAAATAAAATTTAAAAAATATTTTATTCAGGGGCCAGTGCTGTGGCACAGTAGGCTAAGCCTCTGCAGCAGTGCCGGCATCCCATATGTGCACCAGTCCCAGCTGCTCCTCTTCTGATTCAACTCTCAGCTATGGCGTAGGAAAGCAACAGAAGATGGCCCAAATGCTTGGATCCTGCACTCATGTGGAAGACCCGAAGGAGGCTGCTGGATCCTGGCTTCAGATCAGCTAAGCTCCGGCCTTTGCAGCCACTTGGGGAGTGAACCAGCAGATGGAAGATCTATCTCTCCGTCTCTCGCTCCCTCTGTAATTCTACCTCCCAAATAAAAAATAAAATCTTTAAAAAATATATATATTCAAAAGGCAGAGTTACAAGATACAGCGATAGGGAGAGAGAGATATCTTCCATCTGTTGGTTTACTCCCCAGCGCCAGGAATGGGCCAGGCCCAAACCAGAAGCTTCATCTGGGTCTTTCACATGGGTGCAGGGGTCCAAGTACATGGGCCATCTTCTAATGCTTTCCCAGGCACATTAGCAGGGAGCTGAATTGAAGTGGAGCATCCAGGACTCAACCCAGTACCCATAAAAAATGCTAGCATAGCAGGTAGCAGCATAACTAGCTATGCCACAATGCTGGCCCTGTAGAAGTGGCTTTTTAACCAATGCCCACACTCCACACTCCATACTATTTATTGAACAGACTATCCTTTCTTTCCATGTTTCTTCATTGATCATTGTACTAGTCACGGTATTTTATTTTGTTCAGGTAAGTTACCCCTACTCCTATTTTGTTTAGAGTTTTAATGATGAATGGTTGAGGAAATTTCAAAACTTGTCATGAACTGTCAAATACATTTTCTATTGATTTTGTCATTTTTCTTTCATTCTGTTAGTGTATCACATTCATGGATTTCCATTCATTGATTTCCATATGTTGACCCATCCTCGCATTCAAGGGGTAAATCACACTTGGTCAGGGTATATAATCTTTTTTATGTGTTACTTAATTAAATCTGTTTTTATTTTGTTAGAGATTTTCACATCAGTTTCATTAAGGATATAGTTCTGCATCTTTCATTTCTTGTGATATCATTATGTGGTTTTGTATCAGGATGATGCTAGTCTCCTGAAATGAGTCTGGAAGTGTTCCTTGTTTTTGTAAAAGTTTAAGATTAGTATTACTTCTTTTTAAAAAAATTTATTTATGTAATTTTTAATTTGATGCAGAAAGATAAATGGAGAACTCGCATTCACTGTTTCACCCCCGCAAATGTCTCCAACAGCCAAGGCTGGGCCACACCAAAGCCTTCTCTCTTTTACACTCTTGCTCTCTCTCGCTCTTTCTCTTAGTTTTTGAGGTAACATTTTAAATTTACATTTCAGTCAAGTGCTTAATACTTGACCAAATAAAAAGTTTAACAAGTAAAAAGCAAGAAGCTCCTAGTTACTGGGAAATAGGCAAGGCTGTGGGAACATGTTCATTGTTCATTTCACCCATATACGCTGAGTTTTAAAGAAATCACAGATCATTAAAACTTAGCAGGATCCATCCCATTAAGATTTAGCTTCACTATGACAGAGAGGTCTTCCATCTGCTGGTTCACTCCCCCAAATGGCCGCAATGGCCGGAGCTGTGCCAATCTGAAGCCAGGAGCTTCTCTGGGTCTCCCACATGGGTGCAGGGGCCCAAGGACTTGGGCCATCCTCTACTGCTATCCCAGACCATAGAAGAGAGCTGGATTGGAAGAGGAGCAGCCAGGACTAGAACCGGCACCCATATGGTATGCTGGCACTTCAGGCCAGGGCTGCACCACAGCGCCAGCCCCAGTGTCTAAGTTTTAAGAATTCTAATTTCTTCCCTCATTTCATCAGCCATGGGGATAGTAGGTGTTTTCTGAAGTTGCTACTTCCAGAATCTCTTAAATTCTCTTTGTACTGCTTCAGTTGCTTGGTTAACAACATCTAACCTGCTTAACAATTCTTTATCTTAAATTCTCTAGGGTAAAATGTCTGGTGTGCAGGGAAAGAATGGAAGATAGAAAGACAGAAAGACCAAACAGAATTAATTTACCCAGAATGAATTCAGCAAATCCAGATTTAATATTGCCAACTAAAATTTTAAACCACTCTGCAGAAAAATATTTCCTTGGCCACTGATGATTCCGAATTTTCAAATATAAATCCACTTATGTGATTTTTCAGGTTCAAGCTCAGGGCAATATTACAGAGACAGGACAATCACACATGAAATGCTGATGGAGCTTGCCCAGAAGCGCTGCTCTAGGATATTTGTTGAGTCTGAGCATTAGCAATAGCCAGAAAAGGAGTTAAAGACATTATGAAAATAGATTTGAAAACCAAATATAGAAGTGACTGTTATTTCATACTCATAAGAAGATCATTCTGAACATACTCATATTACTTATTAAATGCTAAAAATGAAAACTTCAATAATTAAGTATTTTGAGGTTTGTTCAAATCAAAGGACATTTTTTGATTGTACATACTTTGTCTTTGTTTAATTTACAAATCCTTCCTGTATGAAAACTGTCTCAAAATTCCAAAAATCTTCTTTCATGTACCTAAAATTATTTAAATCTGAACCAACTGAACAAAAAGCAGCTTGCAAATTCATTCTTTGAAGTGAAATATGCAGCTATATGTAAGATGTGTTTTTAAAGATGAGTATCTTATCTACATCTCTGTTTAAGGGCGTTTATGTGTTTGTATGCTAAATAATATATCTTAATATGGATAGTTTTTGAAAAAAATTCTATTTTAAACATCTAGACAATCTTAATATTTAAAGAAAATGCAATAAATTCTTTTTAAAGATGATGGATATTTAAGTATGAAAATTTTTTAAGCTACAGAAAATACAGTGGACACTGCATACTAGAACCTTAGGCAATTTATTAACTCTTAACAATTTGCTATATTTTATTTTGAACTGTTAGAGTAAGTAAGTATTGGGAGAAGGTGCTTTGGCTCAGTGAGTTAAGCTGCCACTGAAATGCCTGCATCTCACATGAGAGACAGCTGATATCAAAGTCCTCCCTCTGCTTTTGATTCAGGTTTCTGCAAATTTATCTAGGAGGGAGCAGGTACTTGGGTCCCCACAACCTACATGAGAGATGGGCGACCCAGATGGAGTTCCTGGTTCCTGGATACTGGCTTCGTCATGGACCAGCCTGGCTGTTGTGGCATTTGGGGAGGGAACTAGCAAATGGAATATCCTCTTTCTCTCTCTCTCTGTCCCCTTGTCATTCTATTTTTCAAATAAAAAAATAAACTTTACATAAACTTTTTAAAAATAGAGTAAACAAATAACTGCTGATTTAATTGAAGACTCTTGCATGTCCCTAGAATCCATCACCAAATTTGGCTTCTGAAGTAGAAATGGGCTTAATAATTTTATTTCATATGTTCATTTTTTTTAGAAAACTTCTATTTAATAAATATAAATTTCAAAAGTATAACTTTTGGATTATAGCGGTTTTTCCCCCCCATAACCAGCCTCCAAATCGCAAAACATCCCATTTCCTACTACCTCTCCCATCCCATTCTTCATTAAGATTAATTTTTAAGATAATTTTGAATTATCTTTATGTACAGATAAACTTAGTTTATATTAAGTAAAGATTTCAACAGATTGCACCCAAACACACAAAGTATAAAGTACTGTTTGAAGACCAGTTTTATCGTTAATTCGCATAGTACAACACATTAAGGACAGAGATCCTACATGGGGAGTAAGTACACAGTGACTCCTGTTGATTTAACAACTGACACTCATATCTTCTTTTATATTACTATTTCATAGATATATACTCGATAAATAAACAATTCACTTGTAAATTTTCAAATGTTAAACTATATCATATAATACATATAATTCTGCAAACATTTTTATCTAATTTATCTAAAATTAAATTTTATCTAAAATCTATCTCATTTATCTACAATTAAATTTTACCTAAAATCAAATTCTCCTAATTCAAACCTGAGCATGGAAAGCCTTGGGGCAAACGTTGTATACATTCTTAGTCATACTAGCTAGTGTGAATAGAAGGCTTACACCAATGGCATTCCTTCTGGGTCAGAGTGTTCTTGTTTCTCTAGCTTCTTCACCAACACTTCACTGACTTCTCAGTGTGTACCAAGGTAGGTATTCATGTCATTTCTTTTATTTTTATTTTTTTAATTTTAATTTTTATTTTTTGACAGGCAGAGTGGACAGTGAGAGAGAGAGAGAGAGAGAGAGAGAGAAAGGTCTTCCTTTTGCTGTTGGTTCAACCCCCAATGGCCGCTGCTGCCGGCGTGCTGCGGCTGGCGCACCACGCTGATCCGAAGCCAGGAGCCAGGTGCTTCTCCAAGGTCTCCCATGGGGTGCAGGGCCCAAGGACTTGGGCCATCCTCCACTGCCTTCCCGGGCCACAGCAGAGAGCTGGACTGGAAGAGGAGCAACCGGGACAGGATCGATGCCCCGACCGGGACTAGAACCCGGTGTGCCGGCGCCGCAGGTGGAGGATTAGCCTATTGAGCCGTGGCGCCAGCCCCATTTCATTGTTTTATTTGCATATCCTTGATTAATAGTTACACTGAATTTCTTTTGAGATATTTATTAGCATTTTCCTGACAGTGTTTTATTTACTGTTGCCTATAATTCTACTGAGTAGCTTTAAATATTACAGATGCCAAGCTATGTGATTTTGTATATACCTTGAAAATATGCTAATTTGAATTGTGTATTTGAACTTTATGGTATCTTAGGTTGAAGTTAAGTGCTTTATTTTAATGTGGACAAATTTAGCATGCTTTCATGCCTTAAATTTAGCATTTTTTTAGATAAACATCTATTGAAATCACATATATTTGCCACTATTTTCTTCTAAGTTTTAATATTTCACTTTTAGCTTTATGTATATCTGAAATCTATTTTGGATACTATAAATAAAAATACAATTTTATTTTACTTCATATTTATAATCAATTCCCAGACTTTATTTAAATCAATCTCTCCTGATTTCTAATGATATATCTAACATATAAGAAATTTCTTGTAAGAAAGGTAGGTAAATATGTTTCTAAACATACTTTTGTTCCTTTGGGTATCTCTTCCCATATAAATATCACACTGCTTAAATACAGTAACTTTATAAATAAACTTCAAAATCTGGTAGAGCACATTTTCATATGCATGTGCAAGTGTTACTATAAAAATTTATGCTTATATTTTATCACTTATTCTTCTCATGTCCAACTAGTTTCTATACTTATCTTAATTAATCATATTTTTTATGTCTTTCAGTGTGTGTGATACCTACCTGCATTACAAGTTGCTGCTGTTAATGTAAGAGGCAGATGTTTGGTTTAAACATGAGTCATCCTGCTAGCATAGCTCCATTTAGATAGTTTGTTGGCACAGCCCCTAATGCTTATTTCTGGAGATAATGGGAAATATATATGTATGTATGCTAGCATGTAAACACTAAGGTGTGTTTGTGTGCATGTTTTCATATGTTTCTGGGGTTACTATTCAATAATTGTATCACATTTTTTCCTAAAATGAGTTGAGGGGGTATTTTATCTGGGGACACATAAACAAGAGTCAATTTAGGAATTCTGAATATTCATTTTATTCTTAATAAAGCATATCTCATTATATTTTGGAGGAGTAGATAGTAATGGCAAACCAGCAGTACTTTTAACAGTATTTAAACTTATTTTTTAAACTGTAAAAGTAGTTAAAATGACACTAAACATTTTATTATATTAAAAGCTTTGAAGTTACTTATGTAGTTTCAAGAAGTCTGGCTTTTTACAACTTTAGAAAGAATCTTTAAATGAATTGTTGTTTGGTTCCTGTGATTTATGAGTCTCTTTAGTTATACTCTCTGAAATTGAAAGACAAATGTGAAAGCAAACTACTAGTTTAAATGTAAAAAAAACAAAAAAAAAAAACTTTCAACGAATTGGCATTTGAACTCTGACATTTTACAATGAACACATCTTCATCAATATTAACACAGCTTTTAGCAACTACACTGAATACCAAACCTCTCTTTTAAACTTAAATCATAGCCGACGCGGCGGCTCACTAGGCTAATCCTCCGCCTGCGGCGCCAGCACCCTGGGTTCTAGTCCCGGTTGGGGCACCGGATTATGTCCCAGTTGCTCCTCTTCCAGTCCAGCTCTCTACTGTGGCCCGGGAAGGCAGTGGAGGATGGCCCAGGTGCTTGGGCCCGGCACCCGCATGGGAGACCAGGAGGAAGCACCTGGCTCCCAGCTTCGGATCGGCGAGGTGTGACCATTTTGGGAGTGAACCAACGGAAAAGGAAGACCTTTGTCTCTCTCTCTCTCTCACTGTCTAACTCTGCAACTTAAACATAAGTCAGAAATGGAACTTAACAACCACATCCTAATATTTTATGTCCTATTTTAATAAATATTTACTAGTCACCATCTGGAAGACATGTTCTGTTCTTTGTGGTAAACATACAGAGCTGAACAAGTCATAGGCATTGTCTTCAAGAATTACATGAGAAATGGGAATAAATACTTAGAACACAGTAAGTGACATTAAAGTAGTAACTAACCATTCACTGATACATAGAGGCAACATGAATCCCATATGCATTTCTGCTTACAATACAAAAGATAAAACTGGATTTTATGCAGTCTAAAAAATTTTCCCAATGTATTTTGGAACCAAACCTTATTACATCAAAAGAATTTAATTGACTATTTAAACAAAATTATTTTCACAACCTAATATGAAGGTAGCCCTATGGTTAAGTGTTAGTTCTATTAGCTGGTGGATCAGAAATATTGCAAAATATTGTTTTTCCCTGAGCCCAAAAGATGTTCCTAAATAGAATACTGGGTAGGAGTCTGAGAGTGAAATGTATAGGTGATGTAGAGATATTGATATTACAGAGGAGGATGTGCCTGAGTTGAATCTTGACAAATGGTTCACTCAGTGGAAATCAGTTCCCTTTCCAATCGGAACAGCTGAAAAAGCATCCAAATCAGGGGTTTATTCACGCTGAGACCTAGAGTGTTGATACTATATTTAACGTGGGAAAATTATGTATTTTTCTACAGGTGAATTCCATGTCTAATGTGCATAAATTGTTTTTAAAAACTCAGATTTTCTTCTTTCATAGCATGAAAATATAAAAATCTTTAATGCCTCTTATTCAACAAAAAATAGATACTGAGCTTCCAAAACCTTGCATTTCATTGTTTGTCCAAAGTACCAGATATCGTAACAACAGTAAAAATACTGGTCTGATAAATAGTATTTAATCAGAAATCCCAATGAAAAGAATTAGTAAATGTAAATGTATGCCTTTTACCTTCCCACCTAAGTTAGCAGCCAAAATAATTTACAACTACATGTTCCAAAAGATTTAACAGTGACAATTCTGCTGACTTAGGAGACTACATTAGTGGAGAGAGTGAATGAAGACAGATCACAGCACTAACCATTACGGTATAGTGATATTCTTTGCATGTCTAAAGACATAATTTCAAATGGTTTTTACACATCTTTGCTGCCAGGTTGAGCACTTGCAGATGTCTGTGGCAACTATTTTGTAAGTGAATAATATTCCATATTAACGGCTATCTGAGGAAGCCAATTCAAATAATTGAGATGAATGTCTTAGGCTAGGGATGAACTTTCAAATACTTCATTAGCAGAACAGAAAAATAATTCCTAGGAAAACAAAACAAATCTTTCTCTCTGTGGCTCCCATAGATATTGCAGTAAGTAAACAGATAAAGAGTATAACAATCTTGACCATTAATTTTGGTGTAAAATATTCAAAACCATTAAAAATCGCAGGCTATTTTCCAAAGTGTTTTCAAAGACTGAAGCTTGTTTTTTCTTAAATTTGCAAAAACAAATCACAAGTACTGTGGATTAATTATACTGGTTAAATGTAGAAAATGTTCTGAGGTTGCCTTTGGTAAAGATTGCCCAACCCAACCAACATGGCCATTTACAGAAAGACTAAAAAGAGATAAATAAAATAGAAAGCTAGAAAGTGCGGTACAAATGAAAGAACAGTAGCACATGCTTATGTAGCATTACTATAAAATTGGATTAAATACAGAGGAGATGAGAAAAGATTGTCCAATTTTACTTTAAATAATGAGAGAAATTTGGCCGGTGCTGCGGCTCAATAGGCTAATCCTCCACCTTGTGGTGCCGGCACACCGGGTTCTAGTACCGGTCAGGGCGCCGGATTCTGTCCCAGTTGCCCCTCTTCCAGGCCAGCTCTCTGCTGTGGCCAGGGAGTGCAGTGGAGGATGGCCCAAGTGCTTGGGCCCTGCACCCCATGGGAGACCAGGAGAAGCACCTGGCTCCTGCCTTCGGATCAGTGTGGTGCGCCGGCCGCAGCGGCCATTGGATGTTGAACCAATGGTAAAGGAAGACCTTTCTCTCTGTCTCTCTCTCTCTCTCTCTCTCTCACTGTCCACTCTGCCTGTCAAAAAAAATAAAAATTAAAAAAAAATGAGAAATTTGTGATTGATGTAATCATTTTATGTTATTAACACAGTATTTGTGTTTAATATTCTGGGTATGTAGAGTGTGTAGGGTCAAGTCCCTGGCATTACTTCAGACCCCAATTTCCTACTAATGAACATCCCTGAGGCAACAGGTAATGACTCAGATGATTGGGTTCCTGACATTCACATGAGAAACCTGTGACTGAGTTCTCAGTTCCTGGCATCAGCTGACCCAATCTCAGCGGATGGGGGCATTTGGGAAGTGAATCAGGGAATGGGAGATCTCTCTGTCGCTATTTTTCAAATTAAAAAATATACATTTTTACAAAATCTTATAAGTTATACAAATTTCATGTATTTCACATGTACAGATTTAAGAACATAAAAAGACGATATATTAGAAAAAATAGTTTCCAGTTGACTATGTGCCATACAAACAATGCATTTTTTTCTTTTCAAAAAGTAATAAGGAAATATATGGAAAAAAAGCCTTTAGTTGATACTTTAACAGTGATATTTCCTATAACTGAAAAATCAAAAATTAAACTCATTTCTATTACTTATGATTTAAAGATAATGTAGAGGTCCAAGATGGCTAAATAGGGAAAAGATGTGCTGATTTTTACCTGGGGAAGGTGTTTTCAGTGGAAATTCTACAGAAAGAAGAGGGACACTGTGGAGCAGTAAGTAGAGCACAGACATGGCGCAGAGAGAGGGGACACAACCCATGACTTCCACAGTGAGGGGCTAAAGGAGACACCGGATTCTGGGAGCAAAATGAGAGCAGACTGCAGCAATCTGTGACACTGGTGATATCACCTGAGGGAGAACCTTGCAGACCACACTGACTTTGAGTCCCACCTGGAGGCCCAGTGTGGGACAGGGAGACCACCAAATCCAATGAAGGAAAAGCACATTTCTATCCCCTCATCCCCCAACAAGTGCACCTAGCAAACAACAGGGAGACAGGCACCATCTTCACACTCGCACACATGTGACAAGAGGATTTTACAAGAGGAAAAAATCTGTGTTCCCCATGGACTGTGAATTTGGCTAGAGGAGTTGGTGGGGGCTGGGCAACTTTGAAGTGTGAGGTGCTCCTATACCCTTAACCTATCACAGGCTGCAGAGGTCACACTACCAAGGCAGAACTCCCACAGGCAGCTGGCTTTAGGAATGTCTCTGCTCTCTCATTGGATGGAGTAGGCTCGCCGGGCTGAGTGGATCCTCCACACCCCATGGCTGTGGGAGCCTTGGGTGCTGTGACTGTTGGAAGTCTATGACTGCACAATAGAGTGTGGGGTTTATCTGGGTTTCTGGGCAAAGCACTGTGTCTGGCTTCAAAGATCCCTGTCTTGGGTAGGTCATTGTAAAGGGTTACACGTTCACACTGAGGACCACAAAGATCCATTGTGTGGTTCATGCACCTGCATGGGTGGGAGCTGTACCCACTGTGGGTTAACCCTGGGCATTGATCACCTTGGAATAGAGGAGGTGAGCTTGTGATTATGCCAACATGCATGATTACACCCTCCAACCCTGCAGACAATAGAAGAGATCTCCCACACCCAACTTGGGTGTAACCCTGGATTCTCTTACTACACTTGAGCACTGACCAGAGTTCTCTGATCCCATCCAGCACACACTTCTGAATATACATTGAAGGAGCAGACATTCCACTAAGCCACAGAAGAATTGTTCAAAGATAAAACCCATCAGAGGAGAAAAAAAAGTGTCTCCACACATTGTTAAAAATAAATGCAGAATAAAATGAACAACAACAAGAAGACAATATGATTCCCAGGAAGGAACACAACACTTCAATATTAGAATGTGAAGACAAAGAGATAGATGAAATACCTGAAAATGAATTCAAAAGAATGATCATAAACTTACTCAGAAATACAAGGAAACTAATTCATAAGGTAAAGAGATCATCCATGATATGGAAAAAAAAATTTACCAAGAAACTGAAATATTAAACAGAAATCAAACTGAAATATTAGAAATTAAGTTCTATATGTCAAAGAGAAAATACATTGGAAAGCCTTAACAACAGATGTGGTAAGGCAGAATAAAGAATATCTAAGATAGAAGAAAATCCCTGGAAATATCTCAGTCCAAACAAGAAAAAAAATTAGAAAAACTGAAAATAGTGTTGAAGATTTATGGGATACTATCAAACGACCAAACATACATGTCGTAGGAGCTTCTAAAGGTGTGGAAAGAAAGAATGCATTATAAGTGAAATAATAACAGGAAACTTTCCTAATTTGGAGAAAGAAAAGGACACCCAAGAACAGAATGCACACAGAACTCACAATAGACATGGTCAAAAAAGATCTTCACAACACATTATACTTAAACGTTCAACAGTAAAATACAAATAAAAGATTCTAAAATGAGCATCACAGAAAAGCCAGATTTCATTCAGAGGATCCCCAATTGGCATATTTCTCATTAGAAATGCTATAGACTAGGAGAGAATGGAGAGATAGTCAAGTCCTAAAAAAAAAAAAAAAAAACAGAAACTGTCAACAGAGATTACTGTACCTAGTGTAGCTCTCAGTTATAAATGAAGGTGAAATGGAGACCTTCCAAAACTAATGAAAATTGAAAGACTTTCTCACCCCTTGTCCAGGCTTACAAATGATTCTTAAGGATGTGCTATAAACAGAAACAGAATGATAGTCATCATTATGAAAGAATGTGAAGGTAGAAAATTTCCTAATAAAAGTACAAAGGAAATCCAAAGCAAACCATAGATTATTTATGGAAAAATGGTAGGACCAAGTTGTTACCTATTAACAATAACCTTGAATGTAAATGGCCTAACTTCTCCAATTAAAAAAATACAGACTGGCTGAATAGATGAAAGAACAAGGCACATCTATTTGCTGCCTATAAGAGACATACCTCACCAACAAAGATAATGCAGACTGAAAGCTAAAGGATGAAAAGAGAAATCCTATGCCAGCAGGAAACAACAACAAGTAGATGTAGCCATAATATCAGACAAAATAGACTTTAACACAAAAATTGTTAGAAGACACCAAGAAGGGCATTAAGTAATGATTAAGAGATCAATTCAACAGGAAGATGTGACTATAGTAAATATATATGTACCCAATTCCAGGATGTCTAGCAATTTAAAACAAATGTTAGGGATCTAAACAGATACACAGACTTCAATACAATAGTAATGAGGGACTTCTACACTCTGCTTTCATCAATGGACAGATCAACTAGACAGAAAATCAACAAAAAGACATCAGAGCTAATATATACTATGGACCAAATGGACTTAACAGATATCTACAGAACACTTCATCCCACAGTTGAAGAATGCATATTCTATTCAACAGTGCATGAAATTTTCTCTGGGATAGACCATATGCTAGGCCATAAAGCAAATATAAGCAAATTTTAAAAAGTTGAAATCATACCATGTGTCTTTTATGACCACAAAAGTTGGAAATTAACAACTTATGATTCTGTAGAAGATACACAAACACATGGAGACTGAACAACACAGTCTTGAATGTACAATGGGTCATAGCAGAAATCAAAAGGGAAATAAATTCCTGGAAGTGAATGAAGATGACAATACAACATATCAAAACTATGGGATACTGCAAAAGCAGCATTAAGAGGGGAATTTATAGAAACTTGTGCCTACAGCAAGAAATTGGAAAGGTGTCAAATAAATTATCTATAAATGCACCTAATGTGGCATCAAATGCCATATCTTTTTATTGTAAAGCTTATTTGCAATTATAATCTGAATTCACCTGCCTCAGTGAAACTCACTCAGCTTCTTCAGAGAAATATAAGTTAAAAAGTCCTGGCATATAGTGAGAGCTCAATAAATATTTATTGAATTAAGTAAAACTCACATACTTTCACACCTTCGCAGTTGACTCTCTAAATAAGAAATTTATGTTACTTCATCTTTCAGATTCCATTAACAGAACTGATGGTGTTCAATAAGTCATCATTTTACTGATATCAAGGAAGATATTATTTTCCAAACTTGACTTTCATCAATATCTGAAAATAATTTAATTGAGTGAAAATTGAATTCCATCAGATTTACCATAAGTAAAAATGTGTCACAGTTATAAAACAGATTTCCTTCAATGTCTTTTTTAACACAATGTCTTTTATAGCATATTACAATTAACTGTTTAACACTTTTTTGATTAAGCATATATCTGAGACAATCATATTTTGATAAAAAAGTAGCTTTATTCAAAATATATACACTTTTGGCTTATGCACCTTTTTAAGTATACAATAATTCAATTAATGAAAGAAAAGATAGCACTAATTATGTTCAATGAAGTTCTTATCACTTATGGAAGAAAGCTTCACTTAGCCATGAGTGGGTAAGGTTAGCACTGATTCTTAAGACTTGTAAATTGTTTAAAAACATTCTCTTTAAAAGAGACTCTAAAGAGAAACATGTTGAAGGTGGAAAATGGGCTGTCAGTATGGGTAATTATTTCCTATAATAATCTGGCCCAATTTCTAAGGGAAATGAAATCCATGTGTTGAAGAGACATCTGCTCTCGCATGTTTACTGCAGCACTGTTCATAATAGCCAAGACATGGAAACAACCTTGGTGTTCATTCACCAATGGATAAAGAAAATGTACATATATGCAATGGAACATTGCTTAGCCATAAAAAATTTAAGTCTTGCCATTTACAACAACCTGGACAGAATTTGAGGTCATTATGTTAAGTGAAATAAGTCAATCACAGAAAAATGAATATCACATGATCTTACTCATAGGCTGTTTTTAAAAAAGTTGATCTCATAGAAATTTAAAAAAAAAACAATTGTGGGGGCTGGCGCTATGGCGCAGCAGGTTAACGCTCTGGCCTGAAGCACCGGCATCCCACATGTTTGCCGGTTCTAGTCCCAGCTGCTCCTCTTCTGATCCAGCTCTCTGCTATGGCTGGGAAAGCAGTAGAAGATAGCCCAAGTCTTTGGGCCCCTGCACCCGCATGGGGGACCCAAAAGTAGCTCCTGGCTTCGGATCAACACAGCTCTGGCCATTGCAGCCATCTGGGGAGTGAACCATTGGATGGAAGACCTCTCTCTCTTTCTCTCTCTCTGCCTCTCCTCTCTCTGTGTAAGTCTGACTTTCAAATAAATAAATAAATCTTTAAGAAAAAAAATACAATTGTGGTTACCAGAGGCTAGGGAGGGAAATGGGGAAGGGCAGATAGGAAAAGGTTGACTGATGGATGCTAGTTTAGAGTTAGTTGGGAGGAAAAAGTTCTGTGGTTCTATTGCACAGTATGATGACTGAATAATGTTAAAATAGCACATTTTCTCTATTTTTTTTTTAAAAAAACTGTAAGATAGGATTTTGGATATTTTTAATTAAAAAGAAAGGTTAAATGCTTGAAAGGATAAATATATTCACCTTGACTAAACATTACACAACGTAAACATTTTATGAAACACTACATAGTATCCTGTAAACATGAAAAATTGTATGTGTTTGATTTAAATATTAAAAAGGAAAAGAAAAATTCATAACTTTGTTCTGTTCTTAGAAATAACACATAATCCATTAGCTCAACTTACTCCTACTGAGCCCTTAGGATCCCATATATTCTTTACTAATGTATCTCATTTTTATATCTTGACTAATTTCCTGACTACAGCCTTCTTGAATCAGACTCAACACATATTTCTCTCTGGTACTAAACCTCTAATGTTCTGCTTCCTTCTTCCATAAAATTCCTAACCCTTTCATTGTGTTGCTTCTGATAACTGCATTACAACTCATAGGGCCTTTTACACTGACTATAATTCCAGTGAGCAGAGCTCCACTGAGTTTACCAAATAATGAGCACCTAGAACTGGACAAAAACCTGGCTTAGTTCTTTGGATATAAGAAAACAGAGTTCCCAAAAGATCAGAAATGAACTACTCCAGATAATTTCAAATCCCACTCTTTATTTTCTGTATGCAAATAACACCCAAAATTACATTTCCAGATCTATTATCATGAGTTTCAGAACACAAGGTGAAACTTCTTTAAAAAAAATATTTATTACTTTGTGTTTCTATGTGGGTGCAAACTGTTGATATCTTTATACTAAATTGATCTTCTGTATATAAAGAGAATTGAAAATGAATGTTGATGTGAATGGAAGGGGAGAGGGAGCGGGAGAGGGGAGGGTTGTGGGTGGGAGGGAAGTTTAGGGAGGGGGAAGCCATTGTAATCCATAAGCTGTACACTGGAAATTTATATTCATTAAATAAAAGTTAAAAAATGATATTTCAAAAAAAATATTTATTTATGTATTTATTTGAAAGGCAGAGTTACAGAGAGAAAGAAACAGAAATCTTCTAGTCACTGGTTCAATCCACTTTTGGTTGCAACAACCAAGGCTGGGCCAGGACAAAGCCAGGAGCTAGAAAGTTCATCTGGGTCTCTCACATGGGTGCAGAGTCCCAAGTACATGAGCCATCTTTTGCTGGTTTTCCAGGTGCATTAGCAGGGAGCTGGATCAGAAGTGGAGCAAGTAGGACTCAAACCAGAGCCCATATGGGATGCCAGGGCTGCAGGTGGTGACTTTACCTGCTATGCCATAACATTGGCCCTGAGAATTCTGATAGTTATTCCCTCATGGATATCCTTCCATCCTCTAAAGCTCAAAATTTCTGAAATCTTATTGACCAGATTTTCCCCATTTCCCACAGAAGCATTACTCAAGCCCTCTACCTGGAAGTCTGTCTTGTGGTCCCTATTTTTACTGCGACATCACCATTCTTCCAAACCAACATACAAACAAATCATGGGATTATCTAACATTTATCTGTTTCTCTCCTGGCTGTATGAAGTTTAGGTGTTTGTAGATTTCAGGAAAAAATAACAGAAATTTGTGTAAATACAAATAGCAAGGACATCTGAGTGGATGCCTTATCTTTGCTTTTGTGAATTGAACTTCAATGAATTTGGGGGTTCAACCCAGATGTCCATCAACTTAAGACTGGATAAGGAAATTATGGTATACATACACTATGGAGTAACACTCAGCTTTTAAAAAATAAATCCTGTCTTTTGCAACAAAATGGATGCAACTGGAAACCTTTATACGTAGTGAAATAAGTCAGTCCCAAAAAACAGATAATCATACGTTTTCCCTGATCTGGTGTAGCTAGTAGAGTACCTAAAATGTAATGTATCAGAGTGAAATGGACATTTTTAAGATTCGATGACTGTTTACAGCCCTTATCTCTTCTGTTGAGGAAGTGTTTTTTTCTTCATACTATTTGTTGAACCCTTTTATTTAGTGTAGGGTTAACCTTGCAATCATTAACTAAACAAAGTAAATCTCTGTAAAAATTAAGAGTGGGAATGAGAGACGGATAAGGAAGCATGGTTGGAGGAAGGGTATGAGGGAGGGGAGGGTGGGAAGTACCACTATGTTCCTAAATCTGTATATATATAACATACGTGGAACTTGTATAACTTAAATTTTAAAAAGACAGAAAAAACAAAAAAAAAAGAAATACAATATTTCTATCACTTTACAATAATAGCAAGGACACAGTTTATAGCAGATTCTCAGATTCTAATCAATCACTAAATCCTACTTAAATATTAAAAACTCAAAATTTCTTTTTTTTTTTTTTTGACAGGCAGAGTGGATAGTGAGAGAGACAGACAGAGAGAAAGGTCTTCCTTTTTGCCGTTGGTTCACCCTCCAATGGCCGGCCGCTGCAGCCGGTGCATCTCGCTGATCCGAAGCCAGGAGCCAGGTGCTTCCCCTGGTCTCCCATGCAGGTGCAGGGCCCAAGCACCTGGGCCATCCTCCACTGCCTTCCCGGGCCATAGCAGAGAGCTGGCCTGGAAGAGGGGTAACTGGGATAGAATCCGGCGCCCCAACCGGGACTAGAACCCAGTGTGCCAGCACCACAAGGCAGAGGATTAGCCTGTTAAGCCATGGCACCGGCCAAAAAACTCAAAATTTCAATGTTAAAGGAGACTTTAATAGTCAGCTATGTGAGACACCTCTGTATTATTTATACTGTGCCATCCTTTCCCTCTGATTTACTCACAAGCCAATAATGTCTATTGTAAATAGTCTTCTATCTGATCACCTGACCTGTCATCTCTGCCCACACTAATCCATGCTTTAAACATTAGTTATCCTATAATAAATATTATTATACCACTACTCCGTTATAAGTATTAATGATATCCATAATCTACTGAGAACATACCACAGTTCTAGAGTATTCTGTGTGTAAAAACTTTTTATATTTTATTTCATTTAATCCTAACAATCTTGATACTCACATTGCAAACACTTCCCTACACATGACACCTCAAAAAGCAAACTTCTTACCAAAAGTATAAGTTAGTTTTACTCTAGTGATTGAGTTAATCTCTTCACCTAATAGTAGGTAATTTGGGAAATGATGTTATTTTCTCCATGGCCTATTTCAATGTCTTAGCTATTAGAGATTCATCCATTTTGTCAGAAATTATTTGCCAAAAAAGAACACTGTTAATGTAACACCTATGATGCAGTTATGGCATCATTTTTTATTATTTTCTATAATGAAAACTATTACTCATTAATGAAGTTCCTCATCAAAGTCAAATGCAGTAATCACAATCATTCTAACATGTAATTCTAAACTAATTAGGTACATTATGGTGGAAGAGCAATAGATTATTTGTTATATATTGATTATACATAAAATGTCCTTCCCTTTTTCTTTGTGATTTGTAATACTAATATAGATGAACATCTACAATTTGTAGCAGAAATTTATGCTTTTCTGTTAAGATAATGAATCGTTAAAATCCCCTAATGTGCTTTTTGGATCAACGTGATTCTTCTAACATCTGGATTCACCTAATTATATTAGAACTAGCTCATTGCAGAGCCACTGAATACCCACTCCAGAGATTTTTCAAAGTCCTTTCTACTGATACTTTCCCATTTCTTCCATGGATTCAGTTATTATTCAGAAAGTACACAATAAGCCTGGATATATTAATCCAGATGACTACTGAGATCTAAACTGAAAGTACTTTTTAAAACACTCAATGGCCTTCTCAACCTTTTGCAGAATTAATTTTCAAGTGTCTGTGAAATTCAATTGAGAGGATTCTGATTGTCAGTAGTAGCAATGCAAGTTCTGAAAAATAAATGACAAGTCATGAATATAAAAGTCTAAAACTGTGCCTACGAAGTAGATTTAAAGTCAACTCATTGAAATTGGAAACCTGAGGCTATTCAGGTTATTATAAGCACAATAACAGATTTCCAGATAGTAGAAATAACCAAAACAAAATATTGTTGATCAAAATACCTTAATGCTTAGCGACTTTTATTAATTTTTTTCTGAGTGCCTCTGTCATTCTTGAAGACATAGCAAGACTATCAGGAAGTTAATCTTTCAGGCGTTGTGGTACAACAGGTTAAACCAAGGTTTATGACTCTGGCATCCCATACTGGAGTGCTGGTCTAAGTGCCAGCTGCTCCACATCTGATCTAGCATCCTGCTGATGCACCTGGGAAGACAGCAGAAGATGGCCCAAGAGGTTGGGTCCCTGCTACACATGTGGGAGTGAGTTCAAATGGAGTTCTTGGCTCCTGGCTTTGGTCTGGCCTAGACCTGATTGTTGAGGCCATTTGGAGAGTAAACCAGGGTATAGAAGATATCTCTCTCTCTCTCTCTCTCTCTCTCTCTCTCGTGTTCTGCCTTTCAAATAGATAAACAAATATGTTTTTTAAAAGTTGATCTCATGAAATTTGGGCTCTTTGAAGCTTTAAGAAAATTCTAATTTTAAGAATAATTCATCAGTAGTTTGGATTACTAATAGTTATTTTTGTTTTCCCTCAGATTAATTTCACTCCAGATGCACAAATACAATATTAGCTAATTCTAATAAATTGCTATGTACCAAACACTGTTCTAAGGGCTTTACATATGTTAACTCATTCAATTCCTTTAAAGACCTTGCAGTGATTAAACTGATACCATTATCCCCATTTTAAGATGAACAAATAGAGGTACAGAAACATTGTTTAATTTTCCAAGTGTCACACAACTAGAAAGGAATGAATTCCAGATATCACTACTGATATACTGAAAACAATGATATTCAATAAAATATTACACCTTATTAGCTTTCCAAATGCTGATGAATAAACACAACATTCTTAAACTCTCAATGGGACAGATACAGTAGGATTTGTCCACAGGAAGCTAATCAGGTTAGTGAGCATTGAGAGACACACGGTGCAGAAGCTGGCTATCAATCCATTCAAAAAGTTATGGTAGCGACCTCAGAGGCTCTCTCCAATTCTAAGTTTCTAATATTCTAGGTAAATTACCAAATATTGAAGATGGCACAACTGAATGAAGAAATTAGCATAAGCAAAAGAATAGAGACTATACTATATATAAGATTGTGACCATGGATCATATTTTGTGGAATCCATTCAATAAAAGGCTCCACTATTTAAAATATTCTTTATGTGGAAAACAATGGTGTTTTAGAAACAATGTGATAAAGTATTTTTTCTACCCAAAGGAGGGTCTTTCTAATAATTCTCCATCTGGGTGATTTTCTGCCTATGAAGTACTACCTAATCACCAGGGTGTGACAGGGAATGGAAGACAGAACAAGTAAACTACCTAGGGAGCAAAGGTTGCTGATCACCTGGCTAGATAATAAAGAGAAAGTTAACAGCAAAAGTGATCTCACACCTGGGAAATGAGTGAAATAGTGACCGTCACTTTCATAGGAATTATTATGGGCCATCATGTTTGCTTACCATCAGTCAGTTAAGACAGCATTCTTTTAGTAATATGAATGTGTTTGGCCCACGCCACAGCTCACTAGGCTAAACCTCCACCTGTGGCACCAGCACCCCAGGTTCTAGTTCCAGTCGGGGCGCCGGATTCTGTCCCAGTTGCTCCTCTTCCAGTCCAGCTCTCTGCTGTGGCCCGGGAGGGCAGTGGATGATGGCCCAGTGGATGATGCGGGGCCCTGCACCCGCATGCAAGACCAGGATAAAGCACCTGGCTCCTGGCTTCGGATCGACGTAGCGTGCTGGCCATTAGCAGCCATTTGGGGGGTGAACCAATGGAAGGAAGACCTTTCTCTCTGTCTCTCTCTCTCACTAACTCTGCCTTTCAAAAAAAACAAAATATGAATGTGTTTGTATTGGGGATGGGGGAGACAGGGGATTGAGATTTCCTGAAGTTCAGGTACAAAGAATAGCTTTAAAGCTGAAAATGGAAAAAAAAAAAAAAAAGAAAGAGAAAAATCCTCAGGTTAACCAGTACTTGCCCTAAAAATCGGGTAACAATAGAGAAATAAAAATCCCAGGGTACACTGAGAGTACGCATAGTAACAACAAAACCTAAATTCAGACTGACTCAACACTTTACATGAAAGGTTTAGTAGAAATAAGTGTTTGTTTCCTGGAATAAATAATATTTAACTCGGTCTCTACTATGCTGCATAAGAGTCTATATTTCAACTAAAAAGTATGAGATCTACAAGGAAGCAAGAAAAAAGTACTATAAAGAGAATAAAATAAAAAACACAAGACTAGACTCAGATACGATATAGATTTTGCGACTATCAGATGAGATTTAAAGTAACTAATATCTCAAATTCTGTAAAAGCAAAGATGGACAAAATTCATGATCAGATAGATCATTTCAGCAGAGAGAAGGAAACTTTTTTCTTTTTATTTGACAGAGTTAGACAGTGAGAGAGAGAGACAGAGAGAAAGGTCTTCCTTTTCCGTTGGTTCACCTCCCAAATGGCCGCCACGGCTGGCGCTGCGCCGATCTGAAGCCAGGAGCCAGGAGCCAGGTGCTTCCTCCTGGTCTGCCATGCGGGTACAGGGGCCTAAGCACTTGGGCCATCCTCCACTGCCCTCCCGGGCCACAGCAGAGAGCTGGACTGGAAGAGAAGCAACCGGGACTAGAACCTGGGGTGCCCGTGCCGCAGGCGAAGGATTAACCAAGTGAGCCACAGTGCCAGCCCTGAGAGAAGGAAACTTTAAGGAAAAATAAAATGTCAGTCCTAGATATTAAAAGAATAGTGAGAGATTAAAAAAAAATGATGAGATCAACAATAAACTTGATACGGTCAAAAAAAGGATCTATGCACTTGAATATCAGTCAGTAGAATTTTTCCAGATTGCCAAAGAAGGAGAAAAAATGGAATGTGACACTAGCAAAAATAGACCAGTATATCCAAGAGCTATGGGAGCATACAGAATGATCTATCATATATGTTAGTGAAATCATAGAAAAGGAAGACAGAATTCTTGAAGTATTCAATGAGATAACGGCCAATAATGAAAATTTAAAAAAATTAATGAAAATCGTCTATCACATAGACATGAAATGCAGAGAAGAAATAATAAACAAAACTAATTGATACATCTAAAAACTAAACATAAAGACAAAATCCTGAAGATAAGCAAAGACCTTTATATGCAGAAAACAAAGATGGTAATTGTGGTACACTTTCTGTTAGAAAGCATGCAAATCATGGCCTGCGCTGTGGCTCACTAGGCTAATCCTCCGCCTGCGGTGCCAGCACCCCGGGTTCTAGTCCTGGTTGCTCCTCTTCCAGTCCAGCTCTCTGCTGTAGCCCAGGAAGGCAGTGGAGGATGGCCCAAGTGTTTGGGCCCTGCACCCACGTGGGAGACCAGGAGGAAGCACCTGGCTCCTGGCTTCAGATCTGTGCAGCGTGCTGGCCCTAGCGGCCATATGGGGGGGTGAACCAACGGAAAAGGAAGACCTTTCTCTCTAACTCTGCCTGTCAAAAAAAAAAAAAAAAAAGCAAGCAAATAGATGAAAATGGAGTGAAATCTTTCAAGTGTTAAGAAAATATATTGTCATCCTATAAACCTAAATCCAACAAAAGTCTATTTCAGAAATTCAAAGGAAATAGTCTTCCTGATTCAAGCAAAAGGAAAAAAATACTACCATTACTCTTGTACTAAAGGAAAGGTTAAAAATAATAATAATAAAAAAAAACCAGACACATTTACTTATTTGAAAGGCAGAGTTACAAATACACAGAGAAAGAGAGGGAGGGAGAGAAGGAGAGAGATCTTTCAAATGCTGGTTCACTTCTCAAATGGCCACAACAGCCAGGATTGAGCCAGGCCAAAATCAGGAGCTTCTTCTAGGTCTCCCACATGGGTGGCAGGGGCCCTCTTTCACTACTTTTCCCAGGGAGCCGAATCTTAAGTGGAGCAGCTGGGACTCGAAGCAGCCACCATATGGGATGCTGGCACCACAGGCAGCAGCTTTTACCCACTATGCCACAGCGCTAGACCCTACAGCAAAGTTTTAAACAAATTCTTCATTCACAAAGAATCTGATACCAAATAATTCAAATTTGAAATCAAAATTACATAAATAACAGTGCTAGAAAAGGAACCATCTCAAGTAAACATAAAATTTATTTTTATTATTTTTACATCTCTGATTTTTATTTTCTTATTTTTAACCACCTAAGCAATTATTGTCAAGAATGCAAGCCAATGAATACCAAACAGATTGTTGATAATACAAAATGATACAGTCCCTTTAGATGAAATTTATTTTTTTTCTTACTAAAATAAGCATGTACTTGTCACTCTAGCAAAAATTCCACTCCCAGGTATTCACGGAAATGAAACGAAAATGCATCCTCCTGTAAAACTCTGTGTGTGAGTGTTTCCAGCTACCTAATTCGTCAACAAAATAAAACATCCAGCTGTTTGTCACTTAGGAAATGATGCACTGCAGAAAAGTCATAACGTTCAGCAACGAGAATGAATGAATTCAGGCCATCCACAACATGGGTGGGTCTCAAACACATCACATCAAGTGAAAAAAAGCCACACACAAAAGGTAACACATTGTATACTTCCATTTATGTGAAAAGAAAGAATGTAGAGCCAGAAAAGCAATCAAAGGCTACCAAAGGCTGAGGGTTGAGTGAGAACTCAATTGTAAAAGGGCACAGGATTAATTTTTGGAATGATGTATTTTGTTTTCCTTGTTGGTTGTAGTAGTTAAAGCAACTCATATACTCATCAAAACTTTCAGAACAATATAATACTAAGTGTGAATTCTACATAAACACATTAGGGTGACTATTGATAATGTTAATGTATTGTATATTATCTACTAAAAAACAAACCAGAGGATAGGATTTTGAATGTTTACAACATACAAGAAATCTTAAATATTTGAGGAGATAGATATATTTACCCTCATTGGACATTATACAACATACGTATATAAGTAGAGACAGAAGTGGTTGTTTTTCTTATTTTGGGTACTACTTTAGAAGGAAATGTTGGTTGCAGTAGCAGTAAGGATTTAGCCCAAAGAGGAGAGGTTAAAATAAAGGTACTGTGTATCTTAATTAAATGTAGTAGCTTAAATAAATTATAGGCTCTATATAGTCCACCAAAATGGAATACAGTAATATTTATAATTTACTATATAATTTATAATAATAATTTCTACATGGAATAATTTTTCTATTGGCCCTCTTTTCATATTTTAAAGTCATTTTTGAGGCAGAGTTGGTCTATTCCTCGTCTTCTGAGGTTACTAAGGCATCCTTCTCCTGCATCCTAGCTTTTGATTTTATCATAATAATTTGTTCTCATGCCTAATTCATACACTCATATACTCATTCAACAAACATTTATAGAGCATCGTCATGAGCTGTGGACTCAAGTGCACTGGGGCAGAGTCCAGCTCAAAAACACCTGTGTGCAGACAAAATCTTATCTTAAGGGAGTCACCCATAGTAGAGCTGAAAGCACATACAACTTACATTATATAGAGGGTCTTCCTAGAATGGTACAGGAAATTTGCTCACAATTTCACTGCAACCTGACTTTCAAGCCTTATTTATAGCCTTCCTTTATGCACAAGCTATGTTACAAACATACTGTCCTATTTCCTATCCCTTTAATATGTTATGTTCTTTTACATCCTCTCGACTTCACACAATGGCCTCTCTTTCAGAAATACCTGCATGCTCCCTCTATTATACATTAAACCCTAGTCCTTCTTTTGTAATTGTTATTATTATAAAAGATTTCATAGAATAACAGAAAGAGTTCAATGAGCACACACAGATTTTAAAATGTTTTCAGCATTTTGCCATATTCCCTTCATGTGTATATGTGTATATACTGCTTTTAAAGCAGAGTCCATATATTAATCACATGTGAAATTCATAACAAATATCATAAAATGAGCAAAGAGGGGATATTGCTATATAAGGAGTAATTTTTAATGTCAACTATTTCATGGTTCTTTGATTCTAATATCTGAGTACAGCTGGTTTCTCATGGGTAATCATTTCCATAGCTAACAGAAGGGGCTTTTTACTGCGATATCTACTGTATTTATTTTTTTAAAAATCATTCTGTCTCTTAGCCATCCTTTCCCACCTATCCACAACTTATGACAACAAAAGCACAGTACAAAGCCAACTAAAATGTGTGGTTTTTTTTTTTTTTTTAAATCAGCAAATACTGCTGATTTTCTCTGCAGGAGCAGAGAAAGAGAGTAATTACTTTCAGATGTAAAGTCAGGAAGCACTTCCATAAAGAAAAGGTTCAATTCGCTTGAAATTTCATCAAAACTTGGGGTTTATGTTGTGGTCTAGTGGGTAAAATCACCACCTGCAACACCAACAGCCTACATGGGTGTCAATTTGTGCCCCTGCTGCTCTACTTCCAATCCAGTTCACTGCTAATGGCCTGGGGAAAGTAGCAGAACGTGGTCCAAGAGCGTGGCCCCTGCTACCCACATTAAGAGACTCAGAGGAAGCTCTGGACGCCTGGCTCAGCTCTGACCCCTGCAGCCATCTCTCTCTCCTCTCTCTCTCTCTCCCCTCTCTCTGTAACTCTTTTAACTACATAAATAAATCTTTTTTTTTTTTTTGACAGGCAGAGTGAGAGACAGAGAGAGAGAGAGAGAGAGAGAAAGGTCTTCCTTCCATTGGTTCACCCCTCAAATGGCCGCTACCGAAGCCAGGAGCCAGGTGCTTCCTCCTGGTCTCCCATGCGGGTGCAGGGCCCAAGCACTTGGGCCATCCTCTACTGCCTTCCCGGGCTACAGCAGAGAGCTGGACTGGAAGAGGAGCAACCGGGACAGAATCCGGCGCCCCGACCCGGACTAGAACCCGGGGAGGCGGCGCCGCAGGCGGAGAATTAGCCTAGTGAGCCGGGGCGCTGGCCAATCTTTTTTAAACATTCCACCAAAACTTAAAACTAGGCCCAAAACTAATAGAAGGTAAAATAATGAAAACGTTTCAAAGTCACTTGTATTAGCACTCAAAAGACCAGGAAAGTGACGCTAATTACTCATTTTCGTTAAGAAATCTAGAGCAAGGCTCCGGGAGACCCGCAGGCCCTTGTCTTGCTTCCGAAAAGCCCCGGGGGCTCTCTTAGGGGCTCCAACCGCCTTCTGGTCTCCTCTCCCGTTAGAGCCTTCCAGACCACGTCTCCACCACCTCCAGTTTCCGGGACCAGCCCACACCGGGTCTGTGGTCATCTCATCACCGCAGGCTCACCATGACCGCCCAGGTTCGGCAGAGTGACTCCACTGCGGTCTGTTTGCACCTGCGGGCCGCCTACACCTACCTCTCTCTGGGCTTCTACATCCATCTCGCCGCTGTGGCCTGCAGGGCCTGGGCCACTTCTTCCGCGAGCTGGCTGAGGAGGCCGCCGAGCGAGCGTCTCTTCAAGCTGCAAAGCCCCGCTGCGGCCGCGCCCTCTTCCAGGACGTTCGGAAACCATCTCCACGGTGAGGGTGAGGGGGGCAAAACCCTAAAAGCCGCCTTGGCCCTGGAGAAGAACCTCAACCAGGCCTTCTTGGCTCTTCACGCTCTGGGTTCCGCCCACCCAGACGCTTATCTTTATGACTTCCGGGAGAACCACTTCCAGGATGAGGAGGTGAAACTCCTTCAGAAGATGGGCTGCACCTGACCAACATCCGCCCGCCATCTGGCCGCCGCGGGCTGAGCTGGGAGTGTCTCTTCAAAGGCTCACTCGCAAGCTTCCAGAGCCCGGCAGCCTGGTATTAGGGTTTCCGTCTGACCTCTCCTTCCAGCCAATAGGCAGCTTGTTAACAGCCCTGGAGCCCTCTCCCAAACCTTGGACCAAAAGGAAATAGAAGTTTTTTGCTGCAGGAAAAAAAAAAAAAAAAAAAGAAAGAAAGGGAGGGAGGGAGGGAGGAAGGAAGGAAGGAAAATCTAAGCAGCTTTCCTTGACTTTTTCCTGCTATGATTGTATGCTTAACCACAGAGCTTCCTGAAACAAAAGTAGTTTTGAAATCTGCAACTGTAAACCGGCGCCTTGGCTCAACAGGCTAATCCTCCGCCTGCGGCGCTGGCCCCGGGGTTCTAGTCCCGGTCGGGGTGCCAGATTCTGTCCTGGTTGCCCTCCTTCCAGGCCAGCTCTTTGCTGTGGCCAGGGAGTGCAGTGGAGGATGGCCCAAGTGCTTGGGCCCTGCACCCACATGGGAGACCAGGAGGAAGCGCCTGGCTCCTGGCTTCGGATCAGCGAGATGCGCCGGCCGCAGCGGCCGGCCATTGGAGGGTGAACCAACGGCAAAAGAAGACCTTTCTCTCTGCCCCTCTCTCTCTCTCTCTCACTGTCCACTCTCAAAAATGCAACTATGATTTTGGAGTCTTAAGCTCTATAAAGTTATATAATTTAATATAAAACTAATTTTAACTATAAAATTTTATAATTTTATAAGCAACTGATATATAATAAACATAATCCTGTGTGAATAATTATCCTTAAAATGTTATTACATATTTTCCTTAAAATTTGTTATACAAATAATTTTTGTTTGATTTTTTTATTACATGTTAATTAGAAATAAGTCCCCTTTGTCTGAAAACATAAAAGAAAATATTACTTTTTTAAACTGCCCCTTAAGTCTTTACAGTTGACAATATTAGATATCTCAGTCTGGGATGCAATTGCTGAGATATGTACAACTCTTTCTTCATCCTAAACTCATTATCTTGAACTTTCATGCTCTGAAACCACCCAGCAGCTCTACAGAGACTATTCTACAGATATGATGAGTGGAGGGGAAAGAATCAACAATCAAAATCCAGTAATGAAATACTGTTTGCTTCTTTAGCACATAAGGTATGGGTATGGGGTTTTGAGGACAGCAGATAATGAGCAATCCACTCATGCAAAAATGGTTCTTGGTATGTTAGTATGAATGCTGTTACTTGTCTTTAGGAAGAGATGTATAGGTTTCATGGATGCTATGAGATTCCACCAGCAAGCAGGCATCTTTGTCTAACTCAAAGAGAGCAAGGAGCATAGTAACAACTCCTTACCTTTGAGGTATTCACGTTATGTCTGCCAGAGGTGAAAAATCAAGTAATAAAGATTTTAATATAGTCTCTAGTTTTATATTTGGGGAGATGGAAATCATTCTCTACAGCAGTGATTCATGATCTTTCTTCTGTTTAATACACCAGAGGAATATGACCCAGCTCCTACAAGCTATCTTGAAAAAGTTCAAGGAAAGCACTTACTATGTAAAAACTATGAGTGGATTTCAGAATGTTTTGCACCAAAAATAAACTTTTTTAATTTAAAGATATATTTATTTGAAAGAGAGAGAGATACTCCAGCTACTGGTTCACTCCCCAAATGTCTACAACACCACCCAAGGCTGGGCCAGGCTGAAACCAAGAACCAGGAGCTCCATCTGGGTCTCCCACGTGGGTGACAGGAGCCCATGTATTTACACCATATTCTGCCACCTTCCCAGGCACATTAGCAGGGAGCTAGATGGGAAGTGGAGCAGTTGGAACTCAAACAGGCACTGCAATGTGGGATTCTGGTGTCACTGATGGCAGCTTAACCTGCCGAACAGCAATGCCAGACCCTTAATTTATTTGTTTTAATTCCATTTTTCCATACACTTTTTGAAAGACCCTTATATTTCTCAACAGATAAAGTGGCTCATTGCAGTCTTGATACTGATGTGTTCCTGCTGTTTGAGAAACAATAGTTGATAGTTGAATCTTATTTCAAAGTTTACTTTGTTTATTCTTTGATGGAATTGTTAACCCCCCAAAAAAGATATTCCTTACAACAGCTGTACTTACAGTCCTGATGCCTATGTTGTCACCTGAGGAGGGAAGTAGAGAATACTTTGTGTTGCCTTAACAGTCAGAAGTATGCGGCCAGCGCTGTGGCGTAGCAGGTGAGGCCGCTGCCTGCAGTGCCGGCATCCCACATGGGCGCCAATTCGAGTCCCAGCTGGTCCACTTCTGATCCAGCTCTCTGCTATGGCCTGGGAAAGCAGTAGAAGATGGCCCAATTCTTAGGCCCCTGTGCCTGCATGGGAGACCCAGAAGAAGTTCCTGGCTTTGGATCAGTTCAGCTTTGACTGTTGCAGCCATTTGGGGACTGAACCAGCAGATGGAAGATCTTCTCTCTCTGTCTCTCTGTAACTCTGCCTTTCAAATGAATACATAATTTTAAAAAATGTCAAAAGTAGACCCATTGGTTGTAAATAACTGGAAAGTAGATTTTTTTCCCATACTAGTTTATAAGAGCTGCCCAGCAACATGATCTGTCCAACAGAATAAACTGCTTCTAAAATGTTGCATTAGGGCCGGCACTGTGGCACAGCCAGTTAATCTACCTTCTGTAGCACTGGCAATCCATGTGGGCGCCAATTCAAGTCTCAGCTGTTCCACTTCCTATCCAGCTCCTTGCTAAAGGGCCTGGAAAAGCAGTACTTGCACCCCTGCACCCATGTGGGAGACCAGATGAAGCTCCTGGCTCCTAGCTTTAGCCTTGCTCAGCCCTGGCCATTGTGGCCATCTCGGGAGTGAATCTGCAGATAGAAGATCTCTCTTCTCTCTCTCTCTCTCTCTCTCTAACTCTGCTTTTCAAATAAATAATAAATCTTTTTTAAAAAATAAAGTGTTTAGTTTTCTAGTTTGCTTTCAATTAAAATACCCAAACAGCTACTTGGTGACACTACCTGAGGTTATTATAGAAGAAAACTAGCAAAATATTCAATTGATAGAATACTGGACATCGTATTATAATAGGATATTAAAATTTCTACCTACTTCTCCACTACTTCAAATTCTTGGACAGTTAACCTTGGGTAATTTATATAAGCTTGAGTCATCATGTCAAATTTTATTCTGAACATTCATGTGATGTAACAGATGTTGATCACTTAAAGCTTGGTCACATTGAATGCTGTGAAATCTAAAGCATCGGGGCCAACGCTGTGGCTTAGTGGGTAAAGCTGCCGCCTGCAGTGCCAGCATCCCATATGGGCACTGGTTCAAGTCCCAGCGATCCAGCTCCGTGCTATGGCCTGGGAAAGCAGTGGAAGATGGCCCAAGTCCTTGGGCCCCTGCACCCATGTGGGAGACCTGGAAGAAGCTCCTGGCTCCTGGCTTCAGATCAGTGCAGCTCTGTCCGTTGCGGCCATCTGGAGAGTGAACCAGTGGATGGAAGACCTCTCTCTCTGTCTCTACCTTTCTCCGTAACTCTGTCTTTCAAATAAATAAAAATAAATCTTAAAAATAATAAAAATATTCCTGCGGGGGAAGCAGGTCACACAGCAGACTCATAGAATGGCAAACGCCCAAAACAGCACTCCGGCCTCAGAATCAACTCTTGGGACATTCAGATCTGGCTAAAAGGTCCATGAGAGTCTCACAGGCAAGGAAAGCCATGACACGGTGGCAAAAAGCAATCTAAATGAAAGACCCTGGTGAATAAGACCCCAGCAGAAAGAGCAGGCCATCAAGGAGAGAGGCGCCTTTCTCTGAAGGGAAGGAACCTCGACTGTGATACGGCCTTGACTAAACAAGTTCAGAGTCTTAACTCAAGGGGCTTCCATAGCCTACACAACTCATAGCAAGAGTCTCGGGTGATTACTGACGTCATAAATAAGAGTGCCAATTGTTAAATCAACAATGGGAGTCATTGGGTACATGCTCCCCACGTAGGATCTCTGTCCTTAATGTGTTTTACTATGAAACTTAAAAACAACACTACTAGTCGAACAATACCCTATACCTTGTGCGGTTGTGTGAGTGCAGCCTGTTGAAATCCTTGCTTAGTATATACTAAGTTGATCTTCAGTATATGAAGGTAATTGAAAATGAAACTCGATGAAGGACGGGATGGGAGAGGGAGTGGGAGAGGGGAGGGCCGTGGGAGGGAGGGAGGTTGTGGGGGGGTGGGGAAGCCACAACAATACAAAAGTTGCACTTTGTAAATTCACATTTATTAAATAAAAAAAAACTATATAACAAACAGAAAAAGAAAAAAAAAGAACTTAATACTTTACCCTTTTAGTATTTTTTATGTTCTACTTAAAACTATTGGTTGAATTCTGTAATTAATACACAATTATTCTTAGGTGTTTAATGCTATAACTAGTACTCAAATAGTATTTTACACTTTGTGTTTCTGTGTGGGTGCAAACTGTTGAAATCTCTACTTAATATATGCTAAATTGATCTTCTGTATATAAAGATATTTGAAAATTAATCTTGATATGAATGGAAGAGGAGAGGGGGTGGGAGAGGGGAGTGTTGTGGGTAGGAGGGAAGTTATGGGGGGGGGAAGCTATTGTAATCCATAAGCTGTACTTTGGAAATTTATGTTCATTAAATAAAATTAAAAATAATAATAATAATAATAATATAATATAAACAATGTAACATTTAGTAGATCCCTTAATGGGGGGAAAGTCAGTTCTATGTGTCAATTTCCTTTTGTGAAAATGACAACACTCAGTTCTAAAGTTTTGTGATAAAATGCCAACACAGTAATGAGCTCTTTAAACTAGAAACAGTGAATCAATACAGCCCCAAAGTAAATGGTGGACATATTGATTTGGGGTGAGGCAGAGAAACCTAACTCAAGAGAAAATGTGACAAATTTTAATGAAATTGAAGTGGAAATAAGTGGAGAAAGAAAAAAAGGAATTTGATTGGAAAAAGAAACACTTTTTGTGTGTTCTGACAAATTATATTCCTGGGAATTTTGCTAGTTGTTTGTGATAGAAAGGGGAGTTACAGGCCTTGTGTCCAATGCTCTTCAATTTAACAAGTGCCTGTGGAAAGACAACACCAAATGAGTGATGCAAACTGGGTGTCAAGGCAAATATCACAGTGACAGGTACTAGTACATTGTACTAGTGCCATTTGAGAAATAAGCTGAAAAACAGAGATCTTGGTTTACAGAAAAGCTAATCATCAGACTAGGTAACCCAACATAAACTGTAAACTTTCTGGTTTTACATATTGTTTTTTTAATAAAAATACTGATACTTAGGTCCTACTGAATATAAACATCATGGCATCAAGAATAGAAGAATATTCAAGGTCATCCCCCTTTATACCTCACATACTATATGCACACATTTATTCAAAAAATCTGTATAGAGCATCAGATTTGTGCCAGTAGTGTCCTAGATACTAGAGACTTAGCAATAATTAAAGTAGAAATAATCTCTGTGCTCTTGTGGGTCTTCTATTCTAATGGCAGGAGAAAGATAATGAACAACATAAATTAGTAAAATACATGTAAAGCAATGAAAAGTGTGACAAACAAAAAGCAAGAAAATTGGATTGGAAGTACTGAGAATGGGAATGATGAGATTCAATTCTCATTTACTTGTGGTCATGAAAGATTCACTTGAAAGGGTGTCATTGGAGCAAGGAACTTAAATGATACAGAAGTGAATCTTACAAAAATCTGAGATTTCCAGGTACAGAGAGTCCAAGAACATCATCCCAAGGTAGATGCATGCACATCTGATGAGTACTAGGAGCAAGGTGGTGTCTGTGGCTAGCACAGAATGAAAGAGTAGAAGATAATGTCTGCAGAAATGAAGGGATGAAAGCATAGGGCCTGGAATGCCATTAGGAAGATTCTGATTTTACACTGAGATGGGAAGTGGATAGAGGTTACTGACTAGAAGAAAGGCACCATCTGCTTTTCATTTTGATAGGATCACTATGGATACTGTTTTGGGAATAGAATGTAGGCTGTCAAGGACAGACCAAGGGAAGACTAACTATATTAGTTTTCTATTCTTACTATAATAAATTACCACAAACTTAGAGATTTTAAATGGTGAAATTTTGTTACCTTACAGTTTTGTTGGCTAGAAGCCTGTGCAGGTCTCACTGGGCTAAAATCAAGGTGGGTGTGGGCTGTGAGGCCCCAGGAAGACTCTGCTCCCTTGCCTTTTCCAGGGTTTCATGGCTGCCCACAGTCTTTGGCTCAACCAACCTGCTTCCACCTCTAAAGCCTGCACCTGGTGTCTCTCTGATGACCCTTCCACAGTCACATGTCTCTTTGACTCCCCCTTCTCTGACAATTCTTCCTTCTTAGGACATCCAGAAAAGATTCTCCATTTTCAGGACTGTGTGATTAGCAGGCACCTTCCTGGATAATTCAGGATACACTCTCTATAGCAGCAAGGTCCTTAGATTAATCACAACTACAATATCCTCTCTACCATATAAGGTGACATGGTCAAGAGATATGAGGAATTTCCAGAAGATAAAGGACATTGTTCTACCTTAAAAAGCTTACAACAGTTGACCTTTCACTTGCATCATTCTTTTTCTTAAGATCAACTGATTGATTGATTTGAAATGCAGAAAGAGAGGGAGACACACACACACAAATATACACACATACACAGAGCTCTTCCATCTGCTGGTTCACTTCCCAAATACCCACAACCACCAGGTATGGCCAGGCCAAAAGCCAGGACCCAGTAATTCCACCTTAGTCTCATATTTTGGTCATCATCCACTGTGTTCCCAGATTTATTGACAGTGAGTTGGATTCAAAGCAGGGCAGCTATGACTCAATTTGGCACCCTGATACGGGTTGCTGGCATCATCAGCATCAGCTCAACCTGCTGTGTACAATGAGAGCCCAAACCCATCTGCACGTGCAGGATACCAACCACCTCTTTATCAATTTCTCACACGTTATTCTTAGTGTGTGCTTGCCTTGTTCCCTTTCTGAAATCACTAATTTTCTTTATAGCGATATGCTTGCCTGGGCTGTCTCACCTCAGTAGTCACATCTTATTTCCAGTGCATTGTCCATCTTTCTCTGGCCTGTCTCACTACCTGCTTAGATTGGAGTTTCTGTTCTAATTACCTGGAAAACAAAATGGAGTAGTAAAGGAATAGCATAAAGATTTCTAGGATGTAAAAGCAATATAGGGTTTGGGAAGTGCTGTTTTCTCTCCTTGCATAGGGAGTTTTATATTCACACTGGCATTGGCACAAGAGGAGACAGTCCTGCAGATACACTAAAATATGTTAGATCACCATCTGTGTGACAGACCACATGACATATGGAGGTATGTTTCCAGCTCTATGATTCCATGACAAAAGTCCTTTAAATAGAATAAAGATGGGCTTAATAAGCAATGTGAAATATTTGCCATTATTCTACGCAAATCATTTTATATTTGGAAAGATTTTGCATTGTTCTTCAAACATAGAATTTGTCAAACAGACACTTTTACCCCAAGATAAAAGCTTAAGTTAGTATAAAGCCATGCTTCTCATTTAAATTCCGGGTAAAGACTACCCATGGCTTATGGAATTTGATGCATGTGATTGATCTTTGGAATAAAAGTGTTCATTAAGATATCAAAGATAATAGTCACTTCCATTGAAGAATAAGCACAATTTGCAAAGAATACATTAATACCCACATCTGTGGTATTTCAAGAGAAACTAACTTAGCAGTGACAGCTAATGAAAGTGACTAAAGAATGTGAAGATTAAAAGATCAGTATGAATCAAGAACCAATTTATGAATTTCATGAGTCATAAGTGTTCTAGCACTTCTCTGAGGCCTCACCAGCCTGTAGGTACAAATGGTACAGTATTCAGAGTTGGCATCATGTTCCAGTGACTCTTGTCACCCATCTGCATGTGCAGGATACCAACCTCCTCTTTATAAATTTCTCACACATGCACATGAACCAGCTTCTTAGTTGTAGCCATTATTTGGCAAGCAGTGTACTTTTATTTCTTTTTGTCATCCTTTTTGCTGGGAATTACAGAATTGTTCACAAAGTGTCTCTGGTGTTACTTCTGCTTGCTCTGTCATGTCCCTGGTACATGCCTGACAACATCATCACTTTGGGAGCTTTTCAGATGCCAGAATTGTTTGGAGTACTATTAAAATGAGCAGGTGGATTAATCCCTCAGTCACCTATGAAATCTGTTATGTATTCTGTCAAGGGGATCCTAAAGTACGTGCCCTGTGCTTTAGCAGTGGACTGGCTTTGAAGTTTGCATTTTTAATAGCTCCATTCCATCCCAAACCCATAAACACTGTGATAGATCAAGAATATTTTTCTTTCCTTCTTTTTTTAAATTGTAAACCAACCATTTCTTCCTGACTTGTTTTATTTTGTTTTGTTTCTTGAGATGCCTCCTCAAACTCTCATTCAAGTGACAACAAACAGACCTGCTTTGCCAGTTCAGCAGACACACATCTGAAGTTTCAATCCACATAGGAAACATGGCTTTAGCTAAAGCCCAGACACCATTTTTTTTTTTTTTTGGTAAAAGACTAGGGTTAATTCAAAAGTAACAGTCTTATCACATATTGCAAGAATTGGATGTTTTTCCATTCCATCTTTTTAACTACAACTTAACAATTTTTATACCCTGATGTTTCTTTTTAACTACAGCTAGAGAAACTGCACTGGTGGATGTAAGACTTGAATAGGAATCTTGCTGCTTTGTTGTTACTCATCACTTCCTCTTCAGCATCTCTGTCCACACTCCCCCCCCCCCCTTGGAGAATATTGATTGTGGAACACGAGCAGCTGATGGAAAGCAGTTGAAAATCAGTTTTTAATAGATTCCTAAATGGTACAAGTGGTGCTAAACATATAAAGCTGTCCCTTTCATTGGAAGGTAGCTTTATAAAGAAAAAGTTTAAAACGAAAATCTTATTTGTTACCATCAGGAAATTTTAGAGTATAAGCAGTCCTTTCGAAATACTCAATCTTATGTTTTATGAGAGATTTGTCATGATCACTAGTGTGCATTTTTGACACTGCAGATAAATAACAAGGCAGAAATGACTTTCTCCCCAAACTTCCCACTTACTTATTTTATTTAAGAAGTCATTTTTAAATTTGGTTTTATTGCTACTTCATCTAAGTGGAAATTTGGTGTTGTGATATTTCATAGAAGATTCTCAAAAAATTTTTGTACTCAGAAAAACTAGTGGTGCAAATAATTACTGACTATAGTTTTATAACTGCCCACACTCTAACAAATGGAAGTATTTGGGAATCAAATGCAAGGACAAGCTTTTGGCTGTGTTTTTGTTTGGGGAAAGTGGAAAATCAGTACTTATTATAATAAAAATTCATCACTGATTACTTAGTAGGTCAATAGATGAACTTAAAAATAATATTAGAGGCCGGCGCCGAGGCTCAACAGGCTAATCCTCCGCCTTGTGGCGCCGGCACACCGGGTTCTAGTCCCGGTCGGGGCATCGATCCTGGCCCGGTTGCCCCTCTTCCAGGCCAGCTCTCTGCTGTGGCCAGGGAGTGCAGTGGAGGACGGCCCAAGTCCCTGGGCCCTGCACCCCATGGGAGACCAGGAGAAGCACCTGGCTCCTGCCATCGGATCAGCGCGGTGCGCCGGCTGCAGTGCGCTACCGCAGCGGCCATTGGAGGGTGAACCAACGGCAAAAGGAAGACCTTTCTCTCTGTCTCTCTCTCACTGTCCACTCTGCCTGTCAAAAATAATAATAATAATAATAGAAAAATATACAATCATGGGGAAATCTAATAAATAAAATGACTTACTTGTATCTTATGGAGAAGGCACTATAGAAGATTCATGTTTAAAAAGGATTTTGGTTACAGAACAAGTATCTTCGTAGAATCTACTTCAGAGATGGTTACGGGCATTGATCTAAATCTAATACAAATTATACCACGTTTCCTTAACAGTAGGAATAAAGAACAACTTTGCTTCTCTCCAATGAAATTCAAACATGTATCTTCTTTGGGAAACATTCTCAGGAGATTTGTTTGTAAATTAGCAATTTCACTTTTTTGTTTGTTTGTTTTTTTGACAGGCAGAGTGGACAGTGAGAGAGAGAGAGAGAGAGAGAGAGAGAGAAAGGTCTTCCCAAGCACTTGGGCCATCCTCCACTGCAATCCCTGGCCACAGCAGAGAGCTGGCCTGGAAGAGGGGCAACCAGGATAGGATCGATGCCCCGACCAGGACTAGAACCCGGTGTGCCAGCGCCACAGGCGGAGGATTAGCCTATTGAGCCGCGGCGCCAGCTATGCAATTTCACTTTTAATAGCAGGTTAATTTCCTGTAAACAAGTTGATTGAGTTCTATAACAAAGATGTGTGCTACAAATCTCGTTTAGTATTTCTTAGTCGCCATTCTTAATAACAGTTATGATGACAATTACACTTTATAATAATGTCACAAACTGGTTTTGCCAAGAAATATCAATAATGTGACTTCAGATCCACAAATTTCTTCCTTCCTTTATTTATTCGTGCACCAAATGTTTATCAAGTACCAAAAAAGTGCCAGTCTCTTTAGAATTGTTGGAGATTATGGTAAGCAAATGAATGTAATCATACAAACCAACATGTGATTATAGAAAGGGGATAAGAGAGAGTGTGGGGAGACACTGATTGGGTCTGTGATCAGAGAAAGTATCGTTGAGGAAGAAATTTTGTTCATAGATAAGTGACAGTGAGATTTATCCCTGCAGTGAAAGGAAAGGAAAGTCCACTCTGCAGAAACAATGTTACAAATACCCAGGTGGGAGGTGGCCAGGCCAAGGGCCTGAAAGGATGTGAAGTGGCTGCAGGACAGAATGCAAGGGCAGGGGCATGATGTGCAGGAAAGCTAGGTGAGGAGCAGGGGAAGAACTTGAAACACCTGGCTAACATCCAGCCTGCATTCTAATAGCTACTAAAGGAGAAGATTCTAAATCAGTGTATAGTAGATAGGGCTGGGTTTTACAGTGGGCAGGCAGGTGAAATATGCAGTGCTTGGTAGCGAACTAGAAATGGAGAGGTGAGAAGAGACCACAGTGACTTCTAGGCATAAAGAAAAGAATGAATTAATGGTTGAGCCATGCATTGCACCACCGAGATGGTTGTAAGGAAGACTCACAGGATGGCTCCTGGTTTCAAGAATATCATCACATTAATATGGTGACAGAGAGCCACATAAACAAACAAACAAAAAGACCTTTTACTTTGCTTTATTAATCTTTTCAGAAATTAGTATAAAGTTCTTTATTTTTTTAAGATTTATTTATTCATTTGGAAGTCAGAGTTACATAGAGAGACAAGGAGAGGCAGAGAGACAAAGAGAGAGAGAGAGGTCTTCCATCCACTGGTTCACTCCCCAGTTGGCCACAATGGCCAGAGCTGTGTCAATCCGAAGCCAGGAGCCAGGAGCTTCCTCTGGGTCTCCCATGCGGGTACAGGAGCCCAGGGACCTGGACCATCTTCTACTGCTTTCTCAAGCCATAGCAGAGAGCTGGATCAGAAGTGGAGCAGCTGGGACTCTAACCGGCACCCATATGGAATGCCACCATTGCAGGCAGTGGCCCTACCCACTATGCCACAGCACTGGCCCCATAAGGTTCTAATATTTACTATGAGTTTAAAAATGAGCTTCTAAGGGCTGGTGCTGTGGCAAAATAAGTTAAGCCTCCACCTGAGGTGCCGGCATCCCAGATGGGTCCCAGTTCATGTCCAGCCACTCCTCTTGTGATTCAGCTCTCTGCTACGGCCTGGGAAGGCAGTGCTTGAGCCCCTGCACCTACGTGGGAGACCAGCTCCTGCCTTTGTGGCCATTTGTGGAATGAACCAGTGGGTGGCAAACCTCTCTCTCTTTCTATCTCTCCCTCTCTCTGTCTTTAGCTCTGCCTGTCAAATAAACAAATACATCTTTTAAAAAATGAGCTATTGGGGCC
Organism: Lepus europaeus; assembly: GCF_033115175.1. Lineage (NCBI taxonomy): Eukaryota > Metazoa > Chordata > Mammalia > Lagomorpha > Leporidae > Lepus > Lepus europaeus. The sequence continues at coordinate 52,121,431 of NC_084842.1, forward strand.
AGCGCTGTGGTGTAGCAGGTAAAGCCACTGCTTGTGGTTCAGACATCCCATATAGGTACCAGTTCAAGAACCAGCTGCTCCACTTCCAATCCAGCTCTCTGCCATGGCCAGAGAAAGCAGTGGAAGATGGCCCAAGTCCTTGGGCCCCTGCACCCATGTGGGAGACACAGAACAAACTCCTGGCTCCTGGCTTCAGATCGGGGCAGCTCTGGCCACTGCAGCTATCTGGGGAGTGAGTGGACCAGCAGATGGAAGACCTCTCACTCTCTGCCTCTCCTTCTCTTGCTGTGTAACTTTAACTTTCAAATACATAAATAAATCCAAAAAAAAAAAAAAAGGGATAATCATTTGTTGTGGAGGGTTGTCCTGTGTGGTATAGTTAACAGAATCCTCCTCGGCCTGTAGTCATTGGATGTTGAGAGCAACCAGCCTTCTCCAGGGGTGTGACAATCAACAATATCTCCAGACAATGCCTAGTGTTTTGTATGAGATTGTTGCCCCGTGGGATAATATAAGCTGAACACATTAAACTGTTATCACTGCTATTGAGCTACCGACAACAGAACCAGAGTATGAGAAGCCTATATTCTTTAAGAATCTTGGGGACAATGTTTGGAAAAGTTTCATAGGAGAAATGATATTTGAGGTGCCCCCTGACAAATGAGCAGGACAGTGTCAGAGAGTAAAATCTGAGATAGTGCCATCCCATACTGCACGTATACACAGTTACTTCATAAAGCTCCTGGGAAATGAATTTAAAAGATGTTTATTTTGGTACAAAAATTTTGAAATTCAGACAAGTATCTTCAAAAAGTTCATGAATTTTTATATTATGAAGAACCATTCATGAGTTTCAAATTTTTGCACCAAAATAAATTCATCTTTTTAATCCAATTTCCCATCGACGTTCTGAAGTCCTCAAGTTACACAGCATGGTGTGCACGGACAGTTCAGCCTGTGCTGTGCTGGTTCATGCTCCTAGTCTATGCACGATCAACTTTCTAAAATCCACACATTCAATGTAGTAGGTTTCCTAGTCATCAGCAATAAGTGAGGTAGAAGTACTTCGTATTTCCTTACTACCTTGAGGTCAATACAGAGGTTCAGTACAAGCCAGGTTCCTTGACCCAAATTCTTGAGGGACAAAAATCAAGATGATACCCTAACTGTTCCAAAATTCCAATATCTTAAGTGCAGAACCCAATGGTTAGCTCAGTGTTGTACCTGTCTGGACCAGTCCCTCAAAAATCTCACTGCGGTGCTAGAGTTTCACTGATATTCACTTTACTTCCTCACTTTCCCTTCTTATTCTATCATCAGATTCCCATTTTGAATATTTCAGATGACTAAAATGCAATACTACTTATATAAAATAGTGTTAAATAATAATTTATGAATAATTTCACAACCTGATCTAGCTGGGATAGGATCTAAGCCTATTGTAGGGAAGGCTGGTTACAATTGATTGTATTAGACATTTTCTATTGCCATAAATTAATAGCATGCCATTCAAACTCCTTTGTTAACAAGATATAAAAATAAACAACTTAGTTTCAATTTCCTATCCCTCAGGCAGGTCATGTATGGCACTAATAACTTTTGCAATCGTAACAGTAATTGTTTTTATATTCAACGAAAAATGTCTGACAACATTAGCAGTTTGGTGATGAGAAAATCTTCTGAAGGGAGAACAGTCACAAATGTGATAAAACTAAAATGACATTAGGCAGAAATCATTTTCTGAGATTATCAGGGGAGGAAATATAGCTCTGCCCTAAATTGGATACTTGCAAATGACATAATAACAATTGAGATATTTTCACTTGTTCTTAACATTGCAGAAGAAGCCTAGAATTTATTTTTAATTTAATTATTTTTCAGCCTTAAGTTTATAAAACTCTATTTTATGTATACTCTCTGTGACCATTTTAAATTATAATAGTATAGAAATAACTATGATATAGCTATCAACAACTCTTTTATATTAACCAGACAAAATTGATCATAAGTCTGAAGATTAATTGCCTAATTATAAGTAATTTTTGAGCCTTTAAGCAGCTTTTTTTTGTTTACCCTTCATTTGTAAAATATGATGTTCATCTGAGCTTCTATTTCAATCCCCCTGAATTGATTTTTAAAGACAGCTGATAGATACATAGGTGATAGATAGATGCTTTCGTTATTCTCTATCCAAACTGCAAAGCATATGGTGTAGGAATTACAATGATATTTTTCAAATTTAAAAATCAGTCTCAAAATGGTTGACACATAGCCCGCTTTGAGATGGAGCAGGATGACAATTCACTGCCTTTGGCTCCCATGTTCTACTGAAAGAGAGCAGATTCTGGGGACTTCCTGGGGCAGGAGGGGAGAAAGGCAAGCTCACCATCATCCAGGATGTCTAAGGACCCTGTCCACTGGCCATCTTGACACTTCATCAGAAGTACCAAAGCAGCTGCAGACCAAATATCCCAAAAGGAAAAAGATATAAGTTTGTAAAGGCTTTTTCTCTATGTCCTCCTCACTTCCACTCTTTGTCTATCATTGTGGTTAGTATAGAAGAACATAAAATTTTCTTTGTGCTTCCAATGGAAAGGCCAGAGTGATCATATCCTACCCATTATCCAGGTTTTATGATAAAGATTATGAAGGAAGAAGAAAACACTTGGGAATTGGCAGCCAAGAAAAGAAGAGGAACGTAGATGGAGCTCCTGGTTTGTACACTAGGCAAGGAAGTAACTTAGATCAGGAGATAGTTTGCAGGAACAATCATATTTCTTCTGCTTCCTTAAAATATAAGAAATCATTTTTTGTTTTCAAGCAAAGGCAGGCCCTGTAAACACTGACTCAAGTAGGTGAGATTACAATTAATTGACCTTTTGGAGAATAAAGCAGGTTGATGGGGTGAAGGTCAGTGGCACAGTCTCGGAATGGAGAACAGCAGATGGCAGTGTGGTGTTTAATACATTGTTAAATACGGAACACAGGAAAAAGTCCCCTATTTGGAGCTCCTGCAGTATAAACTAGGACGGCAGTACAGGGGCCAGCATTGTGGCATAGTGGGCAAAGTCGTCACCTGTGACACCAGATCCCATATGGGTGCCAGTTCATGTCCTGACTGCTCCAGCTGCACACTAATGTGCCTGGGAAAGCAGCAGAAGATGGCTCAAATACTTGGGGCCCTGCACCTATGTGGGAGACTGGAAGAGGCCCCTGGTTCCAGGCTTCAATTGGCACATCCCTGGTGGTTGTGGTCACCTGGGGACTGAAACAATAGATGAAGATCTCTCTCTCTCTCTCTCTCTTTCTCTCTTCCTCTCTCTATGTAACTCTGACTTTTAAATAAATAAATAAATAAATAAATATTTGCTTTAAAGTCACAACTGTAAGAGAAACAAATCTTCAGGGACCCAGCCTACATGGATCTGCCTCAGCTGCCTGCTTCCTCTTCCCCCACTCTAATTTGTACAAGCCTGACTCTTTGCTCCAGAGGTGTTGCATCGGGAGTTCTCCTAGCATAGTGCACACATCTTTATGCTACTACTTTCATTTTTCAGGTATCAATTTCTGTGCCGCTCCTTGACAAGTGCTTCTCCATCTCTCTGCTTACAGTAAACTTTTCACCCCAGTGTTCCTGTCTTAGCCTCCTCTGTGCAGCTGTATATTGGTTTGTCATTTGCCTCCCTTTTACAAGGGCATGGATTATGTGTCTCCTTCTCAGCTCTATCCCTGATACCAAGCACTGCAAATCTTCTCTACTTACTGTCCATTAATTGATCACGAAATGAATTTTAATATGTCATGGGTTTCTAAACATAGGGAAGTAGCATTTTCCACTTTTAAAGTTCTTTCATGAAGAGACATCGTATTTCTTGTTTGCCGTCATCTGCTGTAATACCAATAATAAACAAGAATTAAAACAATACCCAACTTAACATCTCCAGACAATAACAACATGGTTAGATATTACTATTTTATTTTTTTATTTTTTATTTTTTTATTTTATTTTATTTTATTTTTTTTTTATTTTTGACAGGCAGAGTGGACAGTGAGAGAGAGACAGAGAGAAAGGTCTTCCTTTTGCCGTTGGTTCACCCTCCAATGGCCGCCGCACCACGCTGTTCCGATGGCATTACTATTTTAACGCAGGCACCATCAAGAATGGACCTATTTCTCTCAGGCTGTAAGTTTCTGGGTTGTAAACACCAGATGCCTTGTGTTCAAAGCTTGTTACTTTCTGTTAGACAAAGTGCTGGATGTTTTACAAAATATCCTCTTCAGTCCCTCAAATAATCCTACAATTAGGTCTTAAATTATTCTCATTTTCTGGATAAGTAAACAAAGACTTAAAACATAATGCCCAGTTGAGACAGTGCTAGGATTTGAACTCAGTTCCGTATGACTCCAAGCTCTTCATCATGGTATGCTGTTTCCCCAAAATATTTTTGCTGAGTTCATTCAAAGGAAAGTTTCATATTATTATTGGATGACATAGGATTATTATTCACATTGTTATGGCTGGAAATAATGGAATTTGATTTTTTTTCCTGGGAAACCCTGAGTATTAAGTATTAATGTGAGTATATTTCAATGTGTCAGATACCTGGAGTTCTGGTTGAGCCTAATCTGAACTTCAGGTATGCTTTGACATGTTTCCCAGATTCATGCACCAACATCTCATCACCATTCCCTGGTATCTACATGAGTGTGGGGTGTTGTGCCTGTGTATTTCCAGTGGGGAAGCTTGCCTGGGGGCGAAGCTAGGGTTTTAGGAAGCCATGTGCTCATTTGAGAGAAGAGAAGAAAAGTCAATGGGAGCAACATCTTTGTTCGATTACCCCAGTGTTTTAACCTGTGTCTTAACCACAAGGCTAAATGCCTGCCCTGGTTTTATTTTGTAAAGGTGGGATGCTTTAGATAACATAAATTAATGACTATGTAGCCAACTATTTTCTTGAAGGAAAATAAAAATATTTTAGGTAAGGAAATTCATTCAAAATTATGTCAGAAGAACCACTAATCAATTCTCATAGGCCATAAATTTATTTATAAGACCTAAATATTTAACTAAGAATCCACAAAAATCTTTCTAAAATTCTTCACATTGTTCTCTGAGTATTTTAGTTTACCTAATTAAAAGACTTATCTTCAGCTTTACACAGAAAACCCCATTTTTAAAACCAGATATGTTAAGACTATGAGAATAAAATATTTTCTCTAAATTGTCATTGAAATGGCATATTGGCAAGGCAGGTTCTTATAAGAAACCACTTCTCCCTGTGCCCATGCCCTTTTGCAACTTGAATTTGCCACTTGGACCATCAAGAGGTAGAGTTTACTCTTCACCTTCATCTGGGTTGGTCTTCTCACTTGCATTGGCCAAGCGAACACAGCAGTACTGTCACCATAAGTTCTTCATAGGCCTTCAAAGCCAGGCAGTTTCTGCTCTTTCCCTCTTGGGACTTTGAACTACCAAGCCACGGTGGTGAGAGGCCATCTGCTAGTGACAGGTCATAGCAGCACGAGCTGCTAACTGCAAATGAAACTATCCCCAACCGAATCCTCGCATGAGTTCAGTCCGGTGAGGGATAAAACCAGATGACCAACCCAGAGTACCATTTAAAAATTGTTTTTAATCACTGTTGTTTAAAACAGTAGTTTTTGCAGCAATAATAACTAAAAGAGTTCGATATGTTCTTCCTTTTCCCTGAAAAACAAGGTCTCCTAGGAAGTGAGATTTTTGTTTTCCCAAAGAACCTGCTGTTCCAAATTTGTTGTTTACAGTAGTTCAATACACTGTTTCAGTCTCTGTGTCAATGCCAGTATGAAAATTATCTTTTATGTCATAAGCAATCTGTGATTGATGAACTTAAGTGTCATGTCGATACAAAGGCAATTTTGTTTACTTAGAAATTTTATTTAAACTGTTTTGTAAGCAACAAAAATGTTTTAAAGATTCAAATTTTGACAAAAGTCACAAAATATAAAGTAGAATAATGTATTCAATGTAGATTCCTTTCTTACAATTTCCAATGTCATAAGGGAGAAAATATCTATTTGGCTGGAAAATTTTTATCACTGGTCTTATTTTTTGTACTCATCTGGAAATGAATGAACATATAAGACCTGGATGGAATTTTGGGCTGTCCATCAACAAAACTAGCATTTTATTTCTCTCACAATGAGATTGCAAATGATCCAGTTTTCAAAAATGTCATCTTTTTTCAACCTGTGAGAGTCATTAGGTTGAAGCTGAGAAAAGGGGCAGCTGGAACTGCCACTGAATAGTTGTGGGACCATAGGCAAGTTATTTTTTTTGACAGGCAGAGTGGACAGTGAGAGAGAGAGACAGAGAGAAAGGTCTTCCTTTGCCGTTGGTTCACCCTCCAATGGCCGCCGCGGTTGGCGCACCGCGCTGATCTGAAGCCAGGAGCCAGGTGCTTCTCCTGGTCTCCCATGGGGTGCAGGGCCCAAGCACTTGGGCCATCCTCCACTGCACTCCTGGGCCACAGCAGAGAGCTGGCCTGGAAGAGGGGCAACCGGGACAGAATCCGGGACCCCGACCGGGTCTAGAACCCGGTGTGCCAGCGCCGCAAGGCAGAGGATTAGGCTATTGAGCCTCGGCGCCAGCCCATAGGCAAGTTATTTAACGTGTGCATCTTAGAAGAAGGCTATCACTAACTTACGTGATTTTGAGAAAGACACTTGGTTCATGTGTTCTTGGGATTTTTTATTTTTGAAGTAAAATGAGTGGACTTATCATTTAGAATCTAGTTGAGAGAAAACTGAAAAACTGGTTTTATTGATGGAGGGCCCAAGTGCACAAGCCAGTTCAAAGGTGGTGACAGGAGGGCTACTGACCATGCCTCATCTTTAAGGGAAATCTTCCTGATTCTGCTGGGAAACACTTTAGGCATCTAAACTACACTATTTATGATTCATTCCAAATAACTTGGGACCTGCCTGAAGCATAGTTGAACCTGAGGGATAAGAAGCCCAAAAATAACCATACCTACCATTACGGATACTCCATTTTGTGTCAAGTGTTATGCTAAATGCTTCTAATCTTCGTAGGAATTGATTCTGGAGAAAGGTTATCAGAATAGCCCTGATTATTATTCACAACTTCCTGACTCCCGTACATATAAACTAGGTGCGAGATGAGAGAGGAGGGAGAGACAGAGAGAGGGATGGGGGGCAGGGATTGAGAGGAGAGACAGTGAGAGAGAGAGAGAGAGAGAGAAATGAGGTACCAAAGAATTTTGATTCCTTCCATTTATTTTTATTGGGTGAACTTTATTGAAATACAGGCATTATAAGTATGCCTATTGTGAGGGTAGACAATAATCAGAATTAACTAATTCATTTTTGATAAATTATTCTGATTATCATTGGGCAGTTTAGAAGACAATAAATTGATTCTCCCATGTTTTCCATGCAAAGCTCAAACTACATATTGGCAGAAGCAGTCCCACATAAACTGAAATAGAAATGGAATGACATTTCAGCCTAACACATTCTGTTTATTTAGGCTGTTACTGGTGTTTGTCCTTGAGACTTTTTTTTAAAGAATTTATTAATACATTAGATTCTCAGGGTCACAGCAAATGCTTGATAATTACAACACAATCTCATCAATTCTCATGTGATTGTGATATTAATACAAAGAAAACAGATTCAATGTAATTTATAGATACAATTCTGAGATTATAATGATACTTCCATTCCTCCTTCCACCTTTCTTTCTCTTCCTTCCTCCCTCCCTCTCTCCCTTCTTCTTTTCTCTCTTTTATTTTCTCTCTCTCTCTCTCTCTCTCTCTTTCTTTCTTTCTTTCTTTCGTCCCTCCATTAAGGAAACCATAGCTAGCTCACATTCGTATTAATGATTTAATCAAAGAATTACTTTTGATGGCATAATTACCTGTTAGTTTCTTTTTTTAAAAAAATTTTATTTAATGAACATAAATTTCCAAAGTACAGCTTATGGATTACAATAGCTTCCCCCCCCCACCATAACTTCCCTCCTACCCACAACACTCCCCTCTCCCACCCCCTCTCCTCTTCCATTCACATCAAGATTAATTTTCAATCATCTTTATATACAGAAGATCAATTTAGCATATATTAAGTAAAGATTTCAACAGTATGCACCCACACAGAAACACAAAGTGTAAAATACTATTTGAGTACTAGTTATAGCATCAAACACCTAAGAATAATTGTGTATTAATTACAGAGTTCAACCAATAGTTTTAAGTAGAACATAAAAAATACTAAAAGGGTAAAGTATTAAGTTCTTTTTCTTTTTTTTTTTTGTTTGTTATATAGTTTTTTTTTTATTTAATAAATGTGAATTTACAAAGTGCAACTTTTGTATTGTTGTAGCTTCCCCCCCCCCCACAACCTCCCTCCCTCCCACGGCCCTCCCCTCTCCCACTCCCTCTCCCATCCCATCCTTCATCGAGTTTCATTTTCAATTACCTTCATATACTGAAGATCAACTTAGTATATACTAAGCAAGGATTTCAACAGGCTGCACTCACACAACCGCACAAGGTATAGGGTATTGTTCGACTAGTAGTTTTGTTTTTAAGTTTCATAGTAAAACACATTAAGGACAGAGATCCTACGTGGGGAGCATGTACCCAGTGACTCCCGTTGTTGATTTAACAATTGGTACTCTTATTTATGACGTCAGCAATCACCCGAGACTCTTGCTATGAATTGTGTAGGCTATGGAAGCCCCTTGAGTTCAGACTCTGAACTTGTTTAGTCAAGGCCATATCACAGTGGAGGTTCCTTCCTCCCTTCAGAGAAAGGCGCCTCTCTCCTTGATGGCCTGTTCCTTCTGCTGGGGTCTTGTTCACCAGGATCTTTTATTTAGATTGTTTTTTGCCACCGTGTTGTGGCTTTCCATGCCTATGAGACTCTCATGGACCTTTTAGCCAGATCCGAATGTCCCAAGAGTTGATTCTGAGGCTGCAGTGCGTTTGGGCGTTTGCCATTCTATGAGTCTGCTGTGTGTCCTGCTTCCCCCGCAGGATCATTCTCTCCCTTTTAATTCTATCCTTCATTATTTGCTTACACTGGTCTTATTTGTGAAATCTCTTCGACACATACCCTATCTTTTTGATAGGTTGTGTATTTATACTTATCACTTTACCAAGTGTGCTGGCATTGGTACCAACTGTTAGTTTAAAGGAAGTAAGTTGTATTCATCTTATTACATTTGTCTTCTTCACATCTAGTTTTTCTATGAGGCAATATATTGTTTTATTTTTTATTTTATTTATTTTTTTTTGACAGGCAGAGTGGACAGTGAGAGAGAGAGAGAGAGAGAGAGAGAGAAAGGTCTTCCTTTGCCGTTGGTTCACCCTCGAATGGCCGCCATGGCTGGTGTGCTGTGGCCGGCGCACCACGCTGATCTGAAGCCAGGAGCCAGGTGCTTCTCCTGGTCTCCTATGCGGGTGCAGGGCCCAAGCACTTGGGCCATCCTCCACTGCACTCCCCAGCCACAGCAGAGAGCTGGCCTGGAAGAGGGGCAACCGGGACAGAATCTGGCGCTCCGACCGGGACTAGAACCCGGGGTGCTGGCACCGCAAGGCGGAGGATTAGCCTAGTGAGCCGCGGAGCCAGCCAAGGCAATATATTGTTACAGTGTAAACCTAGGGAGATAGAATGAGCTTGTGAGGAGCCTATAGAAGGCAGCTGATTGTTCAGACCTTCTAGTGGGACATATTTTTAATCTGAAATGAAAATAGATATGTAGAGGTCTCAGGAAAATTTTGAGCAATCATTGAGTGAGAGTATTAAAAGTAAATTTGGGAGATACCCTTTAACAAATCAGGATAGGAAACTTGGGAGAAGAAAGGGAAGTATTGGCCGGCGCTGTGGCTCAACAGGCTAATCCTCTGCCTAGCGGCACCGGCACACCGGGTTCTAGACCCGGTCGGGGTCCTGGATTCTGTCCTGGTTGCCCCTCTTCCAGGCCAGCTCTCTGCTGTGGCCCAGGAGTGCAGTGGAGGAAGGCCCAAGTCCTTGGGCTCTGCACCCCATGGGAGACCAGGAGAATCACCTGGCTCCTGGCTTCGGATCAGCGCAGTGCGCCGGGCGCAGCGGCCATTGGAGGGTGAACCAACGGCAAAGGAAGACCTTTCTCTCTGTCTCTCTCTCTCACTGTCCACTCTGCCTGTCAAAAAATAAAAAAGAAAAAAGAAAGGGAAGTATTAGTAGGAATTGATGTGGAATCACAATGGAAGTGGGTAAATAGCAATGGGATAGAGACAAGGCAGCAATCATCCGTGTGCCTGACCAAAGACCCAGGCGAGGTCTGAGGGGAGGACTGCCCCGCTTTGCCTACTGATTAGTCTGCCTGGGTAAACCTCTAACCCTACTTCTTAACTGTGAAGGTTTTTGATGCACGTTCATCACTTTATTCTAACACTCAGTGGAAAATGGGAAGAAATGTATAGTCCTTGCATTTATAACAACACATATTTCAAGAAATCAGACATTAGAAAAAGCTGTAAGTCATCATAAACTGAAAGAACTCAGATAAAGTTTGCTGACCTTGGGCTAGTACATTTGTATAGTGTACACACATGCAGCAATAGTCAAGCAAGCTGAAGTCTAAAATATGTGGTGAGCAGCATAGGTCAGTGTCATCCACCAACTAAAATGACCTGCTTTAAGGAGCAGAGGACGTTATCAAGGCCCGAGTCTCACATAATCATTAAATCATTGAGAACCCATACATTATAAAACTAATGGTCTCCTAAATTCATCTAATGCTGTATTTTTGCTGGGATGCTTGCAAAAAGCTTGTTGGAATCAGGGTAATCTATTCCTTTTTCCTTTTCCTTTGTAAAAGCATACTATCAATCAAGACATTTATGTAGCACTTTAACAGAGGAGGTCAGGGTGGCCTATTACTCATGAATATCTGATAATTTCACTCACTCTATTGCATATAATTTTCCATTACAGGCAGTATTAAAATGAATTCACTGATTTCTCCATAATCCTGGCAATGTCTTGAATTGGTGATGTCAACAGAAGTTCAGAATGACCTTGTTTATAAAGACAGAACATTGTGATGAGCAAGACAGTTCCTCTAAACATGAGAGTCTAGATATCCTAAATGAAGTGCTGTACATTCTTTCTGCATAAATGAAATACACTTAAGAGTATTTCAGGGACAAGGGGACTTTAAAATACCATATCTCAATATCCATAGTGGAAATTGAGAAACCAAGGGTAATGGACTTGATGATATGCCAGAATCTGGAAGACCATGGACTCCTAGCCCATTGCACTTTCTGCTGTACCAATTTTTCTCCAAATGGCAGACAAGCCTGACAGATGGTGTACAAGATAATTTTAAGTAATTTAAGAAATGGCAGAGAATGACACAATGAGAAAGTTACTCTTCTAAAATATCTTTCAGTACCTCTAATTTACATCTAGTAGAAAGCTTTGTGTGAAGGTAGTACAATTTTTAGAGGCTTTGTAACATACATTCATCTCTGATTTTAATAAGGAGGGCATAGCAGAAGCTCAGTTGGCAGTCGCATGTAACTAGAATTTAATAGTATTTTTACTGAGTCATTTTTAATGTTATTGTGTACTTTTCAAAGTGATATTTGTCTTCCATTTATAATAGTGATGTAAAATTCATTTTAATATAAATTAATTTTGGTAATAAAATAGAATTGACATAAAAGTATAATGTGAATAATATCTCAGGTGACTCTAAACTATTACAAAAATCATAAAAAGACTTGAGGAGTAAGTTGCCTGAAGCCAAGCAACACCAGTATCACCTGTATCACTAACAGTCTAAATTTCTATATTTATAGTTACTTAAAAATTTTGAGATTTACACAAAGCAAGTTTTACCATCTCTGTTTTACAGTGAAAAAAAATTGAAGCCCAGGGATAAGAACTGAGCATTACACAATCACAGAACAAATAAATGATAGCGCCCCAAGAAAAGTTGAGTTAATTTCTCCAGTTTCTGCCTCCAGTTTTACCTGGAAGGTCTCTTGTCTCATCAACCAATGAAAATGGAAATTTTGTTATACAGAATAGCCAGGTGGCATTAGTCAGATTTTCATGGGTTCCAGTATCTACCATTAAAGAAAACCCTTCCTAGCAAAGAAAGTCTAAATATTCTCATTGTCTAAAACATTCAATTATGTTAAATTTTAATAAAATGGGATTCATTAAGCACTGAAGCTGAAGTAGATGAAGAAGGAGGGATATTTTAAAAGCATATTGGGACAGATATTTCACACAGCATTGAAAATGCAGCTTGGGATGCCCATATCCCATATCCAAGTACCCAGGTTTGAGTAGCAGTTCCCCTTCCGGTAATGCACACCCGATAGGCAGCAGGTGAATGACTCAAGAAGTTGGCTCCCTGCCACCCACATGGGAGATCTGGATTGAGTTTCTGGCTCCTAGCCTCAGCCTAATCAAGGCCCAGATTTTGCAAGCATTTGGGAAGCGAGCTAGGGGATAAAAGATATTTCTTCTCTTCTCTTTGTTGTTCTCTGGGTCATATATCTGCCTTTCAATAAAATGAAAATGAATGAGTTAAAAATTTAAAAAGAAACAAAAAACATATATGAACATTTGTAGGATTGTAGAAAAAGAATTATATTGCATAAAATTTACAAAATAAAAATAATACAAATATAATACCAAAATATGAACTGGACATTTGATGCTTTAAAATTCAGAAACTACCACCAGTGTTTGTGTCAAGTTTATGTAAGCTACTTTAATATATATTTTATTATGCAATATTCAAAACAAATGACTTCGATTATCTTAATTATGTAATTGGAGTAAATAAACCTCTGGAGAGTTAAATGGCAAGTCTGAAGTCTCTTGAATAGAGATTCAGTATAAGCATAAACACACCTCCTTTGCTGTATCTCCATAATGATTTAAGAATGGGAAAATCTGATTGTGTTGCTATGGCTGATCCATTAAATTCTTTGGATCTTAGTTTTGGACACTTTTTCAGAGGTATCAAAGGCTTCGTTATGTCATCTTAAGCTGGGATTGTTTTTAATTCACAATATTCCATTCCTAAGGATCACTATTCATTGTATAACATAATCTTACAGGATTAGAGCTAAGTCTTCTTCCTTTTCATCCCAGCTTCTGAATACTGTCCAAACTATAAAGATAACACCCACCTGATCCACTGGCCTTGCATATTGAGTGGTTTTCACACTATTTTTAAGTTTAACTAGTGCAGTTTGATCCAAAAAGACCCAAATCTAAGCAAATCCCATTTGTGTTATTCATAAAATTGCACACTGGAATATGATTGAATGGTGTCTCAAGGCTCCCATCTTGACTGAAGCATCTCCCCCCATCAGATGAGTAGAATGCTCACAAGACCTTGAGGGCCATTGTTTTTGATTAAGGAATTTATCTGTTGAAGAACTTATTTAAAAGAACATGAATTATCTAGGACAGATTACACAGCAGTCCATGCTAATGTGTTCGTTTATCATAATATACTGCCTTTCTGTGACACTTAGTACTTCAAACTCACTCTTTGCTTTCATCATCCTTACTTCTATCTTTCAAAATTGATGGAATAGTATTATTAGTTCCATTTCACACATGAGGAACAGGAAATGTATATAATTTTCCATGTATGCAGAGCTAATTAGTGACGTTCAGGACAAGGTCCTAGTTTTTTATTATGTAGCCAAGCCTCTTTCTATGATTATTTCCCTTAGCAGAGAGCAGTCTCCTGCAGGAACAGAACTTTGAACACTAGAATGGAAAAGATGAGTTAAAGGAGAAGAAATTCCAGGAAGTTGATCTTTGGCCAGGGATAGTAATTGATAATAAATCATTGCTATAAGGAAAGCTGGACACTGAACAAATGATAAGGAAGAGAGCCCAGAGATGAAACTGCACCATCGTGGGGTGTTAGGGTCACATTCTCCTTTTACAGATGATCAGTGTTGGCTGTAAGAATGGCTAAGAAGTGGACTGACACAGGAAAAAAATAACGCATTGAAATAAAATCAGGCCTCTTAAGTTCAGCACTGTACTCTCTCATGAACCTTAGAACTTTGTTGAAGGAGGGTGTTTTACAAAGAATTTAAAGTAAGACTAAGGGGCAAGCATCTGACCTAGAAGTTAAGAGTTTGTTTAGGACATTTGCATCCCATGTTATAGTATATGGTTTCCAGTCCTGGCTCCAGTCCTGATTCCGTTTTCTCCCTTCTAACTCAGATCCTTAGAAGCAGCAGTGATGGCCCAAGGAGTGGAGTTCCTGCCACCCACGTAGGAGATGCGGATTGAGTTCCTTGCTCCAACTTTCACCTGAGCCAGCCCTGAATGTTACAGCTATTTGAGAAGTGAATCAGCAGACGGGAGTGTGTTTGCTCTCGTTCTCTCTATTTCTCAACGAATTTTTAAAATAATTAACTGAGGCCGGCGCCGTGGCTTAACAGGCTAATCCTCCGCCTTGCGGTGCTGGCACACCGGGTTCTAGTCCCGGTTGGGACGCTGGATTCTATCCCGGTTGCCCCTCTTCCAGGCCAGCTCTCTGCTATGGCCTGGGAAGGCAGTGGAGGATGGCCCAAGTCCTTGGGCCCTGCACCTGCATGGGAGGCCAGGAGAAGCACCTGGCTCCTGGCTTCGGATCAGCGAGATGCGCTGGCCGCAGCAGCCATTGGAGGGTGAACCAACGGCAAAGGAAGACCTTTCTCTCTGTCTCTCTCTCTTACTATCCACTCTGCCTGTAAAAAAATAAAATAAAATAATTAACTGATTAAGGCTAAGATTATTTGCAGTACAAACAGTGAAAATTATTGTGTGGATGTGACCATCTAGATGGAAAAGATAAATTGGATTAAGTGAAGAGTGTAAAGGAGGAAATAAGAGGTTAAAAAATAGCCTATACTTGTATTTAATCAGATATTTGTTAAAGTTTTCCCACGACTGATAATTCAGAAATAGTACTTGGACCCCTGCACCCACATTGGAGACCTGGATGGAATTCCAGGGTCCTGCCTTAGGGCCTGGCCCATCCTCAGCCATTGCATAGCTCACTCGCTCGCTCTCTTTCTCTTTCCTCTCTGCCTTTCAAATAAATAAATAAATAAATAAATAAAATATTTCCAATAAGTAATATTTCCAATAAGTAATGAAAACATTACCTAGTGAGGTTTTCAAAAATGACTCTGCGGATATTTGATATGCTAGTTTTTAGAAAAGTGGGATACCAGAGCACAGCATCTCACAGTTTCCCTAGAACCTGATTTAGAAGGGTGTGATGCTCTGTAGGCAAACTCTTCCTTGAGTGATTGTGTTTTTCTTAGCATGATTGAGAGAATGTGCAGTATTTTTAGGGAATGTTTTGACAAGATATTCTTAGCATTCTGTAAATAATTGAAAACTTGCTGATTATACATTCTGCTGCTCATGTATTTGTGTCAAAGGCACAAATTTTTAAGGAACATAATACAAATGACAAAAAAGATTTTTTAAAGGACATTGTTTGAGACACCTGAATCCCATAGTGGAGTGCCTAGATTTGAGTCTCAGTTCTCCTTCCAATTCAACTCTCTACTAGTGCATATCCGGGGAGGCAGCAAGTGATGGCTTAAGTTCTTGGGTTCTTGCCACCTATGTGAAAGACCTAAACTAACTTCTGGGATCCTGACTTTGGCCTGGTCCAGCCTCAGCCAAATTAAAAATCCCCACTCCTCTCTTCTCCCCTCATCTCCTCTCTCCACCTGTCTCCTCCCCGCTCCCTCCTGTCTCGCTTTCTCTCATTCCCTCTCTTTTAAATAACATAAAGTAAATAAATATTTTTTTAAAACACTACTACTCTATGGATATTTCATGTTCTACATTCATTCATTATTTTTGCTTCATGCTCCAGGTAGATGGAAGGGAGTCATTCCTCAACATGTGGGTGGTTTAATGCATGTTGTATGTAAAATATTCTAGAATATTTTGTGACCCATATCATTTGAAGAACCACTTAATTCAAAAAGAAACTCGATTCTCAACAAGCTAAATAATAAGAGAATAAATATTAACTTTAACTGGACACTCAGTTCTCTAAATCGGCACCCAGAGATACCCATAGTAATACAAACTGACTTTTGGGACTTAAGTACATTTGATTATCTGATAGGATTCCATAGCACTTCCAGACCTATGCCATAAACCTTAGGTCATGTAAAGTTTGCTGGATACAGAAGCAGGCATGGGGTGGTTCTTAGAAACTGGCCACAAGTGGTTCAGAAGAGTGCTATGAGTTCAGGCTGGGTTGGCTTAGCAGAAGGTAACACAAGACCAAGGCAATGTATTATCCTAATCTATGGCCTGGAGGTGATTAACTCTTGATTTGGCCTCACTCTGGGGATCCTAGCAGTGGGCCAAAGGGAAAGAAAAATTGTCTACAATGGTCTTCCCAGAAGAGCCTAAAATGGGGTTCACTGTGACAGCAATTTTTTAAGGGAATGCATTCATAAGGAAAGTGAGAGAAGCAGGGATCTGATATGGAAATTTGCTAATCCAGTATGTCGGCATTAATGGAGAAGAGCTTTATTCTGTCCCACAGAAAATGCTGGATCACCAATTGTACTACTATTGGTCACACTCTAAGGAAAGAATGCTGTCTTTTCTTACTGTATCAGCTGCTGCCTGGTGAATCTCAGGCAAGACTTCTATCAGACAAAAGGCAATTTGCAGAGAGGTGGGGCTCCAGATGGACAGAGCTGTGATGACTCATAGTTGCTTTAGGATGAATTCCCCAGGCCCCTGAAGGTAATCTTGGATGGCCACCCACAACTCAGGTCGGAATCAGTACATTAACCCAACTGTAGGATTAGCTCACAAAAGAGGCACTCAATAGTCCATATTTTAAAAGACAGGGGATGGCAGACATTTTGGAGAGTAGATAAGTTCCACTTGATACTTCAGCACTCCTTATTGGAGTGCCTGGTTCAAGTCCCAGCTCCTCCACTTCTTTTTTTACTTTTTTAAAAGATTTATTTTATTTGAAAGGCAGAGCCACAGAGAGGCTGAGGAAGAGAGAGAGACAGACAAAGAGAGAGAGAGAGAGAGGTCTTCCATCTGATGGTTCACTCCCCAATTGGCCACAATAGCTGGGCTGTGCCGATTCAAAGCCAGGAGCCAGGAGCTTCTTCCGGGTCTCCCATGCTGGTGCAGGGGCCCAAGGACTTGGGCCATCTTCTACTGCTTTCCCAGGCTATAGCAAGGAGCTGGATCTGAAGTGGAGCAGCCGGGACTCAAACCAGTCCCATATGGGATACTGGCACTGCAGGCAGCGGACTTACCCACTACACCACAGTGCCAGTCCATCAACTTCTGATCCAGTTTCCATGTCCACCAGTTTCTTAGGGAACAGCAGAAGGTGACTTAAGTACTTGGATTCCTGAAACCCATGTGGGAGACCTGGATAGAGTTATGGGCATCTGGGGACTAAACCAGTGGGTAGAAGATCTCTCTGTGTTTTCAAAACAAGATGGATGTTTTTAAAAAATAGAAATAGAGGGAACTCTTACTTGGTCTGAGCAGGTGTATAGCCAAGGAGGGTAGAGATAACTTAACCATGAAACAAAGCAGTGGGAACTTCAAGTCAAATACAACTTCCACCAGTGCTTAGAAGAACAACGGCACAGAGCACTGTCTGAGGAGGAAAGGACTATGGAAAGTGGCCGGAGGATACCAAAGATTTTGGAATCAGACCAGGGGATGAGTCCACTCACCTGGAGAAGTGAAATACAAACCAAAACACAAGACCAAGGCTGCAGCTACCTGGGAAAACAGAGTGGTGGTTATGGCAAGTTTGGTTTGCTGCACATTCAAGGACATGAGGTCCCTATCCACACAAGCATCATGGAAGTGTTACTAATTTCAGACCTTGCTGGCTGGTAGATTTTCATCAATAGCTATGGTTGATAACCATTTGTGGGCTGATCCAAGCAGGCTCCAAGGGGGCCTAGGTTGCCAGACCGCAGTGTTGCCAGCATTTTTAGAAAAAGGAGACGGCAATTCACCCCTCGTAACTTACCATTCTAATATGTTTACATATCCACTGTCAGTAAGACATCTCCATAAAAGTACTGAGTGTCTTATTTCCTTTGTTTTCAGTTATATAAGTTTCAGTTTTTCTAATATTTTGCATTATCCCACATTGAGTGGCAGGTAGCAATTTTTCTGAAGAACAAAAGTCTTTAAATGAATAAATTCCATTGTGACTGAAATAGACATAAAAAATCACCTAATAGAAATAATGATTTGTATACCACAAACATACTGGCTGGAAGCTATGATACAAACTTCATTCCTTCCTGCACTTTTTTTTGGACAGAAGGTTTAACGTTTGATTCACTTGTTGGCTTCACTTGTTGTGACGTAGAGAAAGACCCAGCCTAGAGTGCCTATTAAACCATGGTCTTCATGGAGGCAGCTGCGCCTGCACTGCAGCCTTTATTTTTAAGTGCACCACTGACTTAATGACTCTGAGAGCATCAGGTATGTGTCTTGGGATTTGCATATATTGCAGGGTTGGTTTAAATTCTGGTAACACTTGCGAAGCTCATTCAGCTGGTGCTTATGGAATTGTCTATGTGCTGCTTTTATTGGGTCAGAGACTGCAAGGGAAAAAAAAAATCACACAATGCTTCTCATTTGCTGTCTCAATAGAAACATTCCCAGAAGCTTTCCCTGCTCTCTGACTTCAGCTGAATTAATTCCGAGTGCTAGTAGCTCCTCGGTGAAACAGAAATGACTTACACAGCCTCCTATTGGCAGTGAAAACTCTCATGGGAGCCATTTTTAATTTAGAAAGAAACTTGCTCTAAAAACAGCTCTTCCTCACCATATCTTGGCAAAGGAGCAAGGTAATTCCTCCCTTTCAGTAACAGATATTTTAAGTAATTTGCCCTTAAATTCTGAGCTAATCTGAGATTTTTTCCTAGTACCATATCTGCACCTGCCATTTAGTTACTTTTGATACTAAGCAGAGAAAAGGTAAATGGTCTCAAATTCAATTACCAGTTGCAATCTTATTGGCAACTATAATTCCTTCAGCTTTAGTGCCTTACTACCTTTCAGTTATATATTTCCATGCTAGAAAAGATTCAAATTTCACTACTTCTGGAGTCTTCCCTGTGGTAGTCACTCCAGCCTCTGAACCCAATAGCCAGTTATACATGTACTGGTAATAATAGTAATAATATTCCACAAGAGTTAACATTTATTGAGCACTTTTACATACCAATTACCATGCTAAGCATTATAGATATATAACGTTGTTTAATTTTCACAAGAATGATATGAAAAATATAAGATTAGTATTCCTGTTTTATAAGTGAAAGTGTCTTGCCTCCCACTATGTCCAGCCAGTCCCCCACATCCTTATTTCTGGCATATTTTATAAAATTTAATATGAGGAAATCAAATGTTAACCTTGCATGCTACAAAGGATAATCTATTTTTTTGAAGAGCTACAAAATACTTTACAGCCTTGAACTGCGTGTCATTTTGAACAGTTACTTTGAGCATATTGCATATGTTGTTTACTCTGGGCTACTTTTTATACAGGCATTGCTTACTATCCTGCCTTTTAGTCTATTTTCTTGTATGGGTAATTTTCTTTTGAAAACCATCCTATGGTCTCATTTTGCCAGAAAAGCTTTGTTAAAATACCATCAAAAACCTTTAAAAGGAACAATAATTTTATAAAAGTACATCTGAAACAAACAGTATTTATATTATACGTATTGTACATAATTTATAAATAATCCAATGATATCTTGAAATCATTATGATCCCAAAGGTAAAGATGGGGATTAGAGATACCTATTAATTTGTGTCTTATCCATTCATTCACAATCAACTCTAACTCCATATGTTCTGTTACATCTCTGTTTAGATTCTGGCTGAGTGCTGACCTAATATCAAGTATAACCTTTTCAAGCCACCTACTTTTAAGTAATGAAAAGACCTCTCCCACCCACCCCATTTCTGTGACCCAGGGCCTCCAGGTCACTGTAGACATTCTAGATGGTGCTTGAGTGCTGAAAGAGCTCAAAGTATTCTTCTGCTGAGCACCAAACTTTCAGATTCACAGGTATTGGCCATTTAAAGGCAGGAAAATATGGCTCAAGAGAAAGGCAAAAATAATTTCTGGAGATAGAAATTCTTCTAAGTATATATGAAAGGCAATATGTGAGCTTTTCCATAAGCCTTGAATCTTTATAAACTCTCCCTTTTTCTTATTTGGCCTCCTCTTACTTAGCCAACAACCACCACTCTATTCATTTTCCCCATTCTATCTGATTTTTCACCTTCTTAAAACATTGGATTATGTGGCCTATGTTTCAACATTCAGTAGAGCATTAGGAAGCGGCTAGAGAGTTCCCTTCATGATATCACAGGAAAGTTCATTCTCTAGAGAATGGGAGAAATAGGAAAGAATTAATTCAAATTAAGAAAATAGTTTGCCTAACATGCCCATTGTAAGACTTTTAATTCTTTCATTCATTCATTCATTTATTATGAGGCGGAGGGAGAAAGAGAAATCTTCCATTTGCTGGGTCACTTCCCAAATGACAATAACAGCAGAGGCTGGGCCAGGCCAAAGTTCCACAGTTGGGGACAGGGAATTCTGTCTGAGTCTCTCACATTGGTGGCAGGGACCTAGCTACTTGAGTCATCTCCTGTTGCTTTCCTAGATGTACATAAGCCACAAACTAGAATTGAGGACACAGTGAGGACTCAAACCCATGCACTCTGAGATGGGACATAGGAATCCCAAAGAGCATCTCAATCACTTGACTAAATGCTTTCCTCTGTACTCATCTTTTCTAAGGATGGAAAAGAGCTTTAAACACTGATTCCTTGGGATGGTAACACAAGAGCTGTACTGGCTTCTTTCTTTCCTACCACATTAAGGACGGAATTGCTTTTGTTACACCTGCATAATTTTCCAAGGAGATAAGAGGAGCCTAGCTAGTTAGAACAGCTGGTGCCATCTGTTTAATCCAATTCTGGACACTCTTTGAAGTTAACTGTAGGCATCTGTGTCGTAATAGTCTTTCTGGTAAGTGACAGTCTATAGGTCTATAATAAGAACTCTCTAAATTTAAAAGATATTGGAAGTGTTCTGTACAACAGAAATATTCACTAAATTCTCAATAATGTCACTGTCCATGTTTAAATTCATATTAATGGTGTCAGATAAATTGTAACACTAATTTAAAGCATTGGCAAATCAGCTGTATAATTTCCAAAGGTTAGTTTAATTAAATTAATTACAACGTAAAAAGCCCAGTTTTGAGAAAGCTATCACAATAAAAAGGAGAAACCAGCTTGCTAAAGTCTTTTGTATTTTGCTATATGATACAATTCATAAAAAGAACTTACAGAAACATTATTCTTAGCAACCAGGAATACATTTGTAGATTAAAATTTACAGTGTTACCTATTACGTAAACGTTAGAAAGGTACTGTCAAACATAGTACTACATTATGAAGTTGTGCTTAGCTAAATATTATAGAAAAGTAGTAGACTTCTTTATAATTCTGCTTATATAATGTAGCCTATGCTGAGAGTCGTAGTAGTAAACTAACATTTCCTTTTGCTCTGATAGCAATGGCCTTTGATACTTTGAAGAATTGCTTCTGAAACACATTTAGCTTGAATACATTACCTACTGTGAGTTATAAAATATTAAACTCTAACCTTTTTCCTTAGACTGTGATACTAAAAGAAACTCTCAACAATGTATGTCCCAGAATCATAATCCATGTATAATCTCTATAGTAAATGTCATCGTTGCTTAAAATGGGAAAGCCACAGGAAGCCACTACTCCTGAACACAACAGTGCAGTAATAATCACCATGATTGAGCAAATACATTTGAGAGTCAAAGTTTTCTTGAGAGAGCACAACTTAAAAATAAACTTGAAACTTTTTCAAAACAGGAAAATATGCTAGAATTCTATCCATTCAAAATAACTTTTTGCTCTGCATCACTTCTAGTTCTTTTTTTTTTTTTTGACTGATGACTAAGAGATTACAATGACTTCATTTCCTCTGTAAATCACAGAGTTGTTTAAGGTAATTTACAATCACATAATGGTTCTCAAAATATTCTAACCTCAGTTTTATCACCCCTGTTACCCTCACACCCAATTAAAATAGAAGAGGATTTTCTATGCTTTGCTGAAAAATAGATTGTGTATGTATTACATTTCCATTAGCTGGCTTGAGAGCTAAGAATTTAAGAAAAAGAAAAAGAATTCATTCAATACAAATCTACTGAGTGCCTTCCATATGCCCAACACTGTTCTAGGCACTGGAAATGCATCAGAGAAGCAAATGCACAAGGATCCTTTCCCTATTGGAGATAACATTTTCCATGGGGGAGAGATGGAGAAAGAAAAAAAATGAGAAAATTGAAAATGTAATAATTCAGGTGTTAGTAAGATCTGTTGAGAAAGTAAAAATAAAGTATAAGGATAGGGCATGCCAGGTGGGGGCTGGTTGGCAGTTTATAACTGCTTTTTTTTTTTTTTTTTTTTTTCTCAGACTCAGGGGAAGCCCGTGGGAGCTGAGACTTGAAGGAGAGGAGAGAGAAAATCAGTTAGCAAAGGTCTTCAAGAGAAAGTGTGGAACATTTAACAAATATAAAGGAAGCAGGCATGGCCAGGGCCACAGGAGTCTAAGGGAATGTGGGGAAGACAGAAAAGTAGCTAAAGTCAGAAACATTTTATAAGCTAAGACAAGGTTTGGAATTTCATTTTGAGTGAGAAGGGATCACTGAAATCGAAAGCAGATGAGTCCACTCTGACTTAGGGTTTAAAAAGATCTTGTCACCATTCTCTTGAGAATAGGCTGTGAGACTTTAACACTGAATTAGAGAAGTTAGTTTAGAATCACAATCCAGAACTCAGACAATAGCAGTGAAGGTGAAGAGAAATGATGAAGATGTGAGCATAGTAGGAAAACAGAGCACTTATGATTTTCTGATGGATCTAGCACAGAGTATGGGAGAAAAAGAGTGCTGTGGCTTTTATGTAGTTTATCCTCTAAATATTCATCTACTGAAACTTGGAACTTTAAGAGGGAGTGCCTAGTGAGGTATGATTCAATTAGAGGTGCTGCCTCAAGAGGGATTAATGCCATTGTTGCAGGGGTGGATTCTGTCTCATGAGATTGATTAGTCCATAAAAAAAGCATGTTATCATAAAGTGAGGCTACCCCACTTTCTTGTCCTCTTCTGCATGTGACAAATTTCTCTGGTTTTGCCATGCTGTGATGCAGCCACCGAACAACTGCCAGATCACTAGCACCACGCTGTTGGACTTTCTAGCCATCAGAACTATGACTCAAGCCAATCCTGTGTTTTGTTACCTAGTGTCAGGTATTTGGTTACAAACATACAAAATGGACTAAGACAGAAACATCAAGGATGATCCCAATAAATGGATGATCTGTTGCTTGTTGCTCAGATAAGTAAAATCATTGGAGGAGAAATCTAGGTGACAGGAGGTTGGGAATAAGGATCTTGTTTGTGGACATGTTAAGTTTGAGATGTACATTAGACACCTTAATGGAGATGTCAAGTAGATAATTATATAAAGAGTCTGCAAATCACGTTCGGGTTCTCGGACTTTGGAAGTCCATAGAGTGAAGTTGGTATTTAATGACATTTACAGTGGATGAAGTCATTCATGGAGTAGGTGGAAAAGGCAAAGTTCTGAAGAGTGAACTCTGGGATCCTCCAAAGTTTAGAAGTTTGGAGATGATAAACAACTAGCAACACAGACTGTGAAGGAATGGCCAGCAAGCTGTGGAGAAACTTAGACTGAGTTGTGTCCTGGATGGCAAGTGGACAAATATTTCAAGTAGGGAAAGTATAATATCCTCATTGAGAAAGGTGGCGAGAAGTGACAACTGGAAAGAGCAACACAGAGGATTTTGTTGATTATAGAATGAGTGGTTTTGATAAAAAAAAAGTAGTAAAAATGAAAGCACAATTTAATGGGTTTAGAATGAAATGAGATGTGTAGACAGAAATTGGAGATAGTAGGTATGGTGAACATTTTTGAGGACTGTATTTTAAAGACAAAGAGAAACAGGATGTGTTCAACTGAATAGTAACCCTGGTAAACTGGAAAAGAAACGATTATGAGGGAAGCAAAGGTCATACAGGGGTGGCAATATAGAGGTCTTTGATGGATCGGTGTGCTTAAAGCACAGATGTGTTTTTGGAAAAAGACTGAAAGATTGGCTGGAGGACATGGTTCCTGAGGGTATAAAGTAAAGTGGATAAGAAAATGACACCAGGAATATTGGTGAGTATTAAATCCGGAAACCAGAAGATATTGCTAAGGAGTTTAGACTGCACCATGTTACAACAGGGATTACCAGAGATTTTCAAGAAACAAGCAAAGTTGACAATAAATCATTCATAATATTTGGATTGGAGGGTTCATTGGAGGACTGGGGATGGAAGAAGAAGATAATTAGAAAATACTTCCATTTTTGAAAGAAAGGAATTTAGGCAACAGCTAGGAAGTAGAATCCAGACAGATTTAAGGAACAATGCAAAAACACATGCCCTGTTATACATTTTCTGTGACTCAGAGCAAATGGAGTTTGATGACAACAGCAAAGTTGCTGAAAGGCTTGGACAGACTCGTGATACTTTTAAAGTGGATACTAGAAGTGGAAAACATTGGTTTAGGGGAGTGAATATTGATTTCATGTCAGTCATCCTATTTCAATGACAACTTAAAACAATCCCACATAGGGAGAGTCTATGAGTACTCCAAAAACAGGAATGGAAGGAAAGGAACCAAGATTTAGAAGAGATTATATTGGGATGTATACCTACAGCAATAAAACAGCAAACTGGGAAAAGCCATCAGTCTATGGGGAAAGACAGGTCATGGCATCTCTTCCTATTGCTACTTCTTTCACATTCCTAAGTTTGGGGTTCCTGTATTCTGGGCACATAAGTGACTGCTCTCAGAACCTTGACACCCCTGATCTATACATCTTGGTATTTATTTATTAATGGACTTTCTTCAAACAGAAGACATTTTGATGAGATACAAGTTTCAGCCACTTAACATCCTTACACTAACTCACAATGTATATGTATATACTTTCAAAATATATAATTTGGAAATTAAAATAAGGGAAATATCACTGTACTCTTAGAGTTGTATGTGTGAACCACATGGAATCTGTTCTTTTTCCATTAATATCATACTAAGATGGGACTTGATGAGAAATGTATTGTAGTAACTCTCACACATTTGCATGACCCTGAAAATCTAATGTATTAATAAAATTCTTTTAAAAAATAAAATAAATAAGTCCTGCTTTTTCAACATCAATTTTCATTCAACTTAACCTAATTTTTCCAAGTCTATGTAACTCTGTGGTCCCAAGTTTATCAATGGTTTTATTCTTGGGTACATGTAGGATAGGGCACTTTATTATATCATGCCTTAATTCCTAGCCCAATGAGAGGAAAGCAGAACAACCATTCATTGTTCAATTTTCAGGAGTTATTTGTAGTGTTTGTCTAATTTGAAGACTGGCAAGCTTAGATTGCACCCAGTAATTTGGAGTTCTCCTATCATGATGAATTTAAAACAGGGAAATTTCAAGACATGGCCATTCACTGCTCATTGGGATTCTATTATGAAGTATTCAAAGCGTTTATTTTTCTTTTAAAGTTCTTTGCATAATACTTTCTTTATCTTCTTTCATGTTTTTATGATGTCAGTTTATGAATGGAGCTATCATTGTGAGTGACAGGCTGCCTAACTACCCTGGGAGAACTGAGAAATTGCATAGCTGTGACAAGGAGGCAGTTTTCCAACTCTTGCTAAAAGCAAAAAAAAAAATATGTCTACATGAAATAGACAATGCACATTTGGATTCAAGGGAAGAAACCATTACTATGGGAGATATGAAACATTGTTTTTATTAAATGTTATTCTAGGCTTAAAGCAGCATGGCATGATGATGCGTGGGTTTTAATATGCCATTTGTCTTTCCAACATCTACTGCCATTTAAAATCTCACCAGTTTTTCCCAGTGGTGAAGTAAAACCATGGGAATGGCATTCAAACCACTTCACAGAGTACAAGCCAATTTTAACAAATTCATAATTAAAATCCAGCCAAAAATCTCCTTGCACTGCCAAAGCCCTTCCTGTGTATTTTCCAATTAAATATCCTTTCTGTCAGGAAGCAGTCTTCTAGAGATGCCAAAACCAAATCACTAATGTCTTCATAACAACAAGACCTTTCTGTTCTCATACCATTGTCAAATAACTTAATTACATTGGCTTTCATGAACATTTGTAGAAGCGATGCATGCATTCATTTATTCCAATAGATATTTCCTAAACTAGTACCATATATCAAAAATTATTCTAGATTCTTGGACTAGATCTGTGAACAAAACAATGTCTTTTTTTCTCTGAGGTTTATTCTGTTTACTTGAAAGGCAGAGTTACAGAGAGAGAGGGAGAGATATGTTAGAGAGAGATTTTCATCTGCTGGTTCACTCTCCAAATGGCTGCAAGAATCAGGGCTGGGCCAGGCAGAAGCCAGGAGCCAAGAGACTCTTCTGGGTCTCCCACATGGCTGCAGGAGCCCAAGCACTTGGGCCATCTTCTGCTGCTTTCCCAGGTGCACCAGCAGGGAGCTGGATTGGAAGTGGAGTAGCAGGGACTCACTGGCACCTGTATGGGATGCCGTTATTGCAGTGGGTGGCTTATCTCATTACGCCACCACACCGGTCCCAACAATGTCTTTTCAATCAAAGTGCTGTCATTCTAGCAGGAGACGCAAACAATATAGTATTAGATTGATAAATACTGTAAAGAAAATAAAGTAGGGGAAGGAAGAAAAATAATATGTTAGAATGGGCAAGAAAGGACTCATTGCAAAAGGGACATTTAAACAGAGATTCAAATGGAAGAGGAAAAGCAAATGTACAGGTCATAGGCAAACTCACCTTCCAAAAAATGAAGCTGAAAATTCGGTACCCCTCACTTGATCAGAATCCTGCTGTAGCCTTGGGAAGACCCCTACTTGACTTCACATGGTCACATATTTTTGTAAAATGTACATGACTAGTAAATTTAACCACAATTCATTATGCTTTCTGGATCTTTCAACATCCATTACGCTTTCTTTCTTCCTGTCAAGGAGCATACTTAGCATGGCCATAATGTGCATGGATAGAAGTTATTAAGTCTTAATCAAAGGGAGTACCAAAAGAAATGTGGGAGATGGTTAGAGATTTGCTGTGGAGAGACCACTTAGGATCTTAAAGTCATCATCAAATCTTTGATTTTATTCTATTTAAGAGAGGAAGCTATTGGAGGTTTTGTGAGTAAAGAAGTGACACAATCCAAATGATATTTTAGAGATCTTTCTTCTCTGTGGAGAGTGGATTTGAGGCAGGTAAAAATGGAAGCATAAAGACTATTGCAATGACTAAAGGGGGTGATACAGCTTGCAATTGTGTGGTAGTTATGAACACAGTGAAATTTGGAGATTTCTTCAAAGGCTAGATGTGAAATGTAAGAGTTCATAAGTGACTGTAAGAGTTTTAACTTAGGAAACTTAGCCAGCAGTGGCACTGTTCTTTGAAATGGAAAGCACTGTGGGAACAAGTTTGAGCTTTTTCACCCATCTGATCAGAGATCTTACTTTATAAATTTCAGCCATCAACTTATATCTAAAGGCATGTAATTTGATAAGATCATCAACAGAGGGGGAAATCAAAACAGAAAATATTTAAGACACATGGAAAACACTTTAGGACACTTGATTGGACAGGAATCATCTTGGATAAGACCCAAAATGACAGGAAACAGAAACACAAAAAGACAAATGGGATTTTATGCAACTAAGAAGCTTCTACACAGCAAAAGAAGCAATCAACACAATGAAGAGGAAACCTACAGAATAGAGAAGAATATTTGCAAACTACATATCTGACAAGAAGTTAACAATCAGAGTATCTAAGGAACTGAACCAACTCAATAGCATAAAAAAAGAGAAAAACTCCCAAATAATCCAATATATAAGTGGACAATTCATCTAAATGACAGTTTTCAAAGGAAGATATACAAATGGTCAACATGTACAAAAAAAATTTAAAATTAGAAGCCATCAGGGAAATGCATATCAAAACTACAGAGATATCACATCACTCTAGTCAGTATGGCTATTATCAAAAAGACAAAAGATAACAAGTGCTTGCCAAGATGTGGAGGAAAGAGAATCCTGGAACCCTGTTGATGGGAATGTAAATTAGTATCTCCATTTGGAAAACAGTATGGAGGTTCCTCAAAAAGCTAAACATAGAAGTACTATATGATCTAGAAATCTAACTACTGGGTATACATCCAAAGAAAATAAAATCATTTTGTCAAAGAGACATCTGTACTCCTGTGTTTATTGCAGAACTAGTCACAATTGCCAAGAAATGGAAACTTCCTAAATATCCAATAATTGATGAATGGAAGAAGGAAACATGGTATATGTATGAAATAGAATACTATTCAGCCTTTAAAATGAAATCTTATCATTTGCAACAGTTTGGCTGGAACTAGAGGTATAGGAAAACACGGACTACATGATTTTGCCTTTGTGTAGAACTTAAACTGTATTGATCTCATAAATGCTGAGAATAGAATGAAGAACCAGAAAGGAGGATGGGAGGAAGAAAGGTTACACAGGGGAAAGAATTCTGGTGTTCTATTGGCACAGTAAGTGACCATCAATAATGACAATGTGCTGTATATTTTTAAAAGCTAGAAGAAAAGATTTTAATGTTTTCATAAAAAAGAAATGATGTTTGAAAAGTTAGAGATCAGTACCCTGATCTGTGTACAATTTTTACTTATCAGTTAAAGATAAAAAAGAAGAGATATGCTCAAGGTCATGCTGCTTTTAATGCGGGCATTGAGTTTCCTGACTGAGAAAATAGCTCTCTTTTCATTGTAAGAATTGTATGAGAATTAGAATGTTAAGAAGAAAAATTATTGAATACTGTGGATGAATTAGATAAATATTACTTCTAAGGAAGAAGAGTCAAATACACTTTCCTAAGACATGTCTCAATGTTCAAATCCAGTTGAGTCACATAATTTAAAATATGTTATCTAATATGTTTTGCTGAATATATATATATACAAATGTGTGTATATATATATACATATATATATATATATATAATCAAACAGCATTCTAGGTAAGCCAAATTATCTAGAGAAAGGTACTTTTTTTTTTCTGCTGGAAACAGGTTTCCATTGTGTCAGCAAAAGAACCAAGCAATAAATTAATCTCTGGCTTGTCAGAAAAGACATTGCTTCAAGCTTGACCTGAAGGAGTCACTGGAAATCTGATGGGAATGGCTTAGGACAGGAAAAATCCTTTTGAGAAAATGACCCTGTCTGGTTTCAGCTCAGTTCTTAGTGGAATTTGGTATAAATGGCTTACAAGTGCCCTGTAATGTGATCTAGTTCAAATGCTATCAGCTGTGTCACATCTGATTGGAAATGGGCTTGCCAGGACTTGAGAGCCCAATGAGGTTCAAAGCAGCCTAAATGAGAAGTCCTCATAATATTAAATCATGCACTCAAGTCTCCAAGGAGAAGATAAATATGACTCTGATTTATCTTGGCAGCATCATATCTATCATTATTACAGAATGCAGAATTCAACGTGCGAATGGAAAATAAGAATGGATATTATCATTTGAGAGCTGAGAGGCACTAAACTGAAACAAGACTCATATAACAAATTCACCTGAGGAAAAACAGCATACCCCAGAAGATGAATCAAAAGAAAGTATTTAGAAGACAGTCACACACAGTGATGAGCATTTCAGGGAGAAACCAGGGCTTGATAGATGAGATTCTATGAAGAAATCTAATCCCTTCCCCAGAGGAGTTACTCTGAAGAAGAGACATTTCCCTGCATTGACTTGAATGCTTTCTATAGTGCTCCTGCACAGAGAAATAACTTTTTGGACTTCACCTTTCTCACTGACATCATTCATTTAAAAATTAAAAAATCAGTTCATTCCTCAAAACGCTATCTAGGTAACCACAGACAATCTGCTGTTAGTGGCAGAAAAGCAAGATATTTTCTCATAGAACTTACTAAAGCAGCCTAGCTGCTTCAGAATCTCACTCAGTTCCCTTTTCCCTCACTGTCTGAGTCTAGCAAACAAAAATGTAATCATTCTAATCAACTATTTTGTCTACTCAGATACTTAAAGCTTTGACAGAATTCTTTCCACAGAATAGAACAATAATTAATGTTTTAATTTATATATGTATTTAAAAAGTAAAATGACACGGAGAGAGAGAACACACTTCTATCTACTGCTAAGCCTCAGTTGGCCACAGCATCCAGGTCTGGGCCAGGATGAACCCAGGATCTGGGAACTTCATGCTGATCTCCCACATAGGATGCAGGGGCCCAAGCCCTTGTGGATCATCCTTTGCCATCTTTCCATGCACAGTAGCAGCAAACAAGATCAGAACTGCAGCAGCAGAGACTCTAATCAGCAATCTGATATCAGACACCATCAGCCCAAGCAGGAGCACAACCTACTACCAACAACATCAGCCTCAATTGATTATTTTTTTAATTTATTTGACAGGTTGAGTTATAGACAGTGAGAGAGGGAGAGAGAGAGACAGAGGGAGAGAGAGAGAGAGAGGTCTTCCTTCCGTTGGTTCACTCCCCAAATGGCTGCCATGGTCGGAGCTGCACCAATCCGAAGCCAGGAGCCAGGTGCTTTCTCCTGGTCTCCCATGCAGGTGCAGGGGCCCAAGAACTTGGGCCATCCTCCACTGCCTTCCCGGGCCACAGCAAAGAGCTGGACTGGAAGAGGAGCAACCGGGACTAGAATCTGGTGCCCATATGGGAGGCCGGCACCGCAGGCAGAGGATTGATCAAGTGAACCATGGTGCCGGCCCCCTCAATTGATTATTTTTTTAAAGATTGATTTATTATTTGAAAGGTGGTATTATACGAAGATATATATATATATATATATATATATAGAGAGAGAGAGAGAGAGAGAGAGAGAGAAAGAATCTTCTATTCGCTGGTTCATTCCACAATTGACTGCAACAACCAGGGCTAGGCCAGGCCAAAGCCAGGAGCCAGGAGCTTCATCTGGGTCTCCCATGTGGGTACAAGCGCCCAAGTACTTGGGCCATCTTCTGTTGCTTTCCCATGTGCCTTAGCATGGAGCTGGTTTGGAAGTGGAGCAGCAGGGACTCAAACTGGCATCCATATGGGATGCTGGCACTGCAGATGACGGCTTAACCAACTACGCCACAGCACTGGCCGCATAATTGATTATTTTTGCAGCAAAATACATATAGTTCACCTTTGTCAGCTTCCTTAGAATGAATAAGATAAGGAAAAATAAAGATTTCTTTTTCAGAATCAATTACAGATGCACCGATCTCCAAGGGAAATTCAACAGCATTTTATTTAATTTATTTTTAAAGATTTTTTTTTTATTTGAAAGAGTTACACACAGAGAGAAGGAGAGGCAGAGAAAGAGAGAGAGAGTGAGAAGTCCTCCATCCACTGGTTCATTCCCCAACTGGCTGCAACGGCTGGAGCTGTGTCAATCCAGAGCCAGGAGCCAGGAGCTTCCTCCAGGTCTCCCATGCAAGTGCAGGGGTCCAAGGACTTGGGCCATCCTCCACTGCACTCCCTGGCCACAACAGAGAGCTGGCCTGGAAGAGGGGCAGCCGGGACAGAACCGGCGCCCCAACCGGGACTAGAACCCGGTGTGCCGGCGCCGCTAGGCGGAGGATTAGCCTATTGATCCGCGGCGCCAGCTGAAGTCAAAGTATTTCTTCTTACTATAGGATGTCAGAGATCAAAAAGCAACCTAGGAGTGCACAGTATGCTCCTCAATTTCAGTCACACACAGGTGAGTAAGATGGACTAGGAATTGAGTCCTGTTCAGAGTAGTCCTGCGTATCCCATAGTGTAGAGGGCTTTCTCTAAGACAAATTAGCTCATAACACTCTTCAATTTTGCCTTGAATGGAGATTAATAGTGGTATTTGTACCAACTGCATTGATGATTTTCTCCATTATCAAATAGACTCATGCAAACTTGGATATTGTAATATTCTCACTCAATATAAGTTAATTAATTAATCACTCAATAATTTGGACCTCAGCTTTGATCCTTAATAGGGACAACCATTTTATTTCCTAACCATAAAATATGCCATTTGTCCTATGCATTAGTTCTTGCTTGAAACCCACTTTTCTACTTCAGAAGATAATGCCAGTTCCTTAGTGAATAAAATTTTATATCTATTGGAGTGGACAAGAATGACAGTTACAGAGTCTTCAAAAAGCTAGAAAGTATTTTAAAGGTAATCTAATAAAGTTTGTTTTCAATGACACCTAACTAGGAATTGCAACATGCAAAAGAAATAGGGAACTGCCCTGTCGAAGCAGGGTCTACTATTAGCGCCCTCAGCTATGCATGGTCCCCAGAGGGACATTGGAACATCCCTTCATAATCCAGCACCCCACCTGACATGTGACTCACATCTAACATTGTGAATGTATGACTATCCAGTGTTTTGAGAGTTCCTCTACTTACATTCCTCCTACTTTGCCAAAGACTTGCTGCATGTCTAATTAAATTACTTCCACTGGGATTTCTTTGTCTACAAGGCATTTGTTTTTACTTTTAAAAGATTGCTTTATGCCTGAGAAAATTCAGGTTGTTTAATCATGCATGCTTTCTACTTTTAGAAATCTCATAGGCCTTTTCCCCCAATAGATTCTATTCATTTATTTGTTCAATGAACCCATCTCTGCATACAGGTCAGTGATCAATAAGAGCTTTTTGAGTGATGGTGGGTCCTTCTGCACAAATTTTTTTTTGTTCTCTAAATAGAAACTCCAGGTACTATCAGCATCTTATGGATCCTTGACTTTCTATAACCTACAGGATCTATAAAAACCATACTCCAGATGAATCACTTGCCTCATGACCAAACTCTGTGCAGTCTCTTCACGTGGTCATTTTTACTATTGAGAATTTTCATGAAATATCTGGGCTGTGCATTGTGTGGTCTCCAGACCATAGTTTCCTACTCAGAGTTTTATCCTTTGCTATTTTGTCATTTTCATCCATTGCTAAAATTATTCCCTATCAGGAAATTCCTTAATCGTATTTCTTTTCATGATACCTGGTATAATATCTCTATAAGTTGTGATACTTTTGTTAAAAAATGATCATTAAAATGTATGCATGTTTCAAACTATTACATTGTACCCTATAAAATGTACAATTACTGCTTGTCAATAAATATATATATATATATGTAAAGCAAAAAATAAACTATGTGTATTTCTGTGCTGCCAACTATTCATGCTAGTGATTGTACATTTTGGGGTTAGACCACTACAAAAATTAAGTCTTTATTTGCATGAAGTACACACACCTCTCTTGAGGGTAGTCTCAGACTCACTTGCAGCTAATCTTAAGAGATGAAGAAAGGGAGGGACATTTGGTACAGCAGTTAAACCACCACTTGGGGTGTCTACATTTCATATCCGAATGCACGGGTTTGAATTTGCTCTTCAACTCTGATCCAGCTTCTTGTTAATACACACCCTGAAAGAATAGGTAATGATTCAAGTACTCAGATCTCCGCCACTATGTGAGAAAACTGGGTTGAATTCAGGCTCCTGGTTTCAGTCTGGCCCATTGTTTATTATTTCGGGCATTTGTGGAGTGGAAAATCTCTCTCTCCCTGCCATCGGCTTTCAAATATACATACATACATAAATAAACAGATAAATAAAATTAGCAGAAAAGAGATGATGCTAAAATGTGAATCAATTCTTGAAGGTTCTTTCTGAGTTGTCAGCCAAGGAAGATAGTGACAACTTTCAATAATTAAGTTTATTGTTCACTGAACTTCAGTTGTACTGAATATGCACTGGATAAGCTACTGTCTCAGAAAAACCAATTCCTCCATGGGTGGTGAAACTCTTTTTTTTGCCAAGAGCCATTTGAATATTTATAGTATCATTCATGAGTTTTACATAATTATCAACTTAAAAAGGTTGGCATTGTAGCAAAGGAAGTAAAATTGCTTCCTGTAACACCAGCATCCCTTCTGCTGCTCCATTTCTGATCCAGCTCCTTGCTAATGGCCTGGGAAAAGCAGCAGAAGATGGCCCAAGTGCTTGGGCCCCTGCCACCCATGTGGGTGTCCTGGAAGAAGCTCCTGGCTCCTAGATTTGGCCTAGCCCAGCCCTGGCCTCTGTGACCATATGAGGAGTGAACCACCAGATGCAGAATCTCTCTCTGTCTCTCCCTCTCTCTCTGTAAGTCTGACTTTCAAATAAATAAGTACAACTTAAAAAAAAAAAAAGAAAACTAGCCTGCTATATATTTATTGAATTTCAAGTCTCACCTGTTGTTGCCTTGACAGGGCCAGACCAGATGATCTTGCAGGCCTTCTATGACCTGTAGGCAGGGCATTCCCCACTCTTGTAAGGAACTCATCTTTAGCCTAAACACTAAATGTGCTAGAATTGTCCTGCCCAGGTTTTTTTTCCTGGTGGTTTCTAATTTTCACCCTGGGTGGCATTATTTGTATTAATGATACTAATAACCATTCAATTGATCCTACTGTATAAAAACTCATAAATGTCTGCGATTTAATAGAAAATTTTGTGAACCAGAGGTATTTAAAGGAAACAGTCTTTCTGATGAGATTGAAGGCTCTCTAAGAGACATACCAAGAGCCCTGGGTTCCTCCACTCATTTTGTCTTGCCCCCATTGTGATTGGTGACTAGAAGAAGAACAAAGAACTGCATTTTGTAGCATAACTATGGTCTTAGAGGCCATTTCTCAATTGTTTCTTCTTCTTCTTTTCCCTTTTTTTCCCCTGTATTCATTTCTGTCAGTGCAGAACTGGTGGAGATCACATAATGGTGGCAGCTCAAATTCCTTCCCTTTCTTTTATTCCTTCTGTGAATTATCTGAGCAGCTGTTTCCATCCCTCTCAACTTATACTCAAGCTGGACGCTTCCATGGCAGATATTCCCAATGGTTTTTCTTATTTGTAGGCATGTTGCTTTACTTTTCCTCTTCTCCCATGTTCTTTGTGAATGATTAAAGATGTTGGCTAATGTTGTCTACCTTTATATATGACTTAGACACCATCCTATTTCATCCAATTCCCTGACAGTTTAGAACATGAGGAATTCTAATACAGACTCAGGGAAGAAATGTTGAAAAATGTTGTGTCTTTTATTCAAGGAAAATTCAAGTGAGGCATAAACATTGTTTTTGAATAAATGTTTTCTAAGTTGGGTTCAAAGGATGGCTTCCTAAAAGGACCCGATAAAAATAATTGATTTTAATTTTTCTTCATCTGAGAAAAAGGAGATAGATATAAAGAACTCAGAATGAATGTTTTTTGTTGCTGTTGTTGTTGTTAAAACCAAAATGCTTTAATAAAAGGTGAAACTAATAGAGTTCCAAAAACGTATAGGAGTGAAATTGACATTTTTGAGATTGTTTATTTATTTTTTAAAGATTTATTTATTTATTTGAAAGTCGGAGTTACACAGAGAGGAGAAGCAGAGAGAGGGGTCTTCCATCTGATGGTTCACCCCTCAGTTGGTTGCAACGGCCGGAGCTGTGCCAATCCGAAGCCAGGAGCCAGGAGCTTCCTCCGGGTCTTCCACTTGGGTACAGGGGCCCAAGGACTCCGGCCATCTTCTATTGCTTTCCCAGGCCATAGCAGAGAGCCGGATCGAAGAGGAACAGAGGGGACTAGAACTGGCACCTATATGGGATGCCGGCACGTCAGGCTAGGGCGTTAACCTGCTGAGCCACAGTGCTAGCCCTGAGGTTCATTGATTATTTATAGCTCTGTTGAGGAACAATGTTTTTTATTATATTTCTTTAACTCTTACTTAGTGTAGGGTTAATCTTATGAGTATAAAGTAAACTGAAAGTAGATCACTGTAAAAGTTAAGAGAGGGAATAAGGGAGGAGGAGAAGGGTAGGTTGGGAAGTATCACCATGTTCCTATACATGAAATTTGTATATCTTAAATTTATTTATTTATTTTAGAATGAATGGTTTTTATTATATTTCTGTGGCTTTATTCCTATCAGTTTAAACTCTAACTTTCAACAAGGATGGGGTTCAATGTAATAGAAAGGATGCCGGTGTGATTCATGAATAGAAAGAAGAAAAGAGAGAAAGAAAGGAAGGAAGGAAGGAAGAGGGAGGGAGGGTAGGAGGAAATGAAGTATCAATATATTCTTAAAATTGTATCTGAACCATATGGAAACTGTTCTCTTTGTATTAATATCATATTGACATGAGAATTGTGTTGTAGTAATTATTATGTATTTGCTGTGATCTTGAAAATCTAATGTATTAATAAGTTCCTTACAAAATATATGTATACATATATTTACAAATAAATATGTAAATGTAACTGGACCTATGCAAATACTCTTCAAAAGTAATTATTATGTGATCAAGTAATATAAATATATATGATTTATTGTTAGAATTAGACATTAAACAGAATATTAAAATCAAGTTAAATTTTTTTTAATCATACACACACAAAAAAAGAACAAGAGTTGGAATTCAGAGGTATCCACAGGGCATACTGAATGCCATTCACATGAAAGATATGTTACACATGATTCATCAGTGATTTGATACCTTGGAACAGGTTGTACCAATTCTAGAAAATTTTAGAAAATTACAAGCTCATTATTACACTTAAACTTTTACATTTTGTAAGAGCCAAATGCCCTTAAGCAGACTTATAGTATAAGCCTTGTCAGTGGATTAAATATGATTATAAATAAGTTTCATATAATCTTGAAGACAAGCTTTCTATTTCTTCCTTTAACAGAAGAATGGATATGAAGAACATGAGAATTCTAGGTGTCCAAAGACATGTAGAAGTGTGAAGCCCAAACAGGAGAGAGTGGAAATGAGATGACAATCATGCTTACAGGACTTCTGATCTCTGGCTGATAATTGTCCTAACCTGTGACAAACAGTGTCTAGGTATTAGCAATATAACCCAGCTTGGACATTATAAATCACCTCACCTTTCACCCACCATCTCTACCTCTGCTATGATGGGATGTGTTTAATTTCAGATGAGCAGAAAATAAGTCATCCCATTTGGGGAATGCAATTAAATTTTAAACAATATTTAGACAAAGTGCATGTTCATGTAAATGATGTCTGCTCTGTTACCACTCGAGTGCCTTCTACACCAAAACAGGTAATTAAAAAGCCCACTACTGAGCTCCTTCAATCTCAGCTCAACAGATAACTGCATTAATGGGGAACATTTAATTCCAACCCATAATTAAGTTTGGCAGTCTAAAACTATTCGTTTTTTATTTGAGGTTAATTTTTCTTCCCTGAACATTTGAAATTCTTCCAAATCATTTCCAGATACTATGCTACACATTCGTCTATAATACCTTTCTTTCCACAACAATTAAATCATTTTTAACAAAACACAGGAAATGTCAGTGTCTCATTTCCTCTGCTTGATGGAAACATTATCTTAAAAGATGCATGTTTATGATGTTTCGAACCCAAACATAAATGAGAGATCATCTCACTTACCACCCCTCCACTTCAACAACGAGGAATCTAGAAGTCAATGCAACAATACAGTTTCTACTATTGTGAATACAGTGTATTTCTTTGATTATGGTTACCGGCTTTTAAAATAACTGATCTATCTTTATGATTAGTATATGAAGTAGAACCTGTGAAATTAAAATTTCAACAATGTCATCAACAAGCTACGACTACTAAGAATGAAGTACTTCTTTTTAACTACATTTTAGACCTCAAAAATGCTGAACAGGTATTACCTATCAATCCAACACCTGCTGTTATTGATGAAGGTCCAGCAGACCACATCATACCCACTCATTGCA
Organism: Lepus europaeus; assembly: GCF_033115175.1. Taxonomy (NCBI): domain Eukaryota; kingdom Metazoa; phylum Chordata; class Mammalia; order Lagomorpha; family Leporidae; genus Lepus; species Lepus europaeus. The sequence goes on from NC_084842.1 coordinate 52,159,519, forward strand.
TGAAGAAAGAAGCAAACCTGAGTATAAGTAATTTACCTGAGATCACATGGTAAGCAACAAGAAGCCAAGATGCAAAATCCTGTCCTCGGATGGAGGTCCAGTGTTCTTCCCACTGAAGTGCCCAGACTCTTACTTTCAGATGCACATTTTCCTGATCTCCCTTATCTTGAGTTTCCAAGGTTCTACCTATAAGTCTTCAAGATTATCATGACCAGTCATACTCCAGAGTCACTTAGATGCATGTATGACAGGGGGAAAACAAAAACAAAAGTTGGTAAATGAGAGGTAATTTACATCATCTCAAAATATGGGAGAAAGACAGTTTCTGGGGTTTTATTAAATCAATTGTAGATTTAACAAATTATTCGGCTAAAGGAGTAAAGGACATCAACAGATATAAAATGTGATCCTGGCATTCAAAAAGTTTAGTGTTAATGTAAGAGATAAAAGCAATGCATAGTAAATAGTCAATTGATATGAGACTAAACTCCATTGAGCTCTGAGAAAGCATCGCTATAGTCAGCATTCTTAGATGTGTTTTTGACCTTAGGGTGTGAGGGAAACACTTTAAGGTCCAGGTCAGATCTGATCTGACATCTCTTCTAGGACCCAAAGAGTCATTGTTCCAGCTGCCCAGAGTGGAGGCTGACATCTCTCAGCTGAGTCCCTTTCCAGGAATGCCCCAGCTGGAAAGAATTTTGTCAACCCAGTCACACCTCCTTCCCAACAACAACCCACATGACAGTGGCTGTCGAATGTTGTGGTAGAGTCATGGTGGGATACAAAGGTTACTAAAGGCTGAATGTCTCCATCCTGGAATACTAACCCCCATTTGATGGAATTGGTAGGTGTAACATTTGAATGATGATCAGGCCATGATGGCAGAGCCCACATGACTGCCATTTTAAAAGAGACTGGATACCTCCCTCTCTCTTTCTGTCTTGGGGGGGTACAGCAAGGAAAAAGTTATATATGAATGATAAAGCAGGACCTCATCAGACTCAAGTGGCCAACCTTGATCTTGGGCTTTCCAGTCTTCAGAAATATGAAAAAAATTAATGTCCATTGTTCATTGGCCACCAGTCCAAGACAAAAACCCAGGCTGTTTCTCAGTTTCAGATAATTATAAAAGGTTATACTTGCTCCGGAACTCCCTTTCGGGACAGCTTAATTCAACTTTTCCAAGATAGATTTCACTTCTGCTTTTGCCTAATGCTGCTGCTCTCACTCCTCCTGAAGACTTCTTCCAAAGGTTATTCTTCAATAAACACCCCAAGAACCACAAATCCCTTTCCCAGAGACTCAGCAAAAACAAACGTGGCAACGATGTCACATCCTACTCTTGCCTTGGTTCACATTTAGATTTCTGCTCTGATGTCTACCAAATAACTACATGCACTAAACTCACTCTCTCCTTAGCCAGCTTTCACTTTATTTTTTCCTTCTGTTGACTTCTGTGGCCATCTCAGCTCAGTTCTCATAGAGAATTGCCAATGCCTATACCCTTAAGGACTACTCAGTTGCATTATCCTAAACATTTGCCAAATGATGTATCCTGGGTAGGGTAGAGACTTTGTTACTCGGAATAATGACAGCATAGTGTAACTGCCATCTGTTTGCACCAGGATAGTTTGAACCACAGGTTGCTGAATTCCACTGGCTGCTTGGAAGATAATCCACAAAGGAATAGATACATTGAAAGAAGATGCAAACCCTAGGGCAGGCAGGAAAACAAGAGCTTCTTAAGGAAAGTTAGGAAGCATCAGAAGGATACAAGCAGAAGGATCAGCAAGAAGGATCAGTAATGAAGTCAGGAACAGAATATCACGAGTTTAAAGCAATGATCTGAATTCTTTGAATCCTCTAACTGTGATACTGGAAAGGACATAGCACAAACTGGGACTTAAGACACAGTGTGGCTATAACTCTGTGCTTCTAATTCTGTATGCAAAATTACTTTAAATTTGGTTGTCCACATGCTCTTTAGTAATTGTGCATATGTTATAAGGAATGAATTGCCAGATAGCTCCTCTCCCACTTGCATGAATATACATTCATGCATTCACTCATGAGTGCAGTCCCAGTGGAAGTTCCTGTAGGAAATCAGAGGAGGAAACAATGACCATGTCTTAGAGCTATGCTCTTTGTTCTAAGTGGTTTCATTGCGAATGTTTCCCATGTTCCTACAGATGGCCTACAGATTACTTCTGTAAAAGAAAGGGACCTGGGTTTATTCAGCACCAGGTCTTCTGTTTCCTATATGGTGACTTTAATCATATTTTATGTAAAAATATATATTGGCTGACTTTTTTTGAGAATCAAGTGAACTAGCCTGAGCTCTTTCCCATATGCTTTTAAAAATCCAGTGCTTTAACTGGGATTTTTGTGATAGTCCAAAAAGCGTTTCCATGATTATCTCTGGCTCTGGTCTCTTGCTGGTTCTGAACTCCTATTATCATGCTGGTCTGAAGTATATGATTGTCCTCTTGCCTATAACTCCTGCTGACCCATGTGTGGAACAGAACCCCAAAATCCACACCAATAAAAAACATTTCCATGATTAATAGGTTTTATTGATGAAGTGGAGATGTAATAATGTTTTACATCATAGCAATGGAAATTAACATAAAATGGAATGATAAGATCCCTGATTTTAAGTCCTTCAGCTACTCTCACACTGAAAAATAGTTGCTGAGAACTTCATCTTTTTGTTGTTTTTTAGCTCTTTTCGTCTCCTGCTGGGCTGTTTCCAGTAGCCCTCCACTTTCTGTTCTGCCCTCGACTTCCCCTCTATGATTACACAGAGAATTTTAGCCTATTTCTTCTTAGCTCAATATGATTTTGTATTTCCAAAGGCTCATTAACAGCTCCCTTAAAAAGGCTGATTATTCTGAAACTTGACCCTGCACCAAGGAAGAACTGGCACATCCTTTTGAAATCCCAGTTTTTCTTTCTCTCTAGGATTGGAAGGGGTAGTCCAAAGCTTTATTTTCCTACTGGCAAAACCTATGTCCTCTTCCTGAGCAAGGAGGACAGATTCCAGGAGTTTAAATGACATGTTGTTAATTCCCCAACATGAAGACACAAGGAAATTAAAAGAGATGGCTCACACAGAGCCGAAATCAGAACCTAGGGTGAGCAAGTGGCAACCCATTTGGTTTCCATCACAGTGCTTTTCCAGAACAGATGGTGGCCAGTTGAGTCTCAATTTACTACCAAATTGAAGGACCATATGGAAAAAGACAATGGAAGGGAAGGAAAATAAAAGAAGATGGAGGAGTTGTCCAGGATATTGAAATTGAACTTGTTATTGAAATTTTTCTCTCATTTATGTAGATTAGGGCTAAGAAAAGTAAGAAGTCAGTAGATGAAGTTGAATATTTGTTGATAACTTACTCCTGAGTGCAAAGATGGGAGAAATGGCCTTTCTAATAGTGTACATGTCTACTTAGAACTAAATTTTTGCAAAGCAAGTCTCCAACAAAGATGACACACAGGTATCTCTCAGTTCTTATACCCCAAAATTGATTTTTGCTTCCCTGAGCTGTTTTCATGGGCATTTACTTCCCCATTTGTACCTGGAAATTCCAAAAGATGTCTTATGGACTGCTAGCTAGCATTTCTGTAAAAAAAAAAAAGTATATATCGATAGAGATAGAGATAGAAATAAAGATAGAGATAGAGATAGAGAGATAGGGATAAATATATGTATGGTGACCCAATCTCTGCTACTAATTCATTAATAAACTCAGAAGTCAAATGGGATTAGCAGTTACAGAATAGTGCACTGGTCTAATGATTTCAATTATGAAAGTCATTTTGAAATGATATATTTTCATACTTCAGTAAAATCCACAATTCATTATGGTAAACTCACCCCTGCCCTCCACACCCACCCACAGCCCTGGGAACTTAGCAATACTCCTGATCCAAAAGCACTAAAATTCTGACTTAATCTGATTTGTGTGTGTGTGAACCTGTGTGAGACTGCAATTTACAGTATAACCACAAGCATTGTTAAGCATATCTTTGCTAAACTTTCAACTGATACTAAGAATACATATTATGGTTTAGCTGTACGGGATAAACAAATACAGTAAGATCTATATTGGTAAGTAACAATAATATGCCTCATTTAGTAGCAAAAAGAGTAAATGTGAAAGCCTACAATGGCTTCAGCAGAATTTAGGGACCTTCTGAAGAGCCTAATTCTGTGTTTTTGAAATAACAGAAACAACAGTTTATTTCAGGCAACTTGTTTGTCCCTGAACTATGTTCTGCGGCCATCTTCTATGTTATGTACTGTTTATCTGCAGTAAATCTTTTTGGGTTTTATTTCTGTAGAAGCAAGCTAAGTGATTTTTATGTTTCCACTGTCATCATTTAGATCAAGACGACTAAAACAGATTTCATTTTAAGGAAAAAAATATATATTCCTCCGAGGCAGAAAAATGAAAACTATCTCCTATAAGCTGTGTTATAATAATAACTTGCTATTTTAACCTCAAGATGCCATCTGCATTTCATAATACAATCTCCCCGTTCTGAAAGGACAGTGATGAAATGATCTGACCTTTACATATTACTGTTTGATTTCTCGCTCATTGTTCACTGGGAGAATTCTGAGCAGCCCAATATACCTGAATTTTCTTTCTCTACCCAGAAATGGGCCTTCCCACTCCCCGCCTCCACACTGCTCCTTCCCTCCTCTTGTTGACATGCAGCTCTGGAGGAGAGTTCTGGAGTGCAGAGCAGCTCCTTTTTTTTTTTTTTTACCCCTACTGGCAGGAAATCTCATGAATTAAAAAATAACAACTGATTTTGGAATTTTTGAGTCTTCAACTTGGACTTGCACAAACAAATCACCATTGCAAACAAAGTCGACAGGAAAAATATCGTGTTGCTTATTTTATGAGGCATGATGTGGATGCCAATGGAGGGAGAAATGAGAACCTGGTTATTACCAATAACCCTTTCTAGTGAGAGTCAGATTTTTGCTCTTCAATCATGAAAAGACTAAGAGAAAAAGCACTGTCCAGTGCTATATGCCTGGACTGGAATCCCAGAACTGGAACACAAACAGCGATGACTATTGTGTTTATACTTGCTTTGAACCCTCCACATTCAATATTCAATCCTTTAGGATGGGAGTGTGTGTTCCTTGATTTAAACAAAAATGGTGAGTGGCAAAGTGGATAAAGCCTTTGCCTGCGGTGCTGGCATCCCATGTGGGCACCGGTTTGAGAGAGACCCAGTTACTACACTTCCGATGCAGCTCTCTGCTAAGGCCTGGGAAACAGTGTATGGTGGTCCAAGTCCTTGGGCCCCTGCACCCACATGGCAGACCCAGAAGGCACTCCTGGCTCCTGGCTTCGGATCAGCCCAGCTCCCGCCATTGCAGCCATTTGGGAAGTGAACCAGGGGATGGAAGATTCTCTCTCTCTCTCTCTCTCTCCGCATCTGCCTCTGCCTCTCTAAAACTCTGCCTTTCAAATAAACATAAAAATAAACAAATAAATCTTTTTTAAAAAAAGTGAGGGGCCGGCGCTGTGGCATAGGGGGCTAAGCTTCCAGCTGCAGCACTGGCATCCCATACAGGTGCCGGTTTGTATCAGGCTGCTTCTCTTCCCATCCAGCTCACTCTCATTTTGTGAGTGGCTTCCTTTACTCAGAATGATGGTTGGATAGAAATTAAAAAGAAAAATACATACACACATGCAGATATTGCATTAATTTGTTTACTATTTCCAGGGCTGGCACTGTGGTATGGTGGGTAAAGCTGTTGCCTGTGGTGCTGGCATTCCATATGGGCACTGGTTTGAGTCCCGGCTGCTCCACTTCCGATCCAGCTCTCTGCTGTGGCCTGGGAAAGCAATGGAAGATGGCCCAAGTCTTTGGGCCCCTGCATCCGTGTGGGAGACCCAGAGGGACTTCCTGGCTCCTGGCTTTGGGTTGGCCCAGCTCTGGCTGTTGTGGCCATTTGGGGAGTGAACTAGCAGGTGGAAGACATTTCTCTCTGTCTCTCCCTCTCTCTGTGGCTCTACCTCTCAAATAAATAAATAAATAAATTTTTAAAGGCTATCTTTCACCCATTGCATTGCCTTTGTTCTTTAAAAAAAACCAGTGAAATATCTGGCTTAATAGCAAAATTCAGGTGAGAGGTATCTTGAAAAATTAGAAAACAATAATTGTTGTATAAAATTAAAAAGGGATCTACAAGTGGCTCTGAAGCAGACAGGCCTGAATTCTAAACCAAGTTTCCTTACAAATCAACTTTTCTGGACTCAGTGTTTAATATGTGAAATAGGAATATTAAATATTTCTACTTTGGGTGCTGCTGCAAAATTGACATAAAGGATTTATTTATTTATGGCACCTGATACATGCAGAAGCATATGTGTACTTGAATTGAATGCATATACCCAAATTAAACACAATTTTATTCAGCCTACCCTGTGTGTAGGCACTTTTCAGGCACAATCAGACCTATGGCTTTTGTCTTCTAGAGGGTCTCATTTCAGAAGACTTTTGTCATTTGAAGATTTAATGTCTCCTCTTAGTCACACTGAAGTTCAGTGGCATGGCAAGTTTTTTTAAATGTACATTTGCGTAGTGTATACTGTAAAGTTAATAAGTTAGTTGTTCTAGAATTAATGAAAGCCCAGTCAAGTGCTTTGTCAGCGCCACTGAGTAGTTATGGTTGAGAAAAGTAATCTTCAATTATATACACAAAAAGAATCAAAATTTGGGAATTTTTTGAAGATCTTATAATTGATTGTTTGCAAATAGCAATTAAAAATTTTAGAAACTCAAATTAATCTACTGGAGAATTTTTATTTCTGACCTCACACTATTTTCTTTGGACAGAACAGCCATCTAAGCCAACGAGGACAAATATAATTATGTATTCTTGTTCTCCAGCTTTCTAAGGATGACACTTGCAAACTACTCTTGATAGCTCCTTCCAGCACTGTCTTACTCATTACAGTCAAGATGTTCTTCCTTATGTCCAATCTAATCTTTACTTCCTTCTTCAAGTTAAGATTCTTTCAGAAGGGATTTCAAAACCATTCTTCTCTTCTATTTCCAATTAGCACCTAACACCTTGCACCTTGCAAATGATATGTCCAATATGATTTATACCAGCAAATGGATTAAACATTTTCAGCAACCTGAAAACTTTAATAAAGCTACCCCTTAACTTTTATCAAGTTTAACTCTGGGCTAAATAATGTCTCTTTCTAATGCATTTCATCCTAGGACCTATCTTGCTAAATAGTAATCACATTTCCTAATATTTGAAACCTCTCTATGTTTAAACATTATTAGAAATAATGACTTTCTATGATCTGATTAGTTTATTGTAATTTTGGATGAGTCATTTAATTTTTCAAAGTTTATCTATGAAACAGGGCTAATAATGATATAAGCTGCAACACCATATGATTGGTTTACAGATTAAGTGGGTGAATACTTGAAGTTAGAATGGTACCTGCTCTGCAGAAATTCTCAATATATATATACACATATAAATTAGTTATTAATAATTGTTTTGAATTATCAAGATTTCAGCATAATTTTCCAGGCCTGAAAATTCATGTGCTTTGGATCAGTCTTTCTATGTTTTTGATCATGTTCTCTCTACAAACTTGTTAGAGTTATTTTTCCTGCCTAGAATATTCATTATTGTTCTATCTAATTGGTATCCTGCTACATGTCTCAATTAGGTTGCACTTTGTCACATTATGAATTGTGATCTCATCTTCAGGGCCTATTTTTTTTGCCTTTCATGCTCAATTATGACTTCAAGCAGGCAGTTATGTGTTCATAATTTACCTTGCAAGTGATATACTTAGATGTTCCTAGAAAGAATGAAGTAAATCTTACATTTTTAATGATTCTTCACTATTATTACCAAGTTTTTTGGCTCTTAGAAAACTCTCGGTGGGCAAAAGTGAACTGGCAAATCATGTCTTTTTTTGTTTGGTAATCTACAACTTATCATGTGGCTATTTCACCTATTCTATCAAATTTTATTATAGATATTTAAATATAAAGCATTAAAAACAGTGCTTGCTATATTGCAATAGCTCAATAGATAGAATGATAATGATGACAATGATGATGAGAGGGATTTCTACATGCTGTGTATCCCCCCAAAAGTCTCATGTTTAAACCATCCCCATTATGATGGTATTCAGAGGTGGGGCTTTTGTGAAGTGATTAGGTTGTGTGGACAGAGCCCTCCGGGATACAATTAGGCCTTTACAAAGAGGCCCCAGAAAACTCCTTTACCCCATGCATCGTTTGAGAACATACTATGAAAGCTCTCCATGAGCCAGAAAGTGGACCCTTATCAGAAACCCAATCTGCTGGCACCTGGATCTTCGACTGCCCATTTTTCAGAATTATGAGATAAATTTCTTTTGTTGTAAAGTCATCCAATCTATTGCATTCAATCAGTCTTATTGGACTAATGGTGGTGGTGGTGAGAGTAACAGTGATGAAGATGATGATGATGATGAATACTGTGCTGAAATATAACCAGTTTTTCACCATGTATCTACCAAGGAGTCAGGCATTATGTTAAAGGATTCAAACACATTATCTTATATGCCCTTCAATAACCTAAGGAGAAAGTATCATTTATCCATGTTTTAAATAGAAGTTCTAACTTTGTATGACCTAGCAGAATCATAAATTCTAGCTTTTCTAGGACACTGTTGGTTTGTACTCACTGGTAATTATTAATAGTGCCCACTTTCCTTCTTGAAAGTGTATGTTTGGACAACAGATTATATAATCACTCTAAGCTAATTATGCCAAAGTAATAATTATCCTGTAAGTAAAAGTGCTGTAATTAAAAACTAGAAGTCAACCCCAGTACCCTAATCCTACATACCATGAAGTAACACAAAATATGAACTCTAGAGAGATAAAGGAGGATTATATGCAGAACAAGATTGTGTTTAGGTTTAAAATGTTTAGACAGTATAGCTCCTTCTAAGAGTAAGAACAAAAGGAAAATTATCATTAGGGAAAACAGAGAAATCCTTTTCATTTTTCTGTCAGTTCTCACAGAGAAGTTTCACAGTTAGAAGTACTTTGAGTTCCAACTTCATGATACAAAACCTAATATCAAACAAATACATTATCATATTTGTATATAATATGAATTAATATTACCTGTGATGTCTTGGCATTAAAGAGTGAGAAATTCAGGAAAAACCTCATAGATAATACTAAAACAATAAAGATACAAGCACTAAATAATTGTAGCATTTATAAATTATTCATCACATATACCTGAATATAAACTTACATATGATCTATCTCTTTTGACACTCACATATCCTTAAAATAGTTCCATGGTACTGTAACTATCTAAAGGATTAATCAAATCATACAATTTACTCTTGAGAGTATAAATTAGGAACAATTTCATCTTGACATTTTAAAGTGATTTAAAATTATTTAAATATAATTTGAGAGAAACACATTTTAAGGGAAGGTACTTTAGGAAAAAAACACAAAATTATATATACCAGATGCAGAGGGTCTGTACTTAAAATATCTTTGTACTCTCATCACTAGACACTGATTTCAACTATGTGATTAATTAGGTATTAAAATCACAAAAATATTGTTGCCACCTGCCAAGTCAGCAAGTGTATGTAATTCTTAAGAGGAAAAAAATGAAAGTACTATTTCATGTTTTGGGCTACACAACACTGTACATCACTGGCATATCAAGTGAAGTGCTTCTCAAGTGCAGAGGATCAGCGTAGACAATAAAATGCTATCTCAGCACACTTGGACACTCTAGTTGGTTGGTATCAGCTCCCAATCTCAGGAAACTGCTGATTTGGGGGAAAAACATGAAATAATCCCAGCTTCCTCTCTCCTCATAGCCTTTTCTAGTTTGTGTGCATAGGCAAAAGTGTTCTTCATTCAGCCATTCATTCATACTCTGGAATAAACACAGGAATTGAAAACAAACATTATTTTTGCCTCTTTGAAAGCCATTTGCATTTCAGCAGGAATTAGGTAGAAGATATCAAGTTTTAATGGTGACATTTCAAACTGATGACTTCATAGTTAGTCATAAATTACATGCAGTAGGTGCTCCTTACATACTCTGCAAAGAGAGCCCCATATTTGATTCAATACTAAGCTCCACAGAGTGTGATTGGATCGGGTAAATGTATTTTAAATAAGGGCAATCACTTTGGATTTTGGCTGACATATCTCCAACCATTTTGTAGAACAAAAGGTACAAGTCCTTTAAAACATGGAAAAGTAGAATGATAACTATGCAAAAACATATTTAATCAAGTTTGACTTATGTTCAAAAGTGATTTTGAACACAAGAGGGGAGATACGACCCTGTGATATCCTGAAAGCTGTTCCCATCTACAATTTCAGAGAACCAAGTCATACCAAATTTTTCAAACTTCTTGACAACACAGCTTCTGGGGGTGTTTCCCAAAGTAGTGTTTGTGTAGGTGTAGAGAAAGTATACATCAGCTTCACACTAAGCACTGAATGTGCTTTTCCAGTTTTATGAATATATTTCACTCTCCAAATTTTTCATCTTGTCTTTCTTCTTTCGTTTCCAACTTGAAAAATTCACCACATTAAGCCAGAAGTTTTCATTAACATCAACCTTGTAGTGAATCTTCTTTCTCTCTATTCATCAGCCTCAACTCAGCAGCTGGTCTGAAGTGGGATTTTTGTTTTCCCAATAACGACTTTTGGACACACCAAATTGTGTGTGGGAGGGATGCAAAAGTGATAATGTCAGTGCCAGGAATCTTCCACCACCACTTAATGTGGTGGTTGATTTGTCACATTGACTAGTTACAACAAATTACTGAGTAGGTGTGCAGGTTTCACACAAAAGTTGAAATTTTGAAGCAATCATACTATGTAGCATCAGGTATGCAATTATGCCAAAAATGAATAGATATGTGTATATAGATATTATACACATATATATTAAGTATATGCACATACAAGAATACTTCAAAAGTCCATGAAAATGGAATTAAAGGAACTGGTAATGTAGCATAGCAGGTAATGGCCTGCAGTGCCAGCATCCTGTATGAGTGCTGGTTCAAGTCCTGGCTGTTCCACTTCTGATCCAGCTCTTTGCTAGAGTGCCTGGGAAAGGAGTGGGATATGGTCCAAGTGCTTGGGCCCCTGCATCCATGTGGGAGACCAGGAAGAAACTCCTAGCTCTTGGCTTCGGATTGGCCCAGCTCTGGCTGTTATGGCCATCTGGAGAGTGAACCAGCAGATGGAAGACCTCTCTCTCTCTCCCTGTCTCTCTCTGCCTCTCTGTAACTCTACTCAAATAAACATATAAATCTTTAAAAAGTGCAATTAATATGTAGATTAATTTTGGTACAAAAAGTTTTCAAATCTGCATAGTTTTTTCATAATATATACCTCCCGTGAATTTTCTGAACACTCTTCCTGTGGATGCACTTCAAACTTTTTGTACCAAAATTGAATTATTTTCTAATTCAATTTTTCATGAAATTTTCATGGACCCTTATATTTCTGAATTCAATATATTTTACTTTGTTTTTTTTTCATATTTGGCAAAGTCCTTGCTAATATTTTAAAATATAACTGTCATTGTTTAAAAACCTCTCTAGATTGGCAAAGGAAGCCCATTCTACATGCTACCTTTTTGTTTTATTTTCCTTCTTTATAAATGTCATTTTACTTTGCAGTCATCATCAAGTTATTCTATAACCAATCAAAAATTTTAAGTCTTAATATAGACATAATTAAAATTTTAAAAATGAATGTGTCTAGAAATATTGATAGTCCAGGTGACAGTAAAGTGACATCTGTAATACAAAAAGCAATGATTTTTTGGGGGGCAGAGAATGAAGTTTGTGTGTGACACATATATGCTGATATTTGTCATGAAGCAATTCTGTCTCTGTGAATCTGGCTTTGCCATGTGATGAAGCTGTTTCTATGGAAACAACTCATGATTCATGGTTGACATAAAAGAAACTTACAGATGAAAATGTAAGGTACAGCTGATGGAGAAATTATTAATTTCCAAATTAAAATATCTTAAATGCTGTTATTACTAACCTTTTTTGAATAGAACAATTCTTTTTTGATCCTAATAATTGCTATCATTCTATAACATGCAGTTTCTGTGACATGTTAGGAACTATCTAAAGAATATAAAGAATATAATCCTAAATTTCCTGGAGCTTACATAGTGGGATAGGGGTACACTCAGGTGAATAAGAACTTTATATAGATGATTTCAAATTATACTGAGGGCTGTATGTTTGGTGCAGCATTTACAATGGACCGCTGGGAATAGCCACATCCCATATTCAAATGTCTGGTTCCAGTCCCTGCTCCTCTGCTTCTGATTCAGCTTCCTGCTAACATGCATCCTGAGAGACAGCAGATAGTGGCTCAAGTACCTGGCTCTCTGCCACCCAGGTGAGAGACCCAGACTGAATTCTGCATTCCTGGATTTAGTGTGGCCCAGCCCTGGCTGTTGTGGGCATTTGAGAGTGAACCAGCAGATGGAAGACCTTTCTATGTCAGTCAGACTCTGTCTTTCAATCTTTCAGGTAAAATCAAAACAAATAAATAAATAAAATTTTAAGAAAATATACTGAGCCATTTATCTTTTTAGAGTCTTGATTTGCTTATATGTTCCTGATATTCTTTTTTAATTTTTTATTTATTTGACAGACAGTGAGAGGGAGAGACAGAAAGGTCTTCCTTCTGTTGGTTCACTTCCCAGATGGCCAGGTGCTTCTTCCTGGTCTCCTATGCGGGTGCAGGAGCCCAAGCACTTGGGCCATCCTCCACTGCCCTCCTGGGCCACAGCAGAGAGCTGGCCTGGAAGAGGAGCAATCGGGACTAGAACCCAGCTCCCAAATGGGATGTCGGCGCCACAGGTGGAATATTAACCAAGTGAGCCACGGCGCCGGCCCCCTGTCCCAGATATTCTTTCTCCATCAGAATTTTCTCTAAAGTGGCTACAGGAAAGTCTCCATAGAAGAATTATGATTTCCAATGGGTTTTGAAGCAGAATTGGAGGCACTTGGATCAAAGAGGGGTTGCAGGCAGTAGGAGGCAGAAACAATGAGAGCAGGCATGAGAAAACGTTCGGGGCACAGGTAGGATTTCAAATGACTGTCATTGAACTGTCTCTATGGAAACCACAAAACTAGTTCTCTTAACTAGAGAATTTTGTATCACTCCCTTGAAAATAATAAATCATAAAATAAAAAACCTCTCCATGAGTCACACAGGGTTAGAGTGAGTACGGACCTCAGCTTTCAACAAATTGTCCCCCTGCTTTTAGGAAGGATCCCAAATAAACTCCCCCTTCAAGTAGACTTCACTCCTAGAGACTTCCCTGGTTAATTCACCCAGCACAAGAGCAAGACATCTAACCTTTCATGTTTCCTGTTATTCTGGAGTCCTCATCCATACCCTGTTTCAGTACAGGTAGGAATGGAACATCTGATTGCTAATAGCTACCTAAGAAGCATTCTGTTTGTATCTATTTCTGTAGCTATTTCACTGTCTTCTCATTCAAAACTAAATAATGCCACCCATGAATGTTCCTTTGTTCAAACAGATTCCCTCTAGGGAACCACAGAGTTCTAGAGGAGTTGAATTTTTGTGTAAAACCATACCCAACAGGCCATTTGAATGCTTCTGTCCTTCTGCAAAGCTCCTGGGAATCACGTTTTAATTTCCTTGTAGGTAAATTTCGTTTCTCATGGCATGTTGTGGTCTCCCTGTCACTGTCTGTTATAGCCTTCTCATTTCGTCACCAAATACGCTTTCTACAAAAACTCACCATGCTTTCATGTAATTTCCCATAGAAGCACAATATTCCAAGAAGAGTTTGTATCAGTGTAGGCATGCAGCAGAGAAGAGAGAAAATACACTGAAGAAGTGAGTGTCCCAAATGTCTTTTTTCCCCCTTTACCTATGTGGTTTATTAAAGGCAACTACTACAGAGTAAAAAGACCACTTCTAAAAAATGTGCTATAAATCCTATCAGCACCAAGTTTCTTTTGGATTAAGAACCATATTGCTAGGAATAAAGATGAATTCATTCCATTCTCTGTTTTTGTCCCATAGCCTCTCTCTGTGTCTCTAACTGACCCATTTCAGCCACCACCTTCATGGGCCTTTTTACTTGTCTTATTTGTGAATAGCAGATTTACCAAGGAACCACTTCATTTCAGAATGGTTCCAATATCCAATATTCCAATATTCTACCTCAATATTCCTATAAGAACCTTACAGCAACACTCCCTGACTATTTTTTCATTCTGAAAATATGTCCACTTCAGCAGAAGAGGAGATAGTGTAGTGTTCTTTTCCCTGGGGTTCTCTCCACAGGCAACTGGTGCCCTGTATGCCAGTTACTCAATATGTAACCTCAGAGGTCATCTGAAACTCATTTCCTCTCCAACCTCTAGCATCCAACCAGTCACTAAATATCTCTGACTTGCCTCTATTGAATATTTCAACTCCATATAGCTACAAGAATGATCTACCTGAAATGTAGTGCTATATGTCTGTTAAACACTTTTCAGCTTTTCTTCATTTCAGGATTAGAATAAATTTCTGTAATATAAATACTGTAGCATCATCTCTGTGTGTGTGTAAACTTTTATATTTTAAGCTGTATTTATTTGTAATGCAGAGTGGGGAGGGAGAGAGAGCGAGAGCGAGAGAGCGAGAGAGAGAGAGAGAGAGACTTTCTATCCACTACTCCCCAAACGCCCAAAACAGCTCCAGCTTGGTGGGTCAGGCTGAAGTCAGGGACCTAGAATTCTATTTGGGTCTCCCACATGGGTAGCAGAAACCCAGTTGCCTCCCAGCAAGTATTAGTAGGAAACTGAGTTAGAAGTATAGCAGCCAAGACTAGAACCACCTGATATGAGATGTGGCCACTCCAAAGGCAGCTTAACACACTGCACTACAAAACTCACCACATAAACTCTCTTTGTAAAATTAAAGTATAGGATATTCAAGTATGCATGAATTTAAAAAAACATCTGCATGAAAATAACTTATTTTTTAATTTCATTTTCCTAGAAATTTTTGAAGTCCCCTTGTAGAATATTTTAAGGCAATAGTAGGAAGAGGCATAGGAAAAATTTATGTATTTTTCTACAGACATCCCTTGTCTTTGCTTTTTGTTCAAGAGATAATAACCCTTATGCATTTTTGCACATTCCAGAAATGATCAGTGTACATACAAATGAATTCTATACAGAATCTTCCTTTTACACAGTGAAAACAGCCAATAACAATGTTGTACACCTTGCTTTTATCACTCAGTCTGGTCTCTTATGAATCCTCCCTGTGCCCTGTACGTCCTCACAGTAGTGAGTGGGAGCCCTCAGAACACCCTGTGCTGTTTTCAGGTGTGTATGCCTCTGTATATGCCATTCATTTCTCTTGGAAGGACTTGCTTTCCGTCTGTAGCCTCTACATAAGTAACTATTGTTGCTTCCTCATGTTCATTTCAGTCAGGAATCCTTCCCCATGCCTTAGAAACCACTTTGCACTTCCATAAGATCCTGTACATACATGTCTCCATCATACCACCTCCCAATGTTTTTAAAGATTTATTTATTAATTTGAAAGGAACATTTACAGAGACAGAGGGAGAGTTGGAGAGAGAGCTCTTCCATCTGCTGGTTCACTACCCAAATGGCCATGATGATCAGCATTGGGCCAGACCAAAACCAGGAGCCAGGAGATTCTTCTGGTCTTTCACATGGGTGCAGGGCTCCCAGTACCTGGGCCATTCTCCACTGCTCTCCCAGGCATACCAGCCGGGAGTGGATTTGAAGTGGAGCAACCAGTACTTGAATCAACACCCATATGAGATACCAGGATCACAGGCAGTAGCTTCACCCACTATGGTTCAGTGCTAACCCCCCACAATTGTTTTTAAGTAACTGTTTATGTGTCTATTCTCATCTACATGTCAAAGTTTGAAGGCATGGAACTTGCCCTAGTTATACTCCTCCCCAATCCTAGAACTTTGTTCAGGATGTGATGCATACTGGGTGTTCAGTAAGCATGTGTTGAACCAAAACATCCCAGGATCAAGATGACTATGGGTTATTTATATTATATTACTTATTGTGTATAAATATATATTATATTTAAAATATTCCAATGGGAAAATAGTCACTGCAAAATTAGAGATTTTAAATCATTTTTAAAAACTATATAAATTCTATAAAAACAGAGATTGTATATCTTTTATCCTCCAGGATAGTTGAATGAATGCTCTTGGAATAATTACATTTACTAGTAAGTCCACAACAAATCACAAGTTTCATTAGAGATGTGAGGAACAGTGTGGTGGAATGAGAAGGCTGTGCCAAAGTGGTGCTGGCAAGCAAGCGAGATGTGCGTTGTTACTTAGGAAATGGTGGTGGAACCCACCTGGCAAAGGAGCCTGCCTAGCAACAGGCAGTGATTTGTTACGGCATAAACTGCCCCTTGACTGGATTGGCTGCCTCAGCTATATAAGCTGCTGCACCAATTGAAATAAAGGAATCTGCGAGCTGCTCACCTCTAGCCCACTTTCACCTGAATCCCAGTGTCTGTATCATGACTCCGCACCTCTTCCCCCACCACACTTCTTCTCTCAGAACGAATCCACAGCAACAGGACAGAAGGAGATTAATTACTAGTTTACTTAGTGAAGGAGTAGCAATGAGGACCATGAGGATGCTAATACTTGTAACTGGGCTTATTAAAGACAAAAGTATCTTTCACTTTTTGGTGGCCAACCTTTTTTGTTATCACCACTAATAGTAAACCCACTCTTGAGCAGGTCTGCCAGGTGCTGAGTAATAGATTGCTAAATGCTACTATTAACTTCCTTCCTTCCCTTTCAATAGATAAGAGCCAGGGTACTTCATGCAATGCCCAATCTACAGAAAACAGAAGTACTCTAAACTGCAGACTTGTTGAAAATCAAGACTTGTTTTATGAAAAATAAGATTCAATGCTCTCATTGGTTATTGGGAAGCTATATATTAACATTTAACCAACTTTTGCATAAACCAATTCATTTTCTTGTTAACCTCAATTATGCCTCTGTTATTTGAGCCCCTTTACTAAAACTTAAATCAACTGGAAACATTCAAACCATTCATTTTTTCTTTTGAAATGTTTACCTTCCTCGATAATGCAAGATTTCATGTGTGTGTGTGTGTGTGTGTCTTTTAAGATTTATTAGTTTCAACCATACAGGGGACACAGCCATTGGTGGTGACTGAGACCACGCCATCTCACAAAACGAATTTGTTAGATGAGATAGATAGAGACTTCCAGACCCAGGACAGGCAAGGCCTGCACTACACCCCTCATAAGCAGGAAGCAGCTATAGAAGATATGATTCTACACCCTTCAACATCCCTTAGGGTTAAGGGAATGGAGTCTCTGAGGGAGGAATGTTGTAGGCAGGTTTGTGAGCTGGAAAACCACGCCTTCACCACACCCCTTTGCGACCTCATGCCCCTACCTGGCCACACCTGTGTGACCACCTGCCAATCAAGGTAATTAACCATTCCCTTTTGGAAGTGGATTAAAGGCCTGGAACACAGTGGGCCCAGAACTTTTTGGCCTTTTTTTCATTTTGCCCTAGACCCACTTGTGGCCTCTGCACCTCCAGGCCACCAGCCCCATGCTTTCTGGCCTACATGCTCCTCCATGTGGCTGGCTCCTGGTGATGGGTATGAATCCAGATTTCCCTCTCTCTTTTAGACAGAGCCCTCACTCTCCCCCGCATTTCTCCCACTGAATAAAAAGCTAAAAACTTGAAAAAAGATTTATTAGTTTCTTTATTCAATAATTTGTTTATTTATTTGAAAGGCAGAATTACAGAGAGAGGAAGAGAATGTGTGTGTGTGTGTATGTGAGAGAGAGAGAGAGAAGAGAGAGAAGAAAGAGGAGAGAGGGAGAGAGAGAAGAGAGAGAAGAAAGAGGAGAGAGAGAGAGAGAGAGAGAGAGAGAGAGAGAGAGAGAGAGAGAGAATCACTCTTAAAATGCCCACAACAGCAAGGGCTTAGTCAGGCCAAAGTCAAGAGCCAGGAACTCTGCCTGGATTCTTTCACATCAGTGACAGGAACCCAAGTACTTAGACTGTCATCCACTCTCTCCCAGGTACATTAACAGGAAGCTGGATGGGAAGTGCAGAGGAGCTGGAACTCGACCTGCACTGTGGTTGAGTTGTGGGTGTCTGAATTGTGGCTTAACCCACTGTGACCAAACAGCTCCCTTCATGTGTTTTAAGGATGCTGTGAAGTATGGGGTGGGTGGGGGTACGGTCAGACAATGTAAAATGCATCAAAAACATGGAAAATGTATATGAACTGATATTTAGACAAGAGAAACACCTCGGTGCTATTCCCAAATGCTCAGCCACATCATGGAAGTATTTGAGGTAGGTTGGGCAAATCCTTGGGTACACCAGATCTTGAAAAACAGTTCCCTTCTATTTTCATAACTTCTGCTTGGTAGTAGAGGTGCAGCATTTCCAGTTCAAACACAATGGACAGCGCACTAGACAGTTTGGTCTTGGCTCCAATGTTCAATACGATACAGACTAGGCATCAGTCAAGTTACATTTTGAAGGCCATTGATCTAACATTTCTTGTTGCTGTCTTTGCAAATGTGTTTAAGGAAGAAAAAGTTGGATGATAATGCCATGACCAATTAAAATGATGATTCAAGAGGCCCCAGATTGCACACAATCATTACTGCAATGTTCCCAGGAGAATGTCACAGTTTGCACTCAGTGGGAGCTCAATAACTGCTTGTCAATTGACTCACCTACCCAAAAAATAACATGGAATAAGACAGAATGGAATTTAGGAACCAAATAGAGAGGAAGATTCTCAATTTTGATGTTGTCTACAACCTTTTAAAGATTTAAACATTTCTTCTGGAATATATGAACAAGAAAGGGATTTAGCAATCATGAAATTTACCTTAATTTTACAGAAGAGAAACCTGAGGTCAAAGGAAGTCATATTACTCATTCAAGTTTCCAGAATCACATACTAGAAACATTTTCTTAAAAGAGTTATTTATTTATTTGAAAGCCAGAGCCACAGAGAAAGAGGAAGAGACAGAGAAATCTCCCATCTGCTGATTCAGTACCCAAAGGACTCTAACTACCAGGACTGGACCAGGCTGAAACCAGGAGGCAAGAACTCCTCCATCCTGGCCTCTCACATAGGTAACAGGGACCCAAGTACTTAGGTCATTATCCACTGCCTAGCCAAGAACATTAGCAAGGAGCTGGGTTGGAAGCATAGAAACCAGAACTCAAACCAGCACTCTGATATGGGATACGGGTATCACAAAGGGTGGCTTAACCTGCTGAGCCACAACACTGGCCCCTGAGAACATTTTATATTTTATTAGCCTGATGGTTAGAAAGCAGGTGCTGGACACAAGCTGTTTGGTTTCAAACTCTTGGCTCTATCACTCATGAATTCTATAACTTCTCTCAACTTAAGTTTCTCTACCTATCAGCGTCGGTTTTTAAATCTGCAATGGGGGATAAGAATTTCATAGCCTTAAATTAAGGGCTAAAATAAGCTATTAATGTACAATACTTGATAACCATGCCTCACACATGGGAAATGTTCCAGGGAATGTTACTGTTTATTGCCATTGTATTACATACTTTAATACCCAGTTTGGCCCTGTAATCCTAAAATCATATGCTTTCAAATGCAAATTCACACTTATTAAACTCTAGATAGGCTTGCTTTAATGTGATTTGGGTTATAAAAACATATTTCTGCTATCTCCAAACAGAAAAGCAAGGGGAATCTTCCTCTCTCAGCCCCTCCAGATGGTATAACATTATAAGTCATCACTGAGAAATTTCTTATATAAAAGAAAAACAGACTTTTATCTTTATTTAACTGTTGATATCTTCTCTTACCTTTAAATGGCACTGACCCATTTGCTCTGTTTGCAAAGGAAATTTTATTATAGCCTCTGAATTTACAGACAGCAGCGAGAGTACGTTTAGGCTATTTCACAGAGCTATTGCTAGCTTCTCAGTGGGTGTGGGTACAGTTGACAACGTTCTTTATTCAAAATAAGAGAAGTCATTATTGTTTTGCAATGCATCAAGACAGCACTGTTACAGAGTTACTATGTCTGGACATATTTTCCTAGCCATACTTTAAAACTGGTTGATTCACATGTACTGACATACATAGAAAGACTACTTATTAGTTTAAGCTCTATCATCTAGTCTCTTACCCTTGCCCTGTTATTTTTCACCAACTACTAACCTTATTTTCCCTTTACAACACTGCTACCTGTTTAACTACCTGAAAATTAATTTAAAACTTACTTTGCAACCTTGAAATATTATCATTTCCAGATAAATTTAGAAGAAAATATTCACTTTTTAATAAAACTATATCTTAGAATAACGTACCACCACCTTGAGACTCAAAATGCTATGCATACACCTGCAATGGGCATCACCTGGGAGAAATGCAGAATGCCAGTCTCCCCACCCCCAACACCTCTGATTCAGAATTTGTTTTATAACAAGATCCCAGAATGATTCAGGTGTGCCTTAAAGACCGAGGAGCACTGACTTGAGAAGTGGGTGTGGACGCTGGATTCTGACAAGTGGTTACTGTTTTGAGTCATCATAGTGATGGTAATTAGACATAACTGAAATGTGTACCAGAAATTTCTAGAACAAAATATGAACATTAAAAATAGTGAAATTTAAGTGGCTGTTTGGTAAATTAAATATTTTTAGACACTATTTATAAAATGGATTCTTTTTTGTTTTTGTTGCCATTATGACTGTTAATTTTAATGCCTGGTGAAGGCATTTGCTGTTGCATCAATCATTGCACAAAGGAAAGAAAGAAATAATGAATACATGGTCACCATCTCTCCCTGGCAATGGCTTGGACTGAGTCACACTTTCAGTCAGAACCCGCTGGATGTAAGTCTCCTGGGGATGGTGTCTTGGACCATGATGCTTTAGATCAGGGACACAGAGCTGTGAGGGTGCGACTCAGAATCCTCTCTCAAACAAGGAGATTCAGCTAGTTGTTGGAATATGAAATCAGAGAACTCAACCACTTGCTTGCAGGTAGTTAATGTCATGTTTCCCTAAGTTACTACTCCAGAAGGAAAGTTGCCGACTACTATCTATGTTTTATTGGCTTTATAGTAGCAGATGGCAGCAGTTACTTTAAGAACAATTTCTGGGAGCTCTTCTCTCCTTTTGCTCCAACTGCCTCCTATTCATCCCTAGTCTGCGTGTGTGTGTGTGTGCATGTGCACACATATGAGTATGGCTTGGTAGAAATTCTTAGAACAGAAGGCTTGAAGGGTTTAATACACAATAAACAGAAATCATGGTAGTTTTTTAAGATGATGGTTTAGAATATAATAATATCTATGTGGTCACCATCACACCCATGATATATCCCATGTTGTCAAAGGAAAGATACTTCCTACTATAATCAAAATTATTCGCTGAACAAAAAAGCCTGGCATATATATATATATATATATATATATTCTGTATCAGAATTATTCTCTGCTCAAGACCAGTGATGTCTGATTGTAGACTCTTTTAATTCTTATCTATAAAAGATCCTTCCCTATCCCTTTAATTTCAGAAAAATTTTATAATCTGAAGGACATGAAAAAGAAAATGCTTGATGTGATGTTAATCTTTAAAACACACAGTGCTATAAAGCAATCTGTAATTATATATACTTAGGATAACACAGGAAATGAACAAAAATTCACAAAACCTAGTTCTCAAATACATTGATCTAATCATATTTCCGACCGTGAAGTGGATAATAATATTAATACTAAAATATAAAAAT
This sequence comes from Lepus europaeus, assembly GCF_033115175.1. Lineage (NCBI taxonomy): Eukaryota > Metazoa > Chordata > Mammalia > Lagomorpha > Leporidae > Lepus > Lepus europaeus. The sequence continues at coordinate 52,181,463 of NC_084842.1, forward strand.
TAATAATGACTTGATAATAGATTGGACTCATATTTTCTTAAAAAACAATTTTTATAACATCCTGTTCATTCTTATTTTTGTCAATTTTGATGAAAATTTCTTGTTAAATAACCTCAAATGGCATTGCCTATCAGAGCACCGGAACCTGCTTGGCATAAAAAGCAATGAATCTTATTTCTCAGAGTCTTTCAATCCTACTTATATTATCTAAAATCCAAAGATATTACAGACAATTTTCTTACCCTTTGGAGAAAACCAACCTAATTTTTTCCCTTTATTTCCATTTTCCATGGAGTTATTTCTGATCTATTTATTTCAATGCTTTCTTATATGTGAGAGAAGGGGGAAGAAAAACTTTGAACCCTATTGGTACCTCTCATTAAAAGAGGAAAGAAGGAAGAAAAAGTAGATCAAGGTTAATTTTCGACTTTCAGTGGTTTCTGTTTTCACATCATGAATCTAACATCATAGTGAAAAGGTAATGGATATTTTTATAGATTATATTTTCAAAGTCTTACTTATTGGGTATTTTTAAAATCAAGTGCACATATACGTGGTACAATCAGTAAATAGTGCTATTCAGTCATTAGGGAGAAATACCAATTCATTAAATGTATGAATTTCGTTAAATGACTGACTATATGGAACTTTCTGTTGTGGTGGTTCTTTTAATTAATGGAAACTTTAATATTCAGTTAAATTTCTTTTTTAAAAGAGGTATATTAAATATAATGAGCAGAATTATTTATTTTTTGAAATTTTGAAAAGGATGATACCCTATACAGCAAAGTAGACCACTTCAAAGTCAGTGTTTGCCTTTTCAGCTTTGGGAATCTTCTATTTTACAAATCTATCTGGTTGCTTACTAGGTGCTAAAACAAAGGACTGCAAAAGAAAATAGCATTTATCTACATGATGCAACTTGTTGAAGTAATTCCTGTCTAATTTGTCCAGTGGAACCTACATGGACTAGGTATCATCTGTATAGGTGCACATGTCATTATTTTCTCCCGAATATTTGTGTATAGTGTGTTTGAGTTTGCTTTATGATATTAGGATGGATGCAAACAGAATATAATTAGTGAGTCTGCTAAAAATCTTTGCCAAATCAGAAGTATTCATTGGTATGCACTATGGTTTGAAACTCAGGTTTCTTTTTTTGGAACAATCATGAAAGACATGTTAACACAGTGTTTTTAAGTAAGTTACTTAAAATAAGGGCAGTTACAATTATAAAATATAAAAATATAATGTCATATAGTTGGCTCCAGAGCCACGCAATAGTCTATAAATATAGACTATTGGTCGTAATCTAGAAAAAATAAAATTCTTAATCCTTAGCATAAATAAAATATCACACTAGTATTGAAATATAAGACAACTCAATAGTCTTTACAGTTATACCGTGGTAAAATCCCAAAGGTTTTGGTCTTCTTCTTATTCAGAATGTCTAGATTTCTGCCGCTATAGTATTCCTTCGCCAATGGAATGCATATGGCATTTTGCTCACGTAGATCTAGCTGTTCTAGAAAAGCAACAGGCATCCCCCCCTGCCTTTCACAAAGCAACAGTTAGAAACTCCAACAACTGGAAAACCGCTACCCGCACTGGTTGGAACAGCCAGCAGAGAAAGTGGCAGCTATGATTTCAACCCATTTTGCAACAGCTTTGGATAAGAGGAAGAAAAAAAAAATAGAAGTAAAAGAATGTTGAGCCTTGTGCATAAAAAGGATTGCACTGTGTACTGCGCCCTTGCCCCTCTCCACGCCAATCCCTTCATCATCACCTTTTTCCAAGAGGTGTAGGGGTCAAGAGTAAAGCGAAGCAAGGCAACTCGATCCATTTTGTTTCGACTTAAATTTGCAAGATGCAACAAGGCAAAGTCATCAACCTCCACAGGGAAAGAGATCAGCCTCCCCAGAGGCAGGCCTGGGGACTTCTATCAGCCAGCTTTTGTCTCAGCCTGTTGCTCGGGCCACACGGCGTGCTAGAGCCTGAAGGAAGGAGGGGCCCGCCGAGCCCGGGGCGGTGCGCCCGGCGGCTGCAGGGGCTGCCTGGGCCGTCCGGGGCGAGGAGAGGGCTGCAGACCCCCGGCCCCGCCGCCCAGCCGCCGGCAGGTGGTGCCCTCCTCATCCCAACACACAGGGAACCCCGGCGAAAGTAGCGCTCAGACTCCGCCCCAGCCGATCGGTCGGCGCAACAGTCACCCGTCCTTCCCAAAATAGAGCGGAGCACGTTTCCTCCGGAACGCCGCAGTAGCCCGTGTGTGTCCAAAACAGAGACCGGGGCGCCGCTGGCCGTGCTCGCCCGAGTGGACAGCGCGCACGCAGCGGGACCCCCGGGGCCAGGGGCGAGATGACCGCCAAGGAAACGCAGAGGACACGGGCACCGGTCCCTTTCGCATCTGCGTAAGCCGGGCCCGCGGGGAGGCCACTCACCATGTTCACTTCGGAGACCATATCTATGCTGGCGACATCGATCCGCATCCCGACGTCCACGGGGGGCCCTGCCGGGGAAGGCGGGACCACATTTAAGGGCACATTCCCAGAGTGGCAGCGGGCTGGGGAGGGGGCGGGGGGCGTCCCAACCCTCACTACGTCCCGAGCGGGCTCCCTCCCTCCCCCCAAGCCCCGGCGGGGGACAGCCTAGGAAAACAGGTGTGGGCACACGCGTGATGCAGTGACTATGCAGAGGGTGTGTCGGCCGGGGCAGGTCGGCTCAGCCCGGGGCTCGTCCACCTGAGCCCGAGAGTCTGGGCAGCGAGCGAGCGAGCGTGCGTGTGTGTGTGTGTGTGTGTCCAGGGCGTAGTGCGGGGTTATAAAATGACATGCTTTTTTTTTTTTTCCCCCTCGCCTTTATCTTTGACATTCAATCACAACTAGGGATGGGTTACAGGTTGAAAAAACATGAAGCATTACCTCCAAAGTCCGGCCGCAAGCGGATGTCATATCCTTTGAGCAATCTGTCCACTGTCTCTTTCACGTATGACATGTTGCTGGGTTCATTGGCGCTGAGGGGAAGAAGTGGGGACTGCAGTCAGAACGAGCACAAACTGCGAGCAGACATAGAAAAGATACAGGCACACCTACCCCCCCAGAGAGCCAGAGACATGATCCAGCAGGCATGTGGAAAGAAAATAGGAAGATTCAGCAACCGCAGCTCACCTGTGTGCACAACACACCATGGCAATCATCACAGGGAAAGAGAGAAGCCCCAGACTCTCTCGATTTTGTGCTGTCCACATTACTAACTCTGAGGAAAGAATGGTCTTTTCTGCGAAGATTCAAGGAATGCAACTTAGTCGGCGGCTGGGCAGTGATTCCCGAATGGACCTGCGCATGCGCGGAGAGTGCCCACTACCGAAAGACACCTTGTGCCTGGCAAACAGGATTCCTAGTGGAACAGGCAACAGATTTCACTCCCTTTGAAGTTCCTGTTTGGGGTGCTCCGCGTTCCCGGGGTCATCGGAGACAATCCGCCGGTGCCAGGCTGGGGCCGGACGTGCAAGTGCATACACACTTTTCTCCGCGCGTGGGAGGTTGCTGGGTTCGATTCCTTCCAGCCCTCACCCTGCGATTTTTTTTTTTTTAATTCGGCTTTCAGGGATCTCCCTGGCTGAGGCAGCCTGTGACTGGCATCCTTCCTCCAGTCATAGAGAGATCCGGAGTCTGGAGGCGCGGCGGTTCTTGGGGCGCCCAGGAGGAGCGAGGTGGAGGTGGGGATTCTGGGGAAGGGAGTGGAGAGTGAAAGCCCGAGAATGAGTGGGGAAGAAACCGAGGATACTCGGGTCCCCTGCAGAGGCGCCTTAAGACCCTCGGGTTAGCGTGGGCGGGGGTGCAGGGGAGGACTTTCCCGCTGCCCTCCCCCATTCTTCTTGTCTACCCCCTCAGGGTCTCTCCCTGAATGAGATGTGAGGCGAAGAGGGGACTAGCGACTCTAGGCAGGCAATCCTTTTTCTAGGGACAGCAGACCTGAGTCCCCTTTTTCTTGTAAGTTCTCATAAGGAAAGCCTCTTTATTGAATTGCCAGCCTGTTAGCTTGGTGACCCCGAAAAGGATCCTGAAATACCCAAAGGGTCTTCCCTCTGTTAGCCAGTAAGTTGGGTTGCTGAGGGTGGGGAGCGTTGTTTGAATCAAATTACATTCAATCAATGAAATGCAGCTGGACAAATGTCTCTGAGCACATAGTAGGAGGGAGACCCTGGGGAGGCTTCTGCTCACCTGTTACATTGCATATAGTAAGTCTGCACTGCGTTCTAGGCATTCCGGAACTTAGAAGTGACTTGGAGTTCCTAATCTAGAGACATTCACAGACAAATCAGAAAGACGGAAATGTAAGTGAATTCAATGACATTCTAGGTAGTTTAGAAAGTAGTGGGGGGGGGGGGTTAATTCCGCCAGGAAGAAGTAGAGAATGATATCCAGAGCAGGAGAAATTTGAAGGAGAAAGCTTTTTGCCAGAGCAGAGAGGGAAGAGCATTGCAGAAAGATGGAACAGCATGTGCCAAATCCTAGAGGCTTGAAAGAACACAGTCTACTTAATAAGGAACCCAGAAGCGAGTGGTCAGACTAGACAGGGAAGGTGGATGATGAAGAAGCCACACTATCACTCCCTCTCCTTCTCTCTCTGTGTAACTCTGACTTCCAAATATATAAATAAATCTTAACAAAAGGCAAGTTATATATTCTGCAGGTAGGCTTCTGGAAACCACTAAACGTTTGTGTGGAGATAGTCAGGGTCAGATTTAACTTTTAGAACATTTTGGAAGAATAATTGCAAGAACCATTAGGATATATCACTTTCTGACTATGTCCTGGGCTTGTTAATATTATGTAGATTATCTCATTTAAACCTCAAGCCAAAACAACTGTGACTGACACACACACAGACACACACACACACACACCAAAAGACGTCAATAGTCCGAAGGGTCAGGGATTGGGGATGTTTGGAAGAGTTTAAAGGATTTTACAAGCACTGACATGTGTGTATCTTGATCTTCTACAAAAACATTGGTTTTATTTTCTCATGTGAGCCTTACAACAATCTTAAACACTGGATCAATTCTTCTGGGAAAGAATGCTAACTCTTAATTAGATTCTTTAATTTTCTTAAATGGAGGTGAATACATTTCTTCTTAATTCTTATGAACCTACTTTAGTGGATAAAAGCGTGTATTTTTGTTTGCTTGTTTCAAGTCCCTGATAACTTATAGAACCTCTCTATGCTGCACAACTTTTTGCAAACGCCACTCTGTAGAAAATAGGATTGTGGAGGTTTATTTCATTCATTACTCACTCAATTATTCCTCAGATCTTTACTGAACATTTACTAGGCAGCAGGCACAGTACTAAGAGCTGATAACACAACAGGGAACAAGACAACTTATGCACTTTCTGCATGGAATTTGTCCATTGATACATCTATTAGAATTAGTAAACTGTCAGCAATGCTAGCCAAATTTAATTTGTGAGAGAGGCATTTGGTTTGATGTTTGCTGTGCTTCTTCAGTTAACTTCTCTAGCTTTTACTGGGAATATGTGTTTTTCAGTATTTTATTAGCAGAATCTGCTAAACAGCCAAGATTTTATTCCTTAAGAAAATAATGTGATCTGTGACTCTGTACTTGAATCCCTTTGCTTGGTATGTCCCAGCCAGCTCAATCCCACTGAATTCTGCTTGGAAATTATGTCTCCCTCTTACATAGAGGGACTCTACTAGAAGCCCTAAGATATTTAACATTGCATTTGTTATTGGGATGATGTTGATCATAGAGCCACCATATCACTCAATATCCTCCGTATGAGGACACGGAGAAAAAGTTTTGCACAGCTTAGTACCCTAGAAACTGCCTTATTTCCTGAGTAGTATCTTGTATCTTATGTCTATTCGAATTTTAAAATTCATTATTATTCCTATTTTCTTTTGTTACTGAGGATGTTAGTCACATTTACAACTCAGCTTTAGGCATTATGTAAGATGCTAATGATCTGAATTTCAGTGTAATACATTTCTCTCTAGAAATTTAAATTTAATTATCTAAATATAATTTTCCTTTTTATACCTTACTAATTTATAAACAGATATGTTGCACTGTGTGTTTAAAGATATATACACACTTATGCATACATATATGAATGGATATACATATATGAAAGAGAATGTCTTAGATTAATTTAACATAATTTAACAAATTTAACATAATATAAAGAACTAATTAAATAATCTAGTGCTTAGCAACCAAATCCAGGTGCATTTTGGAATATTTTTGTGACTTAAAAAAGCCAACTTTCTTTCTCTGTGTAGGTGCTTACTTCTTTCCCCATTACAATCCTTTTAATTAAGACTTGCCCTCTTTTAGACTCCACTCAATTTCCACTTTTTATTTTTTTATAAAATTGTCAGTGAAGGCCATTGGTAATTCCTACTTTGATTTTGTTCTGCTGATAACTCAGAGGATAAGAGGAGAATCCTAAAAATTAGCAGCCAACTAGGATTGAAATACCTCAAATGCAAAAAACTTCACATACATTATTTGTATTCTTATTCACAGCACTAATCAATAAAAAATAAAAATTTATTTCATTACAATAACTACAAAAAACCCTAACATCTCTAGGAGTAATCAAAAACAAATGATGTGCAAGATCAATGAAGATGACATGAAATAAGACCCAGATATACACAAATTCACCATGTGTGTGACTAGGAAGATTCAACATTATAAAGATGTGAACTCCATCCAGTGAAGGCATATAATGATTTTGAATCAAAATTCCTATGTTTTAAATGAAAATTGAGAAACCAATCCTAAAATATAAATGCAAGAATGAAGGCCAGAAGGAAAATAAAAGAAAGAAAGAAAGATTGGCTGAAGAAAAAATAGAAAAAAAACCAGCGGATATGAGGGTATGTATTTTTGTGATATCAACACTTAGTTTTGGACTATAAAAGCTGAAACAATTTGTATTTGGTAGAGGATTTCTGTAGCAATAGGACAAAAATAATTCAAACAAATAAAGAGCTGCAAAATAGTCCTCTATGAAAAGTGAAAAAAGAAAAATATAAGAAAAATATGCATATATAAAATACATAAAACTTGTATAACTGAAATAAAATTACATAAATAAATAAATAAGAAATAAAAAGACAAGCTAAATACTGTGAAACAGTTAATTATGCATAAGGGAAATAAAATAGGTCTTTATCTTATATGCACAAAGATGTATGACAGATGAATATATAATTTAAATACAGAAAACAAAACTTCAAATTTTTAGAAAAACTTTATTGGAGAATATCTTTATAATGTTTTGTATAATGAAAATTTTAGAAATGAACAAATTTATGAATGATAAATTAAGATTAGTAGAGATAACTACATTACAATGTAACCTTTAAGTCAAAAGCTCTATAATATAGTGAAAAGTCAATTTACACACAAAAACAACATTTCCAGTGCAGTTAATCATCAAGGAATTAATATCATAAATTTACAAAAAAAAAAAACACTTTCTTGTAAGTAAACCAGAAAGAAAAAGACAAAGAACCCCTTCTAAATAAGAAATTGTAAATTAAGGAAATGTTGTATCATTTCTTAACTCATAATTTATACAAATTTTAAGGAGGTCAAATATGGATGGGCTGGAGACTTTCAGGCATATAAATTGATCTCAACACTTGACAAAGCACTTTGGAGATAAAGAGCACATTAAATCAAATACAGGCATGCCCCCTGAACCAGAATTTCCACCACTTTGAATATACTCTGAATATACCAGAGTTTCCACACTCTGAATACACACCACAGCAATGTACCTGTGGAGTCTAAGAATGTTCAATGTAGTGTTGTTTTCACTAGCACAGAATTAGTAGCAATTTTACCATAGTAAACTGTATTTGGGTGTTCCCCAGGGGAGGGTGGGGGTGGTTTTAGGAGGTATTGTGGAACCTTTAAGAGGAGGAGCATAGTGAGAAGTCTTTGTGTTACTGGGGGCCCTGCCCTCCACAGGCAACGATATCTTCCTCTGGTGACTTTTAAGTTCTTGCAAGACAGAGAGTTGTAAAAGGTGCAAGCTTTGTACCTCTTTCCCTTTCTGTTATCTGGCTCAAGAAATGATAGAGCTCCTGCTATTGCAAGCCACCATATGATGCAGCTGACAGGGAATCCCCACGCCAGAACTGACTCAATGCAGCTACCATAGTCTTGAACCTCCAAAACTGTGAGTTGAATAAACTTCCTTTTCTTTATAAGTGCTCTGGGTCAAGCATGCTGTTATAGTGGTGCAAAGCTAACAAAAACTTAAGATTTTATTAATTGATAATAATATGAATATAATCAAATAGTAGAATACAACAGTCAAAATATTGGGGTGAATATTTGGTGCAGCTGGTAAGACACGACTTGGGATGGGTGGCCCCCTATTGGAGTGCCTGGGTTCCAATCCTAGCTCTGCTCCCAATTCCAGCTTCCTGCTAATTACACCTTGGGAGACAGCAGGTTCAACTAGTTGGGTCCCTGCCACCTCCATGGGAGACCTAGGTTGAATTCCCTGTTGCTAGGCATTTGGGGAGTAAACCAGAAGACAGAGGATCTCTCTCTCTCTCTCTCTCTCTCTCTCTCTCTCTCTCTCTCATCCTCTCTCCCTCTTTCTCTCTACATATATACACCCCTCAAAGAAATTAATTAAAAATAATTTGTAGAAGCATCTGCATGCTATTATACAGATAAATTCCAAATAAAACTTTAAGCAAAGACAAGAGAATTAGACGCAGAATGACCTAGTTAAAAGTTTAAAACATTGAGATGCAGAAACCAGTACATATATTATGTGCTTATACATATATGTACACACTAGAATTTAAGATTCAACTGAGTCTATAATATTGTTTCAAAAATATCAAGAAAATTATCCAAGATGTGATAAGTGGGTATTCAGTATTCTACTCTCTCTATATATTTAGGGATTATGGAAACTTGTTAATGCTAATAAGAAAGTCACAAACTGGTAAGATATATTTGCAGTTATATTTTAAATATTTATACATATCAATAAAGACAAATATAAAATAAATGTGAAATTATTGTGACAGTCATTTCACAGAAGAATTAGGTGGCCAATAAATATATTCAATATTGCCAACCTCAGTAGTAGTCAGATGAATGAAATTTTTTAAAAACTGAGACATGATTTGTATATTTTAGTTTGTTATTTTGAAAAGGTTTAGTTTCTGGCCGGTGCTGCAGCTCGACAGGCTAATCCTCCGCCTTGCGGCGCCGGCACACCAGGTTCTAGTCCCTTTGGGGTGCCGGATTCTGTCCCGGTTGCCCCTCTTCCAGGCCAGCTCTCTGCTATGGCCAGGGGGTGCAGTGGAGGATGGCCCAAGTGCTTGGGCCCTGCACCCCATGGGAGACCAGGAGGAAGCACCTGGCTCCTGCCATCGGATCAGCGTAGTGCACTGGCCACAGCGCGCCAGCCGTGGCGGCCACTGGGGGGTGAACCAATGGCAAAGGAAGACCTTTCTCTCTCTCTCTCTCTCTCACTGTCCACTCTGCCTGTCAAAAAAAAAAAAAAAAAAAAAAAAAAAAAAAAAAGGTTTAGTTTCTAATACTGTGGCAAGTGCAGATAAATAAAATTTCATACACTATAGAGGAATTATAAATTGCCTCAATCTATCTCAAAAAGAACTGGTAATACTAGTAATCATATAATATACTATTGTATGAATATATTGACAGAATTTGAAAATATTAATTAATTAATTTAAGAGAGAACAAGAAAGAAGCATAGCTCTTTCATCGACTAGTTTACTCCCCAAATGTTCACAGTAGCTGGACCTGGGCCAGACCAAAGCCAACAGTGAGGAACACAATCCAGGTCTTCCCTGCAGGGGGCAAGGACCAAACTACTATTTTACCTGCTGCCTCCCAGGGTTCCTGCCACCCACTTGGGAGGCCTAAATGGAGTTCTAGATCTCCAGTGTCAGCCTGGCCCACACCTGGCTGTGCGGCCATTGGGAATGAAACAGCAGATGCAAGATTTCTCTCCTGTCTCTCTAAGTTATTCTGTGCTTCTCAATGAATAAATAAATCTTTTTAAAAACTATAATTTTTGGCAAGGTAGCTATAACATTATTGCCTTCTAAGCTATTTACATATTCTTAGCTATGCTTTCACACTTCATTTTCTAAGTTAAAGCTTTAATTTATTAAGAGTTAAAAATGTTGTGCTACTTCAATATTGCATTAACTATTCTAATTAATTAATGTAGCATTTTTATTCTGTGTTAATGGGAAGGTATCACTTCACTTTCTGCATATGAGTTTATTCTCTAGGGACATTTATATTCTTAAGAAAAATGTCTTGTATTTCAGATTATATTAATAGCCAGCTATTTGACATATTTTAGCTGCAAATATTAAAAATACCATTTTACTTTTTAATTTTTCAGATTTGCTTATTCATATATTACATTTTGAACATCTGATAATGAAACAAATCACTTAATTTAGCCAAGTACACTTTGACCTCTTTTTGTGTCTTAATTGTCATGCTCTAATTCTGTTATCTTAAAGAAATAAAAATCATCTTATTATTCTTCAATAGTATTGCTTCTCTGGTATTTCTTCTTAAATATTATTTTCAATACCCCTATTATTTGAGAAATTGAAGTGTTATTAATGCTATTCTTTTCTTGTTTTAAGGAGAATTTTTCCCAAAGACATGATATGATTTCTTATTTTACAATACGTACTCTAACTGATTAATAAAGAGATTCTCTATGCCATGGCTTTTATTAAGTATATTAACTTGGTATTAATGATAATAGTTAATATGTGTATAGCCTTAATGTTTACCAATACCATTTTAAGCACTTGATATCTCTAGAGCTCATAATACCTTATTCAGGGATACTGTAATTAATTCCATTTTACAAACAAAGATACTGAGACATAGAAAGTTCAAGTAATTTATCCAAGGTCAAACAATTAAAACCTGAAAGAGACAGAATTCAAATTTTGGTAGTTTAATGATGGTCTGCACACTTTACTAACACACTATTAATTATGAAAACTGTCACTACTGTAAAAATATATAATTTTAACCTCTATTGAGACAATTAAACACTTTTTAGCAAATTCTATATAATTACATGCATTTAGGGTTTGTCCTAGATTGTGAGTGGTTTGCATTTTTACAAGAAGCTGAAATTACATAAATAATTTTTCTTTAAGTGCAGCAAAACTATGTTCCCCAAGTGGAATCTGTAAAGGGTTAATCTGCAGTCTGAAAGTGTGTGTAGTGCTGTGACCTCTGACCGGACCCTGTGATGCTGTGGGTCAGGGCAAATCCTGGAGAATGGTAACAATTATCAGTTGGCTATTATTTTAGAATACCATTTAAAAAGTTTTGCCATTGATGAATGTAAAGAGATTTTACTTTTTTTTTTTATTGTTTCATAGGAACTATTTACAGTTTTTATCTTATCCTGTAGATTAACGTTTTAATACCTGATATTGCCTGGAAAACAAAAGTATTATAGTCAGGTAAAATTCTAGTGAATACTTCTCTGTCTAAACAAAAAGATTTCAGGCATCACTCATTTATCCAATCATTTCATGCATGTTTATATTCATATATGTATTTTACATAAATTATACAACAATAAAGAAAAAACTGTCAGGGCAAAGACATCCAAACACCAATATGTCATGCAAAAAGTGTTAGAAATGTATAAAGTACATTTGGTCTTGCCTTGGAGTGTTTGGGAAGACAGATCAAAGGATCTGAAATTTCTGCTAGATGTTCAGGTTTGGGAAGAGTTACAGAAGGTAGAAAGCACATAAGCATCGAGTTTTAAAGTTGAAGGCAGTGCATGGGATCCCAAATCACCTTAAGCTGGGTAGTAAAAATATTATGTTTAGTATTATAGAGATCATATGGATAGGCTTAATCGTTAAAGTAAGCATTTAAATAGGATCACATGTTAAAGTGTTCATATAAATAGAACCAAGTGTTCAGTAATAATAATAGATGGAATTAGAAAGGAGTGAATACTCCAACACGGGAAGCAGTCCATACAGCAGACTCATAGAATGACAATTGCTTTAAGTAATACTCTGACCTCAGAATCATTCCTTAAGACTTTCTGGTCTGGCTGAAAAGCCTATGAGAGCATTTCAGGCATAGAGAGCCAAGACATTGTAGAAAAAAATGTTCTACATGAAGGAACTCTGTGGGTGAGACCCCAGCAGAAAGAAGTAGTCAACAAAGAAGGATATACTTTTCTCTGAAGGGAGGAGAGAACTTCCACTTTACTTATAGCTTTGTCAAAATTCTGAAGGAGTTTGTGGATTCAAAAGGCTTCCATAGCCAAGGAAGCTCATATCAAGAGCCTCAGGTGATCATTGACATCATACGTAAGAGTGTTAATTGTTAAGTAAACAACAAGAGTTACTGTGCACTAACTTCCAATGCAGGACCTCTGTCCTCAAAGAGGTGTATGACAAGACTTATTGGAGAATTTGTTCTCAAAGAATTACTTCATTTTAGTGTATTAAGTGGAGGATATTCTTATGTTCTGCAAGTGATAATTAAGTCTAAGTACTCACAAAAGATACAAAAGATGTAACATTCTTGGATACTTTTTTTGGAGATAATTAAGTACCAAAAAAAGTAAAAAAGCGAAATTACCTTTGAGATGCAATGACTGTGAACATCTCTTATCAAGACTGTTGAGAAACAGTTATTTTTGTTTGTTTGTTTGTTTTTGTCTTTTGTCCTTCTTTTTCTTTGTCTTTCTTATACAAAGCGTTGAACGATTTACCTAGAATACAGTTAATCTTCTGTGTGTAAAGTTAAATGAAAATAGATCTTAGTTGCTGGAGACCAGCTCCATTCAGTCCAGAGCCCCAAGGTGTGAGACATGTCGGTGCTCGAAGAAATGAAAGACATACTCACAGCAAGGCTGATGGCATGGCTCTGGCTCTTGAGCACCAGACTTTATTATTATATCATAAGTCACATAATGATTCTTTCTTCTCACAATAACAAGTCTGTTGTCCATTTTTTTTCTAATTACAATTTCTTTGATTTTCAAGGGTATATTCAGAGTATGGGTTATAATCACAGACAGGTGTGAGATAACGGACTGCCCACGAAAGGCAGTGCTGTCGAGCTATGCAGAAATTGGCTACACAAGCTAGAGTATTACCTTCCTAATCTAATCTTTACTAGAAGTCCCAAGTTCAAAGTAGACCCTTTTTAAAATGTAACCCTTCTTTGCAGTTCTTTCTGTAACTCTAATTTCTTTATTGTACTTATTTAAAGGTTCACCGAGATCTGTTCTACAGTTTTGATATCCTAACCATTGTTGTATTTGTAGCATATATTGAATTAAAGCTTTAATAACATTTGTCTTTATTTTAGTGGGTAGTATATACCAGGGAACCTGTTGCCTTTTAATTCTTTTCCACAAATAGCTCAACCTTGCATAAAGCATTAACCCTTTCTTCTACACTAACATTCTGCTTGATTAAAATTCTACAAAGCAATGGACATTTTAGGGAAAATGAGACTAAATGTTCTTCCCTAAAATTAGGAATACAGCAATCATTAGCAGGACCCCCAGGAAGCTCTGGCTTTCTTATGCACAGTGTAGTTCCCAACTAATTTAAAACCACCAAGAGGACTACAGCTGTCCTTCTCAAGCCTTGCTGAGACAGACCTTCTGCTGTGACTTTGTCAGCCAGCGGAAGTTGCCGTGGCCTCACCACTTAGTAAAAAAAAAAAAAAAAGAGTGGGCACAGGAGAGGGAAGAGGAGGAGGGGTGGGAGTGAGGGTGGGAGAGCAGGTATGATGGGAGAAATTAATATGTTCCTAAAGTTGTATTTATGAAATGGAGGTAATGACATGAGATTAGGAAGGGAGTAAGATGAAAAGGAAGTGTTCCAAGTTACAACCAAGCAAAAATCTGACTAGAAGAGAAAGTCAAGGATTTGGTTGATGTGTGAGTTTTTTCTTTTGCTATAAACACACACACACACACACACACACAGAGACTGTGTGACTTGTAATGGCAAGAAGTGTATTTGGTTCATAACTCTTGTGACTTGTAAGTCCTGCATAGTGTTGATGTCTGGGGAGGGCACCCCGGCTGCATCACTATCTAGTGAAAGGGAAAGTGAAGCTGAAATGTACAAAAAAGGCCAACTATGTGAAATGGTCTTGTTTCATGGAAACTCTCTTCACTACAGCTAATCCAATCCCACCAGATCTAACCCTAGGATGAGTGTTACTCATTTCCAAGGTTGGTGTCCCCATGGTGCAAAACATTCCCCAGCAGTGTACATGAACTTTTGCTGCAGGGGAGAGGATACAGAAAACTATACCCAAACCATAGCAGTTCAGATAAAAAACTGTCTTTCTGCACATTTTAAATATATGTATCACCTATTACTGAATGGAAATAAAAAATCACTAAGACACAAAGTTCATTTTATTGCCATTATAATAATACCAGTTAATTTAAAAGAGAATTAAAAAAATTTGGGAAACCTAGACATTTGGACTAATTACTGAACTGATATAATTATGCTGTAATTAATAATTAGTCACTTTCTGTGGAAAGAAATCAAAGTTATAAAACTACCCTCCCTCTGGGAGATAAGAACTTCAGTCATTCAAGCTATAAACATGAAAACATTTTCTTCAGAAATGTGTTAGTCCTACCAAATATAAATGCTGAATAAATATTGGGAAAAGGACTTGTGAGTTCTGGGTTTTTTTCCCTCCCTGTAATTAGAAATATATTAATCATAGTTATGGAATAGTTGTAATTTGAGTTTAAGAAATAAAATACTATTTAATTCTCTCCCTCATATAAAAATATGGACATATCATAAAAGATCAAGAAAACTATAAGGAAAATCAATATCATAAACTAAAGGAAATAAATTCTAGGAACAGAAAATTAAGACTACCTTATAATAGTAAAGCTATTTTAAAGCAATAATAATACCATCAGAGAAATTACAATAAAAAAGACAAAATGTTAGGAGAAAACAAAAACTAACAAAAACAGAACAACTGTGATTCTATGAGATTTAAATATAATTATAAATTTTAAAAGATAATTCACTTGGACTTCAAGTGATCAATTTCAGCTCACAATTGATAGCTCTGATAGGTCTAAGAGTCAAAGAGATCACACAAACAAGACAAGTATCTGCTAATACTAACTGATAGAATCAAAAAGGGAGAGAAAGATCCAACATGGGAAGTGGGATACACAGCAGACTCATAGGATGGCAGATGTCCTAAACAACACTCTGGCCTCAGAATCAGCCCTCAAGGCATTCAGATCTGGCTGAAGAGCCCATGAGAGTATAGCAGGCATGGAAAGCCAAGATATCATGGAAAAAAAAAAAAAAAGACCTAAATGAATGATCTCTGTGAGTGAGATCCCAGTGGAAAGAACGGGGCCATCAAAGAAGGAGGTACCCTTCTCTGAAGGGAGGAGAGAACTTCCACTTTGACTATGACCCTATCGGAATAAGATCAAAGTCAGCGAACTCTAAAGGCTTCCATAGCCCTGGCAACTCATGACTAGAGCCTAGGGAGATTACTGACGCCATGAACAGGAGTGTCAAATTGTTAAGTCAGCAACAGGAGTCACTGTGTACTTACACCCCATGTGGGATCTGTCCCTAATGTGTCGTCTAAAGCCAAGTGATGCTATGACTGGTACTGAAACAGTATTTTTATACTTTGCGTTTCTGTGTGGGCGCAGACTGATGAGGTCTTTGCTAATTATATACTGAAGTGATCTTCTGTATATAAAGAGAATTGGAAATGAAAAAAAAAAAAACAACCTGGTGTAAAATGGAAATAGCATAGAAAATTAATTAATTTGAAAAAAAAATTATGTAGGATCTCTGTCTTTAATGTGCTGTACATTGCTATTTAATGCTATAATTAGTAATCCAATGGTAGTTTTTTCACTTTATGTTGCTATATGGGCAAAATGTTGAAATCTTTACCTAATATATACTAAACTGATCTTCTGTATACAAAGAGAATTGAAAATGAATCTTTACATGAATGGAAGGGGAAAGAGAGCGGGAAAGGGGAGGGTTGCGGGCGGGAGGGAAGTTATGGGAGGGGGGAAGCCATTGTAACCCATAAGCTATACTTTGGAAATTTATATTCATTAAATAAAAGTTTAATAAAAAAAAGATAATTCACTAGATGAATTGAATGACATAATTAAATATCCTATTAGTGGACCTAGATATTAAATAGAATCAAGTAACTATCAGATTGGCAAAAAATAAAGAGGTATTTAAAAGGGATCTAGAAGTTCAAATAGGTGTTACATAAGAAGGGAAAGAAAAAAAGAAGGGAAAGAAATAAGTGTAATGTCCCAGAAATGACAAAAGTTATTAGTTTTATGATTGAATAAGCTCATTAAATGTTAAACAACATTAATTAGTCATATTCTGGTGAAATTTCAGAGCATCTTGGATAAAGAAAAAAATCCAAAATATTTTTGAGAAAAAGAAATACTATCTACATAGAAAAGAGAATAATTGTTCATTCTTCTTACTAACAAATTTAGTGCCAGGAATTCTTATTAGCAAATTTAGGACTAGAAATCAATAAAGCAGGGTTTCAAAAATTCTGTGCAAAAATTACTCGAAGTGAAAATTCCATAATCCAACAAACCAGCGTTCAATTGTGTTGACACCAGAAATTCATTTTTACACATAATAGAAATGAGAAAGATTTGCTTCAACAGATCCTTTCTTTTTTTATTATTTATTTATTTATTTATTTAATTTTTTGACAGGCAGAGTGGACAGTGAGAGAGAGAGACAGAGAGAAAGGCCTTCCTTTACCTTTGGTTCACCCTCCAATGGCTGCCGCTTCTGGCACACTGCGGCCGGCGCACCACGCTGATCCCAAAGCAGCAGCCAGGTGCTTCTCCTGGTCTCCCATGAGGTGCAGGGCCCAAGGACTCGGGCCATCCTCCACTGCACTCCCGGGCCACAGCAGAGAGCTGGCCTGGAAGAGGGGCAACCGGGACAGAATCCGGCGCCCCGACCAGGACTAGAACCCAGTGTACTGGCGCCACAGGCGGAGGATTAGCCTATTGAGCCAAGGCTCCGGCCTCAACAGATCCTTTCAATAAGAATTGCCTGAGTATTACTCCAGCAAAACAAAACATCAGCATAGGAGAAAGGAAATTAAGACACAAAATGAAGTGATAAGCAAATAAGTCAGTAGAACAAATTGTTGTCCAATTTTTAAGTAAACTGCCTTTAAGTTTAAAGTAATTATTAAGAAATTATTCTGAATATGTAAGCAAGAGGTACAGAAGTTCAATATTATGAGTTAAATGAGAGGCTATGAAATTGACAAGTTAAGATGAAACAGAAATAAACATATTTTGAATAAACCATTCTTCGTATGTAGAAATTATTAATAAAAATAAAATACATAGTTCATTGAAGGTTTCTACATGCCAGGCACTCTTTTAAAAGTCTTTTCCATATGCCATGCCATTTATACCTAACATCTGTAAACTCAGGTAATGTTGGGTGTTTGTTTGTTTGCTTTAAGTTTTAAAGGAAAATTAAAAGAGAAAGCAACTGACTGTGAATCAAGCAATGTGTAAGTGAAAAAGTCAAGATTTAAGACTACAAAGTCAAAATCAAAAGTCAATATTATTAACCAGCATGCTATAGAGTTTCTGATGGAGAAAAGACAGAATATAGAGAGTGAGATATCCAGATTTTTGATAAGCAGATTATGGAGAGTTATCCCAGAAGATAGGCAGGAATTGAGATAGTAGTTGTGTAATAATATGGTTGGAACATTTGAGAGGTGACCACACAGGATGAAGAGCCAAAACTGCAGCCATGTCTGTAAACTGCTTTGAAAACCCTCCATTTTCCTTTGTAAATTCATCAGAATTTCTGCTATTCCTAGTTTTTCACCATTTCCTAAGTTCCCACATGGCCAAGGATCATTACTGAGATTTCTTCATTTTTTACTGTCATTCATTCTTAGAATAAAATCACTAAATTAAAGCTTTATGAGGAAAAGAAACATTTCTACACTCATTAGTGTATATTCTTTACCTATAACTCCATCTTGAATAAAATAGATATGCAATAAATATTCATTGGATGAAGAATAAATAAATGTACCACTGGTTTATGAATGTCTAATATGAGCTAGCCATGATTCTAAATGTTAAATTATTCAGCAGTGAACCCAGAAGATAAAAATCCATCTTTGCCATCATTAAATTTATGTTTTAGTGGGGGAGGTGGGTCATAAGCAAGGCAAATATGCAAACTATAAATATTTTGGACAGAGATAGAGGAAAACAAAATTAACAAGGGAAGGCATGGAGGAATCTGGAGAGGGATATGTTTATTGAAAGTAGACAGAGAAATCAGGGAAGACTTCAATGAAAAGATAACACTTGAGTAAAAAACTATAGATGGCAATAGATTGAGTCAGGTAGAAGTTCTGAAGAGCTTGACACAGAAGTGGGAATGTGTCTGGTATGTTTAAGGCTATTGTGGCTAGAGCAGAGGCAGAGGCAGAAAAATTAACAGGAAATGAGTCATAGAGATTTACTCTGAGTATGATAGAAAGCCAGTGGAAGGATTTAATTCAGGGATAATGTGATCTGACTTGTCCTCTAAAAAAATCACTCTAGCTACTCTAGAGGACAATGGTAAAAGGCGATTGAGGAGGAAATATGATGGTAGCAGTTGAGGTGACAAAAAATAGTAAAACTCTAGATTTTTTGAATTTTTATTTTAAACTCATACATAAAATTATAGTATTTCTGTAGTACCATGTGACATTTTAATACATGTATACACTGTGTAATATTCAAATCAGAGTGAACACTATCTCCTTAAGCTATCATCATTCCTTTATGACAAAAATGTTCAAAATCCTTTCCTCTAGCTTTTAAAAAAAATATCCAGAACATTGTCTCTATCTATAGTCATCCTACGATGCACAAGAACATTGAAACTCTTCTCCCCTGTCTGCCTCTAACTCAGTACCCACTAATCAGCCTTTCCCCATCTCTCCCTCCTTCCTGTTTTTTTTCTGGTAACCATTATTCTTCTCAATTTCTATGAGTTCAAATTTTTAGATTCCACTTATGAGTGAGAACAGACAGCACTAGTTTTCCTGTGTGTGGCTGATTTCAATTAATAATTAATTAATAATGACCTCCAATTCCATCCATATTGTCCCAAATGACAGGATTTCATCTTTTTATGTCTTGTGTGCATTGCTAGGTTTTCTTTATTCATTCATCAGTGGATGGCCACTTAGGTTGTTTCCATTTCTAAGCTATTATGGACAGTGCTGCAGTCAACATGGAAGTGCAGGCATCTCTTTGATGGTCTGATTTCATTTCCTTTGGATATATACCTAGTAGTGGGATTTCTACATTATATGGTAGTTCTGTTTTTAATTTTTTAAGGAACTTCCATAATGTTTTCCACAACTTCTATACTAATTTATGTTGCCACCGACAGGGTACAAGGGTTCCCTTTTCTCCACATCTTGGCCAGCACTTGTTATCTTTTATCTTTTGGATAATAGCCATTCAGACTAGAGTGAGGTGGGATCTCACTGTGGTTTTGATTTCCATTCCCTTGATGATTGCTGATGCTGAGCATGTTCTTTGTTTATCTTGTAGTCATTTTATGACTTTTTTCAAAAAATTACTATTTTTGGTATTGTTGGACATTTTAAGAGATCTATAAATTCATTTATTTGAAAAGCAGAGTGACAGAGAGAGAAGAAAAAGAGAGATGGGGAGAGAGAGACTGAGACAGATACCTGCTGTTTCACTCCTCCAAAGACTGCAACAGTTAGGCCTGGGCCCATGACATTTTTAATTGGCTTATGTATTTTTGTGCCATTGAGTTGTCTGAGTTATTTATCTACCCTGATTTTCCCCTCCCTGTCAGATTTATAGTTTGCTAATATTTTCTGATTTATTTTGCTGATTGTTTTGGTATGCAGAAGCTTTTTTAGTGTATTGGTTTATTTTTGCTTTTGATTCCTGTGCTTTTTAAAAAAATATGTTTATTTATATATTTAAAGAGTTACAGAAAGAGAGAGGAGGGGGAAGGGAGAGAAAGAGAGAGGGAGGTGAAGAGGCAGAGAGAGAGAGAGAGAGAGAGAGAGAGACTGACAGAGACAGAGACAGAGAATATATTCCATCAACTGGTTCACTCCCCAGATGGCCAAAATGGCCTTGCTCAGATTCATTCGGGTCTCTCACATGGGTATCAGGAGCCCAGATACTTGGGCTATCCTCCACTGTTTTTTTCAGATCATTAGCAGGGAGCTGAATTGGAAGTGGAGCAACCAGGACATGAACCAGCACCCAGATGGGATGTGGGAGTCGCAGGCAGTGGCTTTACCCACTAATCCATAACACTGTCCCAGCTCTATTGTTTATGGGGACTTATCCAAAATAATAATTACCAATTCCAATGTATTGAAGAATTTCCTGCATTATTTTATTAGTTTCATTTCTTAAATTTAGTTTTTAAATTCACATTGAGGATTTCTTTTCTACATGGTGAGAGATGGGAGTATACTTTTTTTCTTCGTGTGAACATGAATTTTTCCTATAGCATCATTTACTGAAAGACTATCTTTTCTCCAATGTGTCTTTAGCATATTGGAGGAAGATGTATTAACTATGAATGTGTGAGAGTTCTTCTAATAACTCTATTCTCTTCCATTGGTCTTTGTGTCTGATTTTATTCCAATGTTATACTGTTTTATTTACTATAGCTTGTAAGATATATTTGAAGTCAGGTTGTATAATGCTTCCTGATTTGTTCTTTTTATGCTCAAGACTGATTTGTCTATTTGTCTTTTGTTTGTTTGTTTGTGGTTCCATACAAGTTTGAGGATTGTTTTTTCTGGGTCTGTGAATACTGTGTTGATATTTTGACAAGGATTATATTAAAGCTGTGTATTGTCAGAATTTTAGCAATAATGATCTTTTCAATTCATAAAAATAAATGTCTATTCATTTCTTTGTATCTTGCTGTATTTTGTCAATGTTTTATATTTTCATTGAAGAGATATTTTACCTCCTGGTTAAATTTATTCACATATATGTTATGTTTTGTGGCTATTGTAAATGGAAATTCTTTCATGGTTTTCTTTTCAGATCATTCTTGATGTATAGCAATGATACGCATTTTTGCCTGTTACTTTGCTCACTTAGTGTATTAGAAATAGCAATTTCTAGATAGAGTCTTTGGGGTTTCATATACGTAAAAGTATGTCACCTGCAAATAGTAAAAATTTTATATCCTCCCTTCTAATTTAGTTTGTCTTCATTTATTTCTCTTTTCTAAAATTTATCTAGCTAAGATTTCCTTTGCCATGTTGAATGACACAGGTGGATATGAGGATCTTGTCTTGTTTCAGATGCTAGAGAGGACATCATCTTTCCCCCATTCAGTATAATGTTATCTGTAGGTTTGTTATACTTATTCAGAGTTTTTATCATGAGAGATATTAAATTTTATCAAATGTCTTTTTTGCATCTATTGAGATGATATATATTTCTGTCTATCATTTTGTTGAGATGCATATTATGCTTATTGGTTTGCATTATATTGAACCATCCTTGCATATAGTTAGAAGAATCCATACTCAATCATGGTGCTTTCATTCTACAGAATCTTTCTTTTTTTTTAAATTTTTTTATTTAATGAATATAAATTTCCAAAGTACAGCTTATGAATTACAAAGGCTTCCCCCTCAACCCGCAACCCTCCCCTTTCCCACTCGCTCTCCCCTTCCATTCCCATCAAGATTCATTTTCAATTCTCTTTATATACAGAAAATCAGTTTAGTATAAATAAAGATTTCAACAGCTTGCCCTCACATAGCAACACAAAGTGAAAAAATACTGTTGGAGTACTAGTTATGGCATTAAATAACAGTGTACATCACATTAATGACAGAGATCCTGCATGAAATTTTTTTAAAAAGATTGATTACTTTTCTATGTACACAATATTTCTAATGTACTCTTAAACTCTGCTGAGCATTTTTGGATATTTGTTCACCAGTGATTGCCATGTACCTTTCTTTTCATGTTGTGTCCTTATTTGATTTTAGTATGGAGGTAATGCTGGATTCAGAAAATGCATTTGGAAGGTTTCCTTCCTCTTTAATATTTTGAAATGACTTGAAAATAGTATTCACCCTTTAAATGTTTGATAGAATTTAGCAATGAGGCCATCTGGTCCTGGGATTTTCATTGATGGAGATTTTTTTTATATTGATTCAATCTCATTACTCATTATTGGCCTAATCAGATATTTGTTTCTTCATAATTCAGTGTTGATAAGGTATATAGGTCCATGGATATGTTCATTTCTTCTAGGTTGTTAAATTTGTGAGCATATTGACAACCACAATAGTTTCTAATGATCTTTTGTATTTATTTTTGAAAATATATATTTATTATATTTATTTGGAAGGCATAGCAACAGAGAGAGGGATAGACAGAGAGAGACTTTGAAAAACGTCTAATTAGATTTATTGGGCATTTAAAAAATTTATTTATCTGAATGGCAGGGGCCCAAGGACTTGGGCCATACTCCACTGATTTCCCAGGCCCTACAAGTGAGCTGGATCAAAAGAGCAACAGCCGGGTCTTGAACCGAGGTACTTATGGGATGCTGGCACTACAGGTGGTGGCTTTACTCACTAAACCACTGCGCCAACACCGCCCCCTCCCCCCCCATAAATTCTGATATGGGATTGGTTATCTTCCAGGCTAAATGCTTGCTCTTATTTGGCAAGTACCTCTCAAACCTTGCTAACTCAAATCTTTTTTAATGCTATCATAAAGTTTCTGCAAGCTGTATCTCTTGATTGATTTAGTCTACTCTTTTTGTCCTCCCCTTAATGTGTATTTCCAAAAGCCTATCTAGGGGCCCATGTTGTGTTGCAATGGGTTAAGCTGTCACCTGCAGTGGCAACATCCCATAGGAGCACCAGTTCAAGTCCCAGTTGCTCCACTTCTGATCCAGCTCCCTGCTAATGTGCCTGGGAAAGCAGCAGAAGATGGTCCAAGTTCTTGGGCCCCCACATTATATGGGAGATCTGGAAGAATTTCCTGGTTCCTGGCTTTGGCATGGCCAAGCCCTGGCTGTTGCAGCTGCTTGGGTAGAGAACCAGTTGATGGAAGATTCTCTTTCTCGCTCTTGCTGTGTGTGTGTGTGTGTGTGACTC
Source organism: Lepus europaeus (assembly GCF_033115175.1). Taxonomy (NCBI): domain Eukaryota; kingdom Metazoa; phylum Chordata; class Mammalia; order Lagomorpha; family Leporidae; genus Lepus; species Lepus europaeus. Next base: position 52,204,783 of record NC_084842.1, read on the forward strand.
TGCCTTTCAAACAAATAAATAAATCTTTTTTATAGCCTATGTTTGAGCTCACAAATTCTTGTTTCTGTTTGACCTATTCTGCTATTGCTACATTTTATTATGTTTTTAATTTCATTTAGTGTACCTTTCAGGTCAAGGATTTCATTTTGAATTTTTAGTTATTTTAATTTCTGTGTTGAGTTTCTCTATTTGAGCGCTAATTTGTTTCTTTATGGTTTTTTGAAACCTGTCGAATTTTCTTAAAACAGACATTTTGAATTTTCTGTCCAAGAATTTGCAAATATCAGTTGCTATATGGTTGGATTCTCAAGAGTTATTTGATATATTAAGTAAAATCATGGTTCCTTGAATGTTCTTGATACTTCTTGTAGTATGACATCATCTGTTCACTGAGGGACTAAATGTTTATTTATGCCAGTCTTAGTAATCTGATTTTATACCACTTCCTCTAAATCAACCTGCTTATTTATCTAGCCCATGAACACTACTTTTATCTCACCATTAGATAGCATCCTAAGTCCAGGTTTGCCACAGGTCCACTCTGCATGTATTGTTACAGTTGACATTCTGTGGATTCCTAAGCCATGTTTATCCCAAGTCTACAGTTGGTGTGAATTGTGAAGAATTAATTGGGAGGATCCCTGTAAAAAGTAATGCACCTGAGACAAGGTTAGGCTGCAATGCCTTCTCCATGGTTACTGGCTTTTGATCATTCACTGTGGTGTTCTGCTGAGCTCTGTGGTTCACCATGGAAGATACAGCCTCATGTTGTTACACAAGGACTTGGTACTTACTTCCCTTTTCTTTCCCCAAGCAGACAATCACTCTTCCCATGATATGTTGCCTGATGCTGGAAGAAGAATTTGGTGGGCAGTCCCATAGCATAATGCTGCAGTGCTGTGTCATATCCAGAGTTTGCAACTCATTAAAACCTATATGGCACAAGGCAGGCACAAAACTCAGATTTCTGTGATCCACCTCTTGCTGAGATGCACTCATTGTCCAAGAATGCTACAACCATATGTGATACTGGATAGGACAGTAGTCTTATCTTCTAAGGCAATGGGTCTCCATCTGCCCTAGGGCTGGGTTCTGAGACTCCATGGGCTTGGAGAGAGCAATCATTAAAATCTATAAAGCGATAGGTCTCATCAGCTTCATACTGAGCTCTAAACACAGTTCTATGTTCAATTACCAGTCCATGGGTAGAACTAATTTTATTCCGCACTGTGCTTCCCAAGTTTGGAGAAGGTATTGGTTGCTTCAGCTAACATTATGCTGGGTCTCACCTGAGTCTCATAGTTATAGGGAATTTTGTGGTCTCAGAGGTATACACTAGGTTTGTGCCATGTCTGGTGGTGATGCAAGACAAAATAAGAGTCCATCCCACTAAGAAATAGGCCCCATTTGCTACTCGGGCAGGCCTAGAGGATCCATCTGTGAGTACTTGCTTGTGGGTCAATGTCCTTGAAATCTGCCTGATGCTGAGTCTTGTATGATGGTCTTCCGTCGGTGTTCCAATGCTAAGTCTTTTGCTCACTTTCCTGTCCCACTCCACTACTCAGGAAATCTTCTTACTCCTTGCCTTCCCAAGATTGAGAGAGTGGAGTGGATGCAATTTATTGGCTACATGGCTAAGAAAGTCTTGGAGACCCAGTCTGCTGGTACTTGCTCTGAGGCAAAAATCTGTTAAGTTTTTTTTTAGTACTGGGTTTCATTTATGGCAGGCCTGGTACTGAATTTCAAGTCTAAATTCTGGAGTTTATCCTTTCTACTTTAGAAGCTGGGGGTGTCTCTTTCTCCACATTGTGCTGCTTGGAGTTCAGAGAGGACTAATATGTATAACTCTCTTCTTGGCTTCTCTAACACTCATTGTCTTATTATGCTAATCTAGTTACTGTGGCCTCTCATCTTGTTTCTTTACCTCTGGCAAAGATGATTTGGTGCATTAAAACCTTTTCAAATTAATGTCTTTGTTAGAAAATGTTTACTAGACCATCTTACTCAACTGCTATCTTCTTCCAATTCAGTGGTCATATTTTCTAATCACAATTAGCAGGATTTCCTGAAAGATTAGATACGGGTATGAAGAAAAGAGCAGAATTCAGGATGACTCCGAAGTCTGTGACCTAAGGAAATGGAAGAACTGCCAGTGTCTGAAATATGTAGGAATGGAGTTGGAAGTCTGAGACATGCTAAATTTAATACATTTACTAGAAACTCAAATGGAAATTTTGAGCAGGTAGGTAGATAATTCCATTTCAAAGAATAGGTCTTGACTGAAGACAGGAATCTGAAATTCAATACCACATGGATAGACTGTGATAGACTGAATTGTGTTCCCCAAAATTCATATGTTCAGTTCTTAAGTACCAATGTGCCCTATTTGAAGATAGTATATTTAAAGAAGTAACTAAGGTTAAATGAGGCCATAAATAGGACTGTATAGTAAATTTTGGCGAAGAGATTAGTTTGGTATTGTTTATAAAATAATCAAGATGAGAGTACTAGATCACCAAGAAGTTAGGTACTGGAGTGGGAGTTTGGCACTGCATTTAAGATGTTCCACAGGATGCCAACATGCCATGACTAAGGGCCTGGATTCAAGGTCAAGCTCTACTTTTGATTCCAGATTCCTACTGATACACACTCTGGGAGACAGCAGGTGATGGTTTAAGTACTTGGATATCTGCCACTTTTGTGAGACAGATTGAATTCCAGGTTCTTGGCTTTGGCCTGGCTCAGCCTTGCTGTTGGAACATTTGGGGAAGGAAGCAGTGAAAGAAGGATACTTCTCTCTGTCTCTGTCTCTCTGCTTTTCAACCAAATAAAATATGTAAGTAGGTTTTAAAAAAGTTAAATATTTAGCCAAAATTCCATAGTTAGTAGCCAAACTGGAAGTCACACTGATTGTGTATGTGTATATAAGAAACCAATCGTTAGATTTGCAGCTTTTTATTTAAATCTACTCTACTCTGTTCATGCAAGTATATTCATTTGTTTCCAATGTGATTCTTATTTCTTAGCCCTTAGGTCACTTCTTACAGTGATTGTCACAGTACAATTCACATAAAAGTCTATCTAATATTTCTCAATATTTCCCTTAAGTCATACATCATGTAATGCTAGTTAAGAAAAATGTTCATTTTTAATTTTCCCAGGAATTTGAGTAAATAAATGAATAATGAGACTGTCAACGAAGGATCATTTGAAGTGAGTACAATTTCACACAGTTGCCAAAGTCGTATACTTTCCCCTGACAGTTTTGTCATATCAAATGCATGATACCAAACATTCCCTTAGACTTATCTAATATTAGCACAAGCAGGAGATTTAACAGTCTGACTCAACACTCTCAATTTTAGTTGATAAATAGTGAGATACATAGAAAGTATATATGTGTCAAAAGTCAAATATCTTATAAACACATACCTAGAATTATATTGCAAGCCACATAAAGTCTACATCATCACTCTTTTAATATACCTTAGGAATTCCTGTAGTATAAAAAGAGTATCAACTCCAGTATTCTCAATTTCTGCTTTTAAAACAACTCACTTGGGGTGGGATTATTGCCTAGTAATTAAGATGTCACTTGGGACACCTGCACCCCATATCAGAGTGCTTGAATTTGAGTTCTGCCTCTACTCCCAACCCCAGTTTTGTAGGAATGAACACTGTGGCAGTTGGTAGTTCATAGTTCAAGAAGTTGCGCCCTGCCACTCATGTCAGAGACCAGGGTGGATTTCCTAGCTCCTGAATTCAGCCTGCCCCAACTGTTGTAGTCAAGAGGAGTGAACCAGCAGATGAGAGCTTCCTGTCTGTTCTCCTTCTCAAATAACTAAAATTTTGAAAAGGAGAGAAGTTTGTACTATTTATAAAAAGCTAACATTTCTAATTGCAAGTTGAACATTTTAGCACCTAGCCAAAACCTGAGTTTACTTTCATTTGCACCAAGGAACATCATTCTGTCCATTACATTCTCTGCACAAGTAGACATTTTGTCACCTAGAGGAAGGTGAGGGACATTTATGGGCTTGGTTTTCCTTTTCTTCAGAAAATTATTAATGAATTCTGTAATTCACTAAAGTCTTAATGTCACTATAGTGATCAAGTCAAATGATTACAGCTTTCCAAAACTTTCTATTACATCATTATTAAAAGCAGCAGAAAAAAACCCGTAATGATGGAAAAGAAGCAATAATAGAAATAATAAGTTTGGTTTTCATTAGTTGCTTGAGAATACGAGTTTTTGTAGGAAAAAGTGTGAAAGATTTTTTAAAGAATCTTTGGCTTTTGCAAGGTGACTCATATTTGGCTTAAGGTATGCCACACCTAGGGACATAGGGGACAATGTCTCTATCTCTCACTTCTGTTATTTGTATTATTTTTCTCTCTTTGAACCCATTTCCCATGACTAATACTTGATGTTTAATTAGAACTGAGCTACTCCTATTCTCTGTATATTGCAGAAACAAGCCTTTAGCATTTGGGATCCTCTGTTTACATTGCTTCTTTGCCCATCTGAACCTTGTGAACCTCAAGATGGTGTCTTCCCTAATATTCCAGTATTTTGTTAAAATCTGTATTCCAACATTCTTCCTATAGTTCTGAACTTCTGTGGACATATTTTCTTTCTACTAGATTGTGACCTCCAGAAATAATGTCTATGAAAGCAGAACAAAAATCCTGACACATTATAGGAGCTCAAAAATGTATCTTGAACAAATTAAGAATGAAATGAATAAGTAGTGTAGAGTAAAAATCAAAATGGAGTGAGTGTAGCTAAAAGCTAATTTCAGATCTCTTGCTTCTGTATATATTAGCTTTGCTTGCTAAAGGCTAAGGCTGTATCTTGTGGAATTATGTGGGCCCAAATTTCAAGGAACTGAGAAAGGACACAACCCAAGTGATGAAAAGCAGTGTAAGAAAATAGAGAAGGAAAAATAGTTTGTTTCTGATAGAGTTGTGTGAGTACTTTGTGGAGAGAAAGTTACAATATTTGGTTGCAAAACATAAATGATGATGTGAATAGTATACTGAAGTATGGAATCAATATATTAAAAATATTGACTCTATTATAAATTTAAAATTTCAATGAACTCCACTAAAATACCAAAAGCTTCTTCATAAAGATGACATATTGAAAAATCCAGGACAAACAATAACTGAAAAGGTTTACAGAAGATTTAACCACTGTAGCTCTTAAGATGTATAAAACTTCAGAAATTTTAACAAATGTAGTTAGGAAGTCCACAATCAGATCCAACAATATACTATACATAATATAATATGGAGATAACATTGCAACCAGAGGTTCTAAAATCTCTAATGCTTTTAAAATTGATTATCCATAAGCAAAAAATAAGAAATCTAGTTATCTACTTCACAGAATATACAAACATGCATTCAAGTTAGGATAAAGTGAAAACCATTTTAATTTTAAAAGATTAAAATAAAATTGATGCAATTTTATGATATTGGTTTAGAGAGGATTTCTTAAACAAGACACAGAAAACACAAACTTTATGAAAACATTCATAAACTTGAGTGCTTTCTTTTTTTAAGTTTTTATTTTATTTGAAAGATAGTGTTACAGAAAAAGAGAGAGAGAGATCTTCCAAACACTGGTTCACTTCCCAAATGGCTGCAATGGCCAGGGCTGGACCAGGCCGAAGCCAGGAGCCAGGAGCTTCATCAGGGTCTCCTGTGTAGATGTAAGTACCCAAACATTTGGGCCATCTTCCGCTGCTTTCTCAGGTACCTTAGCAGAGAGCTGGATTGGAGTGGAGCAGCCAGGACTGGAATCAGCCCCCACGTAGGATGCTGAGGCTGTAGTTGGCAGTTTTACCTGCTATGCCACAACTCCAGCCTCTCTTGACTACTTTCAAACAGAAATACCTCCATGATACAAGATATCATTAAAAAGCTTGGGATAAAGAAAAATATTGTTGTAAAACATAATAACCAATAATGAAAAATTAAATTTCGAATTAATGAAGTATTCCTAAATGACTAAGAAAAAGATAGGCAAATCAACAAAAGAATGAACAGATATGAATAGATTCAAGCAAGAAAAATCCAAAAGATAATTAAAATCAGGAAAACATCTTGAGTGATGGGTGATGTGGTACACTGGGTTAAGCTGCTGCTCGAGATGCCACATCCCTTACTGGAGTGCTGGGATTAAATACTGCCTCTTCTTTTCTGACCTAGTATCTTATTAATGTGCAGCCTGGAAGCCAACAGATGATGGTTCAAGTATGTGAGTCCCTATCACCCTTGTGAAGGAGCTAGATAAAGTTCTTAGCTCCTGGCTTTGCTCTGGCCCAGCCCCAGCTTGTTGTGGATATTTGGGGACTGAACCAGCAGATAAGATCTCTCTCTCTCTCTCTCTCTCTCTCTCTCTGCCTTTCAAGTAATCAAAATAAATAAACCATAAAACTCAGAGACTGCTCAGGGAACAAAGAGGAGGGAGAGGTGGTGAATGTGCAGCAAAGGAGCGGCAGAGCGACCAAGTGAGGAATTGGCGCCTCCCCACCCCAGGGAGCCAGGTGAGAGGTTGTGAGTCCATGAGAAGATCTTGAACCTAATTAATGCAAATAAACTGACAAGACATTATATTTTAGAATTAGTTTCTAAAAATGATTTTTCATGTACCAATGCCATCTCACTAGTCCAAGTGATCAATTTCAGTTCACAATTGATGGCTCTGATAGATCTAAGAGTCAAAGGGATCACACAAACAAGACTAATGTCTGTTAATACTAACTGATAAAACCAAGAAAGGGAGAGAAGGATCCAACATGGGAAGGGGGAGACACAGCAGACTCATAGAATGGCAGATGTCCTAAATAACACTCTGGCCTCAGAATCAGCCCTTAAGGCATTTGGATCTGGCTGAAGAGCCTATGAGAGTATTTTAGGCATGGAAAGCCAAGACACTCTGGAGAAAAAAAAAAAAAAAGAAGAAGAAGACCTAAATGAAGGATCTCAGCGAGTGTGATCCCAGTGGAAAGAACGGGGCCATCAAGGTAGGAGGTACCTTTCTCTGAAGGGAGGAGAGAACTTCCACTTTGACTATGACCCTGTCGGAATAAGATCAAAGTCGGCGTACCCTAAAGGCTTCCATAGCCTCGGCAACTCATGACTAGAGCCTAGGGAGATTACTGACGCCATAAACAAGAGTGTTAAATTGTTACATCAACATCAAGAGTCACTGTGTACTTACGTCCCATGTGGGATCTGTCCTTAATGGGTTGTCCAATGTGAAGTAATGATATAGCTAGTACTGAAACAGTATTTTTTTTTCTTTTTGTTTTTTAAAGATGTATTTATTTATTTGAAAGTCAGAGTGATATATATATACATATATATATATATATATGTATATGTATGTATGTACAGAGAGAGACAGAGAGATTGAGGGAGATCTTGTATCCACTGGTTCAATCACCAAATGGCCGCAACAGCCGGAGCTGGGCCAATCTGAAGCCAGGAGCCAGGAGTTTCTTCTGGGTCTTCCATGTGTATACAGAGGCCAGGCACTTGGGCCATCTTCTACTGTTTCTCAGTATTTTTACACTTTGTGTTTATGTGTGGGTGCAAACTGATGAAATCTTTACTTAGTATATACTGAATCGATCTTCTGTATATAAAGATAATTGAAAATGAAAAAAAAAAAACCCTTGGTGTTAAATTGGAAATTACATAGAAAACTAATCAATCTTTTTTAAAAAATATCATGCAGGATCTCTGTCATTAATGTGATGTACACTGTTATTTAATGCTATAACTAGTACTCCAACAGTATTTTTTCACTTTGTGTTGCTATGTGAGGGCAAACTGTTGAAATCTTTATATATACTAAACTGATTTTCTGTATATAAAGAGAACTGAAAATGAATCTTGATGGGAATGGAAGGGGAGAGCGAGTGGGAAAGGGGAGGATTGTGGGTGGGAAGGAAGTTATGGGGGGGGAAGCCATTGTAATTCATCTAGATCTAGATGAGTACTTTGGAAATTTATATTCATTAAATAAAAAAAAGAAAAAAATGATTTTTAAATTTGATAATAGAAGTGTTCTTAAAAACATGGAGAAATGGGGATATTTACATTACTTAACTACTTTGAGAAGGAACTGTCCTTATATGGTAATGCTGAAGGTACGCATATCCTTTTACAAACACATACGTGCGTGCACACACACACACACCCCCACTGGAAAATGCCACTCAGAAAAAAAAAAATTGTATTGTTATTCTAGTACAGAAAGTGACAAGTCTAAGAATGTTCGTTGTGTTCTAATTTATAGTAGTAAGCAAATAAAAACAATCTGTATGTCCATCAAAAAGAGAATGAGCAAATGGTGGTGTCTGTGCACAATGGAAATCCTTGTAGTGCTTAAACAAATGAACTACAGCCACATGTTTGCGGCAGCCTCAGTTTGGAACACCAGTGTCGTCAGGCTGCTTGACATCTTCCGCCCGCCTGGCAGTTACGGTGCTCTTGTGGCAGTTCTGAGCAAGAGGACGTGAAAAGGAAACTACAAGGGAGGTTTCTTCTTGGCCGTGATGATTACATCCCTAACGTGCTTTCCCTTCTTTTTCTTTGTCTCCCACTCCTATGAGGCTTGAAGGAAAGTCCCTGAATTTCAGATGCTGGAGACGTGTGATGAATGAAACTCAGATCCTCTGGTCAACACTAAGAAAACCTATACAGGTTTTTATATGAAAAAACATTGGACTTTATGCAAGGAAAAAATAAACTTTTATTTTATTATATTGCGTTGTTTATTGTAGAAGATAGGACCAATTACCATGTCAACACACAGGAACTTCAAAAAGTTCGTGAAACAATTAAGAGATTTTAGGGCAAGCAGTTGGCCTAGCAGTTAAACCACAGCTTGAGATACCATCATCTTGTGTGAAAGTGTGTGGGTTGGAGTGTGGGCTCCACATGCATCTGATTTCAGCTTTTTTCTAACACACACCCTGGGAGGAAGAGGGGATGGATCAAGTTTGAGTCCCTGCCACCCATGTGGTAAACCTGGACTGAGTACCAGGCAGCAGGCTCAAACCTGGCTGCCCTGGCTGTTTCAGCCATTTGGGAAGTGAGCAAGGAGTTGGGGTGTCTCTCTGTCTTGCTTTTTCAAAAAATTAAAAATTATTTTTTTGCTGTAGAAAATTTTAAAGGGGCTGGTGCTGTGACATAGCTGGTAAAGCCACCGTCTGAGATGCTAGCATCCCATATGAGCTGCTCTGCTTTCCCTACAGCTCCCTGCTAATGTGCCTGGGAAAACAACAGAAGAAAGCCCAAGTGTTTGGGCCCCTCGCACCCAAACATTTGGAAGTACCCTTATGTAAACACCAAGTAATCTCAAAAACATAGTGTTAATCGAAAAACAAAGTTGTTAGGGCCGGTGCCATGGCATAGCGAGTAAAGCCACTGCCTGCAGTGCCGGCATCCCATTTGGGCGCTGGTTCAAGTCTCGGCTGCTCTACTTCCAATCCAGCTCTCTGCTCTGGCCTGCAAAAGCAGTAGAGAATGGCCCAAATCCTTGGGCCCCTGTATGGGAGACCCGGAGGAAGCTCCTGGCTCCTGGCTTCGGATCTGCGCAGTTCCAGCCATTGTGGCCAGTTGGGGAGTGAACAAGCAGAAAGGAAGACCTCTCTCTTTCTCTGTCTCTGCCTATAAATAAATATTTAAAAAAATAAATGAATAAAGAGAAAGTTGTATGATACTACATGGTACCATGACACATATTAAAAATTTGAAAATAATGTTTTATGTTATCTACTTTGTATAAAGGTAAAATAATAATAATAATAAAGATGCATGGGATGATAATTGCCAAATTTATAAATATGGTACATTTAAAGATGGAAGGACTTTGTGGCAGAATACTTAGGATGCTTCAATTGTATCTCTAATATTTTATTTTATTTTAAATTCTGAATCCATTTTGACAAAATAGAATTTAATAGAGCAGTTTGGAGCACTTGGATTTTTGTTATATCATTCACTGCTGTAGTTTTTGTTGTATTTCAAAATATTTTTAAAAAATAAACTTTTAATGATTTAGAAAGAGCTTATATAAAAGTCTATATATTATGAATAATTGGTGGGAGAATTTGTACTCATTCATTAAACATGTAAAGTTAGATTTAGGAACAAATTTTAAAAATTGTAAAAGAGAAAATTTGTCTTTTATCAAAATTATATTTTCTTAACTGAGTATGAACATCCAAGCTGTCTCAGAATTGTAACTGCCTGAAAAATACAAGGAGAAGCAGAGTTTAGTCACACTCATAAATCCCCATGCCAAGTTATTGGAACACACCATGGAAAACAGGTGTGTTTGTCCACAAATCATCTGCCTGACAACAGTCTGGCCTCTGCTTCCCGGTCAAGCATGACCAACTGGTCCCACCTAGGACCTTGGCTGTATCCCAGTCCCACATCTAGTTTTTAGCCCCAGGCAAGCTGTACTCCAGGGAGAAGCCCTTGGCTCAGCCTCCCCATCCTTCACTGCCAGTTCTCAGAAGCTGTAACCCAAAGAGTTCACTGCTGGGTCTTGGGCCTGCTGCAGGTCCTTCAGTCCAGACCAAGCTCACAGGCCAGGCCCAGGGCACACCTCCAGGCTCATTCCTGCGATAACAATGCTAAGGCAAGGCTCCAGGAAAAAAACTGGCAAGTCTTTAAGTTTGTTTTTGAGCCTCCGACATCCTCTGTTGCTAGCTTCCTCCATCCACAGCCACCCACCCTATACGTTCAGTGGCACTTCCAGTCTTTTTTTAGGTATATTGACCTTTGAACTCTGTCCCCCATTGAAACTGCAAACTGCCTATTGCCCTCATTTTCACTTTGATTAAACTTATTCACACCAGTGTATTAATTCCCTAATGCTTTAACACTTTTCGCATTTACCTCTAGCTGTGGAAGGACTTTCTCTCAATCAGTGGCAATGAGTTTTTTTTTTTTTTAAGTGTCAGGTTCAAAAAAATGGAGTGTGTTGGTTATTAATATAGCTCACACTTTGCTAATGGTTGTTATGTTCCAGGCACTCTTCAGATTGTTCTAACATGTATTAACAGATTTAGTCCTTGCTAACAATTCTATAAATTGGCACTATCACCATCCTTATTTTTCAAATGATGACATGTACACCCCGAATGCTGAAGCAATTTTCCAAAGGTCAAATAGCTAAGAAGTGAGGAGCCAGGACTAGAATAGGCCAGAACCTGTAATATACCAGCTTCCAGGAGGAACTTTCAGGAACTTTGCTCCATGATAAGAATGTATGGTGACGGCATGATAATTTTACAACATATTACCAAGGTAATATGGAAACATTTCAATTGATCATATTTATTGGCACTAACAAAATAAGGTAAGTTCATTGTGGGATTTCTCTCATTAGTGCTCAGCATAGTAATCTGTATGCAATCATTCAAGAAATATGAGAGTATGGTAGAAGAGATCTCTCTGTTGCCACTAATCAACTGTGGGTGTGATCTTAGTTTTGTATAATTATCTGTTCTTTGATTTTCTCCTCTGTAAAACAAACATGTGGCTAGGTTACTGATCTAGATCATTTTAAAGTGTATTTTTGGTGTTGGTTTTGTTTTGTTTTGTTTGCAGTTACAGCTAGTTAAAATATCTAGTTTTATTGTAGGAACTGCTCAGGAAAAGCCTTCTAAAAGAAAATTTTTAAAGTATATACTGCTGTTTCTTTAAAAATGACTGAATGTGGATAAAATCCCAGTTGCTCACCAAATGATGATCATCATCTCATTCCTGGTTTCACTTCCTTGCCAGATACCCACTGTGGTGTCTACATTGACCGCCCTCTGCCTTTAACATGATATTCTTGGCTCACTTGTTCTTATCCAATGGACCAGCCCTGAAACCTTTCGCCTTCCATCACCTTAACCAATTATGTTCTCCACCCTTTGAATCACATTCAAAAACACCTTTGGAGACAATCACCAATTATGTGGGTCAACACACTTAGTAGCATATGATTTGTGACATTATCAGGCTTCTAGGGGACAGTTGTTAACTGTCCTAAGCCTAGTTTCTATAATTAGACTCTATTAACTCTCAATTTAATTTATTCTTAAGAAAATTAAAATTGATGCTGTTTGAACAAACACATATTGCACTTAGAAGATGGTGTTAACTAACAGTGTTGAAGGCTTTAATTTTATTCATTAAAATTAAATGACTAAATATATAGGGTAATTATATTAGCTTTTTCTCATTACAACAAGACACTTGGAAAAGGAAATTTACAAAGAGAAAGGGTTTATTTATCTCACAGTTCTGGTGGTCCAAGTCTAAGATTAGGCATTTCAGTTGGTTTGGGCTCTGATAAGGATGACAGATTACATGGTAAACCAAGAAGGAAGGAGAATGCTTGAACTCAAAGCAGCTTTTATAGCCAATCCTCTCAGGAGAACTACCTTCCAAAGTCAGACTCCATTGACCTAAAGATCTCCTGGGAATTCTACCTTTTAAACACCATGATTTGATTAAGATTCCACTCTGCTAGTGCCACTAACTTATGACACTGAAGCTTAAACATCATCATGATGTCAAATCCTGTTCAAACCATGGAAATAAGTACATAATGATCATGGTATTTTTGAAAATTCAATTATAAGGAGAACACATTTTACTTTACTTCAGATGATAGTCAAACTTTCTACACTACTTAATGCAGTCTCATCCACACACATGGCTTTGTTTATCACCTATAATTTCAAATTCACAAGACTAGACTGCATTAAATGACTATAGAACCCCTATGGTTGTCTTAGAGTCATCATCTCCAGTTCTCTAATCTCAAAGTTCCTGTGTTCTGTATTTAAATGAATGACAGCATTTTTCAACATTTAACAAGACAAAAATTCGGCAGTTGTTTCTTCTCAACATGTACCAACCATGTCTATCTTATCACCTAAATATTTCTTTAATCTTTCCACTCATTTCCATATCCAATTTCCCTATCCCAGTTTAGGCAACCACTGTCTTATCTAATATCGAAGGACCAACTGGCCACTCTGCCTCAACACTTTCACTCACTCCCAAATATGTTTTCCTTAGTGTCACTACTCTCAGCCCCCATCATTGCAGTCATATCCAGAATGACCTTTGTAAAATGCAAGATTGACTATTATCAGTCACAAGGCATATATCTCTTAATGGTACCAGTGCTATAAAATGTTGCAGTAAGAGTTAAGACTCCTTATGATCTGGATCCCATATATCTCTCTGACTTCTTGCTTCAACTTTTCTCTAGACTCTAAAAGGATTTTCTAGTTATATGTTTACTGTAAACTTCAAATTTAATTTCATAATATTCAAAGCATACGGTTGGTATGGTTCTAGCCCTTTAACATTTGGTTTGCTTTGTACCCTGGCATGTGGTCAACTTGCAATAGTGTTTCACATCCTTTGAAAGGAATATATACTCTGCAATTAAGAGCAACAGTCCCTCTACTTCAAGATCCAATGTTAATACTGCTGTTAAAATCTTTTATATTTTACTACTTGCTCCTTTACTTTCTGACACAGCTGTGTAAAAATATTAGTACAATAATAAGAGGTCTTAGTTTTGACAGTTTCTCTTAGTTTTTTTTAATTTTATTTTTATTTAGTAAATATAAATTTCCAAAGTACAGTTTATGGATTACAATGGCTCACCCCCCCATAATTTCCCTCCCACTCATGCCCCTCCCATCTCCTGCTCCCTCTCCCATTCCATTCACATCAAAATTCATTTTCAGGCCGGCGCCGTGGCTCAACAGGCTAATCCTCCGCCTTGCGGCGCCGGCACACCGGGTTCTAGTCCTGGTCGGGGCACCGATCCTGTCCCGGTTGCCCCTCTTCCAGGCCAGCTCTCTGCTGTGGCCAGGGAGTGCAGTGGAGGATGGCCCAAGTGTTTGGGCTCTGCACCCCATGGGAGACCAGGAGAAGCACCTGGCTCCTGCCATCGGAACAGCGCGGTGCGCCGGCCGCAGCGCGCTACCGCGGCGGCCATTAGAGGGTGAACCAACGGCAAAGGAAGACCTTTCTCTCTGTCTCTCTCTCTCTCTCACTGTCCACTCTGCCTGTCAAAAAAAAAAAAATTCATTTTCAATTATCTTTATATACAGAAGATCGATTTAGTATATATTAAGTAAAGATTGCATCAGTTTGCACCCACACAGAAACACAAAGTGTAAAATACTGTTTCAGTACTAGTTATAGCATTACTTCACATTGGACAACACATTAAGGACAGATCCCACCTGAGAAGTAAGTACACAGTGACTCCTGTTGTTGACTTAACAATTTGACATTCTTGTTTATGGTGTCAGTAATCTCTCTAGGCTCTAGTCATGAGTTGCCGAGGCTATGGAAGCCTTTTGAGTTTGCCAACTTCGATCTTATTCCAACAGGGTCATAGTCAAAGTGGAAGTTCCCTCCTCCCTTCAGAGAAAGGTACCTCCTTCTTTGATGGCCCTGTTCTTTTTTAAATTACAGGGTATGTACATGGATTACTACGCAGTGGTAAAAAAAATGAAATCCTCTCATTTGCAACAAAATGGATACAACTGGAAAACATTATGCTTAGTTAAATAAGCCAGTCCCGAAAGGACAAATATCACATGTTCTTTTTGATCTGTAGTAACTAATAGAACACCTAAAAGGTAATCTATAGAAGTGAAATTGATACTTTAAGATGTGATGACTTTGAACAGCCCTTGCCTCGACAGTTTTGGAACAGTTCTCTTTAGTTTTCATACTATTTGTCAAACTCTTTACTTAATATAGAGTTAATCTTATGTGTATAAAGTTAATTGAAAATAGATCTTAGTAAAAATAAGAATGGAAATAGGAGAAGGAGAGGGAAAAGGGTGGGATTGTGGGTATGGTGGGAAGGATCACTATATTCCTAAAGTTATATTTATGAAATGCATGAAGTTTGAATACCTTAAATAAAAGGTTTCTGAGGGAAAACTTCCAGTGCCAACACCACTATGATTAAATTCATAGTTGGACAGGGCCCCACAGCCCCTGTTCCCAGACCTGTACCTACAGACTGTTTTGGGGACCTTCCATAGCTAGGTGGCCAAAGGACCATCTCC
Organism: Lepus europaeus; assembly: GCF_033115175.1. Classification (NCBI taxonomy): domain Eukaryota; kingdom Metazoa; phylum Chordata; class Mammalia; order Lagomorpha; family Leporidae; genus Lepus; species Lepus europaeus. The sequence goes on from NC_084842.1 coordinate 52,219,920, forward strand.
AATATTCTTCCACCAGCCTCCAGCAGAGAGCAGAGTAAGACTCCAGCTACTGTGGGTCTTGCAGCTCAGAGCCCAGCTCGTCACAATGAGACCCAGCACCTGATAAAGCCCAAAGTCCTCTAGTTCTAGACTGTAACTCGCAGACAGTTCTAGACTTCCCCCCGCATCAGGCAGAGTCCTGAGCTCCAGTGAGAAGGACTCATTCTGGCACATACTAAATCCAGCCTCAAATGTCAGTGCACCCTCAAACTTCAGAGGGCCAGTGACTTAAAGACACAGGTGTGACTCAATCTAGTTCAAGACTGGGCAGCCAAGGGGTTGGTTTTATCACCCTCCTTCAACCTGGAGCAGACAGCAAGAGACCTCAGGATTACATCATGAACTTTGTTTTGGGGCTGGCCCTATGGTGTAGCGGGTAAAGCCACCATCTGCAGTGCTGGCATCCCATATGAAAGCCAGTTTGGGTCCCAGCTGCTCCACTTCCGACCCAGCTCTCTGCTATGGCCTGGGAAAGCAGTGGAAGATGGCTCAAGACCTTGGTTCCTGCACCCACGTGGGGGACCTGGAAGAAGCTCCTGGCTCCTGGCTTCAGATCAGTGCAACTCCCACCATTACAGCAAATTGGGGAGTGAACCAGCGGATGGAAGACCTCTCTCTGTTTCTCTGCCTCTCCTTCTCTCTCCGTGTAACTTTGACTTTCAAATTGATAAATCTTTAAAAAAAAGAAATTCATTTCTGGGCTGATAAAATCCAATGTTGGACAAATCCCAATGTTCCTCATCCTTAGGCCAGTGTCTGTGAATGGAGTCTCTAGACTTGCTCCAATATTAGCCAGACCAGCACCCTGGTATAATGGAATAGCCAGTGTATATCATCACCAGTCTCATGTGGACCTGCTGTGAACAATCAATGCACACGGTCTAATGACTATGAGACACCTAATGACTGTGACCCATCTAATGCCTGCCTGGGTAACAGAAGGGCTATCTTAATAAACTTTCTCCAAACTTGGGGGCATTTCAAGAAACCACAGAACTGTTTTGGAACTTGGTGCCAGGCTAGAAAAATCTACCATTAAGTAGATCCTAATGGTCACTCTCCCCAGGCCAGTTCCTACAAACAAATTCTCTGGGTCTGCTTCAATGCCAAGTGGAGTTTCATGGCCCCAGTTGATTTGTCTTGTACCACAGTCAGTGTTACCAGTAGCTGATAGAAGTGGCATTGGACACTCTACTTTGGCAAGACACACCATAAAGTGTGCTCCAGTTCTATGACCAGCTGCATTGGTCTCTCAGTGCTGTGAGATCCAGGAATGACATAGCATTCTGCATTTATGATCACAAGACTAGGCATCTAAGTCTACCAGCCCAAAGAATAGCATTATAGGGATGAACTACTCCTTTTTTGGAGCCATCCCCAGTACATTCTGAACAACATATGAAGTGTAGATCTGAACTTGGGGAGTATAAGACTGAAACAGTAAAAAATTCAGGAATACTGGACCTGCAGCAAGCCTCAGCTTAGGGAGCTATCTAGCACTAAAATGGCAAAATTGTTCAAAAGCTCATCTAAAATAAACTGCCTAGAATTTTTGAAAGGGGGGCCAACGCAGTGGTGTAATGGGTAAAGATGCCAACTCTGATGCTGTCATTCCTTATGGGCACCTGTTCAAGTCTTGGCTGCTCCATTTCTGATCCATCCCTCTGCTAATTTGCCTGGGAAAGCAGCAAAAGATGCCCAAAGTCCTTGGACCCCTGCAACCCACTTGGGAGACCCCAACAAAGCTCTTGGTTCCTGATTTCAGTTCAGTTCAGCTCTGGCCTTTGCAGCCACTTGGGGAATAAACCAGAAGATGAAGTCAGTCTCTCTCTTCCAATCTATCTCTTCTGTAAACATTGCATCTCAAATAAATAAATTTTTAAAAAAAGATTTTTTGGAAAGACAGCCACAAACAAAGCCAGATTGCTATAACTAATTCTTCAATATGCATATGATGTCATATACCAACAAGCATCAGGAACTCCCAGGGAATCATGACTTCACCTAATGAGCAAAATAAGATGCCAGAAACCAACCATCTAGGAAATGAAATCTTCAAATGCTCAGGTGGAGATTTTAAAATGGTTGCTTTAAGGAAATTCAATGAACTTCAAGACAACACAGAGAAATTATTTAATAATCTATCAGAGTGAGTTCAAAGTAGAGTAATGAAAGTAATTAAAATAACTAAAACACAAATCCTTCAACTGAAAACTACACTAAGCAAAATTAAGCAAAATAGAAGGCATCAGTCACAGAGTACATCAAATAGAAAAAACAATCTGTGAGCTGAAAAACAGTCTGTTTTAAAACACAAATTTAAGGGAGAAAAATGGAAGGAAAGAATCAAGAAGAATAAAGAAAGCACATGTGAAATTTGGGATGGTATGAAAAGATAAAATATCAAGTTATTGGGAAGCAGATGGGACTTGTGAATGCCAAAGGGGCAGACAGCACACTTAAAGTGATAACAGGCTGGTGCCGTGGCTCATTTGGCTAATCCTCCTCCTGCAGTGCTGGCACCCCAGGTTCTAGTCCCTGTTGGGGCGCTGGATTCTGTCCCGGTTGCCCCTCTTCCAGGCCAGCTCTCTGCTGTGGCCCAGGAGTGCAGTGGAGGATGGCCCAAGTGCTTGGGCCCTGTACCCGCATGGGAGACCAGGAGGAAGCACCTGGTTCCTGGCTTCGGATCAGCGCAGCGCACAGGCCGCAATGGCTACAACGTGCCGGCTGTAGCAGCCACTTGGGGGGTGAACCAATGAAAAAAGGAAGACCTTTCTCTCTGTCTCTCTTTCTCTCACTGTCTAACTCTGCCTGTCAAAAATAAATAAATAAATAAATAAAGTGACAACAATGGAAAGCTTCTTAAACCTAGGAAAAAAATAGAAGGTCAAAGATCACCAGCCGGAGTCAATCCAACCAAGTTTATTAGAAAACATATTATAATCAAGTTATACAAAATTAAAGGCAAACTGAGTAGTCTAAAAACTTGGAGAAAATAAATAGATAACACATAAAGGGGTTCATATTTGACTTACTATGGACTGCTTAGACTTTGACGTACTGAAGGAAAAATGCCAACCAAGAATACTGTATTCAGCAAAGCTACCCTTCAGATATGAGGGTTAGATAAAGACTTCCAGGACAAAAAGTACTGGAAAATTTATCAACATCTGACATGTCTTACAAGAAATGCTAAAAGAGTTCTTCAAACTAAAAGAAGAAGGAAACAATGAGTTAAAAAAATCAGAAAGTAGAAAACTCATTGATATATATATATATATATATATATGACTCATGTCATATATATACATGATGGGCTACTACTCAGACATAAAAGAAGGATGAAATCCTCTCTTTTACAACAAAAGGGATACAGTTGGACACCATTATGCTTGATGAAATAAGCCAGTTGCATAAATACAGCTAGGTTTTCTCTGATCTGAGGTAACTAATATACAGAGTACAAAAATATCATTTATATGAGTGAAATTGACATCTTGAGATTTGGTTGTTTATAGTCCTTGTCTATACTCTTTGAGGAAAAATGGTCTTTTTATACACTACTTACCAAATTATTTATTTAGTAAAGGATTAAGCTTGCAATTATAAAGTAAATTGAAAGTATATCATTGTGGGGGCCAGCGCTGTGGTGTAGTGGGTAAAGCCACTGCCTGCAGTGCAGGCATTCCATATGGGCACCAGTTCAAGACCTTGCTGCTCCACTTCCAATCCAACTCTCTGCTATTGCCTGGGAAGACAGTAGAAGGTGGCCCATGTCCTTGGGCCCCTGCACCCGCATGGGAGCTCTGGAAGAAGCTCCAGGCTCCTGGCTTTAGATTGGCGCAGCTCCAGCCATTGCGGCCAATTGGAGAGTGAACTAGTGGATGGAAGACCTCTCTCTCTCTCTCTCTCTCTGCCTCTCCTCTTTCTGTGTAACTCCAAGTTTCAAATAAAATAAATAAATATTTTTTAAAAAAGAAAGAAAGCATATCATTGTAAAAAGAAAAATAAGAAAAGGAGGAGGTTGTAGAGAGAGGTAGAGAAAGGGTTGGAAGATTGTGTATATGAAATATGTGATATCTGTTCACTTTACGGAAAGAAGTAACAAATAAATAATTAGTAATTGTACAAATCAAATTCAGAATGTTCTAACATTGTAAACATAATGCATAAACCATTCATATAACCAGTATAAATATTTAAAAACAATTAAAATAATAAAAATACATTAAAATATTAAGGGACAGCAATATAGGTAAAGACAAAATGGGATATCAGAAATTCAAAATTTGGGGAGGAATACAATGCAAATATAAATTTCTTTATTAATATTTCTTATCTATTTTTGACTGTCTTCCTATCTTTATACTTAATGTTAAGCTTCTATTGTTTCTCTGACTATAATCAAAATAACTTTTTGTAAGCCTCATGTTAACTACAAAGCGGAAATCTATAACAAACTTAGAATAAGAATAAAAAGCAAGGAATTAAAGCACACTGCTAGAGAAAATCACTTAACCAAAATGGAATATTATAAGAAAGGTAGGGAAAAAAAAGAAATACAATACAATAAAAATAAAAAGCTGGCAGTAGAAATACTTTACCTACCAATAATTGCTTAAAATTCTCCAATTAAAAGACATAGAATGACCCATTGGAAAAACAAGATCCAACTATTTACTGTTTATAAGTCACTAACTTCACCTCTAAGGCACACATAGACTGAAAGTGAAAGGACGGAATAAGATATTCCATGAAAGTGTAACTCAACTGAAAGCAGGACTAGAAAAACTAGAAACCAAACAGAAAAGCTTGATAGAAAAAGGAAATAAATGAGATAGAGACTAAGATTCAAGAACGTTAAGTCAGAGATGGAAAGGGAGACTGACATCACAGAAGTACTGAAGATTGCTAGAAATTGCTATGGACAACTAAATGGCAACAAATTTGATAATCTAGAAGAAAACAAATTCTTGGACACATGTACTTGACCAAGATTGAATCAAGTATAAATTGAATAAAAAAGAGAAGACTAATGAATAGTGAGATTAAGGAAAAATTATCACCAATCTTTAAATTATTTCACAAAATAGAAGAGGAGAGAATTTTCCCAAACTGTATGAGGTCAGCATTACCTTGACACCAAAACAAAACGAGAGCACAGCAAAAAACACACTCACAGAAGAAAACTGGATTATAATCAACATGTCATGTTTGAAAACAAATTCAAAGAGATGATGTCATTATTTTTTTTGTGTAGTATCAGATGGTTTGGTTTCAGTCATGGGTGGTATGTTTTGATAATCTTGAAACAAGTTATGTTTTGATCATCTAAAAAAATGCTTTATGGGGCCGGCACTGTGGTGTAGCCAGTAAAGCTGCTGCCTGCAGTGCCAGCATCCATATGGGCGCCAGTTAAAGTCCTGGCTGCTCCACTTCTGATCCAGCTCTCTGCTATGGCCTGAGAAAGCAGTAGAAGATGGCCCAAGTCCGTGGGTCCCTGCAACCTGTAACCATGTGGGAGACCTAGAAGAAGCTCCTGGGTCCTGGCTTGGGATCATTGCAGCTCCAGCTGATGCAGCCAATTGGGGAGTGGACTACTGGATGGAAGACCTTTCTCTGTCTCTTTCTGCCTCTCCTCTCTCTGTGTAACTCTGACTTTCAGATAAATAGATCTTTTTAAAAAAAATGCCTTACTCAGCCCTAAAATTTGCCTTTTAATTGCCAAAAATGCCAGAAGTTATAACAGAGAGTCTACCTGTTTTGTTAAGTATATTAAAAATGGTGTGCTATTGCTTGTTGTGCTTATAATATTGACATGCTTATCTTGTTATTTTCTTGGGAACATTTCCTAGAAGTGAATTGGAAAAGTTTAAGCACCTTTTAAATGTTTTAAATGTATTATCATATTACTCTGTAACTTAATTAGTGCATGCTAAACTTGCCTGTAAATATATGTGAGCTGGGTCATAAATCAAATGGAGAGTTCACATCTCTAAAATGATCTTTCAGTTTTAGGCTCAAAGTCCTGTTACCTAGAACTAAACTTTTTCCTAAGAGAAGTCATCAGGTTAAAAAAAAAAAAAAGTTCATTAAATAATAAGTAGAAAGACAGGGATTCTAGACCTGAATCTGGTCATTATTAGTGATGAAAACCTGGGAAAATCATATATTATCTCTGAGCATCAGTCTTATCCTTAAAATGATTGGTGCATGTGGGTGATACCTCTGGTTCTGTTCTGGCTTTGTGAGTCTGTGATGGATATGGGAAAGTTGAAGTGTCACTATGTACTCTCACTTTCTCAGAAGTCTGTCCCTTTCTTAATGTCTCTTAGGTCTGAAACATAAGAGTAAATAACAATGAACTTCTACTCAGGTTTCATAAATATATATTCAATTTTTAGAACTTAAATATTACAAGAATAAATAAGGCACCAGCCCACCCTGAGGGAATCAGTCATGAAAAGCAAACTTTATGGAAATGATCAAATGTGTGTGACAAATGTCAGGAGGGATGGATAACAGAACCCCTACTGGAGTGCATGGAAAGATGTCTCCAGACAAGCACTTCTCAAGATAAGTTTTCAAGGTATATTCAATTATTTCCAGGTAGAAAAATGGAAATGGGTATTTGTGAAGTGAATGTCAAGTGAAGATGCATGGATGACTGAAAGATTTAGTGATCCAAAAAATTTATTACATTTAATTTATTACTAAAAAAACCTGTCTTATCTTTTCCTACTAAAAAACAAACAGCAGAGATGTGGATGTCTTAGGCTATTCATGAAACTTATTTATCAAACTTTTAACTTTTGACCATTATAGTTTCTAATAAATAACATTTTTTATTAACATTAACATTAACATTAATAACATTTTTATGTTAGGGGAAAATCCTAATATAAATATTATACATCCACCTCTGATCTATATCTTAACCATTTAAATACTCATCAGCAATGCTAGATTCTTCTCTCTTCTTAAATATGACATTTAGTCCCTTCTCTCTTGAAATTGTGTTAATGCCACTCCACGCAGTAGCCACCAGATGGTAATGAAGAGCAGCCTGGCGCTGTAATCTTAAGAAAGCTGAATACACATTACCACGGCTGTGTCATGTGCAAGCTTCACAAGTTTGTGTGGAAAGTTCATTTACTAACACTGTTGACTTGGTGGTAGGTTAGTGTACATATGTAATAATGTGATTATTGATTTGTATATACCTAATTTGTATCATAGCCTCTGCACTGAATATTTAAACATACTGAAAAAAAAATCCACAAAATATTTTGCTATGCTTTTCTTTAAAGATTGTTATTTAAACTTTTAAAAGATCAAAATAGTTCTCTATAGTGTGATTAGTAAAAATAAATACATATTATAGGTTATTTTAATGTTTTCTTTTCTTGTGAATATATTTGAAGTATCCAGTGCAAATATATACAATAAAGTTGCATAAAATAGGAATGGTTCTCAAAAATTTCATGAAAAGTATGTTTTATTAAAATACTATGTATGGATTTCAAATATTTTTGTAATAAAATAAACTTGTTTTTATTTATATAACGAGAATAGATTTTATGTATTTCATATATACAATTCTAATAATATAATGCTACATCTCATCCCCATTCCTCTCTCCTCTTCCCTTATTTTCTTATAATTTTTATAACAACATACTTTCAATTTATTTTATAATCACAACCTTAATGCTCCACTAAATAAAGAATTCAACAAGTAAAAACTAGAATTCCAAAAACTTTTTTCAGGTCATCCGGTGTATAATACATTCCACAGCTTTGCTTTTTTGGCTCATTAAATAGTCAAATATCTCACTTACTGTTGTTCTTCCCAAAGATTATAAATAATGATATTTTTTCAAAGACGTAGGTACTGTAATTTGTTAAGGAGTTTAAGAATTAACTTGAATAATTGTATTGTACATAATTTATTTTTTCCTCATGCTTTGTATTATCTAAAATTCTTCTAGTGAGAATTCATTATTTTTTAGAATTTTTTAAAGTCAAAAGGACAAAATTCAAATATATTAATTAACCAAATAATTTAGAATCTAAATAATGGCTCACATATGTTGAACGTTTATGAATGCTCACATTTCCTGAGTCTTTACCTGTGTTGCAAAAAACTGTCTATCCTAAGAGCAACAATTATAATAAATTATTATAAGGTAAAATTTAGGAAAGCAAAAAAATTTCCTATAACTTTTTGAAGCAATTCAGTGGTTTCTTAAAGGTGAGAATAACTTTAGTGCACCAAAATATTACTAGAATGCAGTCAATTCTGTATGCATTAAGTATTGTATCTCTATACCACTTGGGGATTTTCAGTGAAATATAACCAATTATCTATCTATCTATCATCTATCTATCTATCTATCTATCTATCTATCTATCTATCTATCACCTCTCCCAAAATGATTCGTAATTTTGGAGGCTGGCAAGTGCAAAATCTGCAGGGTGGGCCAGCAGCCTGGAGATGCAGGGAGACTCAGTGCTGTGTTCAAGGGTGAAAGCTATCTGCTGGTGGAATCAGCTCTTCTGGGGAGGTCATACTTTGTCTATTTAGACCTTCAGCTGATCGAGTGAAACGTACCCACACTGTGGAGAGTAATCTGCTTTATTCAAAGTCCACTGATTTAATTATCAAGTTCCTCTAAAAATACCTTCACAGACGTACCTATATGTTACCATTTCTGGACACTGTGCCCTAGGCAAGTTGACACAAAATTAACTATCATACTACCCTTATGAAATATTAATTTTTCTATGAAGCATTTTAAGCATATGGAAAAATACACATAGAAGCCAGTTGTCAAAGGTGGCTGCTCAGTGGTTCACATCTACCAAGATTCACATTTTGTGCACTCTTGCAATAAGGATGTGGTCTGGCCTTTTAATCTGATTTGTCACATAGAATGTTGATGCTTTGTGACTTTCAAGGCATGGTGCTAGGAACTCTTTACCTGCAGCCTAACTACTGGAATGTCTGATTTTGGGAAGCCAGGTGGCATTTACAAAGACTTTCTATCTTGAGACCATCACTTTGTGAAGAAGTCCAAGCCAGCTAGGTGAGGGGGAAAGAGACTCAGCCAACAGCCCTTACCAGGTGTTCCAGATATCCCAGAGGAGCAGTCACTTGAAGCAAGGAAGCCTTCTTTGATGCCCACCCCACTCAAATCATCAATGACTCTGTTCCCAGCTGTCATCTAACTGCGTTGAGGTGAGGGACATCTAGAGAGAACCTCCTCAAATTTAGAGCACTCTCAGAGATCATCCTAAACTGTCATTTTAACCTAGCAAGTGTATAGGACTTTGTGACACTGCAATAGATAATCAGACCAACAAGAAAACCAATATAATGGACATTCAAATCCCTGCCACAAATCTTAACAATTTGGCATATTTGATTTATATTTTTTGTGATAAAAAAGGATTATGTAAGTAGAAAGCAGTTGATGTTTCACTCACTTATTTCATATAAATGCACAATGTTACTTAAATTTTGTATGGATAATATTTTGCTGAAAGTAGTATTTGGACTTTTGCTTCTTTTGTGTACACTATATTCTTGACACATAGCCATATTGATGTGCATACTTTATTTCCTTAAATTTCATTGCTGTGTAATCCATTTATACCGCACTTTAATGTAATCACTTTCACTGTTAAGTGACATTTAATTTGTATTTAATTTCCTTATATTACAAATGATATGATGAATTTAGATGTCTCCTTATGAATATGTTTGAAAAGTTTTGCCAAGTTTAAAGTAGGCATGAGAAAGCCTGGTCATATCATATAAATATGAATGATTCCTGAAAAAATAATATTTTATTTATTTAAAATGGGCATTTCGCAAGCAAATTTAAGAATATTTTTAATTTGGGGTACTATGGGTAATGCATAAATTATCTTTACTAACTGTCACTGTTAGGTGATGGAAAAAGAAGTGTCACATGATAACAGTATATCTTTTTATTTTTTCAGAAACTTCGGAAACACGCATGTACACTAATACAATTACACAGATGTTTCGTCTAACAATGAGTAGTTTGTATGAAGTATATTGAACATTTACACACAGAGACAGATAAAAACAACCATAACTCTTGGGAATACTACTTCAAAATTTACTCTAAGAGTTCATTCCATATTTCAAAGCCTAATATAGAAAATAATGCTTCCAAAATTATTCGTCTATTGCACATGAGACTACAAAGTGCTTACTAGTTGTGTTGTAGATCCTTAAAATGTATTCTTTCTACTTATAAAATATCCAACTTTTTTTTTTGACAGGCAGAGTTAGACAGTGAGAGAGAGAGAGAGAGAGAGACAGAGAGAAAGGTCTTCTTTCCCTTGGTTCACCCCTCAAATGACCGCTACCGCTGGCGCACTGCGCCGATCCGAAGCCAGGAGCCAGGTGCTTCTCCTGGTCTCCCATGCGGGTGCAGGGCCCAAGCACCTGGGCCATCCTCCACTGCGCTCCTGGGCCACAGCAGAGAGCTGGCCTGGAAGAGGGGTAACCGGGACAGAATCCAGCGCCCCAACCAGGACTAGAACCCGGTGTGCCAGCGTCACAGGCGGAGGATTAGCCAAGTGAGCCACGGTGCCAGCCAAACTTCTTTTTTAAAGATTTATTTGGAAGGTAGAGTTATGGAGAGAGAGGGAGAGACGGAGAGAGAGATCTCCCAACCCTTGGTTCACTCCTCAAGTGGCTCAAATGGCTGGAGTTGGCCCAGGCTGAAAGCCAAGAGCCTGGAGTTCCATGTGAATGGTAGGGACCCAAGCAGTTGTGTCATCTTCTGCTGCCTTCCAAGACTCAAACCAGTGCTCATATAGGATGCCAGCATCACAGGTGGCAGATTAACCTGCTGTGCCACAATGCCAGCACCAAGCATCAGACTTTCAAATGAAACAAGTTACTATTGGAAAACTAGTGCACCCTATTAAACTAATGTGAAATCTTGGAGACAATTAAGCATAAGTATGCTGTTTTATGTCCAACTTGATCATGAACACTTATAAAATATATATTTAATAACTTAAGATACCATAATAGTTGACTTTTCAAATTCCATGCATATAAATTATCAATATAAAATACAACTAGTTACGGCTAGAATTGTGGTGCAGTGGGTTAATCTACCACCTGTTATGCCAGCATCTAGTATGAGCACCTGTTGGAGTTCCTTGCTGTTCCACTTCTGATCTAGCTCCCTGCTAATGTGCCTGGGAAGGCAGTGGATGATGACTCAAGTGCTGCTGTGCCACCCATGGGAAGCCTAGATGAAGTTCCAGACTCTTGGCTTCAGCCTGGCTCAGCTCAGAACGTTGCAGCCATTTGGGGAATGAACCAAAGGATGGAAAATCTGCCTTCCTGATTCTCTCTCACGCTCTTGCTCTTCCTCCTTCTCCCTCCCTTTCTATTTCTGTCACTCTATCTTTCAAATACATAAGTTTTTTAAAAATGTTACAATTATTGGCTACATTTTATTTCCTTTTCAAATGATTGTACTGAAATAATTAAATTTACCTTAACTGTATAGCAAAAGAAATACATATTTTGGGAGCAGTAGCAGTTGGTATTATGACATTTTTATTCAAATAGAATCTGTAAAATTCCCACAGATTAGGGAAACCTTGTACACTGTTGATGGGAATTTAAATTGTGTAAGGTCATTATGCAAAAGAGTATGCAGTTTCCTCAAAAAATTAAAAACAGAACCACTATATGATTTAATTCATCTGTTGGGTGTATACCCAAAGGAAAGGCAATCAGCACCAGAGATATCTGCACTCCTATGCTCACTGCAGCATCATTCACAATAGTCAATATACTGAATCAACCTGAACACCCATCATAAAAATATTGACAAAGCAACTGATATATAAATACAAAATTCAGACTTAAAAAAAAAGATACAACTATTTGTTACAGCATGAATGAAATTAGAGGACATTAAGTAAATCAAGTGAGACACAAAAAGACAAATACTAAATAATTTTATTTATGTGTGTGCTCTAAACACAAATATGAATGCATAGAAAAGGGGTAAATAGTGGCTACCAGTGAGGGGAAGAAGAGGGGGAGATGTAAGTTAAAAGACATGAACACGCAGCTACATAGGATAAATAAGGACACTTTATGTGCAGCACGGTCACTTAAGTTAATGATGCTGTAATGTGTAGTGATCATGTATTTATTGAGAGTAGATTTCAGGTGCTTTTACTACACACACACAAAAGGCAATTCTATAAGATGCTGGATATGTTACCTTGACTATGCTAATCAGTTTTACATATGTGTATGTGCACGTGTATGTAGATATCAAAATTATCATGTCATACATCTTAAGTATATACGATTAAAATGAATGGATTTTTTAATTTAAGATTTATTTATTTATTTGAAAGTCAGAGTTACACAGAGAGATAAGGAGAGACAGAGAGAGAGAGGTAGAGAGATTGGTTGTCCATCTGCTGGTTCGCTCCCCAACTGGCCGCAACGGACAGAGCTGTGCTGATCTATAGCCAGGAGCCAGGAGCTTCTTCCGGGTCTCCCACGTGGGTGCAGGGGCCCAAGGACTTGGGCCATCTTCTACTGCTTTCCCAAGCCATAGCAGAGAGCTGGATCAGAAGAGGAGCAGCTGGGATTCGAACCGTTACGCACATGGGATGCTGGCACTGCAAGTGGTGGCTTTACCTGCTATGCCACAGCTCTGGCCCCTGAACAGAGATTTGAAAAATCTGTAACTTGACAATGATAATTGGCTGGCATGCAAATAATGTTTTTATACAAAGAAAGACATAACTAGAGAGCATCACATCAATTTCCTCATCTGTCCTAAATATATGGGACACAGAACTGTATTAACATTAGTCAATACTTTCTATATTTCAAAAGACAGAGATGTTTCACCTGGGTCTATAACCACACGCCTTTAGAATTTAAAGCAGTAATTCACATTAGTATCCATTTCAGGTAGTTACAATCAGTTTAACATTTATCTGAAACAATCACTGGAAATATAGAGGAACAGGTTTAGCCTTTTCAAATTACTATTCACTTTATTACCACTCAAAAATTGTAGGTACCAACACAGGTGGGTAGTTGTTAAGCTACTAACAAACGGGGGTCAAGTACTGCCAAGAGTGATTTAAGGTCTATGTAATAGTCTATGGGAACTGGCAATACATGAGCTGATAAAATGGGATAGGGATGTTTATCACACATTCCTTACAAGTAGTTGTTCAATTATTTGCTTGAGTGTTCTATTTTATGTGTCATCTTTCATATTAAAAAGTTCTGCATACTATAGTTATCTAAAAGTTGTAACAAAAGTTATGAACAGTTTCACAGAAAAATGGAAATCCTTTCACCTACACAATATTCCATGTTCCTTTCTGGGGCGTTTCGTAGGTATGAAGGGCCCTCAGGTGTCTATCTCAACTCTTTCCCAGCTGGGCTATCTGTATTATTTGTATCTTACCATATCAGGCATAAACTTAATTGTTAAATTTACAAAATGTGACCGGCTTAGCATAATGATATTTGAGGGTAGTGCACATGTGCATAGCTCACATTCTATTAAACATAATAATCCATGACATACATTAACTTTAAAAAAAGAGATATGGGGGCCAGCATTGTGGTATGGTGGGTTAAGCCACCGCCTGCAATGCCAGCATCCCATATAAATATGGGTACCAATTCAAGTCTCGGCTGCCCCATTTCCAATCCAGGTCTTTGGAAATGCTCTAGGAAAAGCAGAGGATGGTGGCTCAAATACCTGGGCCCCTGCAGCTACGTTGTAGACCCAGATGAGGTTTCCAGCTCCTGGCTTCCACCTGGCTCAGCCCTGGCTGTTGTGGCAATTTTGGGAGTCGACAAGCTGATGGAAGATCTCTCTATCTCTCTGTAATACTGCCTTTTAAAAAATATATAAATCTTTTGATAAAAATAAATGAAAAAAGAAGATATGGACACATTTTTCATATCTTCATATTTCTGCACATCTATATCAGAAGAATACACTCACAGTCTCGAGTCATCATGAATAGGAATTTACACGGAAAGCAAGAGCTTATTTAATGATATATAAACTTAAGGCAAATTGTAAATTTGGGGGATGCTGGAATTTTAAAAAAGCTCATGCGACAGGCAATATATTTTTAAAAAAGATTTTAGTTAGTAAAACTCAACACATATCTTCTTTAAGTAGGATGAATGAGAGGTTGTGAGCTACAATAATAAATAGTAATATAAATGATAAATACTAAAAACAATTAATATTTTCTTCAGCTGAATTTAAGTTAACAAAAGTGTAGGCTAGTTAACAAAAGTGTAATTGAAAGTAACTATACAGGGGCTGGAGCTGTGGCTCACTTGGTTAATCCTCCGCCTGCAGCACCGGCATCCCATATGGGCACCGGATTCTAGTCCCGGTTGCTCCTCTTGCAGTCCAGCTCTCTGCTGTGGCCCGGGAAGGCAGTGGAGGATGACCCAAGTGCTTGGGCCCCTGCACCTGCATGGGAGATCAGGAAGAAGCACCTGGCTCTTGGATTCCGATTGGCATAGCGGCCATTTGGGGAGTGAACCAACGGAAGGAAGACCTTTCTCTCTGTTTCTCTTTCTCACTGTCTGTAACTCTACCTGTCAAATAAGAAAGAAAGAAACTACACGGAAAGGAAGAATGCTCTTTTTATTTGAAGGGATTAGTTTCATATATTTAAAATTGCTTGTCTTCAACAACATGGAACTTTGTTTTGATTGTTTATTTTTGATATATAAAGGTTTAAAGTGGAAATTGTAAGGGAAATAGTTCAGAAAATACTGATTTAGGTTTGAGAAAGTATAGGAAAATATTAAGATTTGAGAAACAATACAATTAGATGTACTCTTATGATAATAAAGTGTATTATAAGATTTTATGTGGAGGGGCCAGCACGGTGGCACAACAGGATAAGCCCCTGTTTGCAGAGCCGACATCCTATGTGGGTGCTGGTTTGAGTCTGGCTGCTCTACTTCCCATTCAACTCCCTGCTAATGTGCCTGGGAAAGCTTTGGAAGATGACCCAAGTGCTTGGGCCCCTGCACCCATGTGTGAGACCCAAGCTCCTGGCTCCTGATCAGCCCAGCTCTAGCCTTTGTCACCAGTGTAAACCAGTGGATGAAAGATCTCTCTCCCTCTATGCCTCTCTGTGTGTGTAATTCTGCCTTCAATTAAATAGATATATCTTAAAAAAACAAACAAACAAACAAACAAACAAAAAAAAACAACCTTTCAGAAGTCGTTTATTTAAGAGAACACTAGGGGCCGGCGCTATGGTGAAGCGGATTTGTCCTCCGCGTGCATCCCAAATGGCCAGTTTGAATTCCGGCTGTTCCTCTTCCAATCCAGCTCTCTGCTATGGCCTGGGAAAGCAGTTAAATGATGGATCTGATGCTTGGGCTCCTGCACCCGTATGGAAGATCAGAAAGAAGCTCCTGGCTCCTGCCTTTGGATCCACCCAGCTGCAGCCAATGGGGCCATTTAGGGAGTGAACCAGTTGACGGAAGACCTCTCTCTCTGTCTCTCCCTTTCTCTGTCTGTAACTCTACTTCTCAAATAAATAAATGAAATCTTAAAAAAAGAGAGACAGAGAGAGAACACAAAAGTCACAGTGCTTAGTGTTCCCTTTCAAATTATAAATAAGTTAAGACTTGTTCTAGGGCCGACATGGGGTGAAAGGGGCTATGCCCTCCTGGGTAAGCCTGCATCCCCTATTAGAGTGCCTGTTGGAATCCAGGCTACTCTGCTTCTGATCCAGCATACTGTTAATGCACCTGGGAGGCAGCAGGTGATCCTGCCACGCACCTGGGAGACACCAATGGTGTTCAAGGCTCTTAGGTAGGGCCGGGCCCATTCCCGACTATTTCTGTCATTTGGGGAGTGAACCAGCAGATGGATGATCTCTCTGTTACTCTGCCTTCCAAATCACATAAGTGGACTTGTCCCCTCCATTTTAATCACTGTATCGTCTCTCTCTGTCTTGCAGTTTTTTTCTGTTCTCTTTCTTCTCCAGAATCCCGGGCGTCCAGCTCTGGACGGAATTTAGCTCCATTCTGAAACGGAAGCAAGTCCAGCGCTCCAGGAACTGAAAGTCGTGATGAGCAGAGCTCCCGGGCCTCTGTGTCTGCCCTTCCCTCTAGAGAAAGATGGAGCAGCCAAGCGGAGGGCGGCGGGTGCCGGGCAAAGAAATTTCGCATCTATAAAGCAATAGTTTGGCAAATGATCTGACTATGGCTTGAAGCTCCAGGCCACTTCCCAAGAGTTTGGCCATTCTGCCCAGGGAGTTGTAACCCCTCCAACCAGGCCAAATCTTCTTTCGTTTGCAACTGCCCCAGCTCCCAGAAGCTGTTTTTGCACACTCTTGAATCCCTGGGCTCACCACCGCCTCCCACCTTCACGCCCAGCAAACCCAGTCATCCCGCCCTTTGACAATGGGTACAGACCGGGTCGTCACACAACCTAGCAGCCTCCTGGGTTAGATCCGAATCTTCGCGCAAGGGAGGGGGGAACAGGAGGGAGAAAGGAAGGCCCAACACAGCTGCAGGTGGGGGACCCTCCTGCGGCGTCGCGGCCAGGGTCCGGGCCGCCAGAGTTACAGGTCGCCCCAAACTCGCTCAGCCGTGCTCGCCAGCGCGCCCAAGTTATTCCTCTGGGAGGCGCTGGGCGCGGGCGCGAAAGGGTGCGCGGTGTGCAGCGGCATGCACGGCTCCACTCACCCAGCGAACCCGCGCGGCAGCGGGAGGGGGCGCGGAGGCAGGTTCCGCCTCCCCTGGCCGGCGCGCACTCACGCCCACCGCGGCTCGGGCTGGCGGAGCGCCGGCGAGAGTGCGCGCGCCGCGGGAGCCGCTCCGGCCTCTCCACGCACTCTGCTCTGGGCGTCTTGAGAGCCTGGGAACGTGAACCGGCTTGAAGTATGGCATGTTGCGAAGATGGTTTCTGCCAAGAAGGTGCCCGCGATCGCGCTGTCCGCCGCGGTCAGTTTCGCCCTCCTGCACTGCCTGTGCCTGGCGGCTTGGTGAGTTCCGCGCGGGTGTGGTGGGGCCAGGGGAAGGCGGAGAAGCGGTGGGCTCCTGGCCCGCTCCAGCCACCCGCTTCCCCCTGGGCTAAGCAGATGTTCCTGTCTCCGTTGCAAGATCCGAGTCTGGGGCCACAGCTAGGCTTTCCTGTGACCGCGTAGAAGCAGAGCACACACGAGGGACTCAGGGTCCGGGAAGCGTGTTGGTGCTGGGTTGTGTGCGCGTGGGGTGCGCTTTTCCTGACCATTTTGGTCTTCCGCATTCCAACCCCCAGCTCTGCTTCTTGTAGGGACTCAATCCCTAGAAGGCAAACCTGCTTCCACCTGTTCGCTGATCAGTTCTTAAAATAGTCCTTTCCGCCCCCGTTTTATTTATTTATTTATTTATTTATTTATTTATTTATTTATTTTTGCGCTTACAGTTTAAACGAATCCCCAGGACAGAACCACAAGGAGGAGAAATTGTGCTCGGAAAATTTCACCCGCATCTTGGACAGTTTGCTGGATGGTTATGACAACAGGCTTCGTCCCGGATTTGGGGGTACGATTGCAAGTGCACGCGTGTGTCCCGTCTGTCCCTCTGGTCTCTCCGTCTGCCTGTCTGTCTCTCTGTGGGAAAGTCAGTAGGTATGCAAAAGAAATACCTCTCCCTCTAGCTTTCCCTCTTCCTCCCCCCCTGCCTGCCTCCCCCACCCCCTCTCAGTGAGACCTGTGACAAGAAGCCCGCCCCCACTCCTCCATTCCCATCTCCCTGCCCCCTCAGGAGCTTTGCCTCTCCCCCACATTAATTACCTCCGGGGACCTGACTGTTGGGTGGGGGAGGTTGGAGGGGAAGAGTCAAAAATGGAAACTCAGGGCTCTGCCGTGCCCCACAATGGAGTTTGGCTGAGCCTGGCCGGTTGGCCCAGTGCAGGTCTTTCTGAAGGCAGCTGATCCCAAGTCCTCTGTCCTCCCACGTGTCCGACCCTCTGCCCAGAGCTCTCAGGCCAGGACGTGGATCTAAGGCACTAAGCTGCCTGCTTTGCTAGGGAACC
This sequence comes from Lepus europaeus, assembly GCF_033115175.1. Classification (NCBI taxonomy): domain Eukaryota; kingdom Metazoa; phylum Chordata; class Mammalia; order Lagomorpha; family Leporidae; genus Lepus; species Lepus europaeus. The sequence goes on from NC_084842.1 coordinate 52,238,080, forward strand.
CAGTCCTTGCCTGTCCTCTTCTAAAGCAGGGTACATTTTTTACTTTCTTTGGAGACATGACATTTGCTTTCCTCCCTGAGGCTTTGGACCCAGAGCTGTTGAGCCTTTCTTCCTTCAGCAAACATTTATAAAAGGCGCACTAGAGGCTCATCCATTAATAGTATCGCTGGTCTTTTTCCTGTTCTTATTTCATTTGCATATGAAAGGAGAATCTATGTGGCAAGCTTTGTGCCAAACACTAGGTTCACAGAGCTCTAGATATAAAGGGTCCAGTTGAGCAAGGACAAGGGACTTGCTAGGGTGCTGGTCATAGAGTTGGCTAAGGTCTTCTGATGGCAAAGTCCCTGTTTTTTCCAATACGTGAGCTAGTTCCCTTCAGCAAAGGAGTTGAACTAGGCCTAATCTGTTATGTAGGCAGTTATATTTTTATAGTTAATTAATTATATTTATTTTGAAAGAGAGAAATAGCGATAAAGAGAGCTCCCATATGCTGATTTACCCCAAAAATGCCTGCAACCGCCAAAGCTGGGCCAAACCAAAGTCAGGAGCCAGAAACTCAATCCGGGTCTCACAAATGAGTGATAGAGATCCAACCACTTGAACTGTCACCTGCTTCCCCCAGGGTGGAGTCTGAAGTGCAGCATGTGCAAGAATGCAGAGACTCTGACATGGGATAAAGGCATCCCAAGAGGCATCTTAACTGCTGTGCCAAACACTGGCCCTTGAGCTTATATTTTAGTAGCAGCAGTTCGAGTGACAATAGCATCCACCAATATAGGACTTATTTAATTACATTTTCATATATATTAAAGGTTCTACAAGCATTTCTCTCTTTAACTCTGGCAACACCTAAGAGGAAAGCCATTGTTATTCCCATTTTACAGGTAATGAAATGGAAGCTTGTGAAATCTGGTCTGAGTTCACAGTTAGTAGGGGGCCAGACAGGATGTGAGCTGAGGTCAGGTTATAGACGTAAAACGTAAATGCATGCAGATTTGGATATCAGATACTGTGTGATTCGATTTGTATCACAGCATTAGAAGCACAGAGAAATTTTATGCTTCCTATTGAAAGTGGCTGGAGAATGGAGAATGGAAAGAGTGAGGAACAGTATAACTTTGGAAAAGAGGTTTCAGTGTGGTCCAATTTAGTAAGAATTGTTGGAGACAAAATAGGGCTGGTTGGAGGAGAGCTGATGATTCCTTGGAGTTCCTTTGCCTGGTTTTCTCATTTAACAGATGAGGGCACCGAGGACTAAAAAGGGAAAATGATACACACAAGGCATAGAACATCTTAATGGTAGATGGGGATCAGGTCTTGTGAATCCCCAGCCATTGAGATTTGGGGTAGCTCTTGAAGGAACTGATTCAGTATTTGAGGGTTGAGTGCGATAAAGATGGGTGAGAAGGAAGAAAGTTTCTCTTGGTTCTGTTCCTGCTGCCTCTGCAGAGATAGGTTGCCCACACTGCATTTGCCGTCGTGCAGATCTGAACAGAGAACTTCAGAGCAGAAATGAATCATTTGTCAAGGCATGATCTTTCATAAGTGACTAGGAAATTATCATTTTAGGTCAAAAATAGTTTTGTGGAGAATTTTTCAGACGATGTGACACCATTTAGGACTACATTTATCAATAAAATGGGATTTAACTACCTATAGAGGTTTTCAACTTGACATTTCAAGTAAAGAAAGAAAAAACAGGAATAGCAAATCACAATGGTTTAAATATTTATTAGAGAATTGATGTCACGGAACATAAATGAAAGTGAAAAGTTACCAAATGAAATCATAATGGTTTTATTATTAACTGTTGAAAGTCAAAATAGTATCTGCCAAACTGCTTATAAAGTAAGTTATAAATGTAAGAGGAAGAAGGGGTCCGTTGTAAATGAACCTTTTTTACCATGAACATAATTTGTCATCTCACTTAATACTGCCAAGTAATTTGCATTATCCACCTAGAGATTATATCCTTATAGCTTTATGAAAAGGGGTTGAATTTAAGAAATTAACTGTACTTTTATAGAAGTTGGCTGATCATTAAAAGTTTACTGCATAGCACCCACCATGCATTTTTTGGCTGTGCTCATAAATAACTGCGGTATTTGTAATTCACTTTTTAGAAGTGGGTCATTTTTGTAAATGTGCAGTATTCCAATTGAGACAGAGGAATCATGATTATCATCTGCAGAAACTGTATTATCTGTCTACAGGAAGCTGTAAATGTACACCATGAAAAATAATAAGAAAAATTATAGCTAGCACAAACTTTTACATATGTAGTTAGACCAAACTTTTAGTTTGATCTCTCTTATGACATTTTACACTTTGTGGAAATTTTGGCATTTTAAAAATAAAATGAAAACAATTCAGATTTTGACCAGTATGCTATAAATACAAGTTGACTTCCTGGTTCCTTTAATCCTGCTTCTGCTCTTTGTGGAACATTTACTTTTTATCTGTTTATACAACTTTGCTGTGTTCTATTTAAAATAAAGCTAAAAGCAAAGATTTGAATTGAAATTGGATGGTATGTGATTGCTCAGTAGGCCAGGCAGGGGTTGAAATAGATTTGGAAACTAAATTACATATTTTTAACTCAGCAGCACAGCTTGCGATGGGGAAATAAAAGGAACTGGAATGGTACTCTTCTTTTCATCCCTCCAGGATCTTCTCTCCTTTGTCCCCAGGTTCTCCCACTGGAGAAGAAAAGGGGAAAAGGTGAGAAGAGAAGGAAGGAGGCATGGGGAGAGATGCTGGGTTGGGACTTCTGAAAGAATGTGGTTCTTTGAGCCTGTGACAAATCAGTTGCAATGATCCTGAAGTAGTTTGCACCTGCTTAGAAGTGGCACACCAGTGGGTTTTTCCAAAAAGGAAATAGAAGATCATCCCTCCTTGCTCCAGCCCACTTTGAACACTTACTTGTCCTTCTTAACAATGAATGACTAGGGCACTAGCCACCCAGAGAAAGCTTAGAGACCCTGCCCTTACCCATTCTGAATTTATCTTAAAGATTGCACGGCCTTTTGTGCGTCTCAATCTTTTGAGGCACATTCTACAGAATAATAAGTACTTCAAATATAGATGGTTTTTCCTGTTGGGGCACATTCTATAACCTCTCTGAAATAGAACGAGATCATTAGGGCCAATTTTGCAAAGTTGCTCACTAACAGAGTAGGATTTCACATTAGTGGGGTCCTTTATGGGTTTGAAAACATTTTCACAAGCAATATTTATGAAGATTGTAACAAAAATGCAAGTGATAAACAGAGAAAACATCATCTTTCTATTGGAGAGAGACTGGGAAAAGTTCCAACAAACTGTCCAAGAACCCTACAGCTAGTATTTAGGGTCACAGCCCACACTCTGGTTCTAAAACCCTTAATCAGGCAGCTAGTCTGTTGCTATATCCCCTTCTGAGGACTGTTTTACTTTCTGTTTTTGCTTCATCTTATTTAACAAGAATCAAAATTTCCTGAACAGATATTCCTGTTACTAAATTGAATGAGTCTTATACTAAACAAAACTCCATTTTTTCCAAAGAAGTAAAATGAGAGCTTTCATTCTACCTTTAATAACATTTAAGATGGAGAAGTTTTACATGCAAAATTCCATATGTTTAGGTTAACTTGGATGTTTTACGGTATGTCAAATTGTTTTAGCAGTATTTATAGATGATCTATATCTTATTCTGAAAATTAAATTTCTGTGGCATATTCAGGCTTTATTAATTGAATGTCAAGAGAATATGTTTTTTAAAATATACAGATGTCAAGAACTCATCAAATCCACAGGGCAATAGAAAGTTAGCCTTCATTTTCTTCTGATTTGTCACATTCATTCATGTGTACTGGGAGACTGCAAAGTGTTGGGAACAATATTGTGTTGTGAAGATGTGATTCCGACCCAGTATTGACCCAGTATTGATCCTCATAGACTTTACAGCTAAACAAGGTAGAGAGATAAAAATAGCAATGATTAAATGAAGATGATATGGGAAAAATCTAACAGCTTGCAAGGGAGATAAAAAATTAAGTGAGGAATCTACTTCAGTGATAGTGGTCAATGTCTTTAGTAGAGACCTAAAGGTACTAGGCTTGGAAAATGTAAAGGTAAAGGTTATTCTCAGGAAGAAAACAGAACACAAGTCCAAAGATCCAAAGATAGAAAATAAATTTAAATTAGTGTCATTCAAACAGTGAGAGGAGTCTGGTGTGCCTGTAGCCAGAAAGTAAGAGGAAGACTCTCTAAGAATTCGGTGGGGTGGTGAGGAGAGGTCAGGTCATATAAGGCCTTTGGAATCCTGCAAAGGAAGTTGGATTATTCTCTCTCTCTCTCTTTTTTTTGGACAGGCAGAGTGGACAGTGAGAGAGAGAGAGACAGAGAGAAAGGTCTTCCTTTGCCATTGGTTCACCCTCCAATGGCCGCCGCGGGCGGCGCGCTGTGGCCGGCGCAAGGCGCTGATCTGATGGCAGGAGCCAGGTGCTTCTCCTGGTCTCCCATGGGGTGCAGGGCCCAAGCACTTGGGCCATCCTCCACTGCACTTCCGGGCCACAGCAGAGAGCTGGCCTGGAAGAGGGGCAACCGGAACAGAATCCGATGCCCCGACCGGGACTAGAACCCGGTGTGCCTGCGCCGCAAGGCGAAGGATTAGCCTGTTGAGCCACGGTGCCGGCCGGATTATTCTCTTAATGAACCTGGAAGTCCCTGGAGTTCTTTAAGCAGCAATATTGACTTCATGGCTTAGGTGTCAATATAATCCATCTGGCTGGCCTACAAAAGAAAGCTTAGGAAAGAAGGTGTTTCCAGTACTGGAAATAAGGACCCCAGTGAAGAAGCTTTCTCTTTCTGGGGGGTGGGGCTCTCCATTAAGTAGATGATCACTTGGAGTATGTTATTAGATGTGGCAAATATTGATATAAGTGGGTAAAATAGATATATTTCAAAGGCTTAATTTGACAAATAATTGCTGTTAGAGTGGTCAATTAGATAAAATTAGTGGTAAATTATAATGAATGTAAAATTTACTGATTCCCATTTTGAGAAACTGAGCAAAGATGATGTTGTTTATAGGTAGGGAGAACTGTGTAATTCCTTGTCCTCATGAGGCCTACTCTAATGGAAAAGACAGGAAATAAGCAAGAGAAATAAGTAAAATATAGAATTCTCAGATGGTGCTATAAGTACTAGAAAGCTCAAACTCCCATAAAGTAATATGAATTGCTATAGAGTAATATATTGTCTCAGTATTAACCTGGGTAGCTGAGAAGATGATATTTGAACATTGACTGTAAGTGGGTAAGAGCAAAAGCTGCACTTGAGGTAGGGTCTTGTTGTGAGAAAGAATTCCAGGTGCACTCATGGTAAGCATGGGCAGCAGTGTTGCTGCAATGAAATTTCAGAGGACTGAGATGGTAGAAGGGACCAGTGGGATAGAAGGATGAGGATGGGTAAAGCCTGCAGGCTGGTAAGGACTGTCCTGTTACTCTGAGTCAGATGAGAAGTCATTGGAGGAATTTTAGCAGGGGGAGGTCCTGAGATGACTCATTTTAAGGCTCACCTTGGCTGTTGTGTTGAGAACTCCTGGTTGGAGGTCAGGACAGCTGTGGGGAAGTTTTTCACAACAAATGAGACAACAGGTGATGGGCACTTAGACCCAGCTGGTAGCAGAGAAGTTTGTAAATTTCTAGAAATAAATGGCTTCTGGCTATATTTTGAAGTTGGATTCAACTGACAACAGCTAGCATATGGGATGTCAGGGCTGACTCCAAAGCTTTTGACTTGAACACCCAGGAAAATGGATTTGTCAAGACTGTGGTGGAAGCTGATTAGGGTATAAAAGAACAATTTGTGTGTGGTGTGTTAACTTGAGATGCCTACTAGGTATCACATGGAGATGAGCCTGGGTATTTAAAGCTGAAGACTAAAGAGAATATCAGGGGGATTAAGGGCAGTAAAGAAGAGTTACAGGTATTGAGCTCTGATGTCTCCAGTGTTAGGGATGGGAAGAGAGGTGAAGGAATCTTTGCTCCGGGGAGACTGAAGAGTGGCCTGTTAGGCTTTGAGTAGGGAAATAGAGAGAGTATAATTAAAGTTAAAAAAAATGTTAAATAAACAAAAAAATGTTTCAGAAAGGAGGATTGATTGGTTAAGTCAACTTCTCCCAACAAATCAAAAAAAAGTATGTACTTAAAATTTATTTATCAATGTGTGCATCTTCAGTGATTTTGACAAGAGTTTTGGTGATATGATGAGTGTGAATGTGTGAATGACTGAATGTGTTTGAGAGAGAATGGGAGAAGTTATTTTCTGGGCATTTGTATAAAGGAAAAGAGAAATGGCATAGTAGAGGGAAGCAGGTAAAATTGAAACAGCTTTTTTTAAAAATTGGAAAAATTGGATTACTTTTTAAGTATGTAGGAGAAATGCTATGCATGGAGAAAAGCTATGCTATTGACAGAAGGTATTTTAGTGGATCCTGATCATGAAAACCAGAGTAGAATAAACAATGAAATTAATAGGAAGGGAAGGATTAGAAGCAGTGTATACAGACTCTTTTTCAGAAGTTTAAATATGACAGGGAGGAGAAAGGGGGAGGACTGCCTTTTTATAAGACTGCAAATACAAGGGCACTTGAAAAAATTTGTAGAAAACTTGAGTTAGAAGATAAGTTTATTTTTGTGCAACAATTTTTTGAAATACAAGTATAGTTTTTTCATTATACACATTTCCATGAGGTTTTTGAAGACCCTCTCATAGAGTAAAATGACTGTGTACTACTGAGAATAATCTAGTAGGAGTTGATTTAATATGAAAGTGGAGGGAAGAGAAAGCTGAAAGTAAGGTGTCTTTGAGAACACAAAGAATATGCAATACAGAATGCAAACTCATTTTCTTATGTTCTATGTAATATATAAAAAGTTGTGCTATCATATATTTACATTTATTTAGGATAATGATGTGCAAAATGCATTTAGAGTTTCCTGAAATAGGCACTGTAAAACATAGATCATAGGATATTGTGCATTGGTAGATATTTAGGTAATACATCACTGAGTTATTAGATTCTTTTAGATGGAAAAATACATCAGCTTGCATTTGTGTATCATTAAAGATTGCTGCCTTATACTCTGATACTTTTTAGGTGCTTAGAATTGAATTCTGGGTAAATAATCCTTGGTTCATGAGACATTCTCTTCATTGGCCCACATATACCTTCTTTTCATTCATCCATTTATCTATTAAAATATAATAAGCATACCAGTAAAATCACCGATCAGCACAAAAAGTGAGACTTTGACAACAACTTTTATTCTAGTGTGTGCTTCCCCCATCCTACCTTGCTGTCTTCCTTACCTAAAGTAATCTCCCTTTTGATTCTTTTTGAAATTATTTAACAAGATTTCTCTGTATTTCATTTTGGGTCATCTTTAGTTTTTAAAGTGTGTTTAAAATATTTGCTTGTTTTGGGCCTGCTATATATAATCTTTTGATGCTTTTTTTTACTTAGTTGCATGCTGCTAAGATTCATTCTGTTGATGTTGCTAGATCATTCATATTAACTACCGTGTGATATTCCCATAGCACAAGAATCAGTTTATTCTCTGCTCTGTTGGCAGTAGGCTTTTTGCTTGCTTCCAACATTATATTGCTGTGAATATTCTGGCCCAAATTCCCTGCTGTAAATGTGCAAGAGTTTCTTTTGCATATATCTCCAGGAATGGATTTTTCTGGATCCTAGTGTAAGTGGGAGTTCTACTTGACAAGATAATGCCAAACTGTTTTCCATGGTTAGTTTACAAAATCAAACACCCTTTACACAATGGACATGAGATTTAGGATCCATGTATACTTTAAAACTGTAGAGAGTTGAATATATGTGTATATATGTATGTACACAGTGAACGACTTCAAATGATATTTTATTGTGTAGTTATTTTAATTTTTTTTTGTTTTTTTTTTCTAATGTGGTTAAACTTGTTTTCAAATATCTATTGGCCTGAAGTATTTCTCTTCTAAGAATTGCTTATTTTCATTGTTTTTTGATTTTCTTATTGATTGTGTGGCTTATATTATTTACAAAGTAGACTGGGATTGATAGCAGACCCATATGATTTAGATTTCAGTAAACTTTAATGTCTTCTAAGTAGAAGAAAACAGAACTTGTTTTCTGTTTTCTCAATGATATCAGTAGATGTCTATTTTAATGTTTTTGTTAATGACAGCACATTTTGAGATTTCTTTACATATTTTGCTTAGAGTTCTAGTTGTAGCTCTTACGTATTGTAAGTCTCTTCATTTTTGGAGACATGTTGCTGGAGTTCTGTAAGATGTAGGTGGATGAATGATGTAAGTAGCTAAAAAACATTCTGGTTTTCAAGTTTCCTCAAGTTCATAGCTGGAGAGAGTGGCGATGTGGAGAGAGCAAGGATTAACTAGTTTCAAGATCAGGTCTTTCTCATAATGTAACAGCAAATTGGACATGATTTTTGAACTAAAATGAAAATAGGCACCCTGTAACCAGGTCTATATTGCCAAAGTAAAATAAACAGTTGGAAATTTTCTGATGCATTGCTAACTGCTTTCCTACTTAACTGGCAAGTTATCTTCATCCGTTAGAGGAGGCTGTTTCCCTGAACTGGTCTTGCTGATCTTAGTTCTTTCTCCCAAAGACTGTTGAAGATCACCTTGTTTGCCTTATGGACCATCCACTATATTTTGAGAATTAAAGTAAACCTATTTCTTCATAATCAAAGAAGTAAGATTTTAATATAAGAGATGTCTTCTATATTAGATGAGTCCATATAAAATTATGGGAAGAAGTCCTTCCCAACAGGTTTAAAATTATCTGGTTTTATTATTTCTATGCAATTATGCTCTTAGTAAGGTTGATTTCAACACCCTAAACAATAGTATTAGAGGAAGTGTTTAAAAATTATTCTTAATTGCTTAGTGACCATTTTTTTTTTTTTGACAGGCAGAGTTAGACAATGAGAGAGAGAGAGAGAGAGAGAGAGACAGAGAGAAAGGTCTTCCTTTCGTTGGTTCACCCCCCAAATGGCTGCTACGGCCGGCGCGCTGCGCCAATCCAAAACCAGGAGCCAGGTGCTTCCTCCTGGTCTCCCATGCAGGTGCAGGGCCCAACCATCCTCCACTGCCCTTCTGGGCCACAGCAGAGAGCTGGACTGGAAGAGGAGCAACCAGGACGGAATCCAGCACCCCAACCGGGACTAGAACCGGGGTGCCGGCACTGCAGGCAGAGGATTAGCCAATTGAGCCATGGCACCGGCCAACCATTATTCCTTGACAACTAATTTATTACAGATATTTACATTTAAGGCCTGAGATTGGTTCTAGGAGAGGAAACACATATAAACAAGACATAATTTCTACTTTCATGGGAAATATTTTTAGGTTAACTGATTAGCAAATGAATCACACTAAGTTTTCCTTGGGAGGGTGCTTAAAGTCACTACTGGAATGATATTAGGATCACCATTAAATATATAGCTATTCAGCACCTAATTTGGACTTTTTCCACTGTTAAGGGTAGAATCAAAGAGACTATAACCAGAATGAGAGTAAAGCCATAAAAAGGAACAGAATTTAGAAACTTTATGAACAAAATGGGAAATATATATAGAGCATGTTATATGCTAGACACAAAATTCCACATTTGCTTAAGCAACCAATTATTGACTTGTTATTTTACGGTATAATTTGTGAAAGTTTTGTTTATTTGAGAGGCAGAGTTACAGACACACACACACACAGAGTGAGTCAGAGAGAGCATTCTTCCATCTTCTGGTTCACTCCCCAAATGGCCACAATGGCTGGAACTGCACCAGTCCGAAGTCAGGAGCCTGGAGCCTCTTCCAGGTTTCCCACATGGATGCAGAGACCCAAGCACTTGGGCCATCTTCCACTGCTTTCCCAGGCCATAGCAGAGAGCTGGATCGGAAGAGGAGCAGCTAGGACACAAACCTGTTCCCATATGGGATTGCTACTGCTTCAGTTAGAGGCTTAGCTTACTATGTCACAGCGCTGGCCCTGCTAGAACACACTTTTAATATCAGTATCAGGGAATTAGAATTTTGGCTCTGTCACACAATATGTGACCTATAGAAGCCCAGTGTCCAGATCTTTGAAATTCTCATGATAATAGCACCTTCTGAGTGTGGTGTGAGGATTAAATGAAATAGCAATGGTGGGGAGCCTGGTGTCCTGTCTTGACTATTTACCAGTTATAGTATCTCTGCTTCTTGTTCATTGGGAAAAGCCTATCCTCTGTGTTCAGTTGCACGCAAGTCTGCCCTTTGATCTCCATGTCACATTCTTCGTCTGGATCACCATTCTTCCAATGTCACTGGGATAATAGTCCTTTATCTACTTTTGTCTTCCTATAATTTATTTCCCACATATTTGCTGGAATAATTTTAGAAAAAGCACATAATTCAACCATATAATTCAAGCTGTCAGTGGTCTACTGATGACCCTGGGATACAAATCAAACTTCTTACCATAGCCTATAAACAAAGGTAGAGTTAGACTGAATATCAGAGGAAAACCAGGAGAAAAAAAGAGCATATGAAAAATGATTAATCTCTGTATTCTTTTGCTAGGGCTCCCTTAAAAAAGTAACATAATGGATGCTTAAATATAAAAATTAATGTTTTATAATTATTATTTTTTTTATTTTTGACAGGCAGAGTGGACAGTAGAGGGAGACAGAGAGAAAGGTCTTCCTTTTTGCCGTTTGTTCACCCTCCAATGGCCGCCGCGGTTGGTGCGCTGCGGCCGGCGCACCACGCTGATCTGATGGCAGGAGCCAGGTGCTTCTCCTGGTCTCCCATGGGGTGCAGGGCCCAAGAACTTGGGCCATCCTCCACTGCACTCCCTGGCCACAGCAGAGAGCTGGCCTGAAAGAGGGGCAACCGGGACAGGATCGGTGCCCCTACCGGGACTAGAACCCGGTGTGCCGGCACCCCAAGGCGGAGGATTAGCCTACTGAGCCGCGGCGCCAGCTATAATTATTTTTAAAAATCAATTTGAAAGAAAGTTTTAGAGAGACATACACACAGAGAGAGGCAGATAAGAGACAGAGAGAGATAGAGAGGTCTTTCATCTCTGGTTCACTCTCCCAATGCCTGAAACAGCGAGGACTGGGTCAGGCCAAAGCCAGGAGCCAGGAATTTCATCTGGGTCTGTCTCATGGGTGGTAGGGCCCTAAGTACTAAGCCATCATTCATTGCCTTCCCAGGTGCATGGGCATGAAGCCAAATCTGAAGCTTATCTGCTGTATTGTGTTATGGGATGTGGGTGTCCCAAGTTGTGGCTCACCCAGCTGCACCACAACACAGTTCTAGGAGCATTAAGGTGTCATCCAGTTTGGTTTCTTCTGTGACCTTTCTCCTTGGTTGCAGCTGGCCTTCTTTTCTTCTGAGTATCTGCGTCCCAGTCACTTCTTATAGGGATAGCAGTATATTGGATTAGATCCATCCTAGTGACCTTGTTTAGCTTAGTTATCACTTGCAATCCCCTATTTCCAATTATGATCCCATTGCAATGTTCTGAGAATTTGGATTTCAGCATATGAATTTGGAGGAAATGTAATTCAGCTGTCACCTCTTTATGCATTTCGCTGTCTTTCACTGGCATTTCTACAAGTTTTTCTCCATGTAGTTTTAGCAATGATCACCATAAACCTATATTATAAATATGTCGCTTAAAAGATGCCAGGGCTCAGGAATGGTGCTGTGTCCACTGCATCCTGGCTTCCATTCTGTCTTTGTGGCTTTCATTTCTTATCATTTTCTTCTTCGCTTGCTTTGCTTCAGTTCTACTAGCCTCTTTTCTAGAAAGTTCCTGAATACACTAAACTCCTTTTGTTGCCTCTGGCCTTTTCCCCTTGTAGTTCTCTCCTCCTGGAACTTAGTTCTAGCTCTCCCAGTTTCTCATGCTCATCTTTACAGTTTCAGTTTAAAAGTCACTGCCCATATCTCACATTGGAGTGATCAGGTTGGATAACTCTCTTTAATAATGACACCTAAGCCTGGCTCCTGGTTCCAACTTCCTGTTAATGGAACTCTAGGAGGCAGCCTCAATGGCTCAAGTAATTGGGGTTCATGCTACCAATGCAGAAAGCCTGGATTGAGTTCCTGATTCCATTCTTCTGCTTTGGCCTCCCAGCCATCCTGGGAATCTGTCAATGGGGACTTTCTCCTCCCCCAGCCCAAATAAATTTTTAAAGTCACTGCTCTGAAGAATTAACTCTAACCAAATCAGGAGTGCTCCCTCTTTTCTTTTACTATCTTACAAAACTGGGTTTTTATCCTCTTATAAATTGTAGAATTCTGTCATTTGATTTGTTTCTTTACTATTTATACTCTTTTAACTTTTTGAAGCAGGGACCTTGGCAGTCTTGTTTACCACTAAAGCATCAGGACCTTACATGGAACCTGGCATACATCTGGGGCTCACTCAATAAAAATTTATTAAATGAGTGTCCCAATGAAAACCCAAAGTAATCATGTTTTTAGGATATGAAACTCAAGGATTTGTGTTGTAATTATGTTTAGAAGTTATGGAACAATGCCACAAATACCAAGGTTATAACTCTTAACACAAAGCATTTTTCAAGAATCATTGAAAACACTGTGTTATGTAAGAATTTGACAATGCCTGTTATTATTACTATAGAATCACTATAACTACAAGAATTAATATACAGTTACATATTTAAAAAAATTTATTTATTTATTTTAAAGGCAGAGCTACAGAGAGAGAGAGAGGAGAGACAGAAAGACACAGACATCTTCCATGCACTGGTTCATTCCCCAAATGGCTACAACAGCCAGGGCTGGGTCAGGCCACAGCCAGCAGCCAGGAGCTTCTTTCAGGTCTCCCATGGGTGCAAGGGCCCAAGAACTCAAGCCATCTTCTTCTGCTTTCCCAGGTGCATTAGTAGGGAGCTGGATTGGAAGTAGAGCAGCCAGGTCTTGAACTGGTACCCATATGGGATGCCAGTGTTGCAGGTGGTGGCTTTACCTGCTTTGCCACAGCAACTGGCCCCCAGTTGTACATCTTAAAATAAACTTATGAAGGAAATTATTGGCGTGGCCTACTTCCTCTTTCTCCTAGAATTCCTCTCCTTGAAACACCTATGGCATTAATATTTTATAAGATGCAGTATTGTAAATATTGATCTAGAAAACAGGTGAACACTGTGTGTAAACTAAAGTTAACAGCCTTCCCTAAGAATGTGTTAGAAATGAAAATTGTGATACTCCACATTAAACCTTCTAAATTAGCTAATCTAGGGGTAGCATCCAGAAATCTGTGCTATAATAAGCCCTCTGGGGGCTACTTATGTAGTTGGAGTTATTCTCACACTTTAGTTAGTTGAAAGTGTGAGAATAACTTCCTAAACTGATCTTCAAACTAACTTTTAAAAAAGATTTATTTATTTATTCAAAAGTCATAGTTACTCAGAGAGAGGAGAGGCAGAGAGAGAGAGAGAGAGGTCTTCCATCCAATGCTTCACTCTCCAATTAGCTGCAAGTGCCGGAGTTTCGCTGATCCAAAGCCAGGAGCCAGGAGCTTCTTCTGGGTCTCCCACGTGGGTGCAGGGGATCAAGGACTTGGGCCATCTTCTACTGCTTTCCCAGGCCATAGCAGAGAGTTGGATAGGAAGTGGAGCAGCTGGGTCCTGAACTGGCACCCATATGGGATGCTTGCTCTGTTGGCCAGAGCTTTAACCCTCTGCTCCACAGTACTGGCCCCCAAACTAGCTTTTGATTTCATGAAAATCTTGTCAAATAGGCCAGTTGTCAGGATGTAAGCAACCTTAATTGTTCTGAGCAACTTATCTCCTGTTGCCATGGCTCAATGATATGAAGATAGTCCAAAAGTTCATGAGAAAATAGTTATAAATTAAGTTGTTTTCATGAAATTAATTCATAGCTTCTTCAGTATATGTGCTGCCGAAGCGAGCACGATAGCTTCTTCATAATGCACATTTCCATGAACTTTCTGAAGACCTCTCATATATTATTTCTGCTCTTTAATACTTTCACAATTATCTTTAGAAATCTAACAAAGTGATTTCTCCAACTCTTGAATCCATTTGATAAAACTTAATTCTTCTGGGGTTCAATATACACTCTCTGCTTCCTGGATTACCTTATTGTTGCTGGACCAAACAATTTAGCTCCAATGAACTCATTACTACTATTTCTGTTGCTTCCAATTTTTCATTTCAATGAAAATTTAGTAAACTTATGTGCTTTCCAGAGATATGACATTTTAAAAGTGAACACTGGGTAGATTAGGCTGATTTATACTTTTTCTCTCACCGTACTTCCAAAGGCTGTAGTGATATTTTTTTTTCTTACAATACTTATTCAATAAAAAAATTTTGTCATTCTCCCTCCAGCTATCTTTCCTTGTATGGCTCAATATTCACCCTTTAGAGTGAGAAATACTCAGTTTCATTTTTATGAGAATAACTTCAGACCTAGGTCATTAAGCTGTACCAACTACTTTTTGCCTTTTTTTGGCATAAATGTAATTTCCAAACCAATATCCAGGGGAGATATATCATCTTGATAGCAGATGTTATTTTGATCACTTGTGGAGTATTTAGCCCCTGGCCATACAGTATTATAAATCATCATTTAAGGAAATAATGTGCAAGGGGGCAACTATTTTTCTATTTTTATTAATAATAAAATGTTATATTATCTATAATAACTACTGCCATTATTGAGCATAACAAGTTCTGATGATAGGATGTGTGACTTAACATTGAGGTTACTTCAAAAAGTTCATAGAGAATTGAATTAGAAACTAAATATCTAGCAACTTAATACTCATTAAAATCATCTTTACCTGGGAGGATCCTTGACCAAGGTCATACAATTAGAGGTGTTAGAGCCAAATTTGAACTCCAAAATCCCAGATTTTTCAACATCATGCTAAACCCAGATTGTGGGAGTGATCTTTATTAGCTAAAACGTTGCCATGGTGCCACCTTTGTTTTCTTCCAAAATACCCACATAGTTGTTCAAGAACCAGTCTTATTTAGACATAGAAAAGAGTCTCAGTTGTGACAATTATCAGAAGCCAAACAAAACTGATATGGAATGAATAATTTCATGAGAGAATGACCTCGCTCAGCATCTTACTTCAGCAACATCATTTTGTCTCTATCAAAATGTTGCCCAACAGGTGTGATTGCTGCTACCAAGGGCTTCAGTGACTTGTCCAACATCACACAGCAGTAAGTGGCAGAGCACGAATAGGTGTGACTTTAAGGAGGGCTGTCTTTGCTCCCAATCACCAGTGGATGGTGAGCCTGTTGTTACAGATGACAGGGATCACTCTTAAAGTCATCTACCAGTACCCTCAACTCTCCAAAGATGCATTCCTTACAGTGTTTATGGTTTTTCTTCTCTTCGCTTCTGTGGCCACATATCCTCTTTTTAACAGCTTACTTCTTTAGGGGCCAATCCATGATGGGCTCTAAAAAAATCACAAAGACTGAAAGCTTTTGTGTATCTGCACTGCCTGTTGTAACAGTGCCCAGGGGTGATGTATCTTTGAAGAAACAAGGTTCCTGGTAAGTAATTGGGGTTTCTCTTTTCCTTTATGTAAACACTATTTTCCAGTTTTGTTGTGCTTTGGTCTACATTTTTTTTTTTTTGTAGAGATTCATTAGCTCACTGAAAACATAAAATGCTTATAAACACATGATATGATGTATCTGTATTTATTCTTTAATTAACTAACTCTCCTAGTCTGTAAAAAAGATAATTATTTTTCACACTTATTTACTTCAAACCTACTAGGTCCTGTTACTGAAGTAAAAACTGACATATATGTCACCAGCTTTGGACCTGTTTCTGATGTTGAAATGGTAGGTATTTGGGAAATTTAATGTACCTTTTGAGATTTGAAGAAAGTATGTCAGAAAAGAAGGCAATTAATATTTATTTTCTCATCAGTCAGCACAAAGCTGGAAAGCCAAAAGAGTGACCTACTCTACTAAATAGTAATAAAGAATTAGACACTGAATTTGCCTTTCAGCTCTAACATTTCAGTATTTGTTGATTTGGAGTCATTCTCAACAAAAGGAACATTTTTACTAATCCCCATTGCACAAACTGTGTGTAGTGTTTTGCTTGTGTGCTTCCTTGTTTTTTTTTTTTTTTTTTTAGAAAACTTTGGAGGACAAAATTATAATTAGTTTTCTTATAAAATAATTGTATACACTGTACTGTACTACTAATTGCAAATAGTATTTGCTTCTTACCACTACCCTACTCTCCCACCCCTCTCTCATGCTTAAAGAGCTTAAAAAAAACAGAAATTATTCAAGAGAAATTCATCCATTCAGTAATACTATAATATTAAATATATTTATTGTCCATGATAAAGAACGTACTTTATTTTTTCTCCTTGACCTTAGACTATTGGTGATGTGAAATCCTTGGGTTATTTGACTAATGTTAATAACCTTTGTGAAAATAAAATTAATCTTTTACATAGTATACTTTGTCTTAAAGAAATGCCTTCAATTTTATGATTAATTATGCAATGATATTTGTTACACATTTGACTGATTTTTGCTATCTGGTCTAAAGTAAAGCACAACTGTAATTACCGGTGCTGGCAGTTTCATTTAATTACAGTAATTATTCTTGAATGATTAATATGTGTGGTAATTTATTTCTTACGAATGTGGAAGACAAAGGTACTAAAATGGACATAATATATTCTAATTGCTGAGAATATTTTTGCTCCATTGATTTAAGTTCATTTCCTCTCCTGTTAATTTCATTTGGGGCAGGCATTTTTTTAGTTGGAAAGAGGCTACACTTGCATTCTTTCTGTATATTTATATGTAGTCATCTGTGATTTGAGTATATCACAACTGATTTCCTTAGGAATACACAATGGATGTATTCTTCAGACAGACATGGATTGACAAAAGACTCAAATATGATGGCCCTATTGAAATCTTGAGATTGAATAATATGATGGTAACAAAAGTGTGGACCCCTGATACTTTCTTCAGGAATGGAAAGAAATCTGTTTCACATAATATGACAGCTCCAAATAAGCTTTTTAGAATTATGAGAAATGGCACTATTTTATATACAATGAGGTAATGTTTTCTTTTTCCTTCTTTCCATTTTATCCTGTTTTCCCTCAACTCCTCCCTCCCTTCCTTCTTCCTCTCCTTTCCATTTTAAGGAGCTATAAAATTATTAAGAAAGGATTGATTTTATTTAATTGCATTTTTCCATCATAGACTCACCATAAGTGCGGAGTGTCCCATGAGATTGGTGGATTTTCCCATGGATGGTCATGCTTGCCCTTTGAAATTTGGGAGTTGTAAGTTACAATAAGAATATTGTTAGAAATTGTGATTTCCTCATGCAAGCAGATAATATTAATATAAGCATGTGATTTTTCATGATCCAACAGTTAAGTTGTGTCCAAGACAAAAATGACAGTATGAAGTTTGATTTTTAGGAGACCATTCATTAATTAGTATTTTAAAATAAATAAAGAAAAGCAACCTCTTTTCCTCCACAAAGCAAGAAACCCACTTGTATACATAGTAGAGGTAAACAGAGTCATAATTAATAGTTGGGGGTCTGTGGTGACATTTAAGGACCTCTGAACTCCATGTACTGGTGATATGACATAGAAAGTTATTTTGGCAACTTGAAAGTTTACATTTCAAGCAGAGCCCTTTATGGCAGTATTGGGAGAAAGCCAGAGAAGATTCAGAGCTTCCAGATATGACATGGGTTAAAATAACGTAAGCAGGACTGTTGGAATAAAAGTATTTAAAGCCCCACAATCACATAGAAGGAGGTGTGGTCGGAGTTCATATTGCACTTATCTACCACATTCAAGAGCTTGGATTCTACCTAAACTTTGAGGAGCCTTGGAAAGTTTTACAAAGAGGCGTGGCATCCTCTGATTGACACTTCCACAGTTTCCCTTTAGCTTTTGCATGGGGTTTGGATTTTGGAAAGGCCAGAGTGCAGCACAGAAGAGTTAGAGGCGTTGGGTTTTGTACACGTGAAGACGCAGTAGATTAGAAGAGGATGGTCCCCTAGGAGGAGGACTGGGCTAGATGAGTGAGGGAAATTTTGTAGAGTTGAAAGCAAGAGGATGAGCTGAACAAATCAGAAAAAAAATATCTACTATTCCCTTCCTCAAGCTCCCATCTCTGAGGTGGTAGCAAAATGTGATTGCCTCTTCTAAGGTCAGCCTCAAGTATTTGATTCAATCAGAATCTAACAAAAATAGATGCTGGCTTTTACTATTGCTTCAGACTCTTAGTTGTACTGATTGTGAAACTGTGTCCTGCTGTTATCCTTGCTCCTCGCTTAACTTAATGAGGATCTCCAGTCATCATTCTTTTTATAACCCCCGGTATTACAATATTCAGTGGGCTAACTTGAAGCCAGAGATAAATCATTTGCTTCGTGACCAATGACTTAATGAGAGAAGATAAATCAGAAAAATACACAGATAGAGTGGTCTCATCCTGTCCAAAATTAAAATCCATTTGTGCTATAATAATTCAAATTTCATTTAAGACACTTCTTATTTAGAGGAAGTTTTTTGCATCTCTTATACCCTCTAGTTCTCATAGAAAGAGTGACTTGAAGATAGCTGGTGCTCAGGGAGTGTTTGTATAAAGCAAAGAAGTAAAGAAATCACATCTTGGTACGTGGTGTTTTGGACTGAGGGTTAAAGAGTCGCACCCTACTCAGTGACTCAGGAAATAGGAAAATATTATTTCACTTTATTTATAATTCAGAGGAATAAGAAAGTTGAGGAAAGAGTTTATTCTAGGAAGGAAGGGTAGCAAAAAGAAGGATGCCTGATTTAAAATGTAATGGACAAGAACATAAAAGACAGGGGTTTTAAATATGACAAAGTATGAATATACTTCAGGAGGTAAACACTGACACATAACTGTAAAGTGCTCAGTGGCAACAGGAGCCTCATAGCTTGTTTTGCAAGGTTGTTTGTAAAGAGAGTCTCCCTAGGTATCAGCTCCTTTTGTAGAATTAAAAGAATTTCACTGAGGACCTACTGTGCTCTAGCCATTTTCGGATGGTTTGAAGGAAGGGGGGTGGCACAACATTCATTTTGGTTCTTTTGAGCTATTTGTGTGTGAGCCAGACGATCTGTTCTGGGTAGTCTGGGAGGCAAGCAGCTGGTCTCGATTTGAACTGAACAATAGCAAATGGGTCTAAATTGCTGCTGGGAGGGATTTGTTGAAGATGGAAGGGAAAATGTACTGATTGTAAGAGTTTAAAGGTAGTGGAACTGGTTGTATAATTATATTCCCTGGAGAGTTTTACAAACAGCAATGCCAGTTGTCACTGTAGAATGGTTCCTAAATAGCCTGGATTTTGCCCAGAGGCAGAATCCAGAATAGGTGGCCCCTGGAGAGCTCTCCCACCAGTAGGATTTTTTTTCTGTTATGTCATTATAGGCAACAACTGCTGTGCTTCTAAATGGCAGAACTGCATCAGGATGGAAGATGTCAGTATTGGTCGATCTTTGATGAGTTAGAGGTGGAAGAAGTAGGAGTTTGATAGTATTGTTCAGGGGTTTAACATATCTGCTTTTCAATGGCTTATCCTATTAGCATGGAATCACACCTATGAAAATTGATGCATATGGAAGATTGTAAATGTTTCAGTTTCAATCTCCCCTCCCCCAACATTTTGGCGTAAAAGCAATTCTGCCGAGTTGTAAGACTATTTAATAGTCCAGTTTTTTAAATAATGGACATCTTCATAATGAATGACAAATGATAAATCAAAATGAATATCATTTGTATGTACTCAGTTTTTTTGGACATGTGTAACATTCTTCCGTGTTGGACACCAGTGCTAATGAAAAGAGAGCACTGACTTGAACCATCTGTGCTCTCATTCAGATGCATATCCGAAGAGTGAGATGATCTACACCTGGACAAAAGGGCCAGAGAAGTCAGTCGAAGTGCCAAAGGAATCATCCAGCTTAGTTCAATATGACTTAATTGGACAAACCGTATCAAGTGAAACTATCAAATCGATTACGGGTGAGATACTTAATGACTGAAGTTGACATGCTCCTTGGCATTAGCGGTAGAGTTGTGTCCTAACCTTTTCACTGAAATATCTAGTGTTTTCAGGGAAACAACAAACATTTCCAGACAGAGTTGATGCACAAACTACAGCTCAGAATTTTATTCATATATACAATCTTGCTTTAGTTTAAAATACATCATAAGGTGGTGAGACATGATAAGTGACTTGGTTTTCATATTCAGAAATCAAAGTCAGTAATCAAATAAATTAAAACTATTTTTAACAAAAATATGTGGCAGAAAGTTTAGCCCTGTATTTTTTGGTGCTTTCCAAATTTCCTTTTTTTTTTTTCTTATTTTGCTCAATTTTATAGTGCCATCCTCTCTCTTTTTCCTCCAAAGTAAAGCAAAAGTCTAAATTTTAATTATGAAAAATATTGATGTATACATTAAAATGGTCACATGAGTAGATAGGTAGTTATAACTGATGATTCTTGGTCATTTTGGGGGGAATGTGAATGGAAATAATCATAGGACTTAGTTTTTTATCATTTTTAATGGGGTAATCAGCTGATTATAACCTGTTCCTTGTATATACATCATCAGGAAAAGAATTACTTGATGGTAGTTGTCTGTTATAACAAAATGCCATATACTGGATAGTGTTTATTTCTCAGAGTTCTGGAGGCTGGGAAATCCAAGACAAGACACCAACAGATTCAGTGTCTGGTGGGAGTTCATATCCTGGTTTATAAATGGTGCTTTCTCAGTGTATCAGCACATGAGGACTCTCACATATGGGCTGGGGTGGGAGGTGGGGACGCTCACACTAGGGTCTCTTTTTAAGGGCACCAATCCCATTCATGAGGGCTCTGCTGTATGATCTAATCACTACTGACAAAACTCACCTCCTAATACCACTGTGGGTGATTAGATGTCAACCTATGAATTTTGGTACAATGCAATATTTGGCCATTACAATAGTTAAATTTATTCAGAAGTTAATGGTCTCTAATATGCACCTTTCTAAATTCTTTTCATATTTCAACTCATTAAATTCTCAAAATCATCCCATGGCCTGGATGCTATTACTATCTGAATTTCACAGGTGAGGATCATATGAATACAGTGTGTTTTTATCTTGCTTGAGTCATTTAGCTAGTAAGTGACAAAAAAAATTCAAACACAAACATCCTAACTCTGCAGACCTTCTTAAAGGGTCAGATCAGGATGTTAAATTTGTATTAGTACAAAATGAGCAGTCATTACGTATCTGGAACAAAGATGAGAAAGACTGGAGGGGTTTTTCGTTTTGTTTTATGAAAAAAATGATCAAGCAGTGGTGTGTATGGGTAATGAATCTAAAATAGTCAAATTCATAGGAACAACATTGTCAGGGACTGGGGACAGGGTAATAGGGTACAAGGAGTTGTTAGTCAAAGAGTGCCAAATTTTAGTTGAAGAGGAGGAAGTTCTGAATTAGTAACTGGACAGCATAGTGCCTGTAGTTAACAACACCATATTGTATTCTGAAAATTGTCCTAAAAAAGAGACCAGAAGTCTCCTCATCACAAACAAAAAATAATAAATAAGGTGGAAAACCACTTTTTAGGCGATGGACAGGCTTTTGCCGTAGATTATGGTGTTGGTTTCACAGATGTGTACTTTTCTATGAAGTCATCTACTTGCATACATTCAACATGCACAGAATTTTTATGTCCATCGTACCTAAGTAAAGGGGCTTGACAATTAAAATAAAATATTATTCTATGAGGAAATAAAATTAATATGTGAGTTTTTGTTTAAAAGGAAAAGAATTTAGCCTGCTCCTTCCTGTATTAGAAACATTTTGTATAAATCTACACACCCTGTTATGAAGTCAGTGGTAGTGCATCTCTCTTCTAAATTCCCATGACTTTTGTCTTCATGACACCTGACACACCTGCCACCATTTGGGGGAAAGCGTCTTCACATCAATTATGAAATGACACAGCAGCCTTTGTTTCTCATCTGTCCAGAAAAAGTGACTATTGAAAGATACTCATTTTCCTGTCTGTGAGATTTAAACTGAATCTGGAAGAACAGGAGTCTGTAACTATGGCCACTGCTTCAGATGTACCAGTAATGAAGTTTATCCACAGCTCCCAGACATCTTACCATTTGTTTCACTCATTAGCTTTTTTGGTTTTCATCTATATGCTAGTAAAACATGCTTGAACTGAAGGGTGTTATACAAGGCATATCTTTATGTTCTATGTGTCTATTTGTATTTTTCTAAATACAAATAAAACTAACATAACTTCTTGTGTGTGTGCATGTATGAAATATATATATGAATGGCCTACATATCCATTTATATACATAATCTATAAAATTTTCTATGTAAATGAAATACATAGAGACCTTATTAATTTCCAAAATCAGGCTTTCCTTTTCCATATATATGTTGTATGAATGTATGTTTGGTTCTCAAAAAATACTAAAAATGAAAGCTAATTGCTTTAGCACTATTAGACCTTCATGGTAGAGGAGGGCATTTCAAGGTTTTTGGAAAATATAGCATTTAAAAAAAACTTACAGCCCAATTTATTAAATTGTTTAGTCACTAAAAGAACGAAAATATTTTTCTATGTAATGATGTCAAATTTCATTTTTTGCCTAGTTAGGAAACTGCATACTTTTTGTTTGTGTTGAAGTGAACTAAAGTTCATTTATTTGCCCAGAATATTGTTTGTTTAAAATATGACTATGAAGCTACTGTCTAATTGCCTGCAGGACCCATAATGCCATTTCTTCATGTTTCTTTGCAGGTGAATATATTGTTATGACGGTTTACTTCCACCTCAGACGGAAGATGGGCTATTTCATGATTCAGACGTATATTCCATGCATAATGACAGTGATTCTTTCTCAAGTGTCGTTCTGGATAAATAAGGAATCAGTTCCAGCTAGGACTGTATTTGGTAATTGTGATTCATTTCTTGGGTGCCTTTGTCCACATTAGATTTTGATCAGGATTCATGGGAATTACCCTAAGATAGTAAAAAAAATATAAAGGCTAGTAGGTTAAGCTGTATGGAATGAAGACTCAAGTAAGCTCTCATTTTTATCAGCCAATACAAAGTATTAAGGCTTGGGGAGGATATGGGCAATTGGCGCCTTTCTTGGGCTGTGCATACGATATTTCTTCCTAAGAACTAGGAAGTTGTAGACCACATGTGAATCTAGATACGACTTCATTTTCGGGATATCCTTGGGCTCCTAACATAATGCTGTGTAATTGCATTAAAATTATATCTAGGTGTTAAAATGAGCTGCACTGGTAGCTAAAATAAAACAAATAAAAGTCATGGCTGAATGGATATGAAAGTCTTAGAATAATTTGGCTTTTAATGAAGAGGAACAAAATGCAAATGGTTTAAATGCATTGAGTTGGAAAGTATTAAATACTTAGTTTATAAGTTCATTTTGTCCTCAATCAATATTTTTCTTTTTCTCTTTTTATAATTGCTTCTTACAGATAGTGTTATAAATCCTGTGAAGTCCAGACATACATGTTTAAAGTTTTTATAACTGTTGATAAGTCTTTCATGACAGCCATACTTTTAAATAATAGAATTAATTATAATTATATCCATTTAAGTTAATATCTTTTTCCTTTTGCTGTTTATTGTGAGTAGCAAAAGCGTGGGATAAGAAGGTAAATGACCAGAATGAATATGGAATGGAAGCTTAGTCCTCGCTATAGGTGGCAGTTTCTCTTTGCTTGCTATTTGGTGTAATCAAACTCAGGGAATGACATTCTCTGTCATTCAATAACTGAAGGAATGATGGAGAGAGGGAACTGGAGGGAGCAGGGGCTTTTCACCCTGCTTCCCATTCTTTCAAAGAACTGCGATCAAGGTATCTTAGTATCCTTGGTGGACCTGAAATACTCCTGCGAAGGTATTTTCCTCCTTAGACAGCCACTCTTCCTGTAATCTTAGGGTGATCCAAGGTGGAATCCTGCTGGAGAAACTCATAGGGAAGCTCAGTGTGGAAGGCAGGCCGTGACCCCAGGAGGGCAGTGAGCTGATGTAACAGTGCTGATTACATCATAAAATGATGAGGAGTTTATTTTGTAACCTGCAACTCTACTGAACTGGTTTGTCAGTTCTTTTTTTTTTTTTTTTTTTCTTTTTGACAGGCAGAGTTAGACAGTGAAAGACAGACAGGAAGGTCTTCCTTTTTCTGTGGGTTCACCCTACAAGTGGCCACTATGGCTGGCGTGTTGCTGCCGGTACGCTGCGCCAATCCGAAGCTAGGAGCCAGGTGCTTCCTCCTGCGGGTGTAGGGCCAAACACTTGGGCCATCCTCCACTGCACTCCCTGGCCACAGCAGAGAGCTGGACTGGAAGAGGGGCAACCGGGACAGAATCCGGCGCCCTGACCAGGACTAGAACCCGGGTGCTGGCACTGCAGGTGGAGAATTAGCCTAGTGAGCCGCGGCGCCGGCTGGTTTGTCAGTTCTAATCGCATGTTGGTGGGGTGTTAAGGTTTCTCTATAATGTAAATTAAAAATATCTACCTCAAATACTAAAAATGAAAAGAATAAAGGAAGAGAAGGAGAAAAAGGGATGTATTTTATTCTTAGAATTGTATCTAAGAACTACATTGAATCTATTCTCTTTGTATTAATGTCATATTAACATGAGAATTGATGAGCATTGTGTTGTAATAATTACCATGCATTTGTTGTAATATATTAATAAATTCTTTATAAAAATAAAACATGCATCCCTCAAAAATTATGAGGTTTAAATTAAATGCTAGTAGTATATTGCATATGTTGAATAAATTTAGCTATTGGATATAGATGTGAAAATGAAAGAGAGAAAACAACAAATCTAAGCTTTGGGTGCCAAAAGGTTGGAGTTTAAAACCCAAAAATACACCTTCTAGTGTGTACTACCAAACACTCTGCTAAGTCCTTGATGTTAATTAACTCATTTAACACACCAATCTTGAGTTCTTTTTTAAAAATACTTACTTGAGGGGCAGAGAGATAGAAATAGTGGAGA
This sequence comes from Lepus europaeus, assembly GCF_033115175.1. Classification (NCBI taxonomy): domain Eukaryota; kingdom Metazoa; phylum Chordata; class Mammalia; order Lagomorpha; family Leporidae; genus Lepus; species Lepus europaeus. Next base: position 52,263,249 of record NC_084842.1, read on the forward strand.
GAGAGGGAGGGGAGGAGAGAGAGAGAAAGAGAGAGAAAGAGATATAGAGATCGAGAGAGAGATCTCCCATATGTCCTCCTCAAAAAATGAAATCAATCCAGGTCTCCCATATGGGTGACAGGTGTCCAAGTACTTGAACCATCACCTTCTGTTTCACAGGGTGCACATTAGTAGCAAGCTGCAGTGGAGCAAGTGTTTGAACTCAGACACTCTTATAGGATATGGGCATCATAAGTAGTGACTTAACTTCTAGGCCATATGCCTACCCCTAATCTTGAGTCTTTACACATCATGTTCAGAGGAGCCTGACTAGGTAGAAAATATCTGTGGAGGATGAGCATGAGATCGAAGTCCCTTAATTATTCCTATAAAATATTAATAATTTGGAAGCCATCATTAAAAAATAAAGTCCTTATTTCTATTAAGTTTTACAACTAAAAATACTCACTGTGCAAGTATTACCAGCTTTTTGCTAAGATCCTAAAAAACTTCCAGAATAGAAAATATTGAGGGGCTGGTGCTGTGGCGCAGTGGGTTAGTGCCCTGCCTTAAAGCGCTGGCATCCCATATGGGTGCCAGTCCTAGTCCCGGCTGCTCCTCTTCCGAGCCAGCTCTCTGCTATGGCCTGGGAAAGCAGTGGAAGATGGCCCAAGTTCTTGGGCCCCTGCACCCACATGGGGGACCTGGAAGAAGCTCCTGGCTTCAAATTGGTGCAGCTCCAGCTGTTGGGGCCATCTAGGGAGTGAACCATTGGATGGAAGACCTCTCTTTCTCTCTCTCTCTGCCTCTCTTCTCTCTGTGTAACTCTGACTTTCAAATAAATAAATAAATATTTAAAAAATATTATATAGGATAAAAAATTATAAAAAAAGAAGATATTGATGCATCTTAGGTGACAGTGATGAAGAGGTGATAATGCTGTGAGTATAGACTCCGAGACAGAAATCCCAGATTTGAACCCCAGCATCTACCACTTATACTAATGTTAATCTTCAGTGTATTATTTCTACCTGTTTCCTCATGTATACCTACCTCATAGGGGTGCTGTGATAATTAAATGAATTAGTTGGGATAAAGCACTTTAAATAATGCCTGGCACATAATAAATACTATGTAATTAATATTTATTTTATGTCATTCCATGCTGTCATATACTCCATTTGAGAACTACTGCTTAAAAATAAAATATGAATATACTCTGTATTTTATAATTGGTGTGATTGGTTGATAAGCTTTGGGTATTTTTTCCATTGATTTATAAACTGGCAGCTACTATTATGTCTCAAGATAATGTAAATTTCCAATGGTCTAGAGAGGAATATCGTTTATTACAACTGTAGTCAGCAAACATTTCCCATCCAAAAAATATATTATAAGGAAGTAGCATATAGTAATTGTACTGGTATTACTAGTGCCAATGATGAAATGGATTATCATATTTTGAAGGGGTCATATTATTTAACCTTTGCAATAACTTAGCAAGGTAGGCATTGCTGATTTTTGTTTTTATGCACAAGGAAAGTGACTCAAAGATATAAGGGAACTTGTATAAAGTCACATAATTAAAAGTAGCAGACCTAATCTGTTTAATTTGGAAAAGTCAGCCATTCTGTCTTTACCAGGTGTGTGAGGATATGGGGACTTTGGAGAATTTCTGATCTATTGGGTGAGATTATATGGATGTGTGTTAGTTGTTGGATGTGGGCAAGTCTTTCCATTTCAAATATGAAGCTTTCATATCATGTGCCCATATATCAATATATTGGCTCTCAGGAAAAATATGCTAATAATTGTCTTCAAAGTGCCAAGAACTACCAACATGGCTAATATTAGACTATCTATTGAGGATCTAGGATGATACTTTCTTAAGGAAGTAATGTTTTAAGTATTTGGGGGACATTAGCAGTCAATTTCATATGAGATTTAGGTGAAAAGTGATTCTGGGCTTGTATATTTTCCCTCCCTAACTTTTACTTCTCTCTTTATGCATAAGGACAGACTCTTTTGGATCAGAGATGTTACCATAGGCCTTGCAAAGCTAAAACAAAACAAAACAAAAAATCAGTGTAAATATGAGAAGCAGAGTGTTTGCTAAATTGTTTCCAAAAAACTTCTGTTTCCAAAGTTGTATTCTCTAAGTGTTCTAATTATTTCAGGATTGTAAACCCTTAAACACAAGTAAACGCCAGCTGGCATATCTAAATCATTGCTATTTTATTTTCTAGGAGTGGCCAACCAAAACTTCATTCTTGTATATGGTCTTAGCCTTTTCTTACACATTCCTTCCCAGCTCCTAAGACAACCAATATGGTGTAGGTTCAGCCTTTGTAAACTAGGGAAATCAGCCTGAATATACCAAAAAATTAATTATGGCTTTGAAATGCCCTCAAAGTTGATGGTGGAAAAGTCATTTACTATGTACACCGCCTAGATGCAGAGAAAGCACGGGTTCTTTTCTGGTGGGTTGGTTTCTGCTTCCTCTCCGCTGTGTATTTATTTAATTATATGTTCCACCTAAAATCAGGGGCAATGTGAACATCCCTATCATGGTAGTTCATTCTTCATATCTGAACACCAGAGAGAACATTTTAATGTCCAAAGAGATGGTGACTTTCATACATGCAGCCAGTTGATTATGCCAGATACTTTCCGAATTTTGCCTACAGTCATAAAATAGAAAACATAACATCTGCAGGGCTACTACACAAACTTTGAAATCAATGAAAGAGAAGCAATGAAATTTGAAGCAATGGGAAATGGTTAGTAGTAACATATCCAGCATCGATTTTGGATTGGTGTCCACGGCATCATTTAAATCATAAACCTGGCAATCTATCCTCCTTAGTAAACACAACGTAAATTTTTGGATTTTTTGTTCAACTATTGCATTAGTTGTTAGCTTATTAGACCTCAATAGGGAATATTTTTTCATATAGAAATCAGAGAAGGTGGAGATGACCAGTTTTAATCCTCAGGAGAAATCATTCTGTTACAAAAAATGTTTAAAGTAACATGGGAAATCTTAAATTTCTTATGTTTAAATTTGAGTTTCGTTTATGATTATCACATTACAGTCCTCGTAGCTGAGTATCGAGTAGTATCCTTTTCTTAAGAATTTATGTATTTGAAAGGCAGTTACACACACAGAAACACACACAGAAACACACAGAAAGAGAAAGAAAGAGAGCAAGAGAGACAGGGAGAGAGAGAGAGAGAGAGAGAGAGAGAGAGAGAGAATGTCTTCCATCTGCTGGTTCACTCCCCAAATGGCTACAATAGCTGGGAGTAGCCCAAGTCAGAGCAAGGAGCCAGGACCTTCTTCTGGATCTCCCATGTGAATGCAGGGGCCCAAGTGCTTGGGGCATCTTCCTTTGCTTTCCCAGGCACATTAGCAGGGACCTGGATCAGAAGTGGAGCAGCTGGGACATGAACAGGTGACCACATGGGATGCTGGTGCCACAGGTGGCAGCTTTACCTGCTACACCACAGCACCAGTCTTGTTAATATTCCTATTTATACTGCAGTGTTCATATTTTATTTCCCAAGTCCTTTTAGTCCTTTAGGATTTCCTTGACATTAAAGGAAACAAGCTTATATATGTAAAAAATTGTAGAGCAATGTTTAATGCTTAATATTCCCATTAACTTTTTTATGAATAAAAAGAAACATTTTGATTTATTGCCAAATTTTGTAACTAAAATTTTCCAGGGCCCACATTGTGGCATAGTGGGTAAAGCCACTGTGAATCTGGCATCTCACATGGGCACCAGTTCGAGTCCTATCTACTGTGCTTCTGATCCAGCTCCCTGCTAATGTGCCTGGGAAAGCAGCAGAAGATGGCCCAAGTGCTTGGGCCCTTGCACCCATGCAGGAGACCCAGATGAAGCTCTTGGCTCCTAGCTTTAGCTTTGCTCAGCCGTGGCCATTGTGGCCATCTCAGGAGTGAACCAGCAGATGAAAGATCTCTCTCTCTCTCTCTCTCTCTCTCTCCCTCCCTCCATTTCTCCTTCCTTTTCTCTGTATCTCTGATTTTCAAATAAATTAAATTTTTTTAAAAAAAATTCACCTTTGGATTTATTCTGTACCTCACAGTCAGCATGGGAATGGTGCTATTTTTCTGAGATTTAAAATGGAAGCCTAAATATTCTAAGGTGTCTTTCTGAGATGATGTCTATTGATTTTAAAGAGTTTCATAAATATGTTTCATAAATATGTAGGTATATATGTATTTGAACTCATTTTAAAATCTATTTTAGAATAATAAAATGCTAAACATCACAGAAATTGAAAAAAGAGAATATAACCAAATCCTCAAATTTATTTCTGTATGTAGTTTATAGAATGTTTCTAAAAAGATCTATAGCTCATGTGATAACACAGTTGCTCCAGTTTTTCATCTTCTGTGCACTGGAGATGGAGAAGACAACCAGAATTCAGAGAAAATGGATTGGTGAGGAGCTGGAAAAATGAGTTTTTCTTTACTTTTCATTTATCACGTGCCCGGCACCATGTGAAATATTATGCATGTGACTCCTAGAAGCAATATTAGACATGTCTGTCCTCAAGGAGGTGATGCTCAACCAAGTGGAAACAAGGCTTGTAAATGTGGAGCAGTATGGGGACAGCACAGGGAAGGATGTATTTAAATGCTGAGTTCAGACAACAGTGCCAATTCTAAATCAAAATACTATTATTTTGTTATTGTTGTTTGGGGTTCACTATTTCTTCAGTTTAACTCATGTTATTTTCCTTTCAGCTGGGTATTGACATGGACTGGAATATCCAATTTATATACTTTCTTCATTGCCATCATCATCACCACCACCCTCACCATCATCATTACCCCAAACACCTCAATGTGTCAACTTTGGACCTATCCTAGGCATTGAATAGAATAAGTTCAAATGGAAAGGATAAATCCCCCCAGAAATTTTCAGCCTTAACTCCATAATGTGAATCAGACACAAAAGGACAACTGCAGAGATATTAGCATCTTTCAATAACAGATTGCTCTCTACTTCAATGACAAGAGGATTTTTTTCCAGGCTGAGGTGATGGATGCAGTGTTTGAAATCTGCTGATAGAAGAGCAGTACCTCTGTTCTTGCTGCAAATATTTTTCTCCCAGCCATAATGTGTTGGGTTGTACATATCCAATATTTTAAAAGCTAAATTGCTTTAGAAATTGTTGAGGAACATATTTTGTTGCTTTTAATAGACTCCTCAACAACTTGTAAATTTATTGTCCTAATTCAATAGATAACTTTTGATTAAAAAGGTAAGAAAGATCTGTATATTACTTGTGTTTTGTTTGGCAGTGAACCTCACTAGCTGTAGGCCACGCTTAGCACAGACATTCCGATGCTCCAATTCCGGAGGCCCATATTCCCAACATCCCAACAATTCTGGTTGAGAATCACTGCTTTGATGAGTCTCTTCCTGCTAGGCGGGTTGAATTCCACAAGTTTGTTGGCTCAGATCCAATATACTATTATGTACAAAATACCTTTTCTATGCCTTTAGTCTTTATAGAAAACCTAATAGGTAGGTACAAAATAAAGCCCAGTGAATATTCTAAACTTGATCCAAATCAAGTTCTAATGATTAGAAGAGGCAGGATTGGAACCATATCTGTCCCACTACAAAGCCTGTGCTCACCCATGAGGCTCTAAAACCTGCATCCAAGATGGTTTTGTTGAGTTGTTACTAACTGTGTTAAAACCTCTCCCCACCTCATCCTGTAGGGTTTTTATTCATTTGCTTGTTTTGCACTGAAATAACAGTAAGATTTTTTGTCTGTTTACTTTTTTGCCTCCAAGGAATAACCACAGTTCTCACCATGACCACACTGAGCATCAGTGCACGCCATTCTTTGCCCAAAGTGTCCTATGCTACTGCCATGGACTGGTTCATTGCTGTCTGCTTTGCTTTTGTGTTTTCGGCCCTTATTGAATTTGCTGCTGTCAACTATTTCACCAATATTCAAATGGAAAAAGCCAAAAGGAAGGCATCAAAAACCCCTCAGGAAAATCCAGCTGCTCCAGTGCTAAGAGAAAAGCAGGCTGAAGCACCTCTGCAGGTATTTGACTTAATCTCCTTGTGTTTGAAATTCCAGCTTCTTGGTCAAATGAATATTGCCATGGGGAAAACAGAACTTGAAAATTCCATTGACAGTGTCTTAGTCATTTAAACTCTAGAAAAATATAAAAAAGACATTTATGAATCCAAACTTTAAAATAATGATTAGATGTACCTGAAAATTTAAACAAATATGAATGAGTTAGAAGCAAGTGGAGCTAGTTGTTTTTGTTTAAGTTGCTTTCCAAATTAAAACTTTTGACAGAAGGGGGAAAGAAACTAAGAGGGGCCTGTGTACATATTTGATTGAGTTGGGTTGGAAAGGGTTTTAATAGAATTCTTTGAGCAGAGTAAAGTTCTCAGTGTGATTCCACCTTACAACTACCCACTATGGCTTAGTGGATCCTATGCCTTAGAATAAAGAAGAGAACAAGATCAATAAGTAACAAAACTCATAGTTGAAACTGATGCAAACCTAGGACTGAGAATTTTTATCCTAAAGGGACACATGTAAGAGAGTGTAGAAAACATAATATGAACCCAGTGTAATTTAAAATTGGCAATCAGAGATTAAAAAAAGTTTTCTTTGTTCTTCATGAATTCCAGTTGTATAAAAGTAGCAAGATATTCATGAAAATGGGAAGGGGAACTGGAAGCCTTTTCTTTTTTCTTCTTTCCTTCTGTACTACTCCACTCTCTAACACCTCACTAACTCCCTGTATTCAGCTTCTTTCTTGAATGAGTAGACAGATGTCTGTAGCCACTTAGATATAGTCTTCAATGACATAAATGGTAGTGTCAAACTTTTTGTCTTCATAAACCCTTATCAAAGTGTATACAAATCATCAGTGCTATTCTCTGCAGATAACAACTCAGTATCTTATTAGTTTGTTCATTTTATATGTGTATATATATAAAATTTATAAATATCCAACTAGTTGCCAGTCCCTGTTTGGGATCTGGGAATCAATATTGCACTATGAAAACTCCAGTGAATATCTTGCATTTATTTGTGTGGAGCAAGGGAGAGGAGGTAGATAATTTTTAAGCATTTAATAGTAAAGCAGCTAAATAGTAAAGCAGGTGGTGTGTTAGTGATAGTCCTATTAGCAGAGGACACAAAGTGCTAAATAAATGAGGGATGTTGTCACACAGAAATTGACAGTTGAACAGATCAGGTTAGTTGTCCACACTGGCAGAGAAGTACGGGTCAGGGTCCTGGAGTTTCTAGCTGTCCTCTTACAGGGGCTGTGGTGCTGTTCTCTTCAGAACACCATAGGAACAGGTGGGAAAATACATGCCTCTGCACTGAGTCAAAATAGTCCATAGTTTTCCTCTAAGTGAGTCCAGTTCATCAAGATTTTCACAATTGTCAGAGTGCAGTTCGCATTCTAGTTTGCTTAAAAATTACTGATCATTTATGGAGTTTTGTTCTCATTTTCTATAAATGCCCTCTTTTGCCTATCTTTTTTTGTAAGGTTTATTTACTTATTTGAAAGGCAGAGCTAGAGAGAAATAGAGAGGGAGAGGGAGAGAGGGAGAGAGGGAGAGAGGGAGAGAGGGAGGGAGAGAGAGAGAGAGAGAGAGAGAGAGAATCTTCTATCCACAGTTTCTCTCTACAAATGGCCACAATGGCCAGGTCTGGGCTAATCTGAAGCCAGGATCCAGGAGGTTCTTTTGGGTTTCTCACATGAGTGCAAGGCCCAAGCACTTGGGCCATCTTCCACTGCTTTTCTAGGCACACTAGTAGGGAGCTGGATTGGAAGTAGAGCAGCCAGAATGCAACTGGTGCCCATGTAGGATGCTGGTGCCACAGCCTGCTATGCCACAGGGCCAGGCCTCTCTTTGCCTCTTAACTTGTTGTTTTCTCTTTGGTTTGATGTATTGAAACCTTCCTGGAAGAATTCTACTAGTAGTTTTTTATTTAAAATCCAGTCTTGAATTTATTTATTTTAGTGTTTTTGTTTTCTTATTATCAATTCAAAATTGTATTTTAATTGCATCTATTTTATGGGCTAAATTTATTAATGATTTTCTCATTTCTTGAGTTTACTTTTTATTAATGTATTTTCACTGCTTTTTATTCAATAATATTTCCTTTGTTGCAATGAGATTTAGTTTGTACACAGCTTTGGTCATAATTCATAATAATTAGCATATAATATCACAATTATTTGCTAATGTTCTGTAATTATATTGCTGCTTTTCTCTAGAAGCTAAGAGTTATTTGTGGATAATATCAAAATTTCAATGTGGGTATTTTTGTTTATTTAACCCATTTCTAATTTTTGTTGTTTTGTATGTGTTCAAAAATATTACTTTTACAGATTTGAATGTTACAAGTCTTCTCATTGTACCTTGTTAGGCTAAAAGCTTATAAAGGTTTAATGAGAATTTGAAAAGAGTTACTTTTTAGCTACTTAATCTATTTTACTTTAACCTTATTATTTCCCTCTTTTAGTAGTTCACCTCTAGAGCAGGTGATGGCTCAGTGGGTTCCTGCCAGCATATGGGTGACCTGGGCTGAGTTCTAGGCTCCTAATTTTGGCCTGATGCAATGCCAGTGATTGCAGGCATTGGAAGACTGAACTAGCAGATAGAAAAATATTTCTCGCTCTCCCTCAGTCTGTCTCTCAAATTAAAAAAATGTTGCCTCTGGTTTTTGCGATTTTTCAAATACCATGAAATACGTGAAAAATTTTCTAGCTAATATTACAAGATTTCAATTTTTTTTATTTCAACTATTTTTAGTTTACTTGGATGATATTCTATTTAACATGTAAAGATTCAAACTATTCTATTTCCATATCAATCTATACATTTAATCATTGAATAAGTATTTTGTTTTTCTCCTATATAATATCTTTTCTTTTGAAATCAAATTGTCTGATTTTAGTATTTTTCATCATTTTTAAAAAATATTAACTTTGGCATTATATTTTTGTCATTTAATTTTTCATTATTCATTCTTTGTGTTCTTTTTAAGTTATATATCCTTTTTTTTTCAAGATTGTTTTGGGGAGCCAGTATTGCAGCATAATGGGTTAAGCTGCAGACAGAACTATTGGAGTGACAGTTCTAGGGCCACCCACATGGATAGGGTTCCTAACTCCTGGCTTCAGCCTGGCTCAGCTCCTTTCTGTTACAGCAATCTGGGGAGTGAACCAGTGAATATAAGATATCTCTCACTCTCTTGCCCCCTCTCTCTCCCCTGTCTCTCTCTTTCTCTCTCTCTTCTTCCTTTTCCTCCTAATTCTCTGTTGTTCTGCCATTTAAATAAATAAAATAAATAAAACTTTTAACATCTGTTTGGGGGCTGGCATTGTGACACAGCAGGTAAAGCTGCCACCTGCAACACCATCATCCAGTATCATGCCCCGGCTGCTCCACTTCCAATTCAGTTCCCTGTTAATGCCCTGGGGAAACAGCAGAAAATGGCTCAAGTGCTTGGGCCCCAGCCACTCAAGTGGGAGACCTAGATGAATATTCTGGCCTCTGGCTTCAGCTTGGCCCAACACTGGCCATTGCAGCCATCTGTAGGTGAACCAGTGGATGGAAGATTTCTCTCTCTGTCTCTCCCTCTTTCTCTGTAACTCTGAGTTTCAAGTAAATAAGTAAATAGATCTTTAAAAAGGATTTGGGGTGTGAAATATTTGCTTCCTTCCCCAAAACATTATCTTTAGCAAGATCAAACAGGCTGCCCTCCTTCCTTCCAGGTTTACCATGAGAATAGCAAGGGAGCTCTTCCTGACCTCACAGCTTATTGTGAAAAGAAGTTAGTTACCTACCCCATCTTTCTGTATGGTTTCTTGCTTTGGCAGGCCAGACAGGATGGGGAATAGTAAATCAGGCCTTTTGATGGGTCTGTCCCCACCTGCTAACTGAATGCCAATCTGATTGTCAAGTTGTTTTTTTTTTTTTTTTTCCTCCCAAACTGTACTTAAAAACCCAAATGCTGTGGGGCCTTTTGGAGTTCTTTCCTCTCTTGGAAGTCCCCACCTCCATGCCGCTCTGGCTGGAGGGCCTTGATTCTAATAAATACTTTTAAATCTCAAAAAAAAAAAAAAAAAAAGATTTGTTTAAATTTGCACTTCAGTGGATACCAGATGAGGGAAGCCCTAGTGGTGGTTTTACCCAATGCACTGTAAAACCAAACCTGCTTGGCCCTTTGTATTATTTTCATATCAGTAGTGATAAATTTGAGATTTTCTGATAATGTTGAAGTTATAAAATAACTGACTCTCATATTGATATTAACTTGCTCCAACCTCAAGATTGCTGTAGGTGTAAGCTTTCAGATTTTATATATGCATTTGTATTATTTTCATGTTTAATATGAGACAATCTAGTTCTCTTTTCATTTTTGCCAAGTAATGAGGCTCATTGCTCTAGTGCTACAAGAAAATATAACTACTTGAATGTGCCGATTAATTAGAAAAAATTATTCAGCAGAATTTCCAGAAATGAACCAGTAGTCTTCCCTGAAATGTATCTCTCCTCTCCAGCAGTTCCCATGGATAGTGAATGCTTAGTGAGTCTCCTCTGTTTGGCTCAGCCAGTTCTGATTCAGTCAGTGTTCTCTGCATCGTAATCCAGAAGCTCTGGTCACATGACACATCAGTGTCAAGAAGATGAAATGTGTGATTGGCCTAGAGTTAAGCATTGGGAGGGACTTTAAAATATATCTACTCAAAAATATGCATTAAAACTTCATGTGCTTTATATGTGTGCCTGTGTGTGTATAACAACTTAGATCTCCACAGCAGTTTACTTGAAGAATATCTGTGTTCTTAGGGTGGTGATTAATGGCTTGGGCCCACCTACCCTCCTGCATCCAGATCCCTGCAAAAGCACAACTGGCTTTGGAATGTCAGTTGTAATTGAATGGCTTCAGTATCAAGTTCAACTTTGGAGCCTGAAAATAAGGGAGCGTGAGATGGGAGTTGTGATGCAGCAGGTTAAGCCAATTCTTGGGACACTTACATCCCATATTGGAGTGCCAGTTTGAGTCCTGGCTACTCCACTTCGAATTCATTTCCCTACTAATGTGCATGGGAAGCAGCTGATAGTTCAAGTACTTGAGTTCTTGCAACACACATGGCAGACCCAGGTGGAGTTCCAGTCTCTCAACTTCAGCCTGGCCCATCCCTAGCTTCTAGTGGCATTTAAGGAGTAAAGCATAAGATGGAAGATCTCTCTCTCTCTCTCTCTCTCTCTGTCACTCTGCCTTTCAAATCAATCAATAAATCTTTAAAGGAATAAATAAATCTTCCAGTCCAGCTCTCTGCTGTGGCCCGGGAATGCAGTGGAGGATGGCGCAAGTCCTTGGGCCGTGCACCTTCATAGGAGACCAGGAGAAACACCTGGCTCCTGGCTTTCGATCAGCGTGGCCATTGAGGGGTGAACCAATGGAAAAGGAAGACCTTTCTCTCCGTCTCTCTCTCACTGTCCACTCTGCCTGTCAAAATAAATAAATAAATAAAGATAGATAAATAGAAGAAAATCAAGAAGAGGAAGTGTATTAAGAGAAAATTATACAATGCATTACTGAAATTTTAAAAAATCTGCTTAGATTTGGAATTTCAGTAGAGATTCTAATCAGACAGCTGAAGTTTGCTTATTCAGATATATTGTAGAGTTATTTATTTATTTGAATGGTACTGCCTTTCTTTAAAATGTGCTTGAACCCCTCATTTGGAATTGCCCTAAGAGTCCACGTGATGTTGATAGTTCAGTTTATCCTTTGAATGAACTCAGTACTACTTTGATTCATTTTTCACCAGTTGTGACCTGCGGACTGCTAATGGCTTATAGGGACTCTTTTTGTTCTTTGAATTAGAAAGTTTGTGGTTATGGACTATTTGTGAAACAAGGAAAAAAGGCCAATTGGCAGAATCTAAGAACAGCTCTAAGTAGCTCAAGTATGGCCTTGACCTCAGGAGACAAAGTGGCTGTTCCGTTTCTGCTCATCATTGAAGGGATTCTGCATTGACTCTGTCCTTTCAGGGTTTGCATTTGACTCCATTCATTCTTTACATATCCTTGTTAATCTTCATTTATCTGCTCTCATTGATGCAGGCAATTTGGATGAAAGAATGGTATGAAAAATAACTATAGAATTTTAAAAAATCTTTCTTAGTCATTACACTTAAAAATTCCTTGAAATATTCTCTTTGGTTTTGTTCAATTAAAATGTATGCATTAATATAGGCATGTTGTAATTTATGGAAAAATTCAATGATATGAGAATGGCTAACATTGATTGAATGCATTTTTGTGCCAGCTACTGTGTGATGTGCTTTATGTGTGTTACCAAATTTGAATAGTAATTGCTTTGCAGATAAAGAAACTGAGGATGATGGTTGTTATGAAATATATTCAAGATAAGACAACTAAAAAATGACAAGCCTAATAGTTAAATTAACTCAGCTATGTCTGAGTACAGAGCTTGTTTTCTTAAACTCAAATTTGTAGCATTTACAATGTCACTATGAGAAATAGCTATTAGAATGTGTGTATGTTTGTGTATCTAGATGTCTGTATGTATATACATATGGTGTATGTGAATATTGATACAGCTACAGAAAAGTATCAGCCTATATAGTCTTTTTGTTCCTATTTCTATGAATAATTAGTGATCACATAATACTCTGAATGCTTTTTATGTGCTGGTAATAAGAGCTTTTACAGATATGTCATCCATAATTTAATTCCAATTACTTGTAAGATACATCATTCTAAAAAAAATATGTCCTAGCAATGGGGAAATCAGTGGTTGGGGATTGAGATATCTGCCCAAGGTGACCCATGTGGTAAGTAGCGGGGTGGGACAGTGGGCCACATGCTTTCAAGTCTTAAACCTCAATGTCCAATTATCTATAATGGATGAAGGAAATAAAAGCTGGGCTGGGAGTGGTGGTATCATTCACCAAGAGCAGTGAAGCACATTGGATAAAGAAATTAGATCCATTTAGATAGGTGGGCATTTCCATAACTAGACTATTTGTTATTTCTCATAATAGTGATAACTTTTTGTTTTCAAACTATAAAGGCAAACTTTTTGCCTATGCATATTTTATTCCCTAATTCATTTTCTCCTTATTTTCATTTCATCCTAACTATTCTCTAGGAACTTCTAATTTTATAGTGTTCATGGATTCTTACAAGGATGTTTCCAAAATTTAAAAGCTATTTTCTCTTCTTAAAGTCTTTAAGAAAAAGGTGATATAAAAATTATATATAAATAATTCAAGATACCCCTTGGATTCAATAATTCAAATGCCCTCATGAGAATCCCTTTGTTTACTATCCATTCTTCAAAGTCACACTCTAGTCTTATTTTCCATATGGAGCTCATTCTGACTGAGCTCTTGGCCTCAAGGTCCTGATCTCAAAGGTCTACCTCTATCAAGCTGGGGGTAATAGTAGAACATATTGGGCAGGCTTGAGGAGGTGACTATGTTACATGATACATGTGAAGTATGCAGTGAATACTTATTGCCCAGCAAGGATGCCTGCAATTAGTACTATCTCATCTTTTAGAATCTTCTGACTTATAATTTTGTAATATTCTATGGTATTTTGCTTAAATTTTTTTCATATTCAAGTGCTGTATTTTTATAGCACTTGAGTTAATTACTATAACAGATATTTAAAATAGATTTTATTTTGTTCTTCCATACAGCATATGGTATACTTATCTATTTTGATGATTGGCCAATTATAGATACTGTAAAATATGAAATTTTATTTTTCTAAAACCCAATATATTAATCACTAACTTTCAAGTATAATTATTTTTATGTAAAGTTCATTTTCCCTAGAAATAAATATGACTGTATGGAAGATGTTACTGTGAGCTTTGGGGTCAGAAGATATTAATTTTTTGTATTTTTTTTTGACTGGCATGTAATTGTTGTCTGTTTTGTAGACGGTGATGTTGTGGTCCATATGCACACTGTGTAATAGTCAAGTCTGAGATGCACTTGTCAGTGGTTGTGCTTCAATAGTGTGCAGCAAAACAAAAAGTTGTCAAATCTACACGTGCAGCTGTGTATTCTGAGGACAGGGCAGTGAGTTACCCTCCGGCCCTCTTAGTTGTATCACAGATAGCAGTGGCTGTGAGTGACATCAATGTTAAACACAGTGATTTCCCAGTTGATTGATACTGTAAAAGCTTCATTCTATCCCTAAAGGGTATACTAACTGGATCAATTTCAGATTTTGACTTCAGTAACTGTCAAAATTTGTCTCAGAAATACTGTTCTGTAGTTTAAGCTAATGTGAAAAAAAAAATGAAAAAACCCTACTTTTCCATTTGTTGTTTATTTCATTTCTTAACTTAGTGTAAAATTGCTTTACTTTGCAGTTTGTAAAAGGACATGAAGTCACACTTCCAGTTCATTTGACATTTAGGTATGTTTGTGATAGAAGTTTAATGCTATTCCTTTTTTTTTTAAAAAAAGATTTATTTATTTATTTGCAAGTCAGAGTTACACAGAGAGAGGAGAGGCAGAAAGAGAGAGAAGTCTTCCATCTGATGGTTCACTCCCCAATTGGCTACAACTGCTGGAGCTGCGCCAATCCGAAGCTAGGACCCAGGAGCTTCCTCTGGGTCTCCCAAGTAGGTACAGGGACTCAAGGACTTGGGCCATCTTCCACTGCTTTCCCAGGCCATAGCAGAGAGCTGGATCATAAGTGGAGCAGCCGGGTCTTGAACCAGTGCTCATATGGGATGCCAGCGCTTCAGGCCAGGGTGTTAACCCACTATGCCACAGTGCCGGCTCCTAATGTTATTCTTTAGATTTCCTATGCACAAGTACCTCCACAAACTCATGTTTATAAGTACTAAATGTTCCCTGGGTATTCATGGTCTTTAGATAGTGAGTGAGTGTTTAATTGGACAACTATCAAACTGTGTAAGTGTTAAAGTGCCAGGATTATGTTTCATGTCCAGCCATTTTTAGAAATTTTTGTACATTTTCATATGTAGAGAAATGGCATGCTAGCAAGCATTGACCAGCTATTACAGAGCAGTCACCATGCAAGGCACTGAGTATTCAAAAACACACCTGCAGTTAGTATAGTAAGAGAGACAGGTATGATCTGACTATTGGATTGAGAATAATTTAGTAAGGTTTATAGTAGTATGACCTTACTCTCAAATTTTTACTTCTACCTTGAATCTATCAGCTATCTCTACATTCTATGCAATCTCTATATTCAATGCATACTGGGAAACTAATATATTTATGGAATATCCATTAAACTGCAGTATATCAGGAATACTGTGTTCATTCTGTTCATAGATATGATTTATCAGAGAAGATAAATATTCCACAATTAATTCAAAATAAATATTGACAAATGTGCAACATGCTGTGAGGTAGAGGTAGAGTGAGTAATGATGTATCAGAGAGAATTAAACTGAGATTTTGAATTGGCTTTGAAATGCTAAAATGGACAAGCTAATGGATATCATTGAAAATGGGGAAAAAAGAACAAATTTCAGTAATTTACTGGGAAGATACTCTATATATTTTGATAATATTTGTAATATGTCACATGGAAAGAAAAATACCAATTTAAACATCATAATTGAAGAGTTAGGCTTTTCTCTCTTTCAGAAAGGGAAATGCCATTAGGGAGATTGGCTATATTGGCTAGTGTTTATGGAAAGAGTAAGGCATGTTTTTAACCTAGTATAATACAGAGGTGTGTGTGTGTCTGTGTGTGTGTGTGTTACAATTATAGATGATGTAGATTATAGTATGTTTGTTCATTTATTTTTGTGTATTTGGTATTTATAAATATCATGCCAGATGAAGCAGCTCTGAAATCTATTTAGTGTAGAGTTTGGAAAAGTGGTTGATTATCAACATCATCATCGCTGAATACCTACTGTGCACCATTTGTCATACTAATTTCGTTATGTGTGCTGTTTCTAATCTTCACACCAAACCTCAAGATAAGTTGTGTTGTTATACACATAATTTTATGGTTCAGAAAACTGAGCCATGGTGAAGTATTTTGGTAAGTTGCCTAGAATATATGTATAGTAAATGGTAGACTTGGATTTGAGCCCTATCTGTTTGGCATCAGAAAGCTGGATGCTTTCAAATGCACAGTGCTGCCTCTCACCTAGAAATAACTGCAGGCAGGCAGTAAAAGATTTTTGTCTCCCTTCTCAGTTCTCTAGTGTAGCTTCGATCTCACAGCCTGATACTTGGGTTTCCATTTCTCCATCTGTTAAATGATGAAGTTAGGCAAAATTATAGATAAATTTCCTACTAACTTAAATGTCTGTTAACTACATACTCATCCACTCTGAATAAATAATGCAAGTTTGCTTTCTACCCTTTAACATGTTCTTGCTTCACAACACAGGATACATAGGATACATGAAGAGCTGGTTAGAAAGAGGGTGGTTCTTTTTTGGGGGAAGTTGAGTCAGATCAAATGAAAAAATCAGATTTATTTTATGCTTGCCTATATAGCAAAAATCCATACTGCTCCACCAGCAAAAAACCAGTCACTGATATTGTGCTTACTGTGTGCCACAGAGTATTTTAATAAATTTACTTACATCAACTTAAATTCTTCATAGATTTTTTTTTTTTTTTTTTTTTTTTGCTGGTGAGGAAATTGAGGCACATAAAGATCTAAATTATTTCCCAGTCATACAGCTGCTAAATACCAGAGCCACGGTTAAACCCAAGGATTCTGGATCCAAAGTTTGTAAAACCACAACCACCACAATGTGCTTCACTCTGGGCTAATCCACCACTGCCACTGCTGCTGCCCCCTGCTGTTCCCCTCACCACATACTCAGTTTTTTTAAAAGCCATATTAGTTGTTCACCTTGCTGAAAATATAAACCATGCTTTGAAATTCTACCCCATTTATAAACAAACCCTATATATGCCTTCCAGGGGTGGAGAACATACAGCCCATGGACCATGTAATTCTTTGTTCTGGCCCTGCCAGTGGGACTTGAACTTCAGTAAATCCGTAGCAGACTAATTTTTAAGTTGATAATTTTTATGATCTGCAGTAGCTATTACAAATATCGAAAATGTCCTTAGCAGAAAAAAGATTCCACACTCCTGCACAGTAGTTTAGTTTAAACAAAAAGTAAAGTCCTAGAAAAGTAATAACACTCTTTAACCTTCAAGTATGCATAAAACATATGTGGATTTTTTTCAAGGCTAAAAATAACAAATTAAATTATCACAGTCATTTCAGCAAACCATAGAAGAACCAACCCATATTTTTTTTCATATTTTTTGACTTTATAAACATTGAAAAGTTTTTTAAATGTCACTGTTAGTTTTTGGTGTGCATGCATCAATGTATACAGGTAACAGTATGTATTTATAACATACATTTCAAATAATTGTTTTAAATGTTAGGGGAAATGTTTAAAGAAATCAGAGGGTATCCTTTTGCCATAAAAGAATTTATATCACATTGGTTGATGAATTTAGTGATGTAAATAATCAAGAGGTGTAAATATTCTCTAAGGAACAAGGAACAGTGTAAAGAAATGTGCTGAGCTTTGGGAGATGGGGCCTGATGAGACAATTCAGACTGATGGTATTGTGTATTTTATTGACAGTCAGCAGCAAAACAGCCCCTTACTGTAAATATTATTAGTTGGTTTGTGATAATTATGGGCTAACTTAAAGATTATCTAGAGTTGCCATAGAATTCATAAACCATTAGCAAATTATTAGAATTCTAGTTAACTATCTATTTACTCCATTACTTCTTTAGCATAGCTGGTACATTTCCACTGGTGGACTTTTATTGATAAAAGTTATTTTAATGATGATTCAGTTATTTATTTGGTGATTTTTTCCCAGCAGTCTGAGTGGGCCAGCAGATCTCTGTAGAAAGGAAAAATAAAAGCACTTCAAAAATACATAACTACCTTAAACAACGTCTCTCACTATTTTGCTGTAAGTTCTCATCCCTAATAAACGGAGTAAGATTATTCATTCTTTCTGGTGTTTTTGGCTAAGCTGCCAATTTTCCCTTTTGCTATTTTGAGGAGCTCATTTTCTCACAACATAATATATATTACTAAGTCTCCAGCTCTCTGCTCAGTCTCAGATGACTTAGCAGTTTCAAGAAACATCAGTTTGGATATGACTTATCTCATTTCACCTAAATGAATTAGAGGATATTATGCATGAAAATGTCTTTGATAGAAGAAAATTATTCTGTGTTTTGGTAAATTTTCCAGCAGTTTTTAAAAAAGATTTATTTATTTGAAAGGCAGAATTACAGAGAGAGAGAGAGAGAGAGGGAGGGAGGGAGGGAGGGAGGGAGGGAGAGAGACAGAAAATCTTCCAGCCATTGGTTCACTCCCCAAATGGCCGCAATAGCCAGGGCTGGGCCAGAGACTGAACCTGATTGGAAGTGGAGCAGCTGAGAATCAAACCAGTACCGATATGGGATGCTGGCATTTCAGGTGGCAGGTTTGCCCACTATGTCACAACATTGGCCCCTTTCCAGCAATTTTAAGAAGAAAATATTTTCCATTCATATTGTACGCCAGGAAATGTTTTTCTTAATGATATCTCAAATTCCACAAGAGATTATCCTGTCTAGATTCTTTGCTTGAATAATACATTTTATGCTTTCCAAAATAATCTTTTTCTTCCTTTATTAGTGTGATCTAAATTTTTACCATCCTCTTCCTTATTCTATAAGATTCTATTTCTGTCTATAGTTCTTGAATTCTTCATTTTTCATGACTCTGGCATCTTCTTATGGATGACGGGCCTTGGGATTTCTTCATTCTTGTGACTCTCAAAATATCGTAATCCACAGATTTTTTTCTTCTTTGAAGACTCTTTCTTTTTGGAGGGTGAGTTGGCTAAAACAAACTTCTTGTTGTTGCTTTTAATTTTTCTTTGCTTTGCTATTTGAAAATAGTTTTAGATTGCACAGTTAGAGAGAAAGGCTATTCTTAGGGAATTCACAGCAGGGAATAAGGGTGGGGACACTTTGTATTTTTGCTTCCCTAAATTTTTTTCTATGCTCATTCAGTGTAATGGGAATATTAGGATTTTCATCAAAAGTAACAACAATACATAAATCTTGAAGGGTTAAGTAAGTGGAGGTGGTATAGAGAAGAGGGAGCATATCTGCATTTTCTTTTTTTCCTGTCTTTGGGACTTGAGGATTCCAAACTATGCTTGACAAAAGGTGTGTGGATTCTGTGAATACAAAGAGCAGAAGGTCAACTACTGCCCCTCCTTTAACAAGTTTGAATGCATGTGAACAACTGGGTTCATTTACTAGATAGATTTTTTTTTTGAAGAGTATAAACTTTATGTTCAGTGGTCAGTACAGAGTGGGAATTCAATGTTTGTTGACTGAGTCAATGAATGGAAAGATAAAATAAGATCTCTAAATATCAATAATCCCAAGAAAGTCTTAGATAACAACAATAATAGAGAAGACTCACATAGACTCATTCCAGCACTGTTGTGTTCTTTTTGAGGACCCCACAGAGTTGTGGGATAACTGAAAGTGATCTGTTTAACTTGTCTCTTAACCCCAAGCCCCTCTGGCCTCTTTGGAACTCTCCCATAGGAAGAAAATACTATCCCTGCCCTTCTATCAACTGTGCCTTTGACCATACCTTTCTATTTTTAAGATTGACTTATTTATTTTAAGGTCAGAGTTGAGAGAGAGAGAGAGAGAGAAAGAGAGAGTCTTCCACCTGATGGGTCACTCCCCAGATGGCCGCAATAGCCAGTCCTGGGCCAGGCCAAAGCTAGAAGCTTCATCAAGGTCTTCCAGGTGGGTGACAGGAACCCAAAGACTTGCACCATCTTCTACTGCTTTCCCTGGTTCCTTAGCAAGGAGCTGGATCAGAAGTTGAGCAGCGGGACATGAACTTTACTTGTTACAACACAACACTGGCCTCTTGACCTTAATTTTATTGAGTGAATTATATCTGTCTCCTAGCACAGATGGTATTAAATGGAAGAAGAAAGTCATGCTGAGCTCTGCTGGTTAGGTTTTTACCTGGATACAAGTGCATCTTCTAGTTGTATATAAGGAAAGAATCTAGTGCTATGGCATCTTCCTTGGAAGGTGAGAAAGGAAGACCTCTGTGTACTTTGACGGATGCTTCCCCACAGACTAAAAGCAAGAGCAGGCCAACCATATATGGCTTGAGAGCTATTTTCTTAGAGCACATCCTTGGCTTTAAAAACTGGGAGGGCAGTGATTAAGTGGATAGCAAGGGCTAGGCAGTTGATCTTTGCAAGTTGTCTTGCCATAAAGAAATAAGCCTGTAGTTTGTTTTCAGAAAAGCTAGATGCTTATTTGATTGACCATATGAAAATTCCATTTTTGCTGGTCAAAAAGGTCTACAAAAGGCTGAAGTAAAGATGAGGCTTAAATCTGACTTATAATTGCATTTATCAGCTGTCTTGTTAAGCATCAAAACAGATGTATAATAAGTAAGTGTACCAGTGATGACAATGATTAATATATTTTAATTTATTAGACAGGTTTTTTTTTTTTGACAGGCAGAGTTAGACAGTGAGAGAGAGAGAGAGACAGAGAGAAAGGTCTTCCTTTTCCGTTGGTTCACCCCCCCAGATGGCCGCTACGGCCGGCATGCTGCGCCTGTCTGAAGCCAGGAGGCAGGTGCTTCTTCCTGGTCTCCCATGCGGGTGCAGGGGCCCCAGCACTTGGGCCATCCTCCACTGCCCTTCTGGGTCACAGCAGAGAGCTGGACTGGAAGAGGAACAATCAGGACAGAACCAGCGCCCCAACCGGGACTAGAACCCGGGGTGCCGACACCACAGGCGGAGGCTTAGCCAAGTGAGCCGTGGCGCCAGCCGACAGTTTTTCAGATAAAATTATTTATCTGTCAGTTTGCTTTTGTTTTGAAAATTATTTATTAATTCATTTAATTTATTTGAATGACAGATGAAGATCTTGCATTGCCTCAAATACCTGATTTAATCAATAAATGCCTACCACAGTGTGGGGTAGGCCAGGCCAAAGCCAGAAGCTAGGAAGTCAATCCTGATCTCACATGGGTGGCAGGGTCCCAACCATTTGAGCTATCTATCACCTGCTGCCTTCTAGGATGCCTGTTAGTAGGAAGTTGGTATGGGGGTATAGAGTCAGAACTTGAACCAAAACCCTCCTATATAGGATGCGGGCATTCCAGGCAACACCCTGACCCCTGTGTTAAACACCCACACCCTGTTTATTGCTTTTAAGTAAAAAAGAAGAATTGAGCTGAGAGTATGAACACCTTGGAGCCATACTTTGTGTCTGGGCATCTTAATGCTCCCGGTAAGATTGGTTTTTTTTTTTTTAATCTATTTTCTCTTATTTTGACTTGGAGTTTTGAGGCTTGTATAGATTCCAAGCTTCAACAGATACTCTCCCTTGTACTTAGCTCTCTATTTCTTGCTACTCTAAGCAAGAAACCCACTTTTCTAAAACCTTAGCTGATCCAGAAAAATGGTAACATGCTTTTTGCCTAATGTTTGCCGATGGGCTGATCTAAAAATGGCACCAAGGAGGTTAACTATTAGCCACAGAACAAGAAATAGATTATGTTCGATGGAGCCCTGATCTGCTAACAGAAAGTTATTTTAGTATCCTCCAGCAATTCATAAAAAATAGCATGAGATTTTATATAGTGAATTCGGTTTGTGTTTGGTTAATTAAAAATGAATCCCTCTTCTAGTAGTTTTTAATATTTAATTTATTTTTCTTTCTTATTTGTTTTCCCACAGTGTTTCTCTATTAATTACATTCTTCATTCAAAATTTAATCAATGATTCATTCTGCACATTTGCCATGAGTAATATCCCTGTGGAATAGTTAGATTTACTTTGTTGAATTCATTACTACAAATGATTGTTAAAAAGTGCATTGGTGCATCATTAAGACAGGATATAAAAAGGTTTAGAAATCACTATTTTTGTATGTGACATATATATTTTTATGTTGTCTTCAAATTCCTAACAAATTAGAATCCTTTAATTTTTAAAATTAATTTTTTGAATAAGATATTTATTTATTTGGAAGTCAGTGTTACAGAGAGAGAGAGAAAGATCTTCCATCCCCAGATTGTCACAACAGCCAGGGCTGTGCCAGACCAAAGCTGGAAGCCAGGAGCTTCTTCCAGGTTTCTCACATGGGTGCAGAGACCCAAGCACTTCGGCCATCTTCTGCTGCTTTTCCCAGGTCATTAGCAAGGAGCTTGATGGGAGGTGGAGCAGCCAGGACTTGAACCAATGCCCATCCTGGAAGCAGGTATTGCAGACTGCAGCCTTACCCACTTGCTACAGCGCCACCCCTTAAAATTCATTTCTAATGGAGAAATAGACCTTGTCCTCATTTGTCTGCATTGCTGGAATTTATAACAGTCGTCCTCATAACCCCCTCAGCTTAACATTTGTTCTGTACGAAAGCAACATGGCTTGACCAGTAGATCACACAGTCACCCTAACAAGAGAGAAAATGTAAAAGGCGGTCTCCTTCTAGCAGTGAAAAATTTCTATTTAGCCCTTAATAGTAATCTATGTATATGTGACTGTTATAGACATATTATTATAAGGTTAAGGGTTAAAACTACAATCAATAGAGGATTTCAGCCTCTCATGAGACAATTTTAGAAATTATTGGCTACAATTAACTTCCTGATTGTTTTCCGGTCATCTTGTAGCCATTAAATATAACTACTTACAGTTTAGAAATCATAGCATTACGGAGTTTGAAGTTCCAAAGCACATACAATTGAAACCAAAAATAGATAAGTAAAAGGATCTCCAGTCATTATTGTGCTGCGATGTTTATGCAGGAGAAAGGCCAATTGTTCCATTCCATAGGACAGATGAATTTCACTGCTTTCCTCTCAGATATTTTACTGGACTGTCCTCCTCATTTAGAAAAAATAAAAGAAGACTGAAAGAAGTAAAATCTGGTGCTGAAACAAGTAGGGTGAAATCAGAAGTATGAAAGGGAGGAGAGAAATCCTGATTAAGATATTCTTTCTTCCACCTGCTGGATCTGCCTTTTCCATTTCCATGTGTAGGTCTGTTTTATGAGGCCGCAATTAAGGATACGCTAGTGGTTCATCAGATGGGGTGGTCGGAATGAGAATAGATGCTGCACTTTTATTGGGAAGAGAGTGGTATGAATTCCAAGTGTCACATTCTAGATAGAACAGTGCTGTTGTTTAGGATTATGGTATTCTGCTTGATAAACCTGATTTAGCACTGTATAGCACAGCTTAATTCATGATAGAGCTGTTCATCTCAGAAATAGCTACATGAAATAAAACATTATGTATGTTTATTCGAGGCCAATCTGCCAGCACAGTAGAGTGAGCACAATCATACACTCTCAGCAATGCAAGAAATGAGATGTAATTTGTTGCTTCTTTTTGACTAGCTCACATAATGTTCTTCCCTAGTTTGAATGTTCCCTCCACAATCTGATTATTGTGTTTACTGCACTGAGTTCTTTCTTCATGCCATTAATATCCTATTTTCTAACTGAGGGTCTCTTTATTTGTAACAGTTTGATAGATTTCCAAAGGGTAAACGAATGTGATTGTTTTGGTAGTTAAAGTACATATTGTGTGTTCAATGGAGGTGCTATGGCTGCTTCAGATCCGCCGGATGGGATTCAGGTTCATGATCTAGGCCACCTAGGTTCACTACTAGAACAAGTTTAAAGAGTGCTGCGAAGACAGTCAGTGTCTGTCTTGAAGCCTCTTGACATATTGACAAGAGGTATTAGAGCAAGAACATAAGAACGCAACTCCAGTGGGCTGTGTGTATAACCCTCTTAAAACAGCATTTCACTTGGTGCTACTCTTCCAGATATGCTGGAGGATATTCTAGCTGTCAGCACCAGCACAAACTGCCAGGCATGTGAGTAGGATGCCTTCAGAGTGACTGCCCATCAGCCCTTCTGACGGACAGCATGTGAAAAACTCTAAGTGAAAGCTGCCTAGCTGAGCCCTGTGAACCTCCCACTCCTGAAAGGTGACATTGCAACATTTGCTGCTGCTTTAAGCCACTATATTTGGGGGCAATTTGTTATCCAGCACTGGATAACTGGGAAACACACGCTTTTAAATTAGATAGACACAAGTTCAAATACTGACTCTGCTTCTGGCTGGCAGGATGTCATCCAAGTCCTTAAAGTTTGTATTTCTACATGCTCATCTGGAATACTGCAGGGGCTCAATTTTATGAGCCTGCCTTCCTTCCTCCTTCATTCCTTCCTTCCTTAGTTCCATTTTTCTTTCCCCTTTTGCTTCCTTCCTCGTTTCCTTGCCTTCTTTCTCACATAAATCCCACGGAGTGCAGCTGCTTTTGTGGTAGGCCATTTTAAAATCAAATATGTTAGTGCCAGGTGTGGATTTAATTGGACCTTTACTTAGAACACAGGCAGACAGAATTCAGGATGATTTTTTTTTCGGTGCAAACTGCTGATTCACTGTTTCCAAAATTGGCATAAAATATGCTCAGACCTTCCACAACCAGCATGTGTGATGTGATCAAATGCCTTGCAGGAATGGGGTAAACACATTTTTTAAAAAGAAGTATCTCCATCAGTTCATGGTGGATATTATTTGAATTCAGTTCAGTCAAAAATATCTTTAAGAGCTAGATAAAGGAACTGAAAGCTTGAGCAACATGTTATTTGTGGGAATGACATACATTATCTCCTTGGCAACTGCAGGGTGGCATGCAGTTTGGCAATCTATGTTGTGTCGTCTTGGATGCCTGGAAGTCACTGTTTCCTACAGAAACAAAGGAAAGAACAACATAGGAAAACAGTTCTGATTTTAGTATGCAAAAAAAGGATTTTAAAACCAAGGGAGCAGCAGGCTGCCACAGCATAACTAGAACTCAAATGGTATTAATTTTTCATCTATTAATTTCACAATGTTTTTGAATATGGTTTAGATCCAAAATGTTTTTGGCCCTGCCAAGCTTTTCATTCATGCTTGGTGGTCAAATGATGCCCTAAAAGACATTTGTGTGAAGCTTTCAAAGCACTGGTGTTTTAGTAAGTCTTTTATAAACATCAGGATCTCAGCTCATTTACATTTATTTATCCATTCCTTCTATAAATATTTGTTGGGTCTAATTTGTGCCAGGTGTTATGCTAGATGCTGAGGCTGTGTAGATCCCCTTAGTTTATTTATGTTTTACAGCCATCCTGCTATATCTGTGCGATAGTATGACATTTACTTACTTGAAGTGAATCAGTACTTTAGTAACCATTCACTTAGCCCCAGCCTGGAGACCCTATTATAATGGCAACCAAAAGTTAGTAGAAATGAACCACAAGGCAATTCTCTTAATGCCATTTCTTTGACCAGGGATTTTGGAGAACTTCCTTAGGTGCAGCCCACTTATTTTCAAGAAACTTCAAGTAAATGCCTTCAAAGTATTTATAATGGGGATTCATGCTCAATATAATTTCATTTAGTAGGGTTTCAACTGAAATTGAATGGCTTAGTGAAAGAAAGGCAGGTTGCAATATCGCTGGCTAGAATAGAAAGTTTCCATTTTGATGAGATTCAAAGAAGTATCAACATTACAAAATGCTGCAAAGGCAGCCTAAAGAATTGCCAAGGGGCTTGTTGATTACAGCAGGAGAATGATATGGCTGCTTATGTAAGATTAAAGCATCACATTAGTGTTGCCAGGATCACCAATGGGTTGCTGGAATTTTTTTTTTTTTCAAAAATAGTGCTAGAGATAAAAATTTGAGATTTACTGTGGAAAAGAAAGTTGAGTTCAACAATCAGCTCTTCCCAAGGATGACATAGCCTTCCATTAATCTGCTAGTGATTTGGTTTCATGTTTGGTTATTTTATTTGAAAGGCAGAGTTACAGAGAAGGAGAGGGATCTTCCATCCACTGATTCACTCCCCAAATGGCCACAATGGCCTAGGCTGAGCCAGGCCTAAGCCAGGAGCTTCATCAATGTCGGCAGGGTAGTGCCATCTTCCACTGCTGTCCTAGGTCCATTAGCTGGGAGCCAGATTGGAAGTGGAGCAACGAGGATAGGAACCTGCCCCATATGGGATGTTGACATAACTGGCGGTGGCCTAACCCACTATGCCACAGTGCTGGCCTCTGTTCGGTGTTTCTAAAACCTTGCTTTGATGCTTGTTCTTCATACATTTCCCACCTCATTATTGCAGAAGGTGAGGCACTTATCCACGTTTCTGGGGCTTGTTCAGGAATGACTTCAAAATAAAATTATGTCCACATGTAATGTCACAGAAAAACCCATTGGTTGATCTTCCAAACAGTGATTTCAACTATTTCTGTAGCTTAGAGGAGTGCAAACCATATGCCTGATCTGTATAATTTCAATATTAAAATTAACGACTGGATTTCACTTCCTCAATTTTTCCCCTATGGAATCTTATTTTACTATGTCCTCTCCAAGAGCAGTGTTTCAGATTAGAATTTTCTTGGGTTTGTGTTGATATTCATGGAAGATTTAAATAGCATTGCAGCTGTACAGAAAAGCTGTTCTAGTGTGTGCTTGGAAAATCAGCTTTTCAATAAATGATAGCTTTAGAACTATGATTGAGAGTGAAAGAAATCAGTCCTTGTTAAACGGGCTGTTGCGACCACTGGCTACATGTTCCAAGTCATTTGAAGCGGAAGTTTATATTTCTTTTAGCTTTGCTCTTATAGAGGCAGGTTGGTGCCTATGGGTCTCATGCCTTTGCTGTGTATCCCCAAAGGGAAAGAGAAAGGTGGGAGTTAGTCCAGGCGCTGATTATCTCATGCTTAGTAGCAGTCGCTTAGTCATGCTTCTCAACAGGCAGATGAATGCAACAGAAGAGGAAAAGTGTTTTATTCTGCTTAGCAATTAATATTCCAGGATTAACTCATTAAACAGTCCATTAACTACTGTAGTGGTCCAGGAAGTGTAATCTGGATAGAAAAATGACTGTCATCTGGTTTTCAAGTGCATTTAAATATGCTGCTTTTGGCTATGTAGTCTTGCCAGCTATAATCTCCTGAGACACATTGCTTGAAATTCATTTTTGCTATTTTGAATATACAAGGTGGGGGGAATGCTTTTGTTGCTGATTTATTTTAATACAACTTATTCATCATTTATTTGCATTCATTCAACTTATTTTTATGGAACTCTTCTCAGTATTTGGTTCCATGCTAGTTGATGGGGAAAGAAAAGTAAAACACTGTTGCCTCCCTAAACATACTCACAGCTGGGAGGGCTCTCACATGAGCATGTTAAGTGCTAGGCTAGGAAAGAGCATTAGGGAACCCCATGAACATATGTCAGTCTGGAAGTTCCTAAACTGGCAATGCTGACAGGGGTGGTAAAGTATCAAGTTAAACATCTCAGAGGAAGCAACATTTAGGTACTCTCTTGGAAAACATGTACAGGAGGCGATGAAGTCAGAGAAAAGAAGACCGAGAAGAGTCTGTGCAAAGAGCCAGACGCAAAGGAAGGTTGCTCAAGCTGGTAGGAACTAAATTAAGGACTAAAGTAAGACATCCTGGTTAGAGTACAGGTGTTTTAATTTGGGATTTCCTCAAATCAAATTCTGTTGCAAGGATTTGTGTGCAAGCAATTTATTTCTGAGTTGATCCCAAGAAATACTGAATACTCAAAGTTTATGAATGAGCAGATTCAATGCTATATGCTCTTCAGGACAAAGAGCCTACCTCTCCCAAGCATGTGTGGAAGAAGCCTCAGGTCTGGCTCACTAGGTGGCAAAGAGGTTGAGATACTTATTCTAAAAAATGCCATTTCTTTACTTATTTGAGAGGCAGTGAGCTTGGAGACAGCTTACAATTACTACTCATCTAAAATTTATATTCTCACTTATGTCCAAAATGTAATCAATGTGCAAATAGCCAATGAATCGAAAATATTTCTCCAAATATATCATTCATCAAATGCTGATTCACTCACTAAATTCTGGCAACAGCTAAAGCTAGGGCCAAATCTGGGAGCCAGGAATTCAATCCATGTCTCTCATATGGGTGATAGGGTCCCAGTAACTTGAGCCATCATCTCTGCCTCACTGGGTCTGCATTAGGCGGAAGCTGGAATCAGAAGCCAGAGCTGAGGATCAAACCTATATACTGACCTATGAAAGTAGCTGGCATCCTAGCCGAGAGGCTGTAGTTCCATCCTGGTACTTACCAACTCTTATCTCTTGTTGATTAAGGGTATTTTTCATTTGCATTGTATCTATTGAAAGTTTATCTTGGTAAAGTTTTGCTATACATGTCCATAGTGAACTGATGACTGCACTCAAACTAATTAACAAATCCACCTATCCACACTGTTTCCTGTGTGTGTGTGTGGTGTTAAGAACACTTAAATTCTATCTTAGCCCATTTAAAGTATATAATACAGTATAATTAACTATAGTCCATATGTGTATATTTGCTCTCTGGAGTGTATTCATCTCACATAATTGAAATGTTGTGCCCCTTGAGCAACTTAGTCCCTCTTTCCTCCTCTGTGTTCCAGTAATAGCCATTCTGTCTCTGAATTTGAAATTCTTGGAATTCATACATAAATTTGATCATGAAGTATTGTTTAACTCTTTCACACTTCTGATCCAATCTTCTCCCCTGGTCTAGTCAGGCTCTTGTAGACAGAGCACCTCTCAGGCAGTAAACCATCCATCTGTCCCGAGTAACCTCCTGGGTAAGCCAAGTGAATATGGACCAGACATTGGCAGCATATATTACACTAGGGTACCTGGAGTGGGTAAGAAGATGGTTTGGAGGTCAAAAGGAGATGAGCGGAGGCTTGACTGGTATGCAGGGTCTAGAGTATATAAAATTTTATGCTATATAAAATTTATATTATAAGTAAGTAAGCAAAAAACATCAATTTCCAAAACTTCAAATTTTTGATCCTTCCCTCAACTATCACTACTAGTTTTTGGAAAATTGTCTACAAGTATTATTTCTACTTCCTCATCTGTAATGAAAGTAATAAGGTGCCACTAAAAAGTTTAAGCAAGGAAATGAGATGATCAGATTTACGCAGTATAAATGTTATTTTAGTGGACTGTAGACAGAGGGAAAGGGCATGAGAATATATTGTCAGTGAATGTTAGCCTGTGCCGTAACCAGGTGAGAAACATTAAACATCTGTACAATACTGTGAAGAAGAAAAAGCAAATCAGAAAGCTTTTGAGGAACCTGAATGGAAGAGAATAAGGCAGAAGGAGACAAGAGAGAAGAAGTTTTGTGACTTAAAAAGCTAGCTGGAATGTGTGCTCATTTCAAAGATGTAGAATATAGCAGGAGTGATATTATTTGTGTGGAGAAATATTTTGGGTTAATTGGCTATGGATAAATGTGAACATTGATTACATTCTGGACCTAAGTGAAAGTGTAAATTCTGTCTGAGTGGGAATTGTAGGCTGTCCCCAGGTTTATAACACCAGAGTCAAGACCAGTGCCTGAAACCCCAGGAGGCACTAAGCAAATCTTTGTTTAATAATTAAATGAACAACTGAATAAATTTAAAGTTTGGTATGTAATTAGAAGCTGGAGAAAAATTAGGGAATAGACGTCAATTTTATGTCATTAATATAAATATTATAATCAAAGTCAAAGAGCACTTTCATTCAGTGAAGACTGAGAAAACAAAAAAAAATTGACTGGGAGCTGAACCTTATAGAAAGATAATGTTTTAAGATTTGGTAGATGAAGAGTATCAATGCTAGACATAGGGAAGGTAAATAGAGTTAGAATCATGAAGCAAATTTAATTAAATGAGGAATAAATAATCAACAATGTTAGATACTACTGAAACAATATGTAAGACTTAGATTTTTAAAAACAGGCCTATTAGAATAATTTATAGTTACAAAAGAAAAATTGGGAGGAGAGTCAAATAACAAAGTGTGGAGGAGTAAATTACAGATGAGGAAGTGGAAACAATACTTGTAGATAATTTTTCTAAAACTAGTAGTGATGGTTGAGGGAAGGATCAAAAATTTGAAGAGTTTTGGAAATTGATGTTTTTTGTTTACTTACTTGTAATGTAAAATAAATTTTAGAATATTGTATTTTTAGAAGATGTAAGTACTTTTTTAAAATGGTTACTCTAATTAAGTACAGTAAAGTTCACAGAAGTCATGATTTCCTGTCTCTTGAAGACTATCAGCTCAAAGGAAACCTTTTAATTAAGAGCCCGTAACTATTTCTTCCTACAGTTGGCAGGTCTGGGCATGCTGGGATTTAGCTTGTTCTTAACATTGCTCCAAGGAATGGATCTGATTATCCCACCAAGGAATAATAAAGAAAATGATTTATGAATATATAGGTTCCCATGAATTTCCATTTGGTGGAAAGTTACAGTATTCATTTGACATTTATTTCTGTTAAAAATACAGTGAATATCTTTGCATAGGGATAAATAAATTTCTATAGTGAATTTTACTTTACTGGGGATATGTGCAAGGAAGTGTCTCTTATCTATCAACAAGTCTAAGAGGTAGTTGTCATTATTATCCTCACTGTACCCAAGGGAAACCAGAAGCACCAAAAGGTTAAATTAACTTCCCCATGGTTACACAGCTGGTATTAAGCAAAGTTCAGGAGCCAGAGCTGTGGCATAAAGGATTAAGCCACTGTCTGCAGAGCTAGTATCCTTTCTGGGCACTTGTTCGATTTCCAGCTGCTCCACTTCCAATCTAGCTCCCTGCTGGTGTGCTTGGGAAGGCAATGGAAGATGGCCCAGGTCCTTGGGCCCCTGCACCCATGTGAGAGATCCGGAGGAAGCTCCTGGCTCCTGGCTTCAGATCGGCTAAGCTCTGCCCTTGTAGCCATTTGGGGAATGAACCAGCAGATGGAAGATTCTCTCTCCTTATATTCTTCTGCCTTTTTTTAAAGACTTTTTTTTCTTTATTTGAAAGACAGAATTATATAGAGAGAGGTAGAGACAGAGACAGAGACAGAGACAGAGACAGAGAGAGAGAGAGAGATCTTCCATCTGCTGGTTCACTCCCCAGATGGCTGCAAGGGCCAGAGCTTAGCCGATCCGAAGCCAGGAGCTTCTTCTGGGTCTCTCACGTGTGTGCAGGGGCCCAAGGACTTAGGCCATCCTCTGCTGCTTTCCCAAGTGCATTAGCAGGGAGCTGGATTAGACGTGGGACAGCTGGGACTCAAACCAGCGTCCATATGGGATGCCGGCATGGCAGGCTGGAGCTTTAACCCACTGCGCCACAGAGCCAGCCCCCTGCCTTTCAAGTATATAAATAAATCTCATAAATAAATCTTAAAAATAATTCCATAACTTACCTGCTTGACCTCAGAACCAAAGATACTTACTTTAATACTTAGCTATACTGCCACATAGAAATGGAAATTAACATTAATGGTGGTTTTAGGGTGTGTGTTATAGATGTTGATAGAGCACATATTTCCCCTGTCTGACTACCAGATATTTGGGCTTGCTGGTTTCCAGCCTGCCTGGTTGAAGTTCTTATCTTGGCAGTAGACATTAATGTGCTGATGAGCCATTTGCCATAAATTGCAACTCAACTCCTGGTTCAATTCATGCTAAATTTGCAATCTGCCTTTACTGAAGTGCAAAATTGGCTTTCTTGTCATAAAGTGGTAGAACATGCAAAATAGTCTAATACCTTATTTTCAAGCTCAAGTAAGATTAGCTAGGCTCAGAGAAAGTTTAAAAATTTTCCACTTTGAATGAACAGCTGTTTTCAACTTGAGAGCATTATTAAGTGTTGAATGATTTGATAA
This sequence comes from Lepus europaeus, assembly GCF_033115175.1. Lineage (NCBI taxonomy): Eukaryota > Metazoa > Chordata > Mammalia > Lagomorpha > Leporidae > Lepus > Lepus europaeus. The sequence continues at coordinate 52,295,131 of NC_084842.1, forward strand.
TGGAAACTATGGCTGATACCATGAGGCTTATTCCTCAGGAAAATTATTTCCTGGAAAACACACAAATGGCTAAGCTATTTGGTGGTTGTCTATTTGACAATATGAGCACTATGAAATGATGTCACAAAAGAGCATGGATTTGTTCTGCTGACTTAAAGTGTTATTTTACCATAGATGGAGTAGATTTGGAATGAATTGTGTGAACAGAATAATTCAGCCTCTGCTTTATGACCAATTGACTGTGCTTCCATTTGTAAAAATACTAGCAGAGGGATTGCTTTTAAAAATACAAGAACTTGGCCGGCGCTGTGGCTCACTTGGCTAATCCTCTGTCTGTGGTGCCGGCACCCCAGGTTCTAGTACTGGTTGAGGCTCCGGATTCTGTCCCAGTTGCTCCTCTTCCAGTCCAGCTCTCTGCTGTGGCCCGGGAAGGCAGTGGAGGGTGGCCCAAGTGCTTGGGCCCTGCATCCGCATGGGAGATCAGGCAGAAGCACCTGGCTCCTAGCTTCGGATTGGCGCAGCGCGCCAGCTGTAGCAGCCATCTGGGGGGTGAACCAACGAAAGGAAGACCTTTCTCTCTCTGTCTCTCTCTCTCTCACTGTCTAACTCTGCCTGTCAGAAAAAAAAAATACAAGAACTTACACAATAGGTGACTTAATGAGCCATCCTTTGCTGCATATGCATGTGTACATACACACTTACCTTATACACAATTTGGTACAATGCATTGCTGAACTGAGCTTGAAGAATTTGTAGAGAAGTCACATATGTTAAGAATCATTTTCAAGTCAAAACCTAGAACTGGTGCTCATGTAGCTGAACTTTGAAGTGTCTTGCACTGGGGCTGACAGGGTTATATTTCAATCAGTTTTGCCATATATTTGGGATGGTAAAAATTTAAGCAGCTTTTTAAAGTGATGTATTTAAACTTAAGGGAGATTTCAGAAAATCAGGTTGACTAGTAATTTCCCCAATGCAGAACATCATGATAATATTTTTATCCTGTATTAGATGCAGATTTTGAATGGTCACATTGGTTCACTTTTTTACAATGATTTATTTATTTATTTATTTGAAAGGCAGAGTTACAGAGAGGCAGAGGAAGGGAGGGAGGGAAGGAGGAAGGGGAGAGAGAGAGAGAGAAAGTCTTCCATCTGCTGGTTTACTCCCCAAATGGCTACAACCACCAGAGCTGAACCAATCTGAGGGCAGGAGCCAGGGGCTTCTTCTGGGTCTCCCACATAAGTGCAGGAGCCCAAGGACTTGGGCCATCTTCTACTGATTTCCCAGGCCATAGCAGAAACTGGATCAGAAGAGGGGCAGCCGGGTCTCGAACTGGCACCCATGTAGGATGCCAGCTCTGCAAGCGGAGGCTTTACCCATTGTGTTACATTGCTGGCCCCATGTTGGTTCATTTTAGGAACAACTCAGAGAGAGTTTCTTCAATTAAAAAAAACCTTGCTAAGCTAAATTGTGTTTATTGTTGAGATATAGTGTTCTGTGCTGTGAAATAAATCCATGTATATGTGGATCTATTTATAAATAAATCTTGCTTTAATGGATATATATGATATAAAATAATGTCTGTAAAGCAATTAATGACATACAAACACCTGAATAGTAAGAATGATATGAATGAGAGTAAGAAAATTCAGAAAGAACTGTACAGCAATTTTTACATATATCGCAAAAGTAGATTATCTACTCAGAGGAAGAATTTTGTGTGATACAAAGAGTTGGTATAGTCTTTAGTGAATATTCAAAGCTGCATAAATATACATCAAATCCAAATATAAAAAGACACAGTGTTTACAAATGTCATTCATTTGACTTGGGTTATGCTGGATCTTTTCTGCTTTCTCTTTAATTCTGTAAACATATTTATTTGCTGTTTTGGAAAGACCCCAGAAATGGTTGAGTATCATTTGAGATTCAATTCACATCACCAACATTTTTTAATTATATGAATTTGACTGAGATACTCAACTTTTGTGGGATACATGTCCTCATTGGAAAAATAAGAATGCTAATACTATCCCATGGATTTTTGCAAGAACTAAGTATATTTGTGAAAACCATTTACTGTAGTGCTTGTTCTACAGTAAGTGTCTCCTGTGTAGATAATGATGATTAAAGATTTCACTCTGAAAGTGATACCATTAGACATTAACTGTGTAGGCTAGAATGTACAGCCTTGTCTTAATTGTTTCTAAAGAAATCAGGAGTAAGAGGAAATGGGAGATCCCTCAGGGATCTCAAGTTTTTATTGATAAGGAATATTATTGGCCTTCCATATCCTCACTACTTCGGGAACTCTTTGAAAATTATTCCTACCACCACTACTTTCTACGCTTGCCCCCAAACCTCTCTTTTACCTGGATATACCTGCTCAACCCTCATAGCTCAGTACAAGTATCAATTTCACAAAGATTTTTCCAATGCTCAGGCTAAGTTATGTACTCCATAGTTCCTCTAATTTCCTGTATAGCACTCACTGGTTATTATAATGTTTCTATGATTCCTAAGAAAAATTTCAGACTGTAATATTTCCCCTTTTTGGCCGGCACCACGGCTCACTAGGCTAATCCTCTGCCTTGCGGCACCGGCACACCGGGTTCTAGTCCAGGTCAGGGCACCGATCCTGTCCCGGTTGCCCCTCTTCCAGGCCAGCTCTCTGCTGTGGCCAGGGAGTGCAGTGGAGGATGGCCCAAGTGCTTGGGCCCTGCACCCCATGGGAGACCAGGAGAAGCACCTGGCTCCTGGCTTCGGATCAGCGCGGTGTGCCGGCCACAGCGCGCCAGCCACGGCGGCCATTGAAGGGTGAACCAACGGCAAAAGGAAGACCTTTCTCTCTGTCTCTCTCTCTCATTGTCCACTCTGCCTGTCAAAAAAAAAAAATATATATATATATATATATATATATATATATTTCCCCTTTTATACCTGAATACCCAGAAAATACTTGTAAGAAAAATTACCCCAAAAATACTTGTATATATTTATTGAATGAATTAATGGATGGATTGAGTCAGTGTCTTTAATAAGTCATTTATTGGTTATGAAACATAGGGATTCAGCTTTTTATCCCTTAAACATGAATCCATTAAATTTGTTACAAATGTTTGGTTCAGTAGGAAAAAATTCCTTTGCCATCCCAAAGAAATTTGACAAGGTTCGTGACTCATCTGAAACTTCTTTTGCCTGTATACCTGTGCTTTTACATTGGAATGCGGCTGACATTGCTTGAGCTGTGGAGTGTTTTCCCCTGCAGAAGTATCCTGAGGATTTGGTCTTGACAAATGATTGTGTTTTAGGCAGTGCCCCTTAGTTTTTTTTTGCTGATACAGATAAAACTGTGACTCAGACTATTTGCTTTGCCAGCCTCCTTCTTAGAGGACTGGCACAGACCCGAATCTTTCTGGAGGGCTATTTATCATAGCACAATTTCATTATGATCAAATCGCATCAAGTCTATATTAAGAATAAAACATTGTTCAAATGTCTGAGTTTGAATGTGATTTTCTGAATTACAATTCATTTTGAAGCTGAAGGAAATCATTTCAATAGTATGATGTGATTGCTTTAAAGTTGAATTTAGGGGCCATGTTTGTGGTATAGCAGGTTAAGTTGCTATCTTCAATGCTGGTGTCCTATACATGAGTGCTGGTTTGAGTTTCTTCTGACCTCCTTCTGATCCAACTCCCTGCTTATGTACCTGGGAAAGCAAGAGAAGATGGCTCAAATATTTGGGCTCCTGCCACTCATGTTGCAGACCCAGATGGAGTTTCAAACTCCTGGATTTGGCCTGACCTAGTGTCATTAGAACCACTTGGGGAGTGATCCAGAAGATGGAGGATCTCTTTCTCCCTTTGTCTGAATCTGTCTCTCTCTGCTCTCTCTCTTTCTCAGTCACTCTGCCTTTCAAATAAATAAAATAAATCTTTAAAACCATGACTTTGTTGGGCAACCTGAATTAGTACTTGGAAAACCTAGATTTCTTATCCGATGTTGAATGAGAAATTTACATATATTAAGTTTAGTATTATTTCTTTTGACAGGCAGAGTGGACAGTGAGAGAGAGAGAGAGAGAGACAGGTCTTCCTTTAGCTGTTGGTTCACCCTCCAATGGTCGCCGTGGCTGGCGCGCTGTGGCCGGCGCACCGCGCTGATCTGAAGCTTGGAGCCAGGTGCTTCTCCTGGTCTCCCATGCAGGTGCAGGGCCCAAGGACCTGGGCCATCCTCCACGGCACTCCCGGGTCATAGCAGAGAGCTGGCCTGGAAGAGGGGCAACCGGGACAGAATCCGTTGCCCAGACCGGGACTAGAACCGGGTGTGCCAGCGCTGCTAGGCGGAGGATTAGCCTGTTGAGCTACGGCACCGGCAGAGTTTAATATTATTTCTTATATTTTTTATTTACTTGAAAGACAGAGGGAGGGAGAGAGAATCTTTTTTAAAAGATTATCTATTTGAAAGTCAGAGTTACACAGAGAGAGGAGAGTCAGAGAGCGGTCTTCCATCCAGTGGTTTACTCCACAGATGGAGGCAATGGCTGGAGCTGCGCTGATCTGAAGCCAGAAGCCAGGAGCCAGGAGCTTCTTCCAGGTCTCCCACCCAGGTGGAGGGGCCCAAGAACTTCAGCCATCTTCTACTGCTTTCTCAGAGAGAAATATAATAGAGAGCTGGATTGGAAGTGGAGCAGCCAGGTCTCGAACCAGCACCCATATGGGATGCTGGCGCTTCAGGCCAGGGCGTTAACCCGCTGCATCACAGCGCCAGCCCCAAGAGAGAAGGGAGTCTTGAATCTATTTATTTACTATCCAAATGCCTCCAAGACCCGGGTCTGGGCCAGGCAGAAGCCAGCAGTCTGGAACAGTTTTGCTCTTTCAGGTGGTTGACATTGTTCCAAGTACTTGAGCCATCATCTGCTATTTTCCGTGGTGCACATTAGCAGGAAGCTAGAAACAAGTCTGGAACAGAGCCAAGACTCAAAACCAGGCACTATGTTATTAGAGTGGCAACTTAAGCAGCATCTTAATCACTATGCTGAATGCCTTAGTACTCAATACAAAATGTAAAAAAGTTATAAATCATGTTGTTAATGACATTTCCACTATTCAAATACCTGCTCCGAAATTCAAACATGCACACACACACACTTAGTCTTAGTTACAATCTTAAAGGATGAAAGTATTTATGAAAAAATATTGGATAATTGAAGAAAGAGCTGGAACTCTGTCTAAGCTGAAAAGTTAAATAAAAGCTCCAGTTAACTGGGTTCTTCTGATTAGGGTTAAAATGAGCTACAAGTGAAAGAGTCACAAGGAGGGTGTTTTTTTGAAATTAAGTGATTCTCTTAGTCTATACAACCTACAGGTTGCCATAACAAAATGCCATACCCCAGGTGGCTTAGATGGGAATGGGGGTGGGAGGGCAAGAATGGGGGGAAGAAACACTGTATCCCTAAAAGCTATAGATGTGAAATTTGTATTCATTAAATAAAAACCTTCAAAAAATCAAATCTATTTCTGACAATTTTGGAGATTGGGAAGCCCAAGATCAAGGTTCCCACAGGGTTCATCTCCAATAAGGACCCTTTTCCTGGCTTGCAAATAGTCACTTTCTGACTGTGTCCCTACAGAGTAGAGAGTGGGAGTTGGGGAAAGGTGTGGGGAGAGAAATCTCTGATGTTTCTTTTTCTTTTATAAGGACACCAGTTGTATAATACCAGGGCTTCACCCTATGATTCCTTTACCCTAACCACCTCCTTAAATGTTTTTTCTCCTATACATTCATATGTACAGTTAAGGCTTCATTAGATGAAGTTGGAAGGGACATAATTAAGTTCAAACAGTAATCATTATAATGTCTTGCTATTTCCACTTGCAATCTTCTTTGACATTTGTTCTTTCTTGTCTGGCGGTCTCCATTGCCCCATTTCATTCTTTCAATTTATATGTGGATGGAAGTCCTTTTGACCATTGCAATTAAAATAGATTAAGAAAAAACAGTGTCAATATATGCCAAACCAGCATATTCACAGATAAAATTCTTTGTAATATTCCATTATATTTAAGAGGTAGGCTGACCAGATTGGATAGCCAACATTGTAATTGTGGGCCAGTACTTTATGTCTGTCTTCTCATAGCATAATGAGATGTGAATATCATCTTGTAGGTTAGGATTACAGTTGTCCCTCAAGTCCTTGATGTTTCCCTGATGGCTACTTTCTAGATTTTACTGATAGTTGATAAACTCCTAACATAGACACACACACAAACACTCAGAGAAAGAGAAAGAGAGAGAGAGAGAGAGTGATCTGATATAATAATATCTGAGATGCCTTTCTTTTTATATCCACAGCTTTTTTAGACATTGAAATTCTTACAACTGTAGCTTTTCCTATATGGAGCATGGCATATAGTTGTGGTAGCTAGTTCATTTAAATGAGTGTTACCTGAGTGCTAGGTGGGACGAATCTTAACAAAGGTTAGCCATTGTTGCTATTGCTACCATTGCTATGTTTTTCCTAGAGTTCCCTACAGTTGGCCTATACAGTGTTAAGTCTTAACTTTAATACAAATAAGTATTTTCATTTTAATATTGCATTTTGTGTTTTGTATGTATTTGTATTTCTTGTATTGTTTGTATTTCTGCCAGTAACATCCTTTTTATGGTTGACATCACCATAGGTGTCTTATTTTCTGATGATTAGAAATGGGCATAATTTGACATAAATATATATTTTAAAACTTTTAAAACTTGTGTGTTGTATCTCTTTGTTTCTGAATGGCATGTTTTTCTGTAGGAGGCAGAACGTTATTAACTGAACTCAGTCGAGTTATTTCTTTATACTGTTTGATGCCCTCTGTGTGCCAGACATTGTGCTAAGTGCTTTGCTGTATTATCTTATTTATTCATGATGGGGAAGAGACTGTTATTGCTTCTGTGGCAAGAAAGTCTTTGAGACTTCAAGAGATTAAGTAAAACTTGTTGAATATCTTAATTGTGAATGGCAAATTTAATATCTGAATCCAGGCCTATCTGATTTAGCCAAGTTTTTTTTTTTTTTAATTGCTGACCCCTAGATCACTGACAATACAGCAGCTAATCAATAAACTTCCTACAAAAAAGAATTGATACTTTTGAAGTTTTTACTAGTGCCTAGATTATTCTCATAAATGCTTCAAACAACTACACTCCTGCTTTTCCTTTCTGAGAGAGAGAAGAGATTCATCATGTATGACGTTTAGGTTTAGAAAAAATGAATGCAATGGCTTTTACCTTCTAACCTCCAGAGTTTTGTTAGTGAGAACAGCCAGTGGTGCAATTGTAGATAGGGTTTTAGAGAAGTCCACTTGACCAAGCCAAGAACTTCTGCTCTGGTGTATCTCCAACAAAGCCGTGTCCTCCAGTGGAGCTATATGTTTAATACAGAAAGCATTTACACACAAAAAAAAGCTCTAATAATCACTAGGAAATAAAACTAACCACAATCATATATCTGAAAGAAATCCTAATTTTTTAAACCTTTAGCTGTAACTGTATAAGGACAAGATAAGTGAATTCTTTAAGATTTATTTTTCTTTCTTTTTTTTTTTTTTATTTATTTTTGACAGGCAGAGTGGACAGTGAGAGAGAGAGAGAGACAGAGAGAAAGGTCTTCCTTTTGCCGTTGGTTCACCCTCTAATGGCCGCCGCGGTAGCGCGCTGCGGCCGGCGCACCGTGCTGTTCCGATGGCAGGAGCCAGGTGCTTCTCCTGGTCTCCCATGGGGTGCAGAGCCCAAACACTTGGGCCATCCTCCACTGCACTCCCTGGCCACAGCAGAGAGCTGGCCTGGAAGAGGGGCAACCGGGACAGGATCGGTGCCCCGACCGGGACTAGAACCCGGTGTGCCGGCGCCGCAAGGCGGAGGATTAGCCTGTTGAGCCACGGCGCCGGCCAAGATTTATTTTTCTGATAACTCCAAATTGAAGATATAAATGTATCCCAGTGTCTGCTATTGAAAGTAATATTTTCATAGCTTATGGAAATGCAAACATTGAATTAAATACTAACATTGGATGGAAATGAAATACAATAAATAGAATTCTCAACATTTTCATTTCCACATTTTAGACCTCAATATATGATAGAGTCCCTTAGTAACTATTTGTGAAATATTTATCATGTTTATTTGGAAGTTTTGTTTTTTATTTCTTCATGGCGGCACTTTCTAAAAATGCTACTGAGAGACTTCAGTAAATCATTGCCTTGAGGTTTAGTTTCAGCTGCTCTCCTGTACTTATTTCCTTATTTAAAAAGATATTTGACTACCCTTTGATGCCCTGTCCAGTGGCCTTGGATAAATGTCTTTATGTATTTATATTACTGGATTTAGTTTTTTTTTTTCTTGAGTATGTGACTCATTGAGATTCTAAAAAGATAAGTCTGTTCATTATTAGCTTTGTTAGTTTTTAATTTAGAAAAGTTAAATTACATTTTATTAAACTTCATTAGCTTTTCAAGCAAGCAATATGAATATAGCTACTTGCATTCTGCAAACCTAATCTTAGTCACTTTATCTCGTTGCTGGTACAGTAATAAGTTGAGATGAATATTCTCCTTTGCAGTTGATAATCCTTCTTTAGAAATTGCGTCAGATCACAGTCATGATTGATGAATTGCTTGGATCAGCTTCTGTTTGCCTGTTGCTGCTTTAATTTGTTGGTAAAGTTTGAATCTGCCACCTCACATCCCACCAGTTTCTTTGCTTCAGGTTATTGTGACTAATGAAAAAATAATTTCAAACTAAATCATTTTTTAAAATTCAAATGAAGCTTAGGTGCTTTTCCTGTTTGAAACCACTGTGTATCTGCTGAATACCGATGGGGCTGCTGAAGTTTCTACACTCTGTGTAAAACATAACATAATTCTCACTGACACATTAGTTACTCCAAAAACTTGAGAGCTGTGTGAATATTTTTACTAGTGAATCCTGTGCCAAGTGGGTCAACAGATTCCTCAACCCCTTTGTGATTTGTCATCATGAAAAATGATAACTAAGTTTTACACAGTAGACCTTGAGACATAAGCACAAAATAACTTGTGTATCATTTAGCTGTTTGGCAGAGGGCACAGATTTCAGCCTCAAATCAATCCAATTCCACGTCCCTTCATAGAGTGTGTGACACACAGATATTGATGTTTTCACTATAAAGAAATGTTAAATGTTTGAGGAGATATATTTCCCTCTTTGGCCATTACACAAATGTATACATATATGGAAACATCACATAGTCTGCAATAACTATGTCCAATTTTATGTATGTTAAATTGTTTTAATTTAAAAATTCTGTGAGACCCCTTAGGAATTCTCAGTCAGACTTGGGATTGAGTCAACATAATTTCTTTGTCTGCGATGTTATTGAAATCAACCCTATAAACAAAGAAATATTAATATTGAGATAGGAACTTGAAAAAGGATTTTGATTCTGTACTGCATTCATTTCAAGGCAATTTATCATACATGAAATGGTTTCCCACTGTGTGCATTATCCTTCAATGATTAATAAGACAGTGTTTGTACTCTAGAAGCTTACTAACACTTTGCAGTTGGGGATGGAAAGATCTGATATTTGTTTTCTGATAGAAATCCTATTGATATTGCTTGCTCCATTTTGAGAAAGTCTGTTATGTCTAGATTCATCATTCTAATCACCTTAGACACATCCTTAGACAGATCCTATGTCTTTTGCTTTGGCATTACCTGTTTTCCAGGGATGTTCTTCCAGCCTAGACTTTTATATCTTTGTTGTGTATGACTTGTCCAGTAATAGATACTATCTGAATAAAATGTCTTTAAAATTTTTAAGTATTTTAATTTACTCAAAAGGCAGAGTGACAAAGAGGAATACACACACACACATACACACACATATTTAGAGAGAGAGATGAGTTTATTTCCCAAATGCCCACAACAGCCAGAAACCAGCGAGGCCTAAGTCAGGAGCTTGGAACTCCATCCAGGTCTCCCCCAGTGGCAGGAATCCAAGTCTTTGAGCCATTACTTGCCACCACTCAGTATGTCTATTAGCAGGAAGCTGGAATGGGAGCTGGGAGAGGCCTTAGACATTGCCACTCCAATATGGGCAACCCAAACATCAGCTTAACTGTTGCACTACAATGTCTGCTTCAGAATATAAATTTCGAGCTGTCAAAAACATGAGTAATTAAAATTTGGAGTGGAAATGTCAAAGATGTGAAAAGTGTACTAATAATCAAGGAATCACTTAGATGGCAAAATTGGTTCAAAATCTTTTTGAAGAGTGGCTATAGGCTTTTTAAAAAGGAATACTAGAATTAAAAAGCTTGATTAGAGATTGAATGGCTTAATATCCCACAGGGCAATAAAACCATAACCTTTGGTGATCTTTTTTACTAGAGAGAAATCTACAAGTTTATATTTAAACTTCACAATATTTGGGTTCTAATCAAATAGTAAGCAGCAAAATCACACTCAGGAATGTACTGCTAGAGACTTAATAATATGTAAATGATGCTCCATTAAGACACTGAAAGGATTTGCTATATTTCTTTCTGATTCCCAAATGTTGGTTAATTTTTCTTTTCTTTTTTTTTAAGTTTGTTTATTTGTAAGGCAGAATTGTAGAGGCAGAGACAGAGACAGAGAGAGAAAGAGAGAGAGAGAGAGAGAGAAAGGGAGAGAGAGAGAAAGGTCTTCCATCTGCTGGTTCACTCCCTAAATGGCCGCAGTCACTGAGCTGGGCTGATCTGAAGTCAGGAGCCAGAGCTTCTTCAAGGTCTCCCATGTGGGTGCAGGGGCCCAAGGTCGTAGTCCATCTTCTACTGCTTTTCCAGGCTATAGCAGAGCTGGATTGAAAAGTGGTGCAGCTAAGACTCAAACTTGAGTCTGTATGGGATGCTGGCACTACAAGTGGCACCTTTACCTGTTACGTCACAGTGCCAGCCCCTTGATTAATTTTTCTTAACAATGTACCTGACTATTAAAAATGTTTGCTGACACAAGTAGACAAGTGCAGTTTATTAAAACTTCCACCCTTTTCCTGGCTGCTGGCTTCGGATCTACACAGTTCCAGCCACTGTGGCCATCTGGGGAGTTAACAAGCAGTTGGAAGACCTCACTCTCTGCCTCTGCATCTGCCTCTGCCTCTCTGTAACTCTGTCTTTCAAACAAATAATAAATCTTAAAAAAAACCCAACTTCCACACTTGTGAATAGATAGACTGTTCAATGTAACAGTAAATAACTGGCTGTGTGACTTCCAGCCAAACATAACATTTGTGTTCTTACTCTGCTGTGAAATGAGGAACTAGATTAAGATGATTGTTAAAATCTCCCCCAGTTTTAATATGTTGTAATCCTTAAAGGATGGGATTATGAATAGCAAGCTATCTTGTTCATTGGCTAGTGTGTGGAATTATGCTACAGTGCCCCCTAAAGGTACTTTATGATTTGGGGGCAGGCCAACCTAATCCTAGAACATCTAAGGAACTTCCTCTTAGAAGAAGTTTGGCAGCACATCCTGTTAGGACCTTTGATTAAGTAGTCAATATTTGTTAGCTATTTTCACAGAAATTCTGCATCACAAACCATCATACAATAAATATTTATTTTCACTCCCAAGCGTATAAGCCAAATGGGGAGTTCTGATAATCTTGATGAAACTCGGTGGGAACTTAAATTATTCTTGGTGTTGTGTGAACATCAGGGCTGTTTTCTCTAATCTTTGCAGATGGTTCTTTTTTCAGTGTTGAGTAGTTGCTGCACACTCATAAACCCATCTGTGCTTAGCAAAGTGTTTAAATGTTAACTCTCTTCAGATTTTTTGGAGTATGCCTTTGTGCAGCATTCTCCTTTCTGGTACTTTGTCCCATGGAGTCAAGCCACCTTGATGTGCCAAAGATCTTTAGCTCCATCTCTTCAGTGTGGCCAGTTTGTCATTATACTCTACCCCTTTCCTGCACCAAAGTATAACTCTTGCCATCTTGTTTTTCTCTCCTAGATATTATGGCCCTGTGTTGTCTAAAGCCTAGTATCTTCAAAAAGTCATTGTTTTACATTTTTGCTAGTTCATTGTCATTTCAGGCAGCAGAGATAATTTAGTCTCTGTTACTCAATTTTAGCTGGAAGTCAAGGAAAAAATATGGGTTTCTAAGAATTGTAAACAACCTAACTTTTGGTGGAATAAGACAGTATACAACTATCGAATTATATTTGAATGTGTGTATGTATATATTTCCAGTTTGTCCTATTTGTCCTCTAGCAGTCTGTTTCCTTTTGTTCTTAGGATATTTAGGATTTTATCACAGTTTGGCATTGAATATATTTCACTTTTTGTTGTATTTTTTATTATATGTGTGAGCATATGTTATCTGACCAATAGTAGTATATGCTCTTTAAAGGTTGGAGCTATACTTTATTACTTTCAAAATTTTTATTTAGTATGTGTATAACATTTAAAATAATCAATTTTCATTCCATTTTGTAAAAAGAGATTAAAAATCTGAGGATTAATTAGGTGTCATTTATAATGTGTTTTGTACTGGAAAAGTTCAGCATAAGTGATGATGTCTTTAGCATTTAGGTTGATATCAATTTGAGTTTCAGTTGTCTTCACCAAAATTAGGTGCCATATGTTAGGCTGCAATTTCTCATGAGTTCAAATGCAACCTGCTTAGAAGAATACTCCAAGCTTGCATGAAGAATGTTATCAAAACCTCTCAGAGTCATTTTGGCTTTGTGTTTTCTGATGCTGTTTTTCTTTCTCTACTCAGTGACTTTGACATTGTAATTCAAAATACATGGGAGATGGATTGAACACTTTAAAAATGCTTGATGAGCATGGTATTGAAGATTATATTTATTGAATAAACCTTTATCTCTAAAATGAGTTTTCAGTTATACCTAATCTACTTTCTGTATTATCTGTGAGTTTTCCTGCAAGGAGGTTGCCTCCTTCCAATCACCCATTGGAGAGCTGCTTCTCTTCCTCTTTTCTGACTACTTTTTAAAAATTATTTGTTTATTGGAAAGTATTACATTGTACATCTAGAGTCAGGACAAGAGCTGATCAGGTCATTGTTTCTTATAGTGTCCATTTCACTTCAACAGGTTTCCCCTTTGGTGCTCAGTTGTCGCTGATCAGGGAAAACAAATGATATTTGTCTCTTTGGGACTGGCTTAATTCACTCAGCATGATGTTTTCCAGATTCCTCCATCTTGTTGCAAATGACCGGGTTTCATTGTTTCTTACTGTTGTATAGTATTCTATGGAGTACATGTCCCATAATTTCTTTATCCAGTCTACTGTTGATGGGCATTTGGGTTGGTTCCAGGTCTTAGCTATTGTGAATTGAGCTGCAATAAACATTAATGTGCAGATGGCTTTTGTATTTGCCAAATTAATTTCCTTTGGGTAAATTCCAAGGAGTGGGATGGCTGGGTTGTATGGAAGGGTTATGTTCAGGTTTCTGAGGAATCTCCAGACTGACTTCCATAGTGGCTTAACCAGTTTGCATTCCCACCAACAGTGGGTCAGTGTCCCTTTTTCCCCACATCCTCTCCAGCATCTGTTGTTGGTAGATTTCTGTCTGTGAGCCATTCTAACTGGGGTGAGGTGAAACCTCATTGTGGTTTTGATTTGCATTTCTCTGATTGCTAGTGATCTTGAACATTTTTTTCATATGTCTGTTGGCCATTTGGATTTCCTCTTTCGAAAAATGTATATTGAGGTCCTTGGCCCATCTCTTAAGTGGGTTGTTTGTTTTGTTGTTGTGGATTTTCTTGATTTCTTTGTAGATTCTGGTTATCAACCCTTTATCTGTAGTATAGTTTGCAAATATTTTTTCCCATTATGTCGGTTGCCTCTTCACTTTCCTGACTGTTTCTTTTGAAGTACAGAAACTTCTCAATTTGATGCAATCCCAAATGTTAATTTTGGTTTTAACTGCCTGTGCTTCTGGGGTCTTTTCTAAGAAGTCTTTGCCTGTACCTATATCTTGCAGGGTTTCTCCAATGCTCTCTAATAATTTGATGGTGTTGGGTCGTATATTTAAGTCTTTAATCCATGTGGACTGAATTTTTGTGTAAGGTGAAAGGTATGGGTCTTGCTTCAAGCTATGCACATGGAAATCCAATTTTCCCAGCACCATTTATTGAATAGACTGTCCTTATTCCAGGGGTTAGTTTTGGATCTTTGATCAAATATAGGTTGGCTGTAGATGTTTGGATTGATTTCTGGTGTTTCTATTCTATTCCATTGGTCTATCCATCTGTTTCTGTACCAGTACCATGCTGTTTTGATAACAACTGCCCTGTAGTATGTCCTGAAATCTGGTATTGTGATGCCTCCGGCTTTGTTTTTGTTGTACAAGATTGCTTTGGCTATTCGAGGTCTTCTGTGTCCATATGAATTTCAGCATCATTTTTTCCAGATCTGAGAAGAATGTCTTTGGTATCTTGATTGGTATTGCATTGAATGTATAAATTGCTTTTGGGAGAATAGACATTTTGATGGAAAGGCAGAATTACAGAGAGAGAGACAGACAGACAGAGAGAGGTAATCTCCATCCACTGATTCACTCCCCAAATGGCCACAACAACTAGGCCTAGGCAGGGCCCAAGTTAGAAGGATGAACTCCATCCAGGTCTCCCACATACATGCAGGGGCCCAAGCATTGTTTTCTCAGGCCCTTTAGCTGAGATCCAAAGTGGAGCAGCCAGGACTTAAACCAGCATCTCAGGTGGTGACTTAACCCACTGCACCACAATGCCGGCCCAACCTGACGACTACTTCATCTCTTTCCCTATCATTTGTTTCATAGAATGGCATAAGAAGATCTTATATAACCTTTATATTACCTCGGAATGAACGTGATTAGGGAGGACAAATGATTGCAAATCCTATATTATGATCTGAAGTCACACATCATTATTTGGGGGAATCATCTGAACAATCACTTTGCTTAATTAACATAGCCTTCTCTAGAGGACTATGTACTTATTTATTGTGCCTGTCAAAATTATAGGAGGAATTAATTTTAGTGGTTTATACTCTTGTTCTATAAGTAAAACAATTTGATGGAAAATAGTGAATTACATTTTATTTTAACCATTCTTCATTGGTTAATGATTTGAAAGCAGGTATCTGTGCAACTACTTGGTGATTATGTCTTGTGTTTATACAGTATTTTATTTAAAAGTGTATATTCTTTGTATTTTCATTATTAATTGTGGTAAAACCTAAAAATGTATCTGATTTTTTTTAATTTTATAATAATGTGTATGATTGGCTATTAAAGAAGTTCTTTTATGAAAATGGAATTTAGAAATTAAAGTCTTGAAATGTTTTTAAAGCACAGTTATGCACATATAGATAGTTGTTATTATTCTGTACATAAGACCAGGTCCAGTTCTTTTATTTATAAAACAAACATGCAACATTCTTTGAAACATATATGGCATAATACAGGATATTATTTATAATTAAACTGAACAAAGAACTTGTATACCTATGTCATGAATTCCTAAAATAAAATAACCAAATGTAGATCTCCCATGTAGGTTGCAGGGGTACAAGCACTTGAGCCATCATCTACTGCCTTGCAGTGTGCATATTTCCAGGAAGCTATAACTGGGAGTAGATTTGAGCCTAGCCACTCCAGTGTTGGATGTAGGATGTGGGCACTCTCACCAACCTCTTAATTGCTGCCCTGATCTCCTTCCCCCATTATCATTTAATTTCATTTTTGACAATCATTTTTATGTACCTTCTTAGAACTCTTGTTTTATAGCCCTAAAAACATAATCTCCTTAAGCAGGATTCTTTTGATTTAGAGTTACAAATATGTGCTCACTTCTTTCACCTATTTTAAGATTTTTCATTAAATTGAGTGGTTATGGGATATTAATGATTTTTTATGGACATAGTTAATTTTATGTACTTGCATTCTTTTTAGTTTTGTAGAAATCTTAATTAATTTACATAACCAATATAGTTTTTAATATACCTTTTCAGAATACAAATGCCAATTTGAACATGAGGAAAAGGACAAATGCCTTGGTTCATGCTGAATCAGATGTTGGCAGCAGAACTGAGGTGGGAAACCATTCAAGCAAATCTTCCACAGTTGTTCAAGAATCTTCTGAAACCAAACTTCAGACTTACTTAGCTTCCAGTCCAAACCCATTCAGCCAAGCAAATGCAGCTGAAACTATATCTGCTGCGAGAGCACTGACACCCGCTCCTTCTTCAGCTACTAGTCAGACTGCGTGTGTGTCTAGACGGGCTTCACTTGGATCTGCTTCTACTCAGCGTGTGTTTGGATCAAGACTGGGGCGGATTAAGACCACAGTTAATACCGCAGGGGCTTCTGGGAAGTTGCCAGCCTGCACTCCTCCTTCTGCTCCTCCACCCTCTGGATCTGGCGCAAGTAAAATAGACAAATATGCCCGTATTCTCTTTCCAGTCACATTTGGAGCATTTAACATGGTCTATTGGGTTGTTTATTTATCTAAGGACACTATGGAGAAATCAGAGAGCCTAATGTAATTTTGTTGTATAGTAGTTTCATAAAAGATGATTTAAATGTAGACTGTCTTTTAAAATGTTTTTAAAGATAGCTATTCTTTACTAAAATAAAAAATTATGTGTAATTTCTCAATTTAAAAAAATATAACCCAGTTACTGGGAGAGTTAATTTTTCAGCAAAGAATAAGTGAACCATCTTACTTCTGAGAAAGACACTTTAAAAGTGATCAGTTCATCATTCAAGTAAGATGGAGTGTAGACTGTACAGAAAGTTGAGAAGATAAATAAGGCTATTAGAGGTATGGGTTACACATTTTTGCATTGAAATTTGAAAAAAGACTATTGAAATGTTTAAACATACCCTATAAATATCAACAAGCCATCCCAAATTTCTCAGTGGCACCGTCCTTAACCAGAAGTGTTTATCAGATATCATTTGTAATGAGCTTTGGAGATTCTTTCAGTTCCTGCAAGAAAGGGACTTTCCTTGTTAAGAAAACATGGATAAAAGGAAAATGGAACAAAACAAATACTGATCAAGGGAGCGAAGTCTCCTGCATGAAAGACAAAGACATAGACCAGGGAAAATGTGTTCCCTTTCATATGTTGGCCAATAGTTGACTTGAAATTTTGTGCTCTGAGCCAAAGTTCAACTCATTGTAGGAAATATTTTTTTACAGTAGCTCATTCAGTTATGTGCTCTGTTCATTCACTACATAGTTACTCAGCATAGAGCCTGCTGTGCTAGGCACTGTCTCCTAGGAAAGCCCTTTCACCTTTATCTACAATATTACTTAAATAGAGTAGTCAATGCATGCTCAAGAACCATAAACCAGCAGAGGACATTGCATTCTTTAATGAAAGAAATTTATTTAGTCTGGCAACATATCCAAAATTATTTGTTTCTCGTATATCGATAGAGGGTAACTAGTATATTTTTTCACATAGCTACTTTGAGGTACGTAAATAATAGTACAACTTCAGATACTGGTTTTCAAAATATAATGAAAATGTGGTGCAGATTGTTCTGTAATTGAAAAGTGCTATGTACCTGCAAATAAAAATCTGGGAACATGAGGCAGAAAAAATCTGGGAACTATAAAACTGAATAGATTACATGTCTCAGATTTTATCAGAGTTACCTAATAGAATTAGATCAGAATCACAGGATCATCAGAAATAGGAATTCAACTCCCTTTTCAGATGTTTTTCCAAACATAGATCTATATTTGATGGTGAAATGCTAATCTTCTTGGGAATTTGGTGTCTCTAGTTCTGTATTTCTGGGCAAGTTTTGTGTTTGTGTTTTGGGAGTTTTGTTAAGGTTTCATAACTCACATGAGTATTTTAAAGCTAAAGGAGCTGCAAAGACAAGGAGTGAGGGAGAAATCATAGTCACAGGGTACAACCCACTGACTATTATGCAATTTTTCAGGATTTTCATGTACTGACTTTCCTTTCATTAGGTAGGCTTAACAAAATAACTGACTATCTGGGAGCTGTCTTAAGCAGCTCAGTTCAGGTCTGAATTGGTGTTGTTTTGTTGCTTTTGAATTTCTCTCCTATACCTCTTCCTACCTGTTTCAGATGATACGAATGAGTGTTTCTGGGGAACATTTTGATAGAAACAGCCACCCTGAAAAGAGAATCTCTTATTATTTAAAAACAAATGATATTAATTGACATTGATTTACTGCACTGATTTGCATTGATTGTATCAGACCTGCAAAATGTGAAAATGCCAAATAGTAACTGTTGTTCATATCTGATAATACTTTCATGGCTGTCTTTCTAGGTATTTCATAGAATAAACATATTTTAAAGTTCTAAGACTCTATAGAAATCATCCAATCCAGACCCCTCATCTACAAAATTATTATGGTAAAATGAGACCCACTAAGATCTGTATATATGTATATAATTAATAAAGAGTACTTGTACAAAAAGGTTGATCATAAATTATTTCATGAATGTGAATAGATTTCTGGCCTTGAATCAGTGCTTGTAATTGTGATTGGAAGCTATGATCATTAACTATTTCTTTGAAATTACCTTACTTCTTTGATGAAGAACACTTAGTCTTTGCTTATCTGCTAATCTGCTCTTTAGAAGTATTTCATTGCTTTCATTTTTTTCCCCAAAAATTTTTTTAAATTTCATATGTTTAAAATATATAAAAATAAATTATTTTAGATTTGTAGAGCAGAGATCAAAGAGAAATCTTGTTTTTTTTTTCTTACTTTTAGATATGAAGAATTAAAAATAAATCAGGTAGCCAAACAAACAAAAAGAACAAAATTAACTAAGGATTCATAACTGTTAATTTGGAAAGAAAATTGACTCAAAAGTCCAAATATTAGTATAAAAATTATAAAAACACAATGATAATTATAACACTGTGTTGATTGTTTCCTCTAACTCAATGTTAGGAAATTTAGTCGATAATTTTTTTTTTTTTAATTCTGTACATCATTTTTGTCTTCCCCAAAACTCAGAACTACATTAATAAACACACTTTTGTAAAAATCCAGTTACTCTTCACAATTAAAAAATGTCAAAAGATTAATTAGGGGAAGTCAAATCCCTAGTCATCCGTAAAGAAGAATGCTGGCTGAGAATGGTACCTTGTATGTCTCTTTTAAAGCTGACCTTTGGAATTTTTTATTTAGTGCTAGTACAATATTTGTATTCCAACTTTCAATTCCAAGTTAGCCACTAATTACTACAGAATAATTTTCAATTTCCTTCAGGCAGGGCTAGGTATAAAAATATATTTGTATGATTAATTCACATTTAAAAATGACTTACATTTGTGTGTATGCATAGTACTTGGAATAATGTATTGTATAATTTTGTTTCAAGTAAGCAAATTTCATTCATTTCATATAAACAGGTTTAGGGACATAGTGATACTTCCCACTCTACCGTCCCTCCTGCCCACACTCTCACCCTCTATTAATATTTACAATGATCTACTTTCAGTTTACTTTATACTCATAATATTACCCCTACACCAAAAGTTCAACAAATAATAATAAGAGCAAACGTTGTTCCTCAACATTTAGAGACAACTGCTATAAGCAATCATGGAATATCAAAATGTCAATTTTACTCCTATACATTACATTTTTGGTACTGTATTATTTACTGCAGATCAGGGAAAACATGGTATTTGTCTTTTCACAACTGGCTTATTTCAGTAAGTATAATGGTGTCCAGTTGCATCCATTTTTTGCCAAAGACAAAATTTCATTCTTTATTATCCCTGAGTATTATTCATATTCCATTCTCTCTCTCTCTCTCTCTCTCTCTCTCTCTCTCTCTCTCTCTCTCTCTCTCTCTCTCTCTTTCTCTCCCCCCATAATTTCTTTTTCCAATCATCAGTTGATGGACATCTGGATTGATTCCATAGCTTAGCTATTGTGAATTGAGCTGCAGTAAACATGAGGGTACAGATAACTATTTCATATGCTGATTTCATTTCCTTTGGGTAAATTCCCAAGAGTGGGATGGCTGGACACATATAGTAAATGTAATTTCAGCATTCTAAGGTATCTCCATTCTATCTTTCACAATGGCTGTACTAGCTTACATTCCCACAAACAGTGGATTAGGGTACATTTTCCCCCACATCCTTGCCCCATTTATTGTTTGTTGATATGTGTATGAGAGCTATTCTAAGTGTGGTGAGAAGACACCTCATAGTTTTTATTTGAATTTGGATTTCCCTGATGGCTAGAGATCCTGAACATGTTCTCATGTTTCTGTTGCCATTTGAATTTCTTTTCTTGAAAAATGCCTGTTCAAGTCCTTTGCCCATTTCTTAATTGGATTGTTTGTTTTTGTTGAGTTTCATGAGCTCTTCATGGATTCTGAATATAAATCGTTTATCAACTTTTACCTTGCAAATATTTTCTTCCATTTTGTTGGTTGTCTCATCACTTTGCTGAGTGTTTCTTTTGCAGTACAGAAGCTTCCCAACTTGATGTAATCTCATTTATCTATTTTGGCTTTGCTTGCCTGTGTTTTTGGGATCTTTTCCAAGAACTCTTTGCCTATTCCAATGTCTAACAGAGTTTCACTAATAACTTGATGGTATTGGGTCATGGATTTAGGTCCTTGATCCATTTTGAATGGATTTTTGTGGGAGGTGAGAGGTAGGTATCTTGCTTCATACTTATGCATGTGGATATCCAGTTTCCCCATCACTATCTGTTGAAGAGACTGTCCTTGCTCCAGGGATTGATTTTTAGCTCCTTTGTTAAAATAAGTTGGTTGTAGATGTGTGGGTTGATTTCTGGAGTTTCTATTCTGTTCCATTTGCCTACACATCTGTTTTTGTGCCAGTACCAGGCTGTTTTGATTATAACTTCCCTGAAATGTATCTTAAAATCTGGTATTGTAATGCCTCCAGCTTTGTATATGATGTATAAGATTGCTTTAGGTATTCAGGGTCTCTTGTGTTTCCATATGAATTTTTGCATCATTTTTTCTAGATCTGAGAAGAATGTCATTGGTTTTGGTTGGGATCACATTGATTCTGTAAATTACTTTCAGTAGTATGAACATTTTGAAGATATTAGTTCTTATAATCCACATGGAAGATTTTTCTGTTTTATTGTGTCTTCTTCTATTTCTTCCTTAAATCTTCTATTTCTTCCTTGAATCTTTTCTGTTTTCATCATAGAGGTCTTTGATCACGTTGGTAAAATTTATATCAAGGTATTTATTTTTGTAGCTACTGTGAATAGGATTGATCTTACAAGTTACTTCTCAGCCATAGCATTGTCTGTGTATACCAAGACTATTGATTTTTCTGTGTTGATTTTATATCTTGCCACTTTACCAAGCTCTTTTTTGAGTTCCAATAGTCTCTCAGTGATGATTTTTTGTTTCCCACTATATAGAGTCATATTATCTGCAAATAGGGATAATTTGACTTTCTCCTTTCCAATATGTATCTCTTTCATTTCTTGTTGTTTAATGGCTCTGGATAAAATGTCTAGGACTATATTGAATAGCAACAGTGAGAGCAAGCATCTTTGTCTGGTTCTGGATCTTAGTCAGAATGCTTATAACTTTTCCCCATTTAATAAGTGGTCGGTTTATCATAAATTGCCTTGATTATGTTGAGGAATGCTTCTCCATATTCAATCTGCTTAAGTTTTTCATCTTGAAAATATGTTGCATTTCATCAAATTCTTTCCCTGCACCTATTGAGATAACCTTATGATTTTTACTCATCAACTTGTTAATGTGATGTATCACATTTATTGACTTGCAGATGTTGAACAACCCCTGCATAATAGGGATAAATCTCACTTGATCCAAGTGAATGATCTTTCTGATGTTTTGTTGGATTCAATTAGCTTGTAATTTGTTGAGGATTTTTTTTTCATTTATGTTCATCAGGGATGTTTGTTTATTGTTCACTTTCTCTTGTTTCTTTTTCTGGTTTAGGAATTAAAGTGATGCTGACCTCATGGGAGGAGTTTGGGATGATTCCCTTCCTTTTAATTGTTCCTAATAGATTGAGAAGAATTGAAATTATTTCTTCTTTAACTGTCTGATAGAATTCAGCAGTGAAGCCATTTGGGCCTGTGCTTTTCTTTGTTGGGTGGGTCTTTATTACTGATTTAATCTCTATCTTCATTATAGGTCTGTTTAGGTTTTCTATGTCTTCATGACTCAAGTTTGGTAGATTATATCTGTCCAGGAATCTATACATTTCTTCTAGAATTTCCAATGTGTTGGCACAAAGCTGTTTGTAGTAAGTTCTGATGACTGTTTTTATTTCTGTGATATCTGTGGTTACATCTCTTTTTTCATGTCTGATTTTATTGATTTCAGTTTTCTCTCTCATTTTTTGCTTGGCTGGGCCAATGGTATATCAATTTTGTTTAATTTTTTCAAAAAATAGTCCTTCATTTCAGTTATCTTCTGTTTTTTTGTTTCATATTTGATTTGTACTTCTATAATTTTAATCATTTATCTTCTCCTACTAATTTTGGGTGTTTTTTTTTTTTTGGTCCTTAAGATGAATTGATAGCTCATTTATTTGATGCCTTTCCAATTTAGTGATATAGACACCAATTGCTATATACTTTCTAATTAACACTTATGCTATATCTAATAAGTTTTAGTAAGTTTTATTGTCATCTTCATTAATTTTGAATAGTTTTTTAATTTCATTTTGATTTCTTCTATGACCCACTATTCAATCAGGAGTGTGTTGTTCAGTCTCCATGTGTTTGCATATTTTCTAGATATACTTGAGCTTCATTCTATCAGGGTCAGAAAAGATGCACGGTATGATTTCAAGTTTTTGAACTTGCTGAGTCCTGCTCTTTGTCCTAGCATATGCTTTATCCTATGAAAAGTTACACACACTGACGAAAAGAATATGTATTCTGCAATTGTAGAGTGAAAGGTTCTGCTTATATTTGGTCTATTTTGTCCATTGTGTAAATTAGCTCTGTTTCATTATTGATTTTCTGTCTATTTCTCCTTTTGATGAAAGTGGGGTGCTGAAATCCCCTGTTATTGTATTGTCATCTATGTCTCTTTTACATCATTAACATTGGTTTTAAATATCCAGATGCCCTGGCATTAGATGCATATACATTTATTATAGTCACATCTTATTGTTAAGTTGATCTCTTAATCATTATATAATGTCTTTCTTTGTCTCTTGTAACAGTTTTTGTGTTAACGTCTATTTTGTCTGGTGTTGGGATTGCTACTTATGCTCATTTTTTTTCTTTCAGTTAGCATGGGATATCTTTTTCTATCCTTTCACTTTTAGTCTGCATGTATCCTTGTTGGTGAGGTATGATTCTTATAGGCAGCAAATTGATTTTTTTTTTCAATCTATTCAACCAATGTGTATCTTTTAATTGAAATACTTAGGCCATTTATATTTGATATGTAATGACTTGTCATTGCCATTTTTTAATAAATATTCCTATTGTTTGCTTTGGATTCCCTTTGTACTTTTACTGGGAGATGTACTACCTCCACATTCTTTTATAATTATTACTATCTTTCTGTGTGTAGCTCATCCTTAAGTATCATATGTAATGCTAGATGAGTGGTGACAAATTCTTTCAATTTGTTTGTTAAGGAAGGTCTTTATTTCACTTTCATCCATAATTGAGAGCTTTTCAGGGTGCAGTATTTTTTTGGTTTTCAAGTTTTTTTTTTTCCTTTAAGCCTTGGACTATGTCTCTCCGTACTCTCCTAGCCTGTAGATTTTCCGATGAGAAATCAGCTGTGAGTCTAATTGGAGATCCTCTGAAAATAATTTATAATTTCTCTTGTGCACATTTTAGAATCTTCATGTTTTACTGTTGAAAGTTTGACTACAATGTTTTGTGGTGAAGATCTTTTCTGGTCATGTCTATTAGGAGTTATATGTGCCTCATGTACTTGGATGTCCCTTTCCTTCCATCAAATTAGTGAAATTTTCACTGAATAGACCTGCTAATCCATTCTCTCTCTTTGCATCTTAAGGAACTCCTCAGACCTGTTTGTTGGGTCATTTAAAAGTATCTCATAAATCTTTTCTGAAATTAGGATAGCTACACAAGCTCTTTTTTTGGTTTCGATTACCATGGAATATCTTTTTCCATCCTGTCACTTTCAGCCTGCATGTATCTTTGTTGGTGAGATGTTTCTTGTAGGCAGCCAGTAGATGGGTCTTATTTTTTAATCCATTCAGCCATTCTCTGTCTTTCAACTGCAGAGTTGATTCCATTTACATTCAAGGTGCCTATTGATAAGTAATGACTTGGTTCTACCATTTTTCCATCTATATTCCTATCATTTACTTTGGATTTCCTTTGCGTTTTATTGGGAGATTTTCTGCCTTCACCTTTCATAGTGATGACCATGTTTCTGCATGCAGCACATCCTTAAGTATCTTTTTTAAGGCTGGACAGTGGTGACAAATTCTTTCAATTTCTATTTGTTATGGAAGGATTTTTATTCACCTTCATTCACGAGAGAGAGCTTTGAAGGGTATGGTATTCTGGGTTGACAATTATTTTTTCTAAATATTTGGAATATATCTTGCCATTTTCTCCTAGTTTGTAGGGTTTTTGATAAGAAATCAGCTATGAGTCTACTTGGAGATCCTCTGAAAGTAATCTGGAATTTCTCTTGTGCACATTTTGGAATCTTTTTTGGGGGTGTGTATGTTTTACTGTGGAGAGTTTTACTACAATGTGTTGTGGTGAAGATCTTTTCTGGTCATTTCTATAGCATTCTATGTACTTCCTATACTTGGATGTCCCTTTGTTTCTCCAAGTTGGGGAAGTTTTCTGTAGTTATTTCACTAAAAAAGCCTTTTAATCTATTCTCTCTTTCCAGGCCTTCAGGAACTCCTAATAGTCATACATTGGGTCATTGATAGTGTCCCATACATTTCCAAAACTGTTTTTTATTTTTCTAATTTCTTCTTTTTTTAATCTGACTATAAAATTTCCAGACTTGTCTTCTAACTTGGATATTTTTTCTTCTGTCTCAACAATTCTATTGTTAATGCCTTCCACTGCATTTTTTATTTGATCTATTAAATTCTATATTTTCAAATTTCATTTTGATTTCTCTTTAATATCTCAATTTCACGACATACACTTTCATTCATGTTGTGTATGGATTTCTTTAATTTGTGAATTTGCTTGTGATTACTTCTAAGTAATCCAATTGTTTGAATTCTGTTTCTGGCATTTCTTTATTTTCTTCATCTTCACATTCTGGTATTGAAGTGTTGTGTTCCTTTGGGGGTATCATCTTTTCTTCCTTATTCTTGTTTCTTGAATTTCTGTATTTATTTTTAGGCATTTGTAGAGATACTTGTGTTTTTTTTCCCTTGTGATTACTTGTATCATTGTTCTCTGCCTCTCTGGCTCAGTAGACTGTCTGCTGCTTTAGTAAATACTCAGAGGCATATGCTAGGTGTGGCCTGAGAGCTGTAAACAGTGCTCCAGGGTTAAGGGAATGTCCAAAGTGACACCCAAGTTGAGTGTGGAAAATCTCTCTGTTTTTTTAAATCAGTGGGTGAATGTTTGGTCTGCACTGTTGGCATAGTCTCATACTCACCTCCTCTCCTCCAAGGAGACCAATGCCCAGGCACTCGCCCCAGTGGATGCAATAATCATTGGCACTGCCACAGGATCCAGACAATCTGTTCAGACCTCAGTGTGAGCAAGGATCCCACAGCAATGAGCCTCACCAGGCAACTAGGGAAGCCCTGAGTGTGTGGAGCTGCCCACAGTGACTGCTTGGAGACCCAGCCATGCCCTGCCCCCTTCTACGCAGCCACAGTGTTTTTACAGTCCATTCCAACACACAAGAATCCCTCAATCATGAGTGCCCAGTCCCCTGTAAATTCTCCCAGCCACACTTAGGCATCTCCTCTCAGCTGGTTGCTGGGCACACGGACATAGTCTGGTGCAGCTGTTACATATGTCCAAAATGGTGCCTGCACTCACTTGATTAGTTACAGAATGCCGGTGCCAGGTGGTCGGGAAGAGAGAAATGTGCTCCTCCCCTTTTTTCCTCTAGGTTTGCAGGTACACTGTCTCATACAGGGCTCTAAGCTGGACTCACCTTAGGCTCTTCCTGCAGCTTTATCGCCAGTGGCTTGGGCTACTGCAGTCTGGTCCCACCTCACTTGCCAAATCCAGTGCTGAGGCTCTCAGCTGCTGGGATCCTGAGTCATCTGTATCCACACCCTCCTCAAAAACCCACCATGTCCCTCTAATTTGTGTGGACTTTCCTCTGCAGTTTTCTCCCCAACTCTTCCCTGAGACTGCACTCTCTCCACATTTTTTTCTTAACTATTTTCCCTTAGACTAGAGCAGTAAGCTCCCTCCATATTCTGCCATCTTGGAATCTCTCTGTTCCATTTAATGTGCTTTTAAAAGGCATATTAATATGTAAAGTATAATTTCCATGGATATCCATACATACTGAAGTCAACAGAAAACACGTTCTAGGAGCCAACATTGTAGCACAGCATGTACAGCTCCAGCCCGTGACACTCGCATTCCATATGGGCACCAATTTGAGTCCAGGCTACTCCTATTCAACAGTTTCCAGCTAATTCACCTGGGAAGGCAGAGGAAGAGAGCCCAAGTGCCTGGTTCACTACCACTCATGTTGGGGACTGGGAGAGTCCAGGCTCCTGGCTTTGTCCCTTTGCAGCCCCAAACCTTGTGGCCATTTGGGAAGTGAACCAGAGGGTGGAAGATCTCTGTTTTTCTGGCTCTCCCTCTCTCTTCACAACTCTAACTTTAAAGTAAATATATAAGCTTTAAAAAAAGAAAAGAAAACACATTCTTTTTGGAGGAAGAAAAAGACACTGATAACATGAAATGTATATTATTGCACTTAACCTTTGACTGACATATTCTTTTTAGTCTTATATTTGTGAATCATAGTCTGTAGTCCATCCTTGCTGATGTTGCTGGTACCTTGCATCATGCTGGTTTGTTACTTTCTGAGAAGTATACAATATATTACAGCTTTAACTTTTCAAGATACAGAGGAATTGTTGATGGATAAAATAAGGTTTTAGGATTTTAAGAGTTTTATTATATAATGAGTGAGAATTTAGTTTTCATACAAAGCCATACCTAAGCAATAAGACACTGAATAGTTTTAATTTAAGTAGGAGGTTAATTTTTCCACTTGTTTACCCTTGATGAAGAAAACTCTCCAGTAATTACTTTGATGCTTAAAATGTTGCAACTCAAGAAGAAATAAAGGCTCTCTTTGGATTTTCAAAAACAAAAAACTCTTGGCAAGAGATGCAGGTGTTTTGATTTCAAGGGAAATACCATTTTCCTACAAAGTACACATGTCTTGACGTTTTAGCAATCAGATTTGACTCCCTGAAATTAGTGGTTTTATTCTATGTGGGAACAAAAACTTGACATATAGTGAAGAGCACATACTCTTTAAATTTCGTTTAAAGAGAAGACACGTTTTCAAGTGTTAGTTGAGTATTTTAAAATAATTCATCAGGATATGATTTTAAATTTTTTATTCATTTATTTTCACTTCATTTGAAAGGTAGAGAGATGGAGAGATCATGTAACACACACACACACACATAAATAAAGCTTTTAAAGAAAATTTACACCAGAGCATAGCGTTTTAGAATTTCCCACGTCTTGATTTCTCACTGGAAAATGAGTCTTTAAAGTAGTAGGGGTTTAAATTTCTATTGAAGTTTATCACAGACACCTATATTTTAGGGTAAATGTGCTGAAGCTAAACTCTGGAATCATTGACTATAAAATAAATTGTATCTCCCTAATACATTTTTTCCGTTTTGAATTTGAAGCAATAAAATCTTTGTTTTTTGTTTGTTTTTCTGAGTACAAATATCTTTCCTTTAAGTTTGCCACAGTATTATGTCTGCCGTGATATTTCTCTATTGAATATTGCTGTCATGAGTAGTCCTAATTTTTATTGTTTCACTTGGATGACTAATATCTCCATCTAGATTGTAGTTTTACCATGTTTTAATGGTTGAGGAAATTCTTTTTTGGTGACATGGATGAAGAAAAGTTATAGTATCTGTGATATCAGGTGTGGTATATTAAAAATCTTTATGTTATTTTGATTTACTAAAAGGGTGTCAAATGTATATATACATAATTTTTTTTCTGATGGAGGCTACCCAAGGGAAAAGGTAAAAACTAGTGAAGCATAGTAATCAATCTACAACTTGTTCCCAACTTGGAAGATCAGAATGAATTTCCAAGAATCTGAGTGAGATTAACATATACTAGAAATACATGAACTTATGCTTTTTAATTAATTAAGAATATTTGATGTAATTATTTTGATGAAATGAAGCACTTGTAATAGTATGATGGTTTTTAATGGAAGTTTTGATTTTATTATTTATTTTACATCTTGTACCATTCCATGAAATATTTTAAATATAACATTCTAAAAGAACTGCTTGAATATAACTTTTATAAAAGATAATGTACCCAAGAGTAGAAAAATTGATCACAGGCTGTCCACAATATACACATGCACATTCATATATGACGACATATTAATACAATATAATACATAGTTGTCTTTTGTCTCCTTGTTATATGAACTTAATTAAATATTCTCCATATTTATTTATTGGTTAGTTATATATAATTCCTTAGTCTAATAAGAGAATTGCTGTTAAAATTTAATATTTAAATTATACAGCCTCATTATTGTGTAGTGATAAATATATAATACATATACTATATTAACCACAAATATAGCAACATATTTGGTACATATTTATCTTACACACACATATATGTTTCATATCTATATCTATGTTTTAAATTTGTTAAGGTCTCATTGGTTACCATACCCTGTTCCCAAGTGAATGGAATATTCTTCAGAATGTTCCTACTTCTTGTTTTCAGTGTTGATTATAAAGATGTTAAACTGATGCAGAAGTTAATAGTTAAGATCAAGTAAGTAAAATTATTCACAAAAAGAAGCATAGAGATATAGAAAATATGAATTGGTGGAAGATATGGAATATAAAGACTTTTCAAGCTGGATTAAATCAATTGCTTAAATCATGCTAGCTTCATTAGTTTTAGTTTTCTACAAATAATTTTCTATATAGGTCATTATTTTTAGAAGTATAATAGTCTAAGGTCAATTTACTTTTGATTAATTGGAAGTAGAAATTCAGTGCTGGTCTCTTAGTTATGAAAATAAATCCTGAGTGGTTCAGTAATTGTGAACTTGTTTACAATATTACATAATCTGCATTATTATCCTTTGTGTATTCTAAAAATTAATCTCTCTCACAAGAAAAATTACATGCATTCCCTGCTATTCTAGTATATTTTGCTGATGTCAGATACATATCCAACATGAACATTTTAAATGTCATCCTTTTCATTTTATTCCACAGAACAGAGAATAATGTCAGCCACTTAATACAGGTTTGGATTATGTTTGTCTTTGAAAACTCTTCTGGGTAACATTAATCATCTCTGTATTCTTGGCAGATCCATTAATCTGTATCTTTGGCATTAAGATAAATGCTAATCAGTGACACCATTTATTAAGTAAGCCCATTTGTTTGCTTTTGTAATAATACTATTGTCAAGATGCCTCATGTACAGCTATCAATTTATATATAAACAGATTCATACATATTTACTTTTAACAGGGCATATATTTCAATTACATGGTACTCCAACATTTTGATAGCATTTACAATTCTTCTTTGACTTCAGTTGCCCACATTTTGCCTACTCTCCCTTTTTTGTAAACAACATATGTGGTACCCAAACTCCATCTCTTACTGTTTGTGGTGTTCCTACTGGTCCCATGGAGAAAAAACAAAAATCTCTGCTGTATGCAAAATGGAAATGGTAATGACATCTTTCTATTTTTCTGTATTTTCAAGTGCATAATATTCTAAATACTATATTGTATATAATATTCCAGTAAAATAGCACAGTATATCATTCTCTCATAATTAAGACTAAGGTTAGGGGCCAGCTCTGTGGTGTAGCAGGTAAAGCCACTGCCTGAGGCACCAGCATCCCATTTGGGTGCCGGTTCTAGTCTCGGCTGCTCCACCTCCGATCCA
Organism: Lepus europaeus; assembly: GCF_033115175.1. Taxonomy (NCBI): domain Eukaryota; kingdom Metazoa; phylum Chordata; class Mammalia; order Lagomorpha; family Leporidae; genus Lepus; species Lepus europaeus. The sequence continues at coordinate 52,325,309 of NC_084842.1, forward strand.
GCTCTCTGCTAAGGCCTGGGAAAGCAGTGGAGAATGGCCTGAGTTCTTGGGCCCCTGCACCCATGTGGGAGACCTGGGAAGAAACTCCTGGCTTTGCTGTCAGATTGGCGCAGCTGTTGCTGCCATCTGGGGAGTGAACCAGCAGATGGAAGACCTCTCTCTGCCTCTCTGTAACTCTACCTTTCAAATAAATAAATTAACTAAAAAAAAAACCACTAAATATAATGTTTCTTTTAACAAAGCAAATATGAGGGGAGAAAACTGTTAACTATTTATTTTAGAATAGATTGCATTGTGAACAGAATAATACCTTCTGGCCACTCGATAGGATTGAAAATGCCCTTTAAAGATTGTATTCACTAAATTATTCAAATATATCCCTGACAGAGCAGACTAAAATGCAGGTGTTCATCATAAAGGTTGAGTGATACATAATCCATTTTCCATTACACGATTACTCTTTGCATTTCCGCTCAAGTGATGGACTTATTATGGGCTTCTTGATTGTGTTGTTCCAGATTCACCCATTCTACATGATGGTGTCAGAATATTTGTAAAGCATGCTTCCATTCATTTCTCACTTGCCTCTGAAACTCTATTGGCTCTCCAACACCATGAGATAAAATATGAATTATTTACCATGAGATTCAGGGCCCAACACAATCCAACCATAGGTCATCTACATCTTTTCTCCCCACTTGTTTTATGATTTAGCCACCCATGTTTACATGAAATTCTCTGATCATATGCTAAGTGACCATACCTTGATGCAGTGTCAAGGAAAATCCTTTGTCTGGATAGCTTCTCTTTTATTGGCAACTTTATTTAAATCAAAGCAATGGTCACCGCACTTGTTGAGGCCATCTCTGATTTTCCTTGAAGAATTAATCCACAGCATTTCCCCCATCCACACATCTCTTTTGTAGGAACTTTCATAAGAAATCATGAATATATGGCACCATATTTTTTTTTATTTGTAAATGGTGTATAAAGGATGAGCAGCCATACTCCTTGATCACAAGTTCAGAATTTTATTTGGTAATTATAACAGTATTAATCTTCCCCATTTGAAGACCCTAGTTCAGTACTTGGCAATTTGTAGATTTCGTTTTTTTAGGTAATTTTAATTACAGGAATAGTTGATGAATAAGGAGGACAAATGACAGCAACAAAGTTGAATCCCAAATTTCTCAGGTTATGTTGGAAATGGATTATGTTTAAAAGAATCATGTTAAAAACTAATAGCAACTACAGGAAAGGAGTTTGAATACTTTCACCATAAAGAAATGTTAACTGTTAGAAGAGATGAATATGTTTAGTCCAGCTAGATATTGCACAGTGTATACATATAAATTGAAACTAAGAATAGTACCCCCTAAATAAACATTTTGGGGTAGATTTTAAATATACACCAAATACATATTTAAATACATAGAAGTAAAAAAGAAACAAAAAGAAATCGTCTGACCTACCTTGTCTGGTAGTAAATGATGAAAGCTCCCATTTCTGAAAAGGTTTTGCTCCATACCCATGAGGAAGCAATGTTAAAGAATCAGGGCAGAAAGACCTCATTGGGTTTTCCCACCTAGTTTTTAGTATTGGATCAGACCTTTTCTGTCAGGTTATATTTTAGCACAATTATCCATGCTTCAATAATACATTTGCAATGAAACCTTCATAAAATCCCCAAAGAACAAGGTTCAGAGAGTTTCCAGATAGCTGATCAAGTAGAGGCTCCTGGAGGATGGCGTGTCCAGAGGAAGCATAACAACTCTATACTCCTCCCATTCCCTGCCCAAGCATCACTTCTTCTGTACCTTTTACAATACTCTTTACAACAAACTGATAAAAATAACTAATAACCTAATGTCACCAGCATATTTTGTAAATAAAACTTTGCTATTTTTCACATCAAAACTGATCTATAAGTACATGCCAACAACTAGCTTTCATTTTATTCAAACATTTATATAATATAATATTTAACCACTTAAAAGAAGCAGTCATAATTCATGAAGTTACACCTTAATATTGTGTACTCTGATTAAAACAACCATTTTTTAATGCTCTGGTATTACAATTGTTCTGTAATCACAATTCTGACATTAACAACAATTGAAGAGGTACTCGTGCATACTTTGTGGTTTTGAGAGGTAGTTCACTGTTTTTAACTATCTTTCCCTTGTTGGTTGCTTGGAAAGAGAATGTGTATTAAACAGAAGGATTAACATCACACTCATTTTGTGGTTGAAATCTTTCTCTTCTGTTTATACCGATGAAAATTTTTGTTTGCCATAAAAGTGCTCTAGTAAATTTGTGGTTGTTTAACAGCAATCACACACTTAAGAAACACTACTTACTTAGACTGATAAAAATGATTTTGAAATAAATGTTCTGCTATGTAAGACAGTTTGTTCCAATGGTTTCTGAAGTGGAACATATACATTATGTTGTTCCATGAAAACCTCATTGTAGTTAAAATATATTAGTACATTTGCTTGTGGCATGCAAAACTCCTTTCTATAGTGACAGTAGAGTGAAAAAGATGATATCAAGGAGGAAAGAGGGAGAGAAAAATTAAAAACAAAGTAAGGAGTGTTGCTAAAGAAGTTCCACAGTGGTTTTTAAAGTTGCCTGGGAGACCAAAATGAAATTCTGTCCATGACAGGGATGCAGTTCCACTATTTCAAGATCAATTTTCAAATATTGTATAATTAGAAGTTCAACTTGGGGCATAGGAAACAAGGTTTGATAATGGAGATGACAGTATGAAGAGCTTTTCTGAATTAACATTTTTAAAGGGATTTACTTAAAAGTCGTAGTTACAGTGAGAGAGGGACAGACACAGAGACAGAGATCTGTTTTTCTCAAGCCTCTAACAGGGAACTGGATTGGAATTGGAGCAGCCAGGCTACAAACCAGTGCCCATATGGATTTTGATGGTGCACGTGGCAGCTTTACCAGCTGTGCCACAATGCAGGCTGCAACTTAACATGTTTTTATGTATATTTAAGCTTGTTCTTATTTCTGAGTTGTTTGAATGGAAGCATAAGCATTTATTATGGTAATTCTGTGTTGTCTGGGGATCTGTTTCTCGCCATGTGAGTACCTAGGGCCTTTTCATGGCATGGCAGTCTCAGAAGTCAGACTTCTTATGTAGCAGCTAGCTTCCCTCAGAGTAACCATTTCAAGTGATAGAAAGTGGAAACAGTAAGTCTCTTAATGCCCAGTATTCAAATTGGCACTATGTTCCTTCTGCCATAATCTATTGACCAAAGTACTTACAACAAAATTCACTCAGATTTAAGGAGAAGGGCATAGATCTCACCTCTTGACAAGAATGTCTAAAAATTGTAGCCGTCTTTGTTACATATATTGGCATTTTTCAGACATCTATTTAATGAATGCTATCATTTCAAATTTTCTTGGCAAAAATAAAACTTCTGTGGAAGTAAGATACTTTGGCCCTAGAATCTCCAAATGAGATATTTTTAAAAATGTGATCTTTGAGTGATTAGCCTTGTGGTTAGTAGAATTGTAGTCTGAAAAAATAACCTAAGCTATTGTGTTCCTTTGACCTGTGTTATCTGGTGTGTTGTTGGGTACAATGTCTTTAATAGTCGAATACCAGTCCAAATAGGCAAATGAATGTAGAGGAAGAACCATTTATCCTAGGTAAAACCCATAGAGGATATATAGCTACATATTGAAAGATGACTGTGAGATAACTGGATCACAGATGTTTTCTAAGAAGAGTGTTAAAATCATAGGTCATTCAGGTTTCAGTAAAAAGTATTACCATAGCAGAGGGGATTCTTACCAAACTTACGTAAAAATAGCATTACAATTCAAGACAAGTGGTCTCTGACTATGAAAGAGACATATCCTTCCTGTTGGCATTACAAGGTTCGTGTATTTATTAGTTGATTGACTCCAAACCTGAGGGTTGGCAATTGAGGCATTAAGTGACAATTCGAACCTAGGCAAATTGGAATTAGTTTTTGAGATTCAACTCCACAAATCTAGACAATCCATATAAATAATCAATTCACATGATCTAAATAAATGGAGATGTCAGTTATGTCAAATATAACTCACAAATCTTTAGTTTAAAAAAATAATAAAAACTGGCCAGGAAGTGCAAAGCAGGATCTCTCATAAAATTTGTTAAAAGTGAGGCTGTGAGGCTTTTTAGGCTGGCATCATGAAGCAATTTTTTTTTTTTTTTGACAGGCAGAGTTAGACAGTGAGAGAGAGACAGAGACAGAGAGAAAGGTCTTCCTTCCGTTGGTTCACCCCACAAATGGCCACCATGGCAGGCGTGCTGCGCCAATCTGAAACCAGGAGCCAGGTGCTTCCTCCTGGTCTCCCATGCAGGTGCGGGGCCCAAGCACTTGGGCCATCCTCTACTGCCTTCCCCGGCCACAGAGAGAGCTGGACTGGAAGAGGAGCAACTGGGACAGAACCGGCGCCCCAACTGGGAGTAGAACCTGGGGTGCCAGGTAGAGGATTAGCCTCGTGAGCCGTGGCACCGGCCTTTTTTCTTTTTTTTTTCTTTTTTTAAACAGGCAGAGTTAGACAGTAAGAGAGAGAGACAGAGAGAAAGAAATGCATTTCACAAGGGCTGGTGTAGCTGGATAATATTTTTATACTTGAACTCTTTCTTGATCAAGATATTTTGCGAAAATTTCTCCTATATTCAATTTGTTGTTCTGTTTTTTCTTTTTAAAACTATCCTATCTAAATCATAGAGTTACAGTATGATGGTTAAGGAATCACAATGCAGCAATCAGAAATTAACTTCCAAGCAAATCAATTTATTTTGATTTTTAAACACAATGAAGTGTATACCTATAACATTAACAGGCACTTCTTTTTTCTTTTAAGATTCTAATTATTTACTTGAGAGGTAGAGTTACAGACAGTGAGAGGGAGAGACAGAAAAGTCTTCCATCCGCTGGTGTACTCCCTAAATAGCCACAATGGCTGTAGCTGTGCTGATTCAAAGCCAGGACCCAGGAGCTTCTTCCGGGTCTCCCAGGTGGGTGCAGGGGCCCAAGCGCCTGCCTGGGCCATCCTCTACTGCTTTCCCAGGCTATAGCAGAGAGTTGGAACAGAAAAGGAGCAGTCAGGACTGGACCCAGCGCCCATATGGGATGCCGGCACCACAGGCAGAGGTTAACCTAGTGCGCCACAGCACCAGCCCTGGACACTTCTTATAATCCTCTTTTATCTCTCATCCCTTTCCCTGTTTTCCACAGTTATTTCCATGTCTCTGTCTCAAAGTCTATGCACGTCCTATGTTTCTCCCAGCCCTCTAATATCACTTTATAATTAAAGAAAAGAACTGATATTGCAGTTCTGACTAATTCTGCTTTAGAGAGTTCCACATACTCCTTCTCAACTAACTTGGACTTTATAAGTGGAATGTAAACTAAGGTAAAGCAGAATGTTGATATTTTGGACAAAAAAGAGAAAGAGTTATACAAAAAGAAGAGAGGTAAACACAGTGTGCCTCTTCCCACGTCTAAAGCTCTGGGGCAGAGTCAGAAACAGGAAGTAAACAACATTTATGTTTTGAGAGAAATTAAGTGGGAGGACATCTTATTTCCACTTCTTATCTGGAGAATTCTGAAGGAATCAGGCTCAACAGAAGTATAAAACACAAAAAAGATGCATTCCATTTCCTGGTATTTTTTTCCACCATAATATTGATCTCAAATTTTTTTTGAAAAAAGTTGTATTCATGTTTGCATTAATGTAAGTCAGAATGGGTTTGTTAACTCTTGACCTTTTGATCTTGTACTTGTGCTTCTGTCTTCAGTATAGTTTTATTTAAAAACATATAAAACATGTCCAGTCATATAATTTTGACTTTATAAGATGGTTAAACTGGGCAAGCAACCAACAATACCTTTGCTTTAGTTTTTGAACCTTCCAGACCCAACATAACCAACACCTTTTCTTGTATAACTTGTAGCACATTTTCTAATAAAGCAAAGAGACTTGGAACACCAGTCTTGGAGAGCCAGGGAAGTTAATTCCCAGTCTTAGGTGGTGGTGGGAAAAGAATCTGATACTACTGCCATTGTGGTCCTCTTTGGGTACCATCCAATTGTTGCCTGGTCATTGAGCATGTAGGTTTTATTGCACCGTGTTAAAAATCACTTGGAAAATTTTAATCAAATAATTCAATTGTTGTGAATTCAGATATTGAAGGTTTTTCAGATTGCAGTTATCAAAAACAAATCTAGTGGCATGGGGAGATATTTAAATTTACCTCTACCAAATTAAGAGATGACATGAACAAAATTAATTATTAAATAATAATACATAAAAATAATATATTAAATAAGGTATAGTATTAATTTTAGAATTTATAATTGTGCTTTGTGATTTTTAAAATCCACATGAAGCATACTTTAATGAAGCTCTTTCATAATTTGTATAAATTAACATTCTTAGGGAAATGAATTTAAAAGGACCTAAATTTAACAAAATCTTCAAAAGAATCATGAATAATGGAAAGATTATTTTATGAAGTTCATCTCATACAAACATTTTCTGAAGATAGGTACCCTGAATAGAGGCAAAAAAGAAAGTATTTGAGCTGAAAATTACATATTTTAAGATAAAAATAAAAATGATATTTTCTGTTTATCAGTATTTCTGTTTTATCAGTTTCAAATATGACTTACATACACATATGGAAAAGATTATACATAATTTATAGTTTTAAAAATAATGTTAAAGTATATACTTCACCAACGGCAAAAGGAAGACCTTTCTCTCTGTCTCTCTCTCTCACTGTCCACTCTGCCTGTCAAAAAAAAAAAAAGGTATATACTTCAAAAAGTATTAGTTTACCAATATTAAAGAAAATTATGGCTGAACATTAATTGAAATATATTAACTTATGCCCAACATTTTCATTCTATGTTATTTTTGATATTCACATTATCAATGTCGACATTTCAAAATGTTTTGCCTTAATATACACAGGCTATATATTATTTTTTAGAAATAATTTCATTTTTTAAAATGGATTTTGAATTGTAATTTTTAATGGTTCAACAATATAAAATCTCATCATCTAAAAAAATCCCATGTAGCTTAAAAATAATTTTATTTAAAAACTTTATCTTCATTTTATTTGAAAGGTAGAGAGGTTAGAGGAAAAGAAATGCAGTGAGAGAGAGCTAGTGAGAGAGAGAGACCTACTCCCCACTGGCTCACCTCATAAATGGCTGCAACAGCTGGAACTGGGCCAGGCCCAACCCAGGAGCTAGGAACTTCATCCAGGTCTCCCAAGTTTGTGGCAGTGACCCAAGTATGTGAACCATCTCATGCTGCATTTCAGTATGCGTATTACTAGGAAGCTAGAATTGGAGTCAACCTGAACCGAGGTGTGCCACTTGAAACCAAACAATCCATTCTGGCATGTGGAAATCCCAAGGGGTGTCCTAACGATGGCACCAATGTCTTTCCCCATATATTTGCAGTTAATTTTATTTCCCCCTTTCACATTCAAGGGTCCTCCTCTGGGCAAAACATACAGTCACGTAATCAGCAGCCTGGCAGGCTTAGGAGAGGTCAGATACACTCTCTCCCTGGGACTTGTAGCTTGCTTTGGGGTTGGAGGCAATCTCAACATTCCCTCATGACCAAGTAGGATAAAGATGTCGTTGAAAGAGCCCATGTCTTGCCAAAACAGTCATGCGATAGATATGGAAGTAAAGGTTCCCAGCAGGCATTATGTGTCATATCAAGGCCAGGGACATTTACTGCTAATTTCTATTGCTTCCTTCATTGCTCAGGACATATGGACAATAAGACTCTTAAAATTGTTTCTTCTTCCTGTAGCGGTGGCAGGCGGTGATCTGATTGGTCAGTTTCTAGGAGGTGAATGGCAGCATGGATGACCCGCCCTTTCCTTTCCTCTTGGGCGGAAGCTGCGCACAGGAAGTGCTCCTTGTAGTCTGTTCCTCCAGGCTGTGACGTTGGCTGGCGCAGCGTTTGCCTCCGCGCCATCTTGTCTCGCCTGGCGTCCCTCAAGCTGTTGGTAAGTCTTTCTAATTCTGGGATTCAGCTTCGGTAAGCCCGTGGCTGGAAACCACGAGAGGAACTTCAAAAATTCAATGAAAATGTGCTTGTCTGAACTTTTTGAAGCTCCCACGGAAATTAAAAGGAAATATTGGTGGTTTTTGCTTTTTTAAATTGCTTTTCGGCTTTTGTGACATTACGTTACACTTTCTTCACATCCTAGCATCTGTGGCATAGCGTAGAGATAAAGAGAAAATGGAAAGGAAAGGACTTGTATGTCGCAGCGGGATTTGCGGAGTTTTAAAACTCTGACGTGGCTCAGGCAGGGCGTGGCTCAGGCGGGGCATGTTAAGCTTTGGCAGAGTTGGTATTTTGAGCTGTAGTTGTGGCTTATGGCGTATAACAACTTTGTCCACGGGAGCCAGGAAGACTGGCTGTTTTTGTATAAGCAAATGTATCCCCCCCACCCCCACCCCCCACCCCCGCCCCGTAGACGCAGGTTTGTATGTCTAGGGTTGTAAACAAAGGCAAGCAAGCTTTGAAGGGCTCCACACGCAAAATCTGATCAGGAGGGCTGAGACATCCTTATTACATGGATCATAATTGGATGCTTGCTACTGCTTGTCCTTAAAATATGCAGATGTACGTTTTTCTGAGTAACATTTTCTGAGACTATGGTTTGATGATAATGTCCTTTTGGGTTCCAGCCTTTTAGGCACTGAAGTGTTGCTTTCATGTCTAGCAGTAGCTGCACATGGTATTATAAGACCCTTACAGTATTTAGTGCCAGGACTTGGTAGGTGGTGTAGACAGTCTCTCAGATTATGATCTTTTCTATTCTGACTCCTATTTGGAGTCAAGAGGGATCTGTGGAGGGACAAATCTTGAGTCCTGTGACGTGATTGTAGTTTTAAGAGTTGCTCTGACCTCTTGATCTCAAGTTGGCTTTGAATTTGATGATTCTTTATGCTCTGGTGATAATTTTTATCATTGAGATAAAAACTGTGACTTCATCCAATGAGATGAATAAGTATCTTAGATTATGAAGATGAATATCAATATTAAAAATAGCAAAGACAGTTCCTGTAAAGAGCATATATTGTCTTCATAAACTGAGGTTCAGAAACAGTTAAAGAAAATCACTGCAAAAAATGTGGTTAATAAGGTAATTAAACTCATTATTGAAATGTTTGGTTCTAGCATTCAGTTTTGCATAGGAATTTGAGAGGTTTTTGAGTAGTTGAAACCAAATGTATTAGTATTAATATGAAGAAATGAAAAAATGGAACCAAAGCATAAAATAGGTTAGAGTGGGAAGAAAATATTTTTGGGAGACAGTTTGAGAAATTGGGGGATAGATTTATCAGAAGTGACATAGAAAATGAAATTTGCAGTAGATATCTACTTCTGTAAGAGAGAGGTGGTGAAAAGGGATCTAAATGCTGTACAGGAGAGTATCACAAAAGGGAGAGATGCTGTTACTAGACTGAAACAGAAGCCCGTGTCCAAATTAATCAAAAGAGGAGGGATGATAGGAAACAATCAAGAGTTCACAGATAAATTAAACATTAAAGGCAATTAGAACCACATCCAAAAGATTGGGAAAGACTAGGAAGTATAATACACAAGTATCATTTGTGATTTGCAAAATAATATAGCCATTGCAGGGTTTGTATATAGATGCATTTTGTGTTTGGAAGGAATGTATCCAATTAGGAGTCAAGACATTCAGGACAATCAGGTTCAAGTTTGGATGTGCGGAGTACTGGTTTGATGGGAGGAGTTCCTTCATAGAATTACCCATCCTATCGTAGTGAAAGAAGCTGGAGAAAAGATTTGTTTGAATAGTAGATATTCAGAAACTCAGAATTCAGTAATTTCATTGTTACTGGTAAAGAATATTCTGGAATTTAAAAAATAAAGAAGTTTATTACAAAAAAATGCCTAGAAAAAATTACAAATGTGGCAAATACTCAATTTCCAGCGAACAGCCTTATTATCCATAATATATAATACATATATAGTTACATAATGTATTATATATAAGAGTAAATTAATAAACAGTTTAAGTAATTAGAAACTAAACCTTAGTAGATTAGCTAAAAACTCAGCTCAAACTTCCTGAAAGGTGTAGGAGGAGGATAGAAGTATTAAAAACTAGAGGCACACTTCATTGCACAGAAAAATATGCAGCAGAAAAAAAATACTGTTCAAGGTCCAAACAATTCAGTGATGAAAGACAGTGCCTAACGGAGCACAGAGGAGAGGAATTAGTTCTCACTGAGCTCCTTGGGCTCAGGCTTCAGAACCATCAATTGCAGGTTCAGTTCAGGAATCTGCTGAGAGTAATTTGCCAGCTAAAACAAATGGGATAAGATAGAAACCCTCCCTAAGAGGCAAGTGTCACTAGGATAATGTTTCCATAGCGAGAGGCAGTGGAAAAGAGTCATTTTGGCATAGGATTGAACATGTCTGCTCAGGGAAGACAGTAGGTCTTGTAGGCCTACTGTCCAGCAGCACTGGATTTCCAGAAACTGAAGAAGCGGGGAGTAAATGGACACAAAGAGGTTTTTATACAGGCTGTACAGGAAGAAATACACTTTAAGTAAAACTGATGCTTTTTTTTTTTTTTTAAAGATTTTATTTATTTGAGAGATGGAGTTGCAGACAGAAAGAGGAAGACATGGAGAAAGGTCTTCCATCACTGGTTCACTCCCAAATGGTTGCAATGGCTGGGGCTGGGCTGATAAGCCAGGAGGTAGGAGCATCTTCTGGGTCTCCCAAAGTTGCAGGGGCCCAAGCACATGGCTCATCTTCCCCTGCTTTCCCAGGCCATAGCAAAGAGGTGGATAGGAAGAAGGGCAGCCAGAACATGAACTGGCACCCATATGGGTTGCTTGTGCTGCAGGCCAGGCCTAGCCCACTAGGCCACAGCATAGGCCCCAACAACTGATGATCTTGATTGAAATTTTTAAAATTTTCTTCAAGACAAGGATGTCTCAAATGTCAGTCTCTGAGAAAAAATATGATAAGTTCATTTTTCTCCCAGATATGATGAATCTGTTGTGTCAGAATAAACATACTGATAAGAATTTTCTAGATTATGTGCTATTCACATAAACTGACAAGCATCTTAGTGAGGCTGAAACTAATGATATTTCTGTTTTCCCAGCTTTCCTGAGATGCCATTCAGATGTGGTTTCTGAGAATACAGTGTTCTTTGGAGTAACAGCTGTTCTAGGATCTGGGAGGGGCTTGTATTTAAATTTCATTTTGTTAAGCTTATTTATTTTATTACTGTTTTTGAATCATACATTTATATATTTGAAACACAAAAATACTATTAGTCTTGTCTCTACCTATTTCTACTCACTGCTTGTTGAATTCTTTATTCAGTGGGAAGTTAAGCTTGTGGTTATAAAGTAAATTGAAAGTATATTATTATAAAAATTAAAAAAAGGAGGAGTGTGGGAATGAGGAAGGGAGAGGAGGATAGGTTGTACGTATCATTACGCTCTTAAAATTGTGTATTTGAAATACATGAAATGTGTTCCCTTTATATAAATAAAAAAAAATTGACCTTAGCTTCCTTTCTCTGTCTTTTTCTGTCTCTTTCACATAAGTGTGTGTATTTATACATACCTCTTATTAATGTTTTAAACCAAGAATGGGAAACATTTTTCTGCCAAGAACCATGCGGATAATTATGACATCATTCATAGGTCATACAAAATTATCAACCTAAAATTAATATGCTATAGATTTATTGAATTTTGAGTTTTACCTGTGGGTGCCTTGGGGCCAGAACAAATTATTTCATGGCCTTATACAACCTGTGGGCCAGATGTTCTCCATCCCTGCTTTAAACCATTTGATTTTTTTATAATAAGTGTTCTGTTGTTTATGTAAATAAATGGCATGTACTCAAAACTAACAATAAAAATTGTAATGTAGTAAATACATAAACCAGTAATATAGTTATCAAGTCTCGTCTACTACACATAATTGTATTGCTTCACATTTGTATATGGTAGCATGGTTGATTTGTTTACATCAGTATTACCACAAATGAGTGAAACTTTGTTTGCTATATGACCTTATAATGGCTTCAACAATACTAGACAATAGGAATACAGGAATTCATCTTCTCTGTTGCAGTTATATGGGATTGTCATCATATATGAGATCTGTTCTTGAGTAAAATGTCATTATGTGGTTCATGACTATATTTTGCAAATGTTCATTCTGTCATGTTTCAACCTTCTGAGATAAAAATTCCAATCATGATCATTTAGAAATAGACTCAAAAATATTTTAATTTCTAAGTAGTAGGAACAGAACCAGGCAAATTTGGCTTCATTGTCAGAACTAGATAGGTAAATTATTTAATAGGTTCTAACATTCTATTTATACTTTTTCTGACATTCTTTAAATGTAGATACATGCAAAAATGTTATATACATTTTAATGTTTCTTTTTCTGTTCAAAAGACAGCAAACTTTTACATTCTGTACAACTTTTCAGTTAACTATATATTTTGCATATATTTCCATACCAGTATGTAGAAAACTTTTTTTTAAAAAAAATTATTTATTTGTTCAAAGGCAGAGATACAGAGATGCACAGGCAGAGAGAGAGAGAGAGATGTCATCCATCCATTGATTCACTCCTCAAATGGCTGCAACGGCTGGAGCTGGGTCAGTCGGAAGCCATGAGCTGGGAGCATATTCTGGGTCTCCTGTGTGGGTGCAAGTGTTCATGGATTTAGGTCATCTTCTGCTGCTTTCCCAGGCATAGCAGGGAGCTAGAACGAAAGTGGGGCAGCAGGACTCGAACTGGTGCCCATATGAGATGCTGCACTGCAGGCGGAGGCTTTACCTGCTGTGCCATGGCGCCAGCCTCCTGTAGGCAACTTTTTATCCTTTCTTCTGCTGCATGACATTTATATTTTGTTATGTCAGTGTATAATTGTTTATTTAAACAGTTCCCTCTTAGTGAACATTTGGGTGGTTTCTATTCTTTTGCAGTTAAAAAAGTGTGCTAATAAATAAATTTATATAAAAAAAACTTCTGAGAAATGAATTAATAGCAAAAATTCCTAAAAGTACAATTGATGGATCAAAAATTAATGCATATGTTGTGATGTTTATACACCATCATGTTCTTCTCCATGAGTGCTGACCCATCTTGCATTCTGCTTACATCACGAGAGTTCTGTTTCTTCATAGTCTTATCAACAGTATTACAAAATCGTTGGTTCTTTGACAGTCTGATAGTGAAAATTTTATCACCATGTTAGTTTTGATTTAGATTTTTTTCTTTATGATTTAAGATATGAATGAATTGAATATCTTTCCATTTGTTTAAAGGCCATTTGAACTTCTTTTTCTTTGAACCAACTCCTATATTCTTGACACAATTTTTTTTTGGAAGATATCTTTATTTATTTTAAAAGCAGAGTTAGAGAGAGTGAGTGTGTTCTTTGATTTATTGGTTTCACTCTCTAAATAGTTGCAATGGCCAGGGGAGGGCCAGGCCTAAGCTTGGAGCCTGGAACTACATCTGAGTCTCCCATGTGGATAATGGGGCCCAGACACTTGGGTCATCCTCTGCTGCTTTCCCAGGCTTATTATCAGGGAGCTGAATTGGAGTGGAGTCATTGGGACTGGAACTGGATCTGGTACTCATATGGGATGTGCGCATCTTAGGTGGTGGCCTAACCTGCTGCACCATAATGTGGCCCCATGGCTGACCATAATCTTTTTTTTTTTTTTTTTTAAGATTTATTTATTTATTTGAACATCAGAGTTACACACACAGAGAGAGGGAGAGGCGGGGGTGGGGGATGGTTTTCCATCCTCTGATTCACTCCCCAGTTGGCCGCGGTGGCCAGAGCTGCACTGATCTGAAGCCAGGATCCAAGAGCTTCTTCCAGGTCTCCCATGTGGGTGCAGAGGCCCAAGGGCTTGGGCCATCTTCCACTGCTTTCCAAAGCCATAGTAGAGAGCTGAATCAGAAGTGGAGCAGCCGGGACTTGAACAGGTGTCCATATAGGATGCCAGCATTGCAGGTGGAGGCTTTACCCGCTATGCCACAGTGCTGGCTGACCATAATCTTAATGATTAAACCCAGTGGCTTTAGAGAACAAAATTCTGATGCATATTGGTATATGGGAAGGATTACAAAATGTTTCCATCTTTTTCTGTTTTCTTTTATGTGGAAAAGTCATTGTCTTCTCATTCAAACTTTTTTTTTTTTTTTGACAGGCAGAGTGGATAGTGAGAGAGAGAGACAGAGAGAAAGGTCTTCGTTTGCCGTTGGTTCACCCTCCAATGGCCGCTGCGGCCGGCGCATCTCGCTGATCCGAAGCCAGGAGCCAGGTGCTTCTCCTGGTCTCCCGTGTGGGTTCAGGGCCCAAGCACTTGGGCCATCCTCCACTGCCTTCCCGGGCCACAGCAGAGAGCTGGGCTGGAAGAGGGGCAACTGGGATAGAATCTGGCACCCCGACCGGGACTAGAACCCGGTGTGCCGGCGCTGCAAGGCGGAGGATTAGCCTGTTAAGCCATGGCACCGACCCAAACTTCTTAAAAATATTTATTTTCTGGGGCCCGAGCCGTGGCTCACTTGGTTAATCCTCTGCCTGCAATGCCGGCATCCCATATGGGCGCCAGGTTCTAGTCCCAGTTGCTCCTCTTCCAGTCCAGCTCTCTGCTGTGATCCAGGAAGGCAGTGGAGGATGGCCCAAGTGCTTGGGCCCTGCACCCACATGGGAGACCAGGAAGAAGCACCTGACTCCTGGCTTCAGATTGGCGTAGCTCCAGCCATAGCGGCCATTTGGGAAGTGAACCAACGGAAGGAAGACCTTTCTCTCTCTACCTCTCTCTCTCACTAACTCTATTGCTCAAATAAATAAATAAATAAATAATTTGCTTATTTGGGAGGCCAAGATAGAGACAGAAAAACTGTTATCTACTGTTTCACTTCCCAAATACCCATAAATACTGGGGCTGAGCCAGGCTGAGGCTGGCCCTATGCCAAGCTGAAGCCAGAGAACTGGAATTCAATACAGGTCTCTGTCTCTCCTGTGAGTGACAAAAACCAAATCACTTGAGCAATCACCTCTGCTTCCTAGATTCTGTATCAGCAAGAAGCTGCAGTCAGGAGTTGGAGCCAGGAATCTAACCCAGAACTGTGATGTAGGATGTGAACATCTTCATTGGCATCTTCAATACTAGACCAGATTCCTATCCCTGAAACCAGATTTTATATGAGTAGTTAAGGGAGTTATATGATTATTAAATTTGAAGAAAAAAGACTTTTTCCACTTATGGGATTCAGCTATTCTCAGGAAGTTGCTCTGTCTGCTTTCCCCTTTTACAGGGGTATTAGAAGGATGATCCTCATATTGTGTTGCTAAGACTGAATGGGAAAGTCTACGGATAATAGATGTATTAATCGTGTCTCCACAGAGAAATAGAACCAATATGGTGTGTGTGTGTGTGTATGTGTATGTATAAACATAAGAAAAGATTTATTATGGGGATTTTTTTACACTACTATAGAGTCCTGTGATATGGTGTCTCTAACCTACAAGACCAGGAAAGATGGTGAGGTAATTCAGTCCAAGTTCTAAAACCTGAGAACCAGAGAGCCAATAGTGTAACTCCTATTGCAAGGTCTAGGGCAGAGAATAGGGGGACCACTGCTGTTAAGTTCTAGAGTCTGAAAACCCAAGAACCAGAAACTCCAGGGTACAAGGGCAGGGAAAGATGGATGAGGGCATCAGAAGAGAGTGGTTTCACCTTCCTACCATTTTATTCTGTTTTGGGTCTTCAGTGGATTAGATGATTCCCATCTACATGGGTGAAAATGGGTCTACTTTGCATAATCTACAGATTCCACTGCTAAATCTATTCTGAAAACACCCTTATAGACATACTCAGGAATGTTTACAGGATACCTGAATATCCCTTTACCCATTCAAGTTGACACATAAAACTAATTGCCACAATAGATAAAACACATGCTTTGCTCTGGGGTTCAGATAGAGGTAATATTTTGATCTCACATTAAGCCAGCTCCTTTAAAGTTTTTGGGACTTGGATAAGTGTGCTGGTTACTGACTTTCCCCAGCCCATGCCCTGTTGAGTGGAAAGCTTGTGATGAGGACAATATGATGATGAATTAATTGAAATTTCAAATGCCATATAAAATGTTTTTAGTTTCTTTCTACCAACAAGTTTAAAACACATGATACACAGATTCAGGTCACACAAATTAAAATATATCTTTGATTGATTTTAGCAGCTTTAATTTGTGTGACCTGAATCTGTGTATCATATGTTTTAAACTTGTTGGTAGAAAGAAACTAAAAACATTTTATATGGTTGTGCTTAAGTTTACTGGTTAAACAAACTACACCATGTTAGATATTTAAGAGGTGTTTTCAAATACATGATTCTTAAAATTTTATAGAAGGCATTGGACCTTCTGGTAAATGTTTTCTTAAGTTGTTATCTAATGGTTGAAACGGTTTGCTAAGTATTCATGTAATATTGCTATTGTCAGCAAGTGATCTAGGACTTGCTCCCTCATTTCTCTATTCTAAGCCCAACTTGTTCTTTCATTTCTCTGTTCTCCTCAAGTTAGGAAACTAATTCTATTATGAAGGAATCTGTAGGACGCACAATTTAATCTTTAGACCTTATAAAAGAGATGGCTAACATTTTTCTGTAATAGCATAGCCAAAATAAGAACTTAAATAATAATGTCATAGCTATATTCTCTTCGCCATCAGCGAAGTATACAGTAAGTAGAAAAAACCTCCCTTTCAGACCAAAGGGAAAGAAAGTTTTAAAGTGAGAATATAATTTTCCTCATGGGCATTGTCTACCTTAGAAAAACTACTACAGAACATGCCTGTGACTATAGACTTGTAGTTCAGGCCACTGAAGATTAGAGATGGGACTTGGGCACTCCCTTGACTTGCATCCTCTGGTCTGCTTTAACACAAACCAGGAGGAAAAGAAAGCTCGGCATCAGAAGCAATGGGTGGCAGGCCTATTAATGGCTGATCTGTACAGTGATCTGCCCTCAAGGAGACCCAACAGGCCAGTCCACTGCAGTGACTTTCAATGTGGTAAGTCTGGGCTTCAGCTGAAGTCAGCTATGAAGAGCCCTGGCAGCTCTGCCAAGAGTTGGATCACTGGAAATGGACCTGCCCTGGAGTCGAAGGATGCCCAGGTCAGAGCCACAGATCTTATTGGCTCTAAGCTGAAAAGCCCTTCACTCAGCCCAACTTCCAAAGTAACCACTGCAGCTGAGGGTATGGTCAAGTAGGGTCAGCAACATTGCAGGCAGAACTGTAAATTTCTTGTTAGAGATGCCACCTTCCTTTACCTGGCCAGCTCTCCTCCCAGGCCAGCCAAGTAATGAAAGTCAACAGAGTGCCTTCCCCTAGGAGGTTCACACCTCCCTTAGGATATACCCCATGTGAAGAGATAGATAGGTCTGGGCCTCTTAACTTACAAGGCCTAAAGCCCACCAGATTATTATCAAGCCCCTTCTATCAGGTTCTATTTGCCTCTCAATCAGAAAACTTAATTGTAGCTTAGACAGCGCCTTTCTTAGCTCCTCTAATAATGACTCTGTCCTTTGTTCTAGACCCTGTCTAGCACACTTGGGCCTCATTCCTTTGTAATCATAACCTCTACTCTACCACCAATGGCTCTACTCTCAACCTGTGTGTACTGATTGTCCTCTTCCCCACTTAATGCTGTATAATTGTTCAAACCTGGTAAATGCCACTCTTAGGATCATTGGTTACTATCCTCACGCTGTCTTTTATGACCTTGTCTAAATATGATCAGAGTCGGCAAACTTGGAAGGCTTCCATAGCCTTGGCAACTCATGATGACAGCCTAGGGTGGTTATTGGCGCCATAAACTAGAGTGTCAATTTGTTGGGTCAACAACAGGAGCCACTGTGCAGTTGCTCCTCATGTGGGATCTCTGTCCTTAATGTGCTGTACATTGTGATTTAATGCTATAACTAGTACTCAAACAGTATGTTTCACTTTGTGTTTCTATGTGGGTGCAAACTGTTGAAATCTTTATACTAAATTGATCTTCTGTATATAAAGAGAATTGAAAATGAATCTTGATGCAAATGGAAGAGAAGAGGGAGCGGGAGAGGGGAGGGTTGCGGGTGGGAGGGAAGTTATGGGAGGGGGAAGCCATTGTAATCCATAAGCTGTACACTGGAAATTTATATTCATTAAATAAAAGTTAAAAAAAAAAGAAATTTCAAATGCTTAACTATGCCTCATAACTGAGGTGAGAATCAAGTCAATCAGTGTGATCATCAACTTCAATAAAAATGCTGCAATAAAAATTTTTGATGTGGAAATACTATATGTCTCAAAAATGTGTAAAATTATGTGAATACCACTATTCATGCCTCAGTGTCACATACGCTTTTACTGAAGCCAGAGTGAAAAATCACAGGAATGGCTGAATTTAAAAATGAATATTGAATTTTTTTGCTAGACTAGGTGATCAGATGAAGAAATTATGGTGATGTATTAAAATACAGTTACTACATGTTGCATAACAGAGCTGACCGGCTCCGCGGCTCAATAGGCTAATCCTCCGCCTGTGGTGCTGGCACCCTAGGTTCTAGTCCCAGTCGGGGTGCCGGATTCTGTCCTGGTCGCTCCTCTTCCAGTCCAGCTCTCTGCTGTGGCCCGGGAGTGCAGTGGTGGATGGCCCAGGTCCTTGGGCCCTGCACCTGCATAGGAGACCAGGAGAAGCACCTGGCTCCTGGCTTCAGATCAGCGCGGTGTGCTGGCTGCAGCGCGCCAGCCGCAGCGGCCATTGGAGGGTAAACCAACGGTAAAGGAAGACCTTTCTCTCTGTCTCTCTCTCTCACTGTCCACTCTGCCTGTCAAGGAAAAAAAAAAAGAAATAATGTAATGCTTACATCATGTTGAGTTGTTAATATTTGTCTTAGTCTGTTTGGATGATATAACAAAATACTATAAAATAGGTACTGTATAAACAACAGAAGTTTATTTCTTAACGTTGAGGATGCTAGGAAGAATAGGATGAAGGTGTCAGCAGATCTGGTGTCTGGTGATGACCTGCTTGCTCATAGATGGTATCTCCTTCTGTGTTATCACATAGTAGACGGAGCAAACAGGTTTCCTCAGATCCTTTTTTTCTTTTAAGGCAGAGAAACAAAGACAGTCCTGAGAGATTTCCCCATCTACTGTTTTACTCCCCAAATGCCTGCAACAGCTGAGACAGGGCCAGGTTGAAGCCAGGAGCCTCAGTTGCATCTTCCACATGGATGGCCAGGTGTCAGTTGCTTGAGTCAGCTACTTTCCATGGTGAACATTAGCAGGAAGCTGGAATTAGGAGTGGAACTGGGAGCATGGCAAGCAGTATCTCAACCATTGCAGCAAATGACACTCCCTCTTGCTTTTTATTTGAGTGCAAGGGCACACATCTCATTCATGAGGTACTATGGTTCTGTTACCTATTCACCTCTCAAAGCACCCACTTAATTTTTTTTTATTATTTTTATTTTTTTGACAGGCAGAGTGGATAGTGAGAGAGAGAGAGACAGAGAGAAAGGTCTTCGTTTGCCGTTGGTTCACCCTCCAATGGCTGCTACGGCCGGCGCATCGCGCTGATCCGAAGCCAGGAGCCAGGTGCTTCTCCTGGTCTCCCATGCGGGTGCAGGGCCCAAGGACTTGGGCCATCCTCCACTGCCTTCCCGGGCCATAGCAGAGAGCTGGCCTGGAAGAGGGGCAACTGGGATAGAATCCGGCGCCCCAACCGGGACTAGAACCCGGTGTGCCGGCGCCGCAAGGTGGAGGATTAGCCTGTTAAGCAATGGAGCCGGCCAGCACCCACTTAATTAATATGGTCACCTTGAGAGTTTAGATTTCAGCATGAGTTTTGAGAGGACTCAAACATTCAGGTAGTAGTAATATTCTTACTAATTTTATTCTGAATTGGAATTTTTCTGTGTTAGTGACTGATTTCTTAATAATGACAACACCATCGCTACCCCAGTTACTACATTTGTAGTGACCATCGCAATGAGATTCAAGTCAGCTCTACTCAGGAAGCCAAACTGACATGGGAAAGAATGAGAAAACACACTTTTTCCTTGGCTTATTAAGAGGTAAGCAGGCAGCTATCCCCCTCTCTTCCTTAAAAAAAAAAAAAATCTTCTTAGAAACATAGTGGATTTGATTCCTAATGATATAACTTCATTGTATATTACTAAAATGTTTGTAGGAGTCATGTAGCTGTGTATATCTCAGACCTGGAGAATGTCTCCAAATACTGTCTGTGTCCTCCTTGAACTTGGGATTGTCTCCACTAGTACTTTTATCCAGTACCTGAGTATATACCCCTGTATGTAACCTTTGACTTTGGGAGATCTTTAGGTTTCTATTCTCTACAGAGGTTAATAAAAGTGAGTTTATGCCTAACAAGGGTTTTATGCTTAATCTGTTCCCTGCTAGTAGCTTAACCAAATAGATCAGTCTCTCTCTCTCTCTCTCTCTCTCTCTCTCTCTCTTTTTTGTTTGTCTTTCTTAACTCATCTTTCTTAACTCATTTATAACCACAGATTGTGGTTATAAAGTTTCAAATTCTTTTTATTTTCTGTCTAATGTTATGACAGTTTGTCAGGAAGGGTATGTTATGCCCTGTTCAGTCGTCCCCAAAGACCACCAAGGAGCCGATACCGCTGTAAAGCACACGAGAGTCTTATTGCAGGTCCAGGCCTGGACTCTCAATCAACACCGATGCAGCGGGTCTGAATTGAGAACCCCGACCCTTCAGTTAACAGGGTTTTTATAGGGTTTTTAGAGACATTCTATACATCATGGTACCATTTAGCAAATCATCTCATCCCATGGGAAATTTAAAGGACATCTCTTAGAATTGATTAGTGCATCCAGTGTCGGGAACGGACCTACTAAAGGTGGTTGGATGGCTTTGGGGTTGATGCCTTTTGAATTGATTGGCCGAAGCATAGGGTCCGAGCTGCTGGGGTGTACGTGCTGAACTGCAGGGTCTCGGGTAGCTATCAGTCACCTTGTCTGCCCTGAGAAGACACCAGGAACTCTAGGTATTTCTCTGTTATCTGTTAATTGGCTGTTTCTAGGAGAGTTTATTGCAAGGGAAGTTTATTTATTTACTTTTAGGAGCTCCTGGCTCAGAGTTCAGGGCCTGGTCAGGCCCAAGTTACAAGATGGAGGCCTACTTAAAAATAGTTACACCTTGATCCAGGCTCAGGTCTTACAGGGTACAATGAAATATAGCTAGAAATACAAAACTACCACAAATTGAATTATTAGTATACAGTAAATATAGAATATTTGGCCGGCGCCGCGGCTCAGTAGGCTAATCCTCCGCCTTGCGGCGCCGGCACACCGGGTTCTAGTCCCGGTCCGGGCACCGATCCTGTCCCGGTTGCCCCTCTTCCAGGCCAGCTCTCTGCTGTGGCCCAGGAGTGCAGTGGAGGATGACCCAAGTGCTTGGGCCCTGCACCCCATGGGAGACCAGGATAAGCACCTGGCTCCTGCCATCGGAACAGCGCGGTGCGCCGGCCGCAGCGCGCCTACCGCGGCGGCCATTGGAGGGTGAACCAACGGCAAAAAGGAAGACCTTTCTCTCTGTCTCTCTCTCTCTCACTATCCACTCTGCCTGTCAAAAAATAAAAAAAAAAAAATAAAAAAATATAGAATATTTTATTAGCTAAAAGGAGAAAGTTGATACTGTCATATTGGACTAATTGATAATATTTAGTGGAGGAGGAAGTACATGAATTGGACTTGTTTTGTATTAGAAGTAGAGAAGCCAGTACACTTACAGAAATTAATGTGAACCAAGACCGTTTACTCATGTTTCTTAACTCTCTTCTCCAGGTATAATGGAATAGAGTGATGAACAAGGGATGAGTAGCTTCTTCCTTCATGAATTTACAGTACAGCAGGTTTATAGTACACTGTCATGCATTGATTAGTTCTGTGATTAGGGAGAAAACACTGGCAGCAATGAACATAACCAGGTTAAACCAAAAAATTTAATCTAGATGTTGTAAACAATATGGTGTCAGCACAGGTTCTTTGTATTAATTAATTGATTTTTCTAATTTAAGAATGATTTTCCTTTATTTGTTTTAAAGGCAGAGAGAACAGATCTACTTTTTTACTTTTCAAATATTTGCAATCTCCAGAGATTGGGCAGGCCACAGACAGAAGCCATAAACTCATTCCAGGTCTCCCACATGGTGGCATGGACCCAAGCACTAGAACCATTACTTGCTGCCTTCCAGGGTATGCGTTAGCAGGAAATGCAAATTGAGAAAGGAGCCAAGACTAATTAAGGTAGCATTATATGGGATACAGGTGTTCCTACTGGTAGATTAACCACTGCAACAAGCAAACTTCTATCCTTCAACTCAGTTTTTAAACAAGAAACTAAAAGAACAAAAACCGTTATTTTTGGGAAAATTGGCCAATGATAAGTTGAATGGGAAGAGTTGTGAGTCAGATCAATTAGGCAAAAATTGCAATAGCCTAAGGCCTAAAATTATGAGAATACCAAATATAATTGTGGCTTTTAGAACTGAGAATTCAAAAAAAATTCTTGTAGACCTCACTTATGAATGGAAGGAAAGAGGTGATTCAGAGGCAATGTCATAGGGGTTTAGTGGAAATAATGCAAATTTGGAAGGATAAGTGGCAAATTTATCTTTATATATATTTGGATATGTGTATGGCCAATGACCATATACAGGAGAATGCTGTCTAGATATTGAACATGTAGTATCAGAAATCTAGGCAAGCGTAAAAGTTTACAGTTCACGAACCTAAAAGTAACAGTAGTCATGAGAGTGTGGACGTCCTTTGAATTACAAAGCCAAACAGAGTTTAGAGAAAGTCCATAGATGGTTAGGCGGAGAAACAGAAGTAGAGGTCAAAAAATATAATCAAAAAGTTAGGAAAGCTGAAGAAGCACTGATTTTAATCAATGTGGTTAGTAATATCAATTTTTTCTGTCAAGTATAAGAAAATGAGTCTGAGAAATCTTCATTAATGAACTGGTATAAAATATTACTCAGAGTAAGGGAAGGATCTACAATGGAGAGACCTGAGTTGTTATGTCTGTGTATATACATACTTCAAACTACTGTTATCATTATTGAAGATGGATTTGTGAAATATATTGAGAATGGGTTATTTAATTTGAACAGTGGGAAGAGATGAAGAATGGGAATGTGAGTGGAGATCGGTGAGCAGTGATGAATTGGCAGCCATTAGGATTATCCTGGGAGGGTGCAAGAGATAGAATACTTGAGAGGGAACAGTAATGGACTGGTTCATAAATTAGTGTCTTCTGATCCTATTTGGTGAATGGACCATTCTGTTTTTTTAGCAGAAGACAACAACCAGATGTTGTCTGCTGAATGGTGATAAAGTAGAGGAGACTGGGAAGTACAGCTTTTCTTGTACTCAGGAAGGCACATGGTTAGCATTCTCCTGATACAGAAAGAAATAACCCAACTGAGATGATATTGGATTGATATTTTTTACATGGTTAAAAATGAGAAGAAATTGGGAGAGATGACATTTCCTTTTCTGTCTTCAGCCTTAAAACAAGGGTGGTGGAGGCAAGAATGGAGCCAAAACCTTAATTTTACAAAAAAGCTAGCAGTTCATGACAGGTTCACAGCCTGAGTGACCTGTACTTCCAGACAGTTGCCCCTGTCTTGATCCTGTTTATTTCTGGTTCAGTAGTCTGTGCCCCTGGGCTGAAGCTAAGGTAGAGGACAATTGGGAAGCCTGCCATGTCCTACAAAATAAGCCTTCAGTTGTCATTTTAATGGGTCTACTATTTCACCTTAATTTAATTTTCCTACATCCATGAATATATCTTGTTTTGTAAGTTCAGAAGCTGACATATCATCCAGAGAGACTATTTATTTTCCCTATCTTCACACAAAGGCTGAGATTATTCTTACAGCAGTAATCAAGACCTTCTGTTTTTGGGTTGCAAAGAAAATGCTTTCAGTGCTACTTGAAAGAGAAAATTGAAATTCAGTTACAAATGATAAAGCACATTTTCCTTCTCTCATTTTTGTCTGCTCATATAAGCTGAACTGTGTTAATAAAAGCAAAGGATATCTGTAGCTTGCTTTTGACAAAAAAATGCAGTATTCAATTGCCCCAAACGGTGTATTTATTAGGTGTGTTGAGGATTACTCATATTATTGAGCCTTGTGCTTTTAGTACATGCTTTTTTTTCTGTTGTTTTTCTGTCTTTCCTTTTCTTTCTTTTTTTTTTTTTTTTTTTGAGTTTATGAGTTTAGGCTGGTGCAAAATGAACCAGGAAAATGGTGGAAAGATTTTTCCACTGAGTTTAATACCTGAACAGCTGTGCATCTTCCAGAAAAATGATCAAATCTCAAGTGTGATTGGCTTGCCTATCTGCCTGTTGTCTTCTTTTTACATTACTGGTATAAATGTTTTTGGAAACTATCATGTAGACTTACTAGAATGCTTAATGCTTAATTATTTATCGTATTTATTTGGTATATAAGTCAAGAAATTGCTGCTGGGTGTGTTTTTTTGTAATACTACCACAACAATAATGAAAAGCATCCAGAAATAAAAGTTGGTTGATACCTCAGAGATAGACATTTCCATAAGCAAAGGGTGTACTCTTCATATTTCATTATCCTGATGATGTCTTGTGGGCATGACAATTGTGAAACCATAGTTAAATTTATAGAAATGCAAAGGTAAGGAAAAAATAAAAGTTTATATTCATGTATATTCAGTAAATAATTCTTTTAAACCAGCCCTATAAAATGGAGGCCAGCGGGACAAGTATAGGTGAAATTGTGAAGTAGGAATGGTATATCAGGTCCCTCTAGCCTCATCTTTTTGTGCTTAATAATGTCACCTAGAGTCTCCCTAGAGGCTTCATTGGTTTCTCTCCCCTCCAAATTTACCCTCAGTAGCAGATGAAATTCTTTCTCACAGGGGTTTAAATGACAAAGGTGATGATGTTACTGTAGGAAGAAGTTTTTATTTATTTATTTATTTATTTTTTGACAGGCAGAGTTAGACAGTGAGAGAGAGAGAGACAGAGAGAAAGGTCTTCCGTCTGTTGGTTCATCCCCCAAACGGCTGCTATGGCCAGCGTGCTGCGCCGATCCAAAGGCAGGAGCCAGGTGCTTCCTTCTGGTCTCCCATGCGGGTGCAGGGCCCAAGCACTTGGGCCATCCTCCACTGCCTTCCCGGGCCACAGCAGAGAGCTGGACTGGAAGAGGAGCAACTGGGGAAGAATCCGGCGCCCTAACCGGGACTAGAACCCAGGGTGCCGGCGCTGCAGGTGGAGGATTAGCCTAGTGAGACGCGGCATCAGCCTAGGAAGAAGTTTTTGAGACCAGTCAGCCCTGACTTTTGTAGTTAAATGATGTAATTAATAATTTCTCCTTCCAAGAGATTACGATTTTATGTAGCTTGAAGTTTATACAACTTTGGGGACCTTTAAAAAATATATGTACAAAACTATAGACATCTACTTTAAGAGTTAATATTAGTGTGGGCATTTGGCCTAGCAGTTAAGGCTCTTGTTAATATGCCTGCATCCCAAATTGGAGTGCTTGGGTTCAAATCTAACTCAGCTGACAATTCCAGCTTCCTGCTAATGTGCCCCCTGGGAGGCAGCAGGGTAATGGCTCATGTTATTGGGTCTCTGCCACCCATATTCAAACTCCTGTTGAATTCCTGGCTCCTGGCTTTTGCTTGACTCAGCTCCAGTTGTTCTGGGCATTTGGGGAGTGAACCAGTGGATGTGAGCCCTCTCTCTGTCTCTATCTCTGTCTCTTGGCTCTAAAATAAAATAAAACTTAAAAGTAAAATGAATATTTAAAATTACACATTAAAATGACAAATGCAACAAAATTAATTTTTAATTAACTCCATAATACCTCTAAGGTTATTTTTTGCCTACATTTTTAAGCCATTTACTATTTTAATTTCTTTCTATGACATTTTATAACTTTTTTTATAGAGTAAAAAGGAAGATTATTTTGACTCCTTGAAACATGAGTGGTATTTTTTCCATAGGTTGGAGAACTTTCTTGTACTTTGTCACTCACTTTTAGAAATGTCACATCTTGACTTTATCCACAGGTTCTTGCTCAGATTGCTTAGTGCCCAAGTATCAGCTCTGGAAAATTTCAGCACATTGAAATTTCCTTATAGTCCCCTCATCTGATATCATTTAGTTAGGTAATTGTCACTCTAAAAAAAAAAAGATGAGCCAGAGAAACAAAAAACCCATTTGTTAATTCAGTCATTCATTATTTATTTGGGCTTGAATGGATTTATTCACTGTCTTCTTTCTGATGTTACGCTAATTCTTGGTAATAAAGAAGTTTAGGGGGCCAGCACTGTGGAGCAGCATCTTAAAGCCCTGGCCTGCTCCCGTATGGGCGCCAGTTCGAATCCTAGCTACTCCTCTTCAAATCCAGGTCTCTGCTGTGGCCTGGAAAAACAGTAGAAGATGACCAGGTCCTCGGGCCCCTGCACCCCATTGGGAGACCTGAAGAAGCTCCTGGCTCCTGGCTTTGGATCAGCTCAGCTCTGGCAGTTCTGGTCATTTAGGGAGTGAACCAGCGGAATGGAAGACTTCTCTCTCTCTCACTCTATCTCTCTCTGTAACTCTTTCAAATGAATAATCCTTAAAAAAAAAAAAAAAGAAGTTTAGGAAACATTTCTGCCCTCGTAGAATTCACACAAGAGTGTAAATGGATATTGCATAGTATAATATGAACAATTCAACAACAAAGTAAGAATCTTAGAGGACTATGGAAAAATTAATAAAGAGAATTTAGATAGGCTAGTATAAAGGATATCACTTGTGTTATAATTTTTCAAAAATATTTTCCAGAGAACATTAATCTTGTAAGAAACTATGAAAGAAAATGCTTTTTACAGGCAAGTTGAGTTTAAGAGACAAGTAATACCACATATTCCTCTCAGAGGTTCACAGTGCACCATTGCCATAGTTCAGGCTGTAAGAACATCTTCACCAAGAAACCTAATTGCTTGTTTAATTAGGCATTCCTCAACTTTATTTGAAGTTATTTTCACCACAACAAAAAAAGCCTACCAAAATAGGTAATGGTTTGTGGGTACAGTGATCTTTTCTTTTCCTTATTTTCTAAAAATGTGGGAGCTACTTTGATTTTTGTCTTCTTACAGTCACTTTTTTTGTGATTATGGAAATTGAAATGGGAAGGAGGCCCAGGGTTGGGGGCCAAAGTGTAAAGCATCACTGAGTAAATCACATATTCGGGTACCCCAAGTTCTACCTTCCATGTAACTTGATGTCATGTGCCCAAAGTAACTTGACTAGAATGAATTATGTCTGTGGGTACTTTAGTTTCTATATCATGGCCAAGGCTTTAAACAGCTCTTATAAAATGAATCACGAATTCCATCATGAATACAAATAAATTTACGTGGTAGTGATTCAAATGATGTCTGCCTTTACCATCTATATGTATTGACTCATATGTTGTTTCCGATGGAACTATTCTAACGTTATTGAATATATTAATCAAGTCCAATAAACAATCAGTGCAGTGTTGCTTTTTAATCCATACTATAAAATATGACAGTGATATTGATAGTCCCTGCAGTTAACATCAAAGTCAGGAAGTCTAACAGACTTCTGCAGTTCACCCGAATCCTTGACTCCCCTTTGAAGAAAGTGATAATTTTTCCTTTGACACTGATGTGGTAAGTAGGTTATTCTTTGGAACTTGTGGGTTGTACTCAATTATAGCCCTTAGTATTTGCCTCTCCTAAAGGCTGCCCAACAATAGCTAAAAATAAATTGAACTGAATAGGGTGAAAGAGTAAAAGGAAATAAATGGATACAGAAAATGTCCATTGCATAGGGCTGGAACAAAAGAAACCTACTTACATCTGAGACTTATTTTCTTTTCCATGAATCATAATAGCATGCCTACAGTTTAACTGACTTGATATTCAGGATGTATTACCCTAAAAATATGTAGTTTTTAAAATTTGAGCTTAATTCACTATCATTCCCTAGTGACATCAGCTGGAAGAGAAGGGGAAGAAGCAAGAATGGACTAAGGCCTAAACAAACTATCCACTAATAAAGTGGCATCATGCTCACTAGTCTACTACAGAAATTTCAAAAGAATGTGGACAACTTAAATTTGATCTAAAGTCATGTCTAATAGCCAGGGCTAGAGATAAGACATGGAAATTTTAGACAGTCGTGTTGTTTAAAGTACATCCTCTTGGAGGATTTGTTTAGTTGACTTTGGGGCATCTTTCCTCTAAACTCCCCCCCCCCCCCCCATTTCATTGCTACACCCTTGCAATCCTCTTTGTTAGACCATCTTTATTCTGACCATCTTTATTCAACATCTAAATGTTGAAGTCCCAGGACTCAGACCATGGACTGCTTTTCTTTCTTCAATATGTTCACCTCCATACATTATTTTTTAATTAATATCCCTACATTGGCGACTCCTTGGGTTCTGTACCTGGCTTGGATTGCGGATTCATCTCTAACTGTCCACCTAAATCTAACAAATCCAAACTTGAATTCTTAATTTCCACTGCCAAATCTTTCTCCTGCAATGTTCCCTTTCAAGTAAATTGTAACATTAAATGCATAGGTAAAAAAAAAAAAAAAAGTGGCATCACCTTTATTGTCTCTCTTTGTTTTACATCTCACATCAGCAAAACTGTTGGCTCTACAACTTATGAATTTTATTCTGAAGCTGACATGTGTTTTCCCTTTTCCTTGTGCCCCATTTTCATTCAAGCCACCATCATCTCTGGTCTGTACTCTTTTACCATACCTTCAATCCTTTGCGTCCAGTCCTCTACCATTTTAGTTATGCTTCACACATGGCCAGAAATATCCATTTAAAGTGTTACTATATTACCACCATCTGTATAAAATCCTACACGGTGACTCCCTGTCATGTCCAAATTCAAAATTCTCTTTGTGTCCAAAGGAATTGTGTTATCTAGCTACTCTACCCTTACTTGCTTTTCTGCATTCTGTTACTCAGAATTTTGAGAACACTATCTGAGTCCCTCTGTTTGGTATGATCTTGACCCTGATGTCCACTTGGTTCACTCTTTTAAATCTATTTGTCAGCTTGGCTAAGAAGCCTTTACTAACTATTCTAATGAAATTAGCATCCAGAGTCAGCATTGTGGTGTAGGGGATTACCCACCGTCTGCCCATAAGAGTGCTGGTTCAAATCCTGGCTGCTCCACTTCCAATCCAGCTCCCTGCTAATGTGCCTGGGAAAGCAGCAGAAGCTGGCTCAGGTCCTTGGGCCCCTGCACCCATTTGGGAGACCTGGAACAAGCTCCTGGCTCCTGGCTTTGGATTGGCCTAGCTCTGGCCATTGCAGCCATTTGGAAAGTGAATCAGCAGATGGGAGTTCTCTTTCTTTTTTCTCCCTCTCTTTGTGTAACTCTTTCAAATAATTGAAAATAAATCTTAAAAAAAGAAAAATAGCATCCTTCTGCTTTATTTTTCTTTATGCTGTTATTTGCATCTGTTAGGATAATGTAAGATCTATAAAAGAAGAGACACATGTCCTTGTCTTATTTGTCTCCCTCTTTTTTTTTTTGTATATCCAGAGTGAAAAATGTCTTTGCATAAGTGGTGAGTAGGCACTCAAAACCCTCAAAAATATTTAGGGACCGAATAAATAAAGCATAATTAGTTCTAAGGGTTTCATTTGCTGTTGAGCAGCATTGTTTGTGTTGGGGCAGGCAAAAGGAGTATGGCTGCAGACAAATCCATGTTAGTTGACAGCCAGTTGCCTGACCAGTCTTCTAGAAGCTAGTGTATCACTAGAACAGAAACCAAATCCTTTTGATTATGAAAACATGGTGTGTAAGGTAAGTCTAGCTTTGCTTTTCTGCTCACACAGTCCAAAGTAATATAAAGATTCAGGGTTGATTCCCTGTTGTCTTTATTGCGGGCTACGTTTGCTGAATTAGCTCCCTCCATGTACCTCCATTATTTCTGGAGTTAGACTCAACTGGCCATGTGGGTTAGAGATGTCAGTGCCTAGACAGATTTACTACCATTCATGACGCTGGCCTTTATTCATTTGTATAATTTTTCCTTATAATAAAAAATCACAGAGTAGATACGTTAGGAAACATTGGGAAAATGTGGAAAAATGAAACAAATGCTAAAATTTAAAAATAATTGCTAAAAATTAGAAATAACCACTTAATTTTTTGATATATTTCTCTTTTTTATCCATTTTCTCTTTTTTTTAGTTTGATGAGAAAAATTTTATTTTATTTATAAGGTTTTTTTTTTTTTGCATTATTATTTTTCCCCTAAGAAATCTTTTATTTAAGAAATATAAACTTGGCCGGCACCGGGCCGCAATAGGCTAATCCTGCGTCTGTGGTGCTGGCACCCCGGGTTCTAGTCCCGGTGGGGGCGGCGGTTCTGTCTCGGTTGCCCCTCTTCCAGGCCAGCTCTCTGCTGTGGCCCGGGAGTGCAGTTGAGGATGGCCCAAGTCCTTGGGCCCTGCACCCCATGGGAGACCAGGAGAAGCACCTGGCTCCTGGCTTTGGATCAGTGCAGCGTGTTGTCTGCAGCATGCCAGCTGCGGTGGCCATTAGAGGGTGAACCAATGACAAAAGGAAGACCTTTCTGTGTGTCTCTCTCTCTCACTGTCCACTCTGCCTATCAAAAAAAAAAAAAAGAAATACAAACTTAATGCATTTCATAAATACAATTTTAGGAATATAGTGGTTCTTCCTACCATACCTGCCCTCCCACCCATTCTCCCAACCCTCCTCCTCTTCCCTCTCCCATTCCCAGTCCCATTCTCCACAAAGATCCATTTTTGGTATACACAGAAGACCACCTCTCTACTAAGTAAAGAGTTTAACAATTTGCTCAACAACAACAACAAAACTGTTACTCAACAGTCAATATGGGCTGTTCAAAGTCATTGCATCTTTAAGTTAATTTAACTTTTTTTTAGAAACTTAACTTTCACTAAGCACTGAAGAATGATACATCTTTTGGGAGCACTTAGACATGGTGAAAATATAAGTCTTTGAGGGGCTGGCGCTGTGGCTCACTTGGCTAATCCTCTGCCTGCAGCGCTGGAATCCCATATGGTTCTGGTCCCGGCTGCTCCTCTTCCAGTCCAGCTCTCTGCTGTGGCCTGGGAAGACAGTGGAGGATGGCCCAAATGCTTGGGTGCCTGCACCCGCGAGGGAGACCAGGAGAAAGCACTTGGCTCCTGCCTTCCAATCAGCATAGCTCCAGCCGTAGTGGCCATTTGGGGGGTGAACCAGCGGAGGGAAGGCCTTTCTGTCTGTCTCTCTCACACTAACTCTATCTGTCAAATAAAATATATATGTATATATATATATACATACATATATATGTCCTTGAGGACAGAGGTCCTCCATGTGAATTTAGGGCACAGTGACTCGTTAATTTTACAATGAGCACTCTTACGTATGATATCAGTGATCACCCAAGCTCTTGACTAGAGATGCCTAGGCTATGGAAGCCTTTTGAATCCACAAATTCCCTCAGTATTTAGACAATGCCATAAGCAAAGTGTAAGTTCCCTCCTCCCTTCAGAGAAAAGTACCTCATTCTTGATGACCACTTTTTTTCCACTGAGGTATCAACAACAAAGGTCCTTCATGTAGGACATTTTTTGTCACTGTCTTGATTTTCCATGCCTGAAGTGCTTTTGTGGGTTTTTCAGCCAGATCAGAATGCTTTAAAGGCTGATTCTGAGGTCAGAGTGCTATTTAAAGTGATTTTCATTCTATGAGCTTGCTGTGTGGACTGCTTCCCATGTCACTCATTTTTAATTCTATCTATTATTATTACCAGTCACTCAGTTCTAGCCATATGATTGCTTTAACGCTTCAGATGTTATTTTTACCACCCAGCCCAAGGGGTCACATGGCAAGTTTTTAAACTGTATCCTGAGAAGTAAGTCCCTAGGAATATATGCAGAACTATACAGTTTACAGTTACAAATTTCATATATTCATAATTACAACTTTAGGAACGTGGTGATTCTTTCTACCATGCCTGCCCTCCACCCATACTCCCACCCCTCTACCTTCTCTTCTCTTATTACCAATCTTCTATTTTCAATTACTGAGATCTATTTTCAATTGACTTTATACACATATGTTTAACTTGATGTTAAATGTTCTACAAATAGTTTATATTAAAAATAAACTGTTCCTCAACAGTCAAGACAAGGGCTGTTCAAGTAACTGCTTCTCAAAGTGTCAACTTCACTTCTACAAACTGCCTTTCAGGTATTCTATTAGTTATCACAGATCCTTTTTTTTTTTTTTTTTTAAGAGCATGTGTATATGTGTTTGTAGCCAGAGTGAGTCAACAATAACTTTTGAGTGCTGCTTGTGTTTCAAGCACTTTGTTCATGTCCTAAATAAGATTAATAAAAACAAGAGAATTTTATTTTCTGTCTTCATTCTGAACTGTTCCTTGTTTTTTGGAATACCTTCTCTTTTGCCTGAAATTACAACTTTTTTTGCACCATTACCATTAGCTTGTGCTTGATTGTACAGTTGTCCTCTTTGTCATATCTGGATAGCTTCTGTCTCTTGATAATATTTGAGAGATGACAACCTTATCTAGCTTGCTTTCCAGTTTGTCAGTTATTTCTGCTCAGGAAAAAAAGTAACATTGTGAAACAGAAATTGGTGAAAACAAGGATTAAAATGTGAGTGAGTATCCCTGCGTTGAAGAAAAGTGAAGTGCTACTTTGGTGTCAGGTCTGATAGACATGAGGAAGAGGGAATGGTAAAATTGCTTTTTGACAGAAGCTAGGGAACAGCTTAGCTGTTCTGTAATATAATGGGACCACACTTTGAGATTTAGGGTCAGGCCTACAAAGTAAAATGTTAAAGTCCTAGCTAGAGAGAATGAAAATAATAATCATATTGGGAGGAAGAAACATGGGGGAGTATTTATAAGTGTGGGATTTAGCTGGTCCTATCAAATGCATCTTTTCTTCTTGGATTCATTTCATTAATATATGATGATTTTAGGAATACTATAAAGTACAGATAAATAATTGCTATACTTATTTTAAAGGTATCTGCTTGTGTTTACTGGTGGTATATAAGATGGGGATAAGGTGAACAGGTAGAATTGGAATTGGAGGAAGTGTTAAAAAAAGAGGAAAATAAAATCAATGAAATATAAAATGTCTAAGAAAAGATAGTAATCTGCCTCTGTACATGACTATTATTTAACATACCTTTTTTGATTACAAAACAAATTTAATATTAAATATTAATTTTTAAAGATAACATGAACATGCTGGTAGTAGAAAATTGAAGGGACCAGAGTTTAAAAGTGGCTTATTACCTGTGATACTAAAGGAATTCACTGAAATATTGGTGGAATTCATTGCCTGTTACCTGAAGGCACCCCTCTGAGATACAAAAATTCTTTACGTCAAAGGAAAGCACTAAGCTCTGTGGCACCTTCTAAGGGACACCACTTTGCTACTCCTGTTGTGCTCCTAATGCACAGTGCACAGCATGTAAGTTATTGCTTATCAGTGAAGTTCTGATCATCACTGTGAAATGTTGTTTTCCAGATGTTTGGGTCATTAAGAGTGGCATCAGCACAGCAAGCAGACCTTCCATTTGGGGCATCTATGCCTTCAGCAGGGGTTAGTAGCCTACTGGTTCTAACCTGATTAATGGCTTCAAATAGGAATGAGGCATGTCCAGGAGATGACAAAGGAATTCCTGGACTAGATCAACTCTTACCTTTATTTTCATTTTCCAAGCTGCATGCAAGAGTCAGAGGCTAACTGTGAAATGACGGAACTGAGGCTAAGGTGGATAGTAAGACTGCTGTTCTATTTGGTATAAATTGCCAGTTAAGAATAAATTATCTTAATGATCAGCATGAGATATTTACTTTCCAAAGTAATTTTATGTGCATTACCTTAGATGAATCCTCTATGATCTGAGATCTGGTTAGTAGACAATGTGCAGATAGAGGACATGAAGCAACCATTTCCTCACAAAGATCAAACCAATCAAGGACTAGTTTGGCTTTTAAAATGAGTGTATTTGCTTTTTTGCTCATACCCTTTGATGAGGAAGACACAAATATCATTCTTTGGAAAACTCATGAAAATTGTATCCTGAAATGTTACTTGAAAAACAAGCAGAATGTGGAGATTAGGAAGAAAACATGGAATTCAGTACCTCCTTCCCTGTCTTCTTTCATTCTTTCCTCCTGTCTTCATGCATGATTTTTACTAAGCCCTCCTTGATATAAGGTACACACAGTTGTTCTGTTGCCTTTTAGAATTGTAATACTAATTATTTTTTTAAATTATATTTTCATTTTGTTGGAATGAATTCCACCTACAGCATAAAATATGTTTGTGATATTTTCCCCCTGAACCATTTGATAGTTCTGTCCAGTAGGTGGACTCCTACTTGTACATATAGGAGATTTCTTTTTATTTTAATCAAGTGTTCCTTAAATATGGAAAAAAGCATTTCCTTATATTGAACTTCTGGTTTTACCAATTTGCTGTCTGAAAAGCTGAAAATAGATTCCGCCTACATCTCTTTGGGAAATAATTTCATCTTTACTTACTTTTCTCTTTTAGCATATTGGCATGTTTAAAAATTAATCAGGGATCTGTTACAGAAACTAGCTACTTTTCTATGGTTTAACTTTACCATCTACCTTAAATTCTTTTAAAACATTACATTCCTGAGCTGATATTTATCACAGTGTACAAATGTGGGAATAATTACACCTATGACTAATAATTATAGTTATGTGAATAAATTTTTTGTAGTCCCCATTTTTTTAACCATGTTGTCCTGCAGTATTTTTTTGTGTTGTTATTTTTGATTTTTTTTTTCTCTTAACGAAGAAATCTGGAATGTGAGTCATTTTAAACCACTGTAGCTTCCAGTACGCTCACCAAAAGTTTGATGGCTCTGGCTATTCTTTGCTGCCTCTGTGACTACTGGAATGAGCACAGCTTAACATTTTGTTAAATGTTAAATATCAGCTTTCTTTCCTCCTTAAATCCTTACTTTTAACCCCTGTTACTAGAAAATCTTGCTGCACCATTGGCTTGTGGACAATAAAATGTCTACATGGTTAAGTTTTTAGAAATTGATTTAGTACTTTTACTCCAACACAGTAAGAAATCTTTGGACCTGAAAACCCAATTTTAGGAAGACCTCATTTAGGTAAACTTTGTGTGCTACTTTGTATGACTGGGCCAATGATGATAGTGTGTAACCACAAACCAAACTTTTCTAACAGTTTAATGTCTTCTCAAATAGTACAGGTTCCACCTCCAATGGAAAAGTTTAAACTGTTGAAGTAAATGAAAACAAAAACAGCGGTGTTTTTCTTATGCAATCAAGCTAAAATTTGCTACTTTTAACTTATATTTTAAACTTGTTGAAGTAAAGGGTTATACGTTATCCATCTTTATATATCTATCTTAGCTTCTGATACTAAATATGGAGGAATAAAGTTCTGCCCTTAATTGCTTGTCAGTTGATGTCTCTTGATTAGAACAGGGCATGTTGATTCATTTAGCAAATAGTAAAGGCAATAGTCTGGAATAAATTCACAGAAAGTACTTCATAAATGCACATATATCAAACCTTAGTAGGGCATACATTTAGTTAGAAATTTGTCATTGTGTTGTTTGGAAGGTTGTAAGGGTTTTTTGCATTATTATGAATACAGTTTTATATGTATATACTATTTCTCTTTGATAGAAGAGTTGCGTCTCAAAAATTTTATATTTCTGTTAACTGATGCACAACTTTACATGTGTTTATTATTTTTGTACTTATATACATATTTTTCCTATCAAAGTTTTCTAATAAGTAGCCTTAGTGTTTAATACACATTTATATACTGCAGAATCTTATATATTATAATTTTCAATAAATATATGGAAGGAATGGGAAGTGAAAGTTAAAGCGACTTTAATAATAATGAAAATAATTTAGATAGTTCTAGTGGTCATGTATTCTCAATTATCAAATACAGTTACAATCATGTTTGAAGTATTTTTATTTTTGCAACTTAATATATCAGCTTTTCTGGGTAGGTTTTCTGCAAAATAGAAAACTAGTTTCTGAGATAAAATATGGGATTGGGGCAGATCATTCAAAACCAACTCACTAACAGAAATGTAACAGTTTTAGTAAAGATAATAACCAAAAAATATATTGGTACTGTTTGTATCCAATACTCAGTAAGGTACTTAAGCAGCAAATAAGCCTGAAAGTAACTTGATAGAAGAAAGTGTGAAGGGTTGAGACTTCCAACCAAATAAGGTCAGAATTCAAAGATTGAGGCAAACCATTCAATGAACCCAGAATTCAAAGGCAGAGCAATCAAGGAAATCAAAGAGGGGAAAATGTAAAGAATAAATGGACAATGTGTATAGCATTCTGTTCTTCCCTGGATTGCTAGGTACATCTGGTGGTACTTGGCATAAAACCTTAAAGTGCTAGAGAAAAAAGTCATCAATGTACTAATATTTCTTTGTTAACTAGTGGTACTTCAATATTAACCTATCACGTAAGCTGATTTGCTTACACAACAATGAGTAGAATGCATTTTACTGCTTTAGAAATTGAGGTAACCTTTTTAAGAGCATACTTCAAAAAGTTTGTGGCCCCACTACCTTGGTCTCTGCCACTCATAAGGGAGTCCTGGATGGAATTCCAGGCTCCTGGCTTAAACCTTGCCCGGCCCTGGCCCTTGTAGCCTTTTGAG
Source organism: Lepus europaeus (assembly GCF_033115175.1). Classification (NCBI taxonomy): domain Eukaryota; kingdom Metazoa; phylum Chordata; class Mammalia; order Lagomorpha; family Leporidae; genus Lepus; species Lepus europaeus. Next base: position 52,362,289 of record NC_084842.1, read on the forward strand.
GAATGAACCTGTGGATGGAATATCTTTCTCTTTCTGTGTCTCTTCCTCCATCTCTGTAACTCTTGTCTTTCATATAAATAAAATAAATCTTAAAAAAAAAAAAAAAGATAGTGCAGGGAGCCAGTGTTGTGGAACTGCGGGTTAAGCAGCAGTCTGTGATGCCAACATTCCATGTAAGAGCACGGGTTCAAGTTCTGGCTGTTTCACGTCCAGTTCAGCTTCCTGATAGTGTGAATGGTAAGGCAGCTGAAGGTGGCTGAAGTACCTGGACCCCTGCTATCCATGTGGGAGACTCAGTTGAAGTTGCTAACTCCAGCCTTAGCCTGGCCCAGCCCCAACCATCACAGCCATTTGGAGAGTGAACCAACTGATGGAGGATCTCTTTCCTGCTTTCTATCCCTCTTTCTATCAGTCTGCTTTCCAAATAAAATATATCTTTTGAAAAAAAAATGCAAAATTTCCATGAACTTTAAAAACTCTTCAAGTTAAGCAGAATAATTAAAGATGACATTACAGAATAGAAAACTTAGAAAAAAAATCCACACAAAATTTAGAATGGAGGAATGTGTTTGTGAATCGTTGCTTATTTGGAGATTCAGGATTTCAATTTCTAAACTGAATAAAGGATATTTTGTAGTTTAGTAATAGGCTATGAACATTGAAGACTTAAATTGAGTTGTTCTGATTTTTGCCATTTTTTTTTGTCTTTAAACACAGACTTTAATGGTAACAATTCCTTTAAGCTCAATTAACTTTAGTTATTACAAGTCTTAGGCAGATGTCACAATATATTAGACAATATTTAGTGACTTGCACTGGGTTCCTCATAAAATAGAAGACAAATTCACTTTAAAGTGTAATCAACAATCATTTAACAGTTTTGTTAGGTCAACACAAAACATGGCTGAGTCATCCCCCACCCCAAAATCACTAACACAGCATGATCAGTATCTTATACTTCAACTAAGCCATTGGAAAAAAAAAAAGTGTTTCACTACCCCTGAGACCACTAGTTAACTGTGGTTCATACTTTAAAATGTGAGTACACCCACACAAGAAAGCAAACTAGTCAGTTTAAAGTAAAATCTGATTATCACATTGCAAACTTGCCCAGGAAAAGTCACTTGAAATGTAAATTTGCTATTAACAGGCCAACTGGACTCTAATTCTTATAGGTTAAAAGAAATTTAAGTTTATTCATTGAGATTGAGATTAGGAAATACATAGGAACAGTCAAAATCATTTCTTAATCTGTTAAAAATCCACTTCAGTCCTACACATGGCACTAATGTTAAATTGCTACTTGAGCAAAGAGGGTAAATTTGTGGAATCTTTTGAAGGTTTCAGTGTTTATGATCTGAAGTCCAGTGTCCATATATTCAAAAAATGTTGGTTTTCCAGGTCCTTTAAATTACTGTTCTCTTAAACCTGGAGAAGCCTTTATGGCTTATTCCCTAAGAAATAATGTATGAAATGTTGTATAAGCATCATGTCAAAGATAAACAGAACTAGACATACCTACTAGTTATTATGACAATCAATGGTTTAAGGAAGTCAACTCCATATACCTAAGGAGTCTAAGGCTATATAAAGGTCAGTTTTTGAAAGCCAATTAGGGATATACTATATCTTATAAAAGTGTGTTTTTTTTTTCATGTTTGGCTTTCAAGAAATGATTTGCCTACTAATGCTGTTATTTTGATGATTTTTGCCATTTAACACTGAAATTGCCATTGTAAATTTGAGTACTTATGAAGTAAGTAGAGGAATTCTCCACAGTAATAATACTCCATTTCCAGGACGATATAGAAAAAAGAAAATACAATGCTGGAAACCACATTCTGAAAATAGATTCTTTAAATTTTGAGTCCCTTACAGAATTTTCAATTAACATTCAGGAAATGTCATTAAAATTTTAAGACCATACAATTTGGTAGGTAACAACTAATTTTAAGGAAAATTTCAGTGCAAAAATAGAGATTTCCAAAAGGGCTAGATCAGAGAGGTTGTTATTTATGTGAATTAAGTCAGATGAACAAGACACATACCAATGGCCGGCGCCGTGGCTCAACAGGCTAATCCTCCGCCTTGCGGCGCTGGCACACCGGGTTCTAGTCCCAGTTGGGGCACCGATCCTGTCCCGGTTGCCCCTCTTCCAGGCCAGCTCTCTGCTGTGGCCAGGGAGTGCAGTGGAGGATAGCCCAAGTGTTTGGGCTCTGCACCCCATGGGAGACCAGGATAAGCACCTGGCTCCTGCCATCGGAACAGCGCGGTGCGCCGGCCGCAGCGCGCTACCGCGGCGGCCATTGGAGGGTGAACCAACGGCAAAAGGAAGACCTTTCTCTCTGTCTCTCTCTCTCACTGTCCACTCTGCCTGTCAAAAAAAAAAAAAAAAAAAAAAAAAGGACACTTACCAAAATACCGAGTCTACAAATTAATTTGAAGAAAAGGTGAGTTAAGTAAATGATTGGAATTGTCAAGGCAATTTAAGAAAATTGATGGTAATTCTCTTTTGTACAGTTTAACATTTCCCCCTAGAATAAAAACATGGACTAATAGATGTTGCTAATATACTCAAGATTGGCACCAGTTGTCAAATGTTTATGATAGAGATTTGTTTTTATGTTACTTTACTGTCTTCCAAAATAATAGAAAGTTGGTTTTTTTTAATCAAATAATAGCCTTCAAATTAGTTACCCAAATGAATGATACCCATTAAATGTATGTGAGAAATTAAGTCTGTTTGATATTCCAATATTATGCACAGCTAATGAGGAAATAGTGCAGAAAATATAACAATAATGATAGTATTCTGCTAGAACAATGACTATAATACTGTTAAAAATGTAGCAAGAGTCTACTATTTCAGTCTTATCCTACTGTGCAGGCTATTTCAAATACCACCCAAATTATTGCTTGATTTTATGCTCTATGTAATGTATTTGGGCCTTTGCAAATGTGATGCTACATAGGAAAAAACTCAGCTTACAATATGTCATATTCAAAGTGTACAATAAAGGTCCAGCTTCTCTATCTTTGTTAAGGCTCCTCTTGAGATATTAGTGTAAAAGTTTACCAAAATCTAGAGTTGAATTGTAGCATAGATTCAGATGGATCCATTAAAATGGTTATACTTCAGGGTAATTCATGAGATCTGTATGTATATTGGTAGTTTATAATGTCATATAGATGACTTACAGGTGAAGTTGAGGAAATAAATCATTTTTTGCTATCTCTTAGTCTCTTTTGCCTTTGAGATATGGCAGGAGTATAGTGGTAAATAAATAGTTAAACTGGATATCCTTTTTTTCTTTCTGAAAGATTTGGGGTAATATTCCAATTCCCACATAGATGATAAATGTAGAATTTAGAAAAATTTAGAATTTAGAAAATATAGAATTTAGATAAACTTTAGATGTCAAAGAGATGCTTTTGCTATCCTAAGATAAATACTAGGATTTATACATCCAAAGTGCTAACATTTTTCATTAAATTTTTTTTCTGCATGGTTTTTAGTCTACTGCACCAAAATAGCCACTTCTTTAGAACATCTTTTGTTCAGTAATGCCCATGATAGTGATAAGAGAAGAATTTCATATGCAGTAGACATAGAAGCTCTGTTAAGAGGTTTGTCTGGTTGCTGGCCCAAATTATTGAAGTACTTTATCTTTTCTGATGTTTATTAGATAAATAATGTGTATTTTGTGGTAGTGCTTTAATCATTGAATTGTTTTTCCTGAGTCTTCCGGTTAGTGAGGACAAAATCAGTCCACCATATGTGAACCTTAGGCAGTCATCATGAAGCTAGACTACCTTTCTGAGATTATTTATTTATTTATCTGTCTGTCTGTCTGTCTATCTACCTACCTACCTACCTCCATTCACTTGAAAGGTGGTATAGGGGGAGGGAGAGAAGGAAAAAGGGAGAGTGAGAGAGTGAGTTTGCGTCCACTAGTTCTCTCAAAATTCTTGCAGTAGCTGGGTAGGACCAGGCCAAGCTGAAGCCAGAAATCTGAAACTCCATTTGGATCTCCCACATGAGTGTCAGGAACTCAAGTACTTCAGACATCAACTTCTGCCTCCTAGAGTATGCATTGGCAGGGAGCTGGATCAGAAGCAGAGTAGCCAGGACTCAAACTGTGCCCTCTGATGCAGGATGCAGGTGTACCAAGCACAGACTTACCCACCACATCACGGCTCCTGCCCCTCTTTGATGGATTTTAAGAAACTGAAGTCTCTTGACTTCTTTAGTTCAGGAACTTCCCCAGCTCTTCTTTGACTTTTATGGTCTTGACACTGTGAAGATTACAGACTGGTCGTTTTGTACAGTGTTCCCTCAGTTTGACATTTCTCCATGATTCCATTCAGATTGGGCATTTTGGCAGAAAACCACAGAAGTTGTCTTTCTACTTTTCAGTGTGTCTAATAAGGTGCTGCATTATTTTAAATTGTCCCATTAATGACTGTGGTCACTTTGATTACTTGATTAAGGAGATGTATGCTGTACTCCTGCACAGTAAAGCAACTCTTTTCATCTTTGTTCTTTTTTAAAAAAATTATTTATTTATTTTAAAGTCAGAGTTACCCAGAGAGAGAAAGAGAGGCAGAGAGAGGGTTTATCTGTTGGTTCACTCTCCAATTGGCTGCAATGACCAGAGCTATGGTGATCTGCAACTAGGAGCCAGGTGCTTCCTCTGGGTCTTCACATGTGGGTGCAGGGGCCCAAGGACTTGGGTCATCTTCTACTGCTTTCCCAGGCCATAGCAGAGAGCTGGATCAGAAGTGGAGCAGCTAGGACTTGAATCAGCACCCATATGGGATGCCAGCACTGCAGGCAGTGGCTTTACCCGCTACACTACAACGCCAGCTCCATCATCTTTGTTCTTAATGAGTATTTTCTGAGAAGTTACTTTCAAACTATGCAATATGCTATTTCTCGTACAATCTGTCCTTTAATTTATTAATTTTTATCTGTGTAAATAAGGCTTAAGAATTTAATTTTTGTGCTTAATTGGTTCCCAATTTGGCAAACAATGGCCACTTCAGCTAACTTCTGTAATTGTAAAATAAGCCTCATTGTTTGAACACTGGCTTACTTTGTGGCTTATCCTGCACTTTCTCTGCTCCAGCCCAAAACCTGCCATTTTACCGTGTGGCCTGATTTCCTTTTTACTGGAAATTGGCAAAAGTTAAGCTCCAGGCCGGCGCTGTGGCTCACTAGGCTAATCCTCCACCTGTGGCGCCGGCACCCTGGGTTCTAGTCCCGGTTGGGGTGCCGGATTCTGTCCCGGTTGCTCCTCTTCCAGTCCAGCTCTCTGCTGTGGCCTAGGAAGGCAGTGGAGGATGGCCGAAGAGCTTGGGCTCCTGCACCCACATGAGAGACCAGGAGGAAGCACCTGGCTCCTGGCTTCGGATCGGGGCAGCATGCCGGCCATTTGGGGGGTGAACCAACGGAATGAAGACCTTTCTCTCTATCTCTCTAACTCTACCTGTCCAAAAAAAAAAAAAAAAAAAAAAAAAAAAAAAAAGTTAAGCTCCAAGAATTGAGTGAGCTGATGGATGCTTTTGGAGGGCATTGATTAAGGAATATAGTTATGTATCAAACACCAACACATGCACTACCAACACTGACGTCAACAACTATTTCTCTCTATGTAGTGAAAACTATGAGTTGTCACTAGTACAAAACAATGCTTGTAGAAAAGCCACAGAGTTTATTCTGTGGTACTTCCTGTAATATACTAGAAGTGTTGTCATTAGAAGGTCACTAACATTATTGAAATTATGCTACTTGACATCAACTAAGACAAAATAGTTCTCTATTGGTTTCTTTCTCTCTCTCTCTGTCTCTCTCTCTTTCTCTCTCTCTCTCGTAAAACTCACTGCAAGCAGAGCAATAAAGGAAAAATTATGAACATAATATAATGGGTTACAACTCAGAAAAGATGAAGAAAAGAGAAAGAAAGAGCGTGGCCTTAGTTTATTGTGTTCAGAAGAACTAAATACGTGTACCTTAATAGGAAGTTCAGAGTCAGTTAAGAAAGTATCTAATGACTATTTAATGCTATTTACCTGCAGTCATCTAGAAGCATAGGCTAATTGAGTAATACAATTTTTGTTGTTAGCTGAGTAAATATCTGACTAACAATGGCTTTATTTCCTTGACTCGTTGGGTAAGCTCTGGCCCATAAAATGTGAGTAGATGTGACTTGTGCATGTTCTGTGTTATATTGTTAGAGGGCTAAACTGTCACTTCCTCTCTTTTTCCCCCTCATTGTCTGGAATGTGTGTAAGATCATGCAGTATTTTTATCACTAAGGAAAACTGAAGGATCCAGAGAACATACACTGAGGAAGACTGATCAGCTTGATAGTAGCAATCTGAGTTCTTGAGGTTGGGCAGACATGATACAATGTCTTTTCTGGACTGTTTATGCTGAGATTATTATGTGAGAGAGAAATATATTTCTGCCTTGTTTGAGTCACCATATTTTTAGATCTCTTAAAAAGTTTATATTGGATATACTGAAGATAATGAAATGGTGTTCACACATGTAGTGAAATGATTACTGCAGTCCAGAGAATTATCTGTCCATCACCTTTTATAGTTATTTTTTTTGATAATTGTACTTAAAATCTAGTCTCAGAAAGTACTCAATATCTATTATTATTACAGCACTTATACTGTGTATTTCATCTCTATACTTCATAGTCCTACTTTCCTGGAATTTTGTATCCTTTTATCTACTTCTTTCTTCCCCTTCCCCAATCCTGGTAGCCACCATTCTATGCTCTGTTTATATGTATTTGAGTTTCTGTTTTTAGGATTTCACATATATAAATAAGATCATGCAGTATTTTTTTTTTATGTCTCTGGCTTCTTTTACTTAGCATAATGTACTCTAATTCATCCATGTTGTAGCAAATGGCAATATATTCTTTTTTTTTTGAATCCAAGTAATATTTCATTCTATTTATAAACCATAAGTGCATGGGAGTGCAGATACTCCGGGTGCTGATTTAATTTCTTTTGGATATCTATCCAGCAGAGGGATTTCTGGGTAATATGGTAATTCTGTTTTTAACTTTTGAGAAATCTCCACACTATATTCTCTTATGTAATTTACATTCCTGCCAATGACATACAAGAGTTTACTTCAATCTATATCCCCATTAATACCTCTTGTGTCTTGTTTTTTTGATAATATCTATCCTAACAGGAAATGAGGTGATTTTTTAAAAAAATATTTCTTTATTTATTTGAAAGGCAGAGTTAAAGAGAGGGATACACACACACACACACATCTTCCATCTGTTAGTTCACTGCCCAAATGGCTGCAAGAGCCAGATCTGGTCCAGATCAAAGCCAGGAATTAGGAGCTTCTTCCAGGTCTCCCATGAGAGTACAGGGACCCCAAGCACTTGGGCCATCCTCAGCTACTTTCCCAGGCATTCTAGCAGGTAGCTGGATTGGAAGTGGAGCAGCCAGGATTAGAGCCTGTGCACATGTGGGATGCAGGTGTCCCAGGCCATGGCTTGGCAGTTTAATCCATTAAGCCGTAATGCTGGCCCTTGAGGTGATATTTTCATTGTGATTCTGATTTGTGTTTTTGTGGTGGTTGCTGGTGTTGAGCCCCTTTTAAAATACTTGTTGGCTACTGTGGGTTTTCTTTGGGAAAATGCTTCAAGGGTTCTTAGCAAATTTTTCAACTGAGTCTCTCTGGGCAACCCTATTATGTAATGATGCCACTAGAACATATATCTATATAAAGACAATTAGATGTGTGCAGCAAGATTTATAGTCGTTATGTTCTCTATCAGATAAAATACTATCCAGCCTTAAATGACAAAGAGAAACAATGCATGCTAAGTGTCTCAGCATGATGAATATTTTATCCAAAGATGTGTCATGGTCACTGTAAAAGTATAGGTCTGGTGTTCAGATGATCCAGGATTTGACTATGAAATCTCAGAGCTGTCATTTAAAATCAAATCTCTAAGTTTTCTCATTTGTCTTATGCAATTACATATTCTATATATGTATCTCCTACCCCTTATCCTGTACTGACTACTCCTTGATACACTGCATTCAACCTAATATGCACCTTTAATTCATTTCTGTTTTATTTTCAGCAATCTTGGAGATCATTTTGCCATCTACAATTTTAAATTCAGACTGAGTTTTTCAGTTCTTAATGTAATAGCCTTATTAAAAAACTTAAAAATATCAACTCATAAAGATGGCAAGGTCTCCTTTCAAACTCATTGCAGATATATTAAGAAAAGATTTCATAAGACAATAAGTCAAAAATCTGTTTGAAACTCAGCGATCATTTTCCCTTTATAAAGAGATCAACAAAGATAATTAAATATCATCATCTAGTACATTTAACTTATAATATGTATCATAAAATGTTTTATCTTTAACCTTTTCACTGTATGTAGATTTGCCCTATTCATATCTTTTAGAATAATTCATCTCTCAGTGGTAATAGTACAGTTAATAATTTTACATTTAAAAAATGTTCCTTCTTTGTTTTTAAAGTGTATCCCAGTCCATTTTTTTTTAAATATTTTATTTATTTGAATGGCAAAGTGAGAGAGAGAAAAAGAGAGAGAATATATCTTACATCTGCTGGGTCACTCCCTAGTGGCCATAATAGCTGAGACTGGACCAGGCTGAAACCAGGAGCCTGGAACTTCATCTGGTTCTTTCAGATGGGTGGCAGGGGTTCAAGTGTTTTGGTAATCTTCCGTTATTTTCCCAGACCCAACAGCAGGAAGCTGAATTGAATGCAGAGTAGGCCAGGACTTTGATATCCCTATATACGATGCCTGTATTGCTAGTGGTAGCTTAATCTGCTGCAATGCAATGACAACCCCTAATCTGCTTTCTGTCTTTGCATATCTAGCGTGTTTTTGGAACTGACAAAAGTATAATGGTTAATATAAAAAATTACATAGGCTATGTTTGTGGCCTAGATCAATTTATAATCTGTTTGGAGTAGGGATACTTTAATAGGAGAAACATTGAAGGAACAGCATAGAAACTTCCCTGAATACATGGTCATATACAAGTATAGAGTAACTTCAGAAAAAAGAAAATGACCCAATAATTGAATTTTTTAAATAGAGTTTATAATATTTCTGTTGATATTGAGAACACCTAAGATTTATACAACTGAAGAAATGAGAAAAAAAGAGGTTCCTAGGAATATCACTGAAGAATTATAACCATGGAACATGGAGAATGGAAGGGAATTTTTTCTGATGACAGCAAAAACAAATTTGGAAGCCTTAGCATGTTAGATTGATAACTAGCAAATTGGTAACTAAAATGGGATGCTATTTTTGAGGCCTCGGAACTCTTTAGTGTAAGGAGAAGAGTGTAGGCTTTTGCCTATAAACTAGAAGCACAATAAGGTGTTGAGCAAGATTGTGACATGATAAAATGCTGTTTTAGGAAATTTAATCTAGGGGATTCATATAGTGTGTATTGGAGGTGGCAAAAACTGTCATTTAGGCAGTACAAATGAGTTGAAATTGTTCAGTACCAAGAATTGAGCTATGATCTGAGGATTGAAAAGATGGAACAATTCTGAGTTCTTTCCAAGGACAATTGAGAACAAGTGAGATGGAAAAAAAAAAGAAACGAATGGTTAGCTTTGCTCCAGAAGATACTGGACAAAATCAGTGGGTAGAACTTTGTCTCTTAGAATGAAACACATTACAATCTGTTTTGTATTTACCCCTGAATTAAAAATGCCTTTTAAGAATTATTTAGTAGTTATTTTGAGATTTCCAAAAAAACTCCAAATTTTCATTGAAACACAAAAATCAGAAATAGTTGGTAATGAATAGTGAGAAACATACTTGTGCAGAAGGTATCTCTATATGTAGAATAGCAGGTATGTGCTGCAGTTAGCTTCTGCAGCTTTAGTGCCCACCCATAGACCTAGAAGGAAAAGGAAGGGATGGAATATTTTTAATAAAAAGCACGGGAGATTAGCAATAAGCCTGTTATTTTCAGAAAATACCTAGGAGACCAGCCTGGTAACAGCAGCAGACGTAGCAGGTAGGGAGCATGTGATGTTGATTAGACACTATTATGATTATTTGTCTATATACAAACAAACAAAAGAGAAGTGACTAGGGTAGAATTGCATGTGTCAGTCTTAAAAAATACATAAAAATATCAGTGTCAAGAGAAATTTCCAGAAAACATCTGCTCATTTAGTAGTATTTAGTTGACAATTTTTTCAGTATTTTTAAAGGATTATATCTAGTCTACATAAACAGACAATACTGCATACTTTAAAAGTGAAACAGGGCCTGTATAAAACCTAGGTATCAAAATGTAAACTTGATTTTAAAATCTGATTAATGTAGCTGAGAATACCTTCTGCTCTTGGAACAGGAAAACAGGCACAAGAGAATCAAAGTGATGGGCCATATGTTCTTTTGGTAGTTACAGCAAAGGAATATAAATGAAGACTAGATCAGTTTCAGCTTGTTTGTTTTTAGTTTTGCACATTAGATGTTGCAACTGAAAAAGTATATCCCCAGTGAAGATTTCAGGGGTGAAATTGTGCTCACCACTTCATTCCTTTGGGATCTTCTCGTAACTTCATTGCAACTGAAAAATGGCTTTGCATATTGGCCTGAAGCATATTGCAAGGATCCTAAAAATATCACGTATTTAAACAAAGTCTGACTCCCCCCTCCCCAGCTATGTTGCTCTTACTTGAATGAAACCTAAAATTAGATGTTGGATTTTGGTTTTATGTTGTAAATTATAAATTTAATTTGCTCTTCACAAAAAGATGAACCAAATAACCACACTTTTTTTTTTAATTTTTTTTTTTTTTTTTGACAGGCAGAGTTAGATAGTGAGAGAGAGAACAGAGAGAAAGGTCTTCCTTCCGTTGTTTCACCCCTCAAATGACCGCTGCGGCCGGCGCACTGCGCCGCTCCGAAGCCAGGAGCCAGGTGCTTCCTCCTGGTCTCTCATGCAGGTGCAGAGCCCAAGCACTTGGGCCATCCTCCACTGCCTTCCCGAGCCACAGCAGAGAGCTGGACTGGAAGAGGAGCAACCGGGACAGAATCCGGTGCCCTGACCGGGACTAGAACCTGGGGTGCTGGCGCTGCAGGTGGAGGATTAGCCTAGTGAGCTGTGGCGCCGGCCAAATAACCACACTTTTAAAAGATGAATGAGCCAAAGTTCTCAGCCTGGCTTCAGTTTGATGCAAGACATAGGTAAAAACATGAACTATGACTCTTGACATCTTCACCTCTGAATTCATGTCATTAGCTCTGTGTATAGAGCTGCTCTAGTGACATGATTTGTGAATATTTGCTTTCCTGAGATGAAAAAATAAGAAGCAAAGGTATTTATTCCTGAAAGATCAAGGAATCTAGGTTACAGAATGTCATTAAGAATGTAAATATAACAATGGTGACTCCCCGACCAGACCTCTTAGGTTATTTTGTATAATTAATCCTCTGTTTCTCCTAGTACTATTTTCCAGATGAACGAAACTGTATCTCAGAGATGTGAAATGTCTTCTCCTAGATCACAGAGCTTGTAAATATCAGAGTGTAAATTTACATAATCATCTCTGACTCCTAAACTCTGTAATGCTTTTGAGAGCATGCAGGGGAGTCAAAAAAGGGTAAATAGAGGAAGGAGTGGACTTGGCGCCAGGCTCAGAGCTTTTTGACTGCCTGGGGTAGGTCACTGCAGAGGATTCTGTGCTCACACTGAGAACTGCACAGATCATTTTGTGCAGCTCAGGTAGCAGCATGGGTGATAGCTGTAGCCACTGTGGGCTAACCCCAGGATTTGATCACCTGGGAAAAGAATAGGTGAGGCTGTGATTATGCCAACAGGAGTGATCATAGCCTCCCCTACAAACCTTAGAGGAGGTCTACCACAACCAATTTGGCTATCACCTTGGATTCTTGCCCAACACTTGAGCTCTGAACAGAACTCCCTAATCCTACCTACCACACACATCTGGGTATTGACTGAAGGAGCAGACATTCTTGTAAATCACAGAGGCATAGTTCAAAGATAAAACCCATCAGTGGAGAAAACCAACAAATGTTTCTACAAATGCCTAAATATAAATACAGAAACACAAAAAACAAGAACAAGGGAGACAACGTGACTGTCTAAAGGAATACAACAATACTTAATATTAGACAGTGAGAGCTGGTGCTGTGGCATAGAGGGCTGAGCCTCTGCCTGTGGCACTGGCATCCCATATGGGCACTGGTTCATGTCTTGGCAGCTGCTCTTCTGATCCAGCTCTCTGCTAATGGCCTGGGAAGGCAGCACAGGATGGCCTAAGTGCCTGGGCCCCTGCTCCCACATAGGAGACCTAGATGAAGCTCTTGGCTCCTGGCTTCGGATCTTTCCAGCTCTGGCTATGGTGGCCATTTAGGGGGTGAACCAGTGGAAGGAAGATCTTTCTATCTGTCTGTCTGTCTTTCTCTCTGTGACGCTATCTCTCAAATAAATAAAAATATTAGAGAGTGAAAATGAAGAGATTGGTGGAATGCGTATAATGGAATTCAAAAGGATGATGATGGGATTATTCTGAAACAGTGTGAAGCAAATTTATAAATTAGATCCATAAATGACATGGGTGAAAAATTTTCCCATGAGATAGAGATTTTGAAAATAAATCAAACAAATGATAGAAATGAGGAACTCAAAAGTATGTAAAGTAGAAAATACAGTAGAAAGCCTTAACAATAGATCGGTGAGGCAGAAGACAGAATATCCCAGCTAGAATACAATCTTTGGAAATATCTTATTCAGACCAAAAATTGGAGGAATAAATTAGAATAATTAACAACAGTTTCCGATATTCATGGGATACTATCAAGTGTTACAACATATGAGGCTTTTTGAGTTCCTGAAGGTGTGGAGAGAGAGAGAGAGAATTGATTTGAAGACCTATTCAGTGAAATAATTACAGAAAATTAATGTGGAGAAAGGGATGTCCAAGTGCACAAGGCAAATAGAACTCCATGTAGACATGACCAAAAACATCTTCACAACACATTGTAGTCAAACTTTGAACAGCAATGTGCGAGAAATATCAGATTACCTTCAGAGGACTGCTGGTTAGCTTGACAGCTATTTTCTCATCAGAAACCCTATAGGCTAGGAGAGAATAGAAAGACATAGTCCACGTCTTGAAAGAAAAAATAAAGGGAATCCAAAGGAAACAAATGGGATATTTACAAAAAAATGGAAGGGCCCAGTAGTTGCTTATCAATAGTAACCTTGAATATAAATGGCCTAAATTCTCCAATTAAAAGAAACAGAGTGGCTAAATGGATTAAAACACACGACCTGTCTATTTGCTGCCTACAAGAAAAACACCTCATGAACAAAGATACATGCAGAAAGAAAGTGAAAGGATGGAAAAAGATATTCCATGCTAATGGACAACATAATAAATGTAGCCATCCTACTAGCAGACAAAATAGACTTTAAAACAAAGGTTGTTAAAAGAGGCAAAGACATTATGTGATAATGAAGAGATCAATTCCACAGGAAGAAGTGACTATAATAAAGATATATGCAATCAGACCGGCACCGCGGCTCACTAGGTTAATCCTCCACCTTGCGGCGCCGGCACACCAGGTTCTAGTCCCGGTTGGGGTGCCGAATTCTGTCCCGGTTGCCCCTCTTTCAGGCCAGCTCTCTGCTGTGGCCAGGGAGTGCAGTGGAGGATGGCCCAAGTGCTTGGGCCCTGCACCGCATGGGAGACCAGGAGAAGCACGTGGCTGCTGCCTTCGAATCAGCACGGTGTGCCGGCCACAGCACGCCGGCTGCGGCGGCCATTGGAGGGTGAACCAACAGCAAAGGAAGACCTTTCTTTCTGTCTCTCTCTCTCACTGTCCACTCTGCCTGTAAAAATATATATATATATATATATATATATATATATATATATATATATGCAGTCAATGCCAGGGCAACTAGCTATTTATAACAAATGTTACTGTATCTAAAAAGAGACATATACTACAATACAATAGTAATCGGGGATTTCAACAACCCATTTCATCAATGGGCAAATGGAAAAGGTAGAAAATCAATAAAGAAAAACAGAAATAGAATTAATCTACAGGATGGACCTATTTGATATCTATAGAACCTTTCTTCCCACGGTTGCAGAATGCACATTGTTTTCATCAATGTATGTAGTTTCTTTAAGGTAGACCACATGTTAAGTCATAAAGCAAGTCTTCCAGCGAATTTAAAAAAATTCAAGTATAATGCCATGCATCTTCTCTGACTACAGTGGAATTAAATTGAAATTAATAGCCTAAGAATCTGTAGAAAATATGCAAACACATGGAGACTGAACAACTTGTTCCTGAATGAACAATGGTCATAGTGGTAATCAAAGGGAAATCAAAAATTCCTGGAGATGAATGATGGTAACAATACAACATATCCAACTTACTGATACAACAAAAACAGTGTTAAGGGGGCAGTTTATATCAATTGGTACCTACCTGCGGAAATTGGAAAGGCATCCAATAGATGAAATATCAGTTCATTTCAAGGACCTAGAAAAACAACAAACTAAACTCAAAATTAGTAGGAGGAAAGAAGTAATTAAAATTGGAGAAGAAATAAAATTGAAACTAAAAAAAAATTAGAAAAAGTCAGTGAAAGGAAGAGCTTGTTTTTTGAAAAAAAAAAAAAAATTGATACACCATTGGCCTCACCAATCAAAAAAAGATAGAGAAGACCCAAATTAATAAAATCAGAGTTGAAAGTGGAGATGTAAAATTAGATACCACAGAAATAAAAAGGAAATCAGAAATTATTACAAAAAGCTATAAGCAAATTGGAGAATCTAGAATAAATATATAGATTTCTGGAAAAATACAATTTACCAAAATTGAGTCATAAAGACTGGAAAACCTAAACCGAAAACCTAAACCAGACAGATTGAATCACTAATATAGACCAATATCTCTGACAAACATAGATGCAGAAATCCTCAATAAAACACCACCTAATTGAATCAAACAATACCTCAGGAAGATCTTTCACCTTGACCAAGTGGGATTTATCCCTGGTGCAAGGATGGTTCAACATTTGGGAATCAATAAATGTTACACATCACATTAAAAACTGAAATCCAAAAATTTAATTATCTTAATAGATGCAGAGAAAGCATTTGATAAAATCTGAAGCAAATTGGGTATGGAATGAACATTCCTCAACACAATTAAGGCAATTTATGACAAACCCATAGCCAGCATCATATTGAATGGGGAAAATTTAGAAGCATTACCACTAAGATCTGGAACCAGACAAGCATGCCCAATTTCACCAATGCTATTTAATATGTTCCTGGATGTTTTAACCAGAGCCATTAGACAGCAAAACAGACATTAAAGGGATACAAATTGAAATGGTGGAAGTCAATGTATGCCTATTTACAGATGATAACATTCATAAGGAAGCAGAGACTCCACTAAGAGACTATTGGAACTCAAAGAGTTTGCTAAAGTGGCAGGACACAAAATTAACACACAAAAATTAATATCCTTCGTATATACAAAGCTGTGGCTAAAAAATAACTTGTAAGATCAATCCCATTCACAGTAACTACAAAAAATTTAAATACCTTGGTGGATTCCTTCTAGTGTAAATGAATCCCACTGATGCTGGCCTCTAAAAACAAATGGAAATCCTTCAGCTATTGTTAACTTTGAATGAGTAACCAAATTCTTATAGCTTGGTTTCATGACTTTACTGGTACTCAAAAAAACCTCACTTCCACTAGAGTTGCTTTTGGTCATCACTATTAATTTCACCCTATCTATGAAAAGGCTATCTGGTGAGATAAAAAGCTACTTGTTTCCTAGTTAGTGGGGAATTAATTGTTCAGCTTTTTAATGCCATTTTAAATTTATTTGAAAGGTAAAGTAACACACGCAATCTTCCATCCTTCCATTCACTGGCTCATTCCTCAAATGACTGCAACAGCTGGGCCTGAGCCAGGCTGAAGCCAAGATCCAGGAATTCCATCTGGGTTTCCCACCTGGGTGGCAGGAACTCATGTACTTGAGCCATTCCAGGCACATTAGTGGGGAGCTGGTTTGGAAGCAGAGTAGCTGGGGATTCAATCTGTCACTGTCATATGGGATGCAGGTACCTCAAGTGGCAGCTCAACCTGTGCCACCCTAATATCATTTTTTGGAAAATATATATCTAATGTGGAATGAAGCACTATGGGAAGAGACTAAAGGAATGGAAACTGAACTTAGCAGTTGAGAAATAGGAGTGCTGTGACAAATACTTGAAAGCATAGAAAGGAATCCTGACCAGTCCACTAGCTGAGCTGTGATGAGTGTGTGGAGTGAAGCACATAGTTTGCTGTATAGTCAGTGTTGTTCTGAAAAAAATGTTTTTAATTCATTCATTTTGTTTTCTTCTATGATGATTAGTATATATTTGATCATTCTTCACTGTTGAAATAAGTATTGAAAATTTTATACAGAAATCTTTGCTTTTCTCCTATAGTCAAGTAACATAATTATTTTAGGTTAATAATATTTTGTTAATTTCTTCAGGAATTAATCCTGGATCCAAATCAGAACATTTTTCTTATCAAAGTAAAATATTATAAAAACTTTATAGCCAGCCTTGTGGTGTAGAGCACAAAAGTTAGTACCTGTGATGCTAGCACCCCCAGTGGGTGCTGGTTTGAGTCCTGGCTGCACCACTTCTGATCAGGCTTCCTGCTAAAGGGCTGGGAAAGCAGTGGAAGATGGTCCAAGTTCTTGAGCCCCTGCCAACCACATGGGAGATCTGAAAGAAGCTCCTGGCTCCTGGCTTCGGTCTGGCTCAGCCCTAGTGTTGTGTGGCCTTTGGGGAATGAAATGGTGGATAGAAGATCTCTCTCTTTCTCTGTAACTGCCTTTCAAATAAATAAACAAATCTTTTAAAAAACTTTATGAAACATAGATTGACAAGACCAAAAGTAAAATATTTATCATATATCTAAATATCACTAAGATTTTGGTGCTTATATTTTCATAATTACATCCCATTAAAATGTTACTGTGGTTTATTTCACTTAACTCTAGAACATTATTTTTCCAAGTCATTAATTTTTTCAGAACAGGCTTTCAGGGATTTTATAATAATATAATAATGTATAACTTTTTAATGACTGCATTTATTTGATATGCAAGTTATTTCCAATGTCTTTTATTATAAAAATTCTATAATAATTATATCTTGATGTGTGTTGCTAGATTTTGTTTTTTAGACTGTCTTCCATTTATTCATTCCTTTCACAAGTATATCTTGGGTGGCTAATGTGTGTTAAGACACTGTGCTGACATAAAGTAGATAGCCATTAGTCTCATGGAACTTACAGTGTAGAAAAGTGCAGTCTAATAAATCTGTTTTCAGTGTTGGAAATGTCTGCACTGTCCAATATGATATTTTTAAAACTAATTTAAATTTGAATTTAAATAGCCACGTGTGGCTGTTGGCTGTTGACTTAGGTATAATCTTATAGATTTCCCTGATCATATTCTCAAATCTACTAGCTATCTAGACCAGGATGTATTGTTAGAACTTTCATGAAATCTGTGCTTAGATGTTTTTCCATATATTATTTGAAGAAACATAACTTACAGTGTAATGGAATTATAAATTCAGTATGCATTTTTTTTTTGACAGGCAGAGTGGATAGTGAGAGAGAGAGACAGAGAGAAAGGTCTTCCTTTTTGCCGTTGGTTCACCCTCCAATGGCCGCTGCGGCCGGCGCATCTTGCTGATCCGAAGCCAGGAGCCAGGTGCTTCTCCTGGTCTCCCATGCAGGTGCAGGGCCCAAGGACTTGGGCCATCCTCCACTGCCTTCCCGGGCAAATTACAACAAATGGTAAATTTAGATTCTAAAATGGAAATGGAAAAAACTTTAAACTCATAATTTGTAGACACAATTTCATGAAAAATTATTGTAGAAATCAGTATCTTGATACTATATGATTAAAGATAAATCTCATAAATAAGTACTGTAATCTTAATTAGTAAAAGTGTTTCTTTTTTTTAAAGTTTTTTTTTTTATTTTAAAGAGTTACAGAGAGAGAGGAGAGGCAGAGAGAGAGAGAGAGAGAGAGAGAGTTCTTCTGTCCACTGGTTCACTCCCCAGATGGCCTCAAGTGCTGGAGCTGTGCCGATCCAAAGCCAGGAGCCAGGAGCCTCTTCTGGGTCTCCCACGTGGGTACAGGGGCCCAAGGAGTAGGGACATCTTCTACTCTTTCCCAGGCCATGGCAGAGAGCTGGACCGAAAGTAGAACAGCCGGGTCTCAAACTGAGTAAGTCACAGCACCATGCTAGTGTGATTCTTACCAAAAAATAAATAACGTCAATACAATCTTAAGATCACTGGACAGAGATAAATTGAAGGTCCCTGTACAGAATAACTAATCAATATTCTTCTAACATCTTTAGGTTATTGTATTAGTAAGCTTTTCGTTTCTTTAATGAAGTTATTTTGTTACTATAATGAAATACCTTAGATAGGTTAATGTCATAAAGACGGTGTATATTTAGCTCATAGTTGTGGAGGTTCATGGGCATGGTACTGGAACTGGCTGAGTTCTAGTGAGAGCAACCTTGACTGCATCACATCGTGGCAAATGGCAGTGTCAGGAACACTTGTAAAAGGAAGCAATCGTAGGGCCTGCTTTGTGGTACAGCATGTCAAGCCACTGTCTGCAGTGCCAGCATCCCATATGGTCACTGGTTTGAGTCTCCCTCCCCTTCCCTCCCCTCCCCTCCCCTCTGCTCTCCTCTCCTCTCCTCTCCTCCCCTGTGGACTCTACCTTTCAGCTAAATAAAATATCTTAAAAGAAATGAAAAGAAACAATCATATCATCAGTCAAGAGGCTAGAAAGAGGGACCAGTCTCAAAATGTTTTTTTTTTAATTTATTTTAAAGAGTTACAGAGGGAGAGATATAGACACACACACACACACACAGAGAGAGAGAGAGAGAGAGAGAGAGAGAGGGAGGGAGAGAGAGAGAGAGAGAGAGAGAGACAGACAGACATCAGTGCAGTGGTTCACTACCCAGATGGCCATAGTGGCAGTGGTTTTACTTGCTGCGCCACAGCACCAGCCCCAATCTCAGGATTCTATGACAGTACTCTTGTGAGAACTAGCATATTCTCATTTGAAGCCATGCCTCTAATTGATCTGAGTTTTCATTAGGCCTCACATGCTAAATGTTTTATGTCCTTCCACTACCAACATTCTGGGGAACAAGCCTCCAACACTTGAGACTTTAGTGAGGACAAAAAGCATCTATATCATAATAATCACCAAAGGAAAGGGAAGAATGAAGTGGGCATTTGGTTCAGTGGTTAAGTCACCACTTAAGAGGCCCATATCCCATACTGAAGTACTTATTTGAGACCCAGCTACTCTGCTTCTGATCCAGTTTCCTGCTAGTGCTCACTATGGGAGGTAGCAGGTGATGGCTATGTACTTGGATTGCTGCCCCCTCTGGGAAGTTCAGATTGAGTTCCTGGCTCTGTGTTTCAGCCTATCCCATTCCTGGCCATTGAGGCATTTGGGGGAGTGTACCAATAGAGGGAAGATCTCTCTCTCTCTCGTTTTTAAGTAAAATGAAAATAAATTAAAAATATTTTTTAAAAAGGGAAAACTTAGCAGTAGACTGGAGAGGACAAAGAGAGACAACAACTAAAGTGCAATGTGGTATCCCTGCAAAGGTTTTGGGACAGAAAATGGCTGTAAGTGGAAACCTGGTGATTATCAAAGTCTAGATTGTGGTTAGTAGTATTGTGTCACCATTAATTCTGGACTTTTATTATTTAAAGTGAGTGAAGAATATAACAGTTTCACTAATTTTACAGTGTCTAAATTAGTTCAAAATAGTAATAGTTTAAAACTTAAAATTTATTGAGTCCATTCTGTTTTTTTTTTGTCTGATTTGGAATTTGTTATTTATGAGATTCATAAATGTCTTAAGAGTACTTTAAAACAACTTTGGCTTACCTTGTTTACACAATCGCTCTACTTTTTTTCTTTTCTGGTTCCCATCACTTGCTCCAGTTATTCTAAGACAAAAGTATTTTCTTGTTAAGATGTGTATGGATTCAGATCTAACTGCAAAGCCAGCCTTCTTGGACTTCATATACCTTCTTTGTGTCTTTCTGTTTTAAAGATTTATTTCACCTATTTGAAAGACAGAGTCACAGGGCTTGGGGTGGGAGAGTGAGAGGGAATGTCCTCTATCTGCTTGTTCACTCCCCAGATTGGCTGATGTGGCCACAGCTGGTCCATGCTGAAGTCAGGGGCCCTGAGCTCCATCTGAATGTCCTGCATGGGTGGCAGGAGGCCCAAGTACTTGGGCCATGATCTGCTGCTTTCCTAGGTATATTAACAGGACACTGGATTGGAGACCAGAGCCGCCAAAACTTAATCTGACACTCTGATATGGGATGCAAGCATTTCAGTTTAGCCCACTGTGCTACAATACTGGCCCTCCTTGGATCTTTTCATGGGCCAGCATTGCTCTAAGGACAACACTATTGTCCTTGT
Organism: Lepus europaeus; assembly: GCF_033115175.1. NCBI lineage: Eukaryota > Metazoa > Chordata > Mammalia > Lagomorpha > Leporidae > Lepus > Lepus europaeus. The sequence goes on from NC_084842.1 coordinate 52,382,913, forward strand.
GCTTATGTCTCCTATTTACTTGAATTACATCTTACCTAATGCCTCTGTCACCATCAGGTCTGTCACTGTTTCAGTTTCTTGGCATTTCTTAGTTCAAACTGAAAAAAGAAATAGATTATCTCATGTCCTTTTTGTTAAGAAAGTAAGCCTGATATTGAAAATCACAAGGCCAACTTAATGGATTCACTGCTCTTGCATTAGATGGTAAGTCAAGGTCCAGTCAGTTCTGGTTCTTTGAGGGCACAGACACATAATGCAAAGCCTGATCGCCTAATGATTTCACTCATCAGGGACTGCAGTTAAGCAACTTAGTAAAGTATTGGCAGGCATTGTGTTTTGCCTATTTAAAACCATTTACCTTTTCTTTAACAAAGTATATTGCTAACCAACTATACTGATATACAGTGTAATTCATTGACATTTCTTGCAGTGTTTTGCCTGCTAAAATTGTATTATTTATATAACTTTATGTGATAACTCACATTAAATGAAGTAAAACTCTACCCTTTGGGAAGTGGAAAATAGATAATAATATTAGATATATTGAGACATTTTTTCATGTGCATTTTGAAAGTACAACATTTGCAACAAAGTGGAGGAATCTGGAAAATATCATGCTAAGTGAAATAATCCAGTCCCAAAGGGACAAATATCATATGTTCTCCCTGACTGGTGACAACTAACCGAGCACCAAAAAGGAAACCTGTTGAAGTGAAATGGACACTATGAGAAACGGTGACTTGATCAGCCCTTGCCCTGACTGTTGATGAACAACTTAATACTTTATCCCTCTTAGTATTTTTTTTTTTTGTTCTACTTAATGCTATTGGTTGAACTCTTTAATGAACACATAATTATTCTTATGTGTTTAAATTTAACTGAAAAGGGATCCCTGTTAAATATAAGAGTGGGAATAAGAGAGGGAGGAGATGTACAGTTTGGGACATGCTCAATCAGACTTACCCCAAACGGTAGAGTTAGAAACATGCCAGGGGATCCCAATTCAGTCCATCAAGGTGGCATGTACCAATGCCATCTCACTAGTCCAAGTGATCAATTTCAGGTCACAATTGATCATAATGATAGGATTAAGAGTCAAAGGGATCACATAAACAAGACTAGTGTCTGCTAATACTATCTGATAGAATTAAGGAGAGAACGATCCAACATGGGAAGCAGGATACACAGCAGACTCATAGAATGGCAGATGTCCTAAATAGCACTCTGGCCTCAGAATCAGCCCTTAAAGCATTTGGATCTGGCTGAAGAGCCCATGAGAGTATTTTAGGCATGGAAAGCCAAGACACATTGCCAAACAAACAAACAAACAAACAAAAAAACAAAAAAACCAAAAAAACAACAACAACAAAAACCACATACACACAAAAACCAAAAACCAAAACAAAAAAAAAAACCCACACTAACCTAAATGAAAGATCTCTGTGAGTGAGATCCCAGTAGAAAGAACGGGGCCATCAAAGAAGGAGGTACCTTTCTCTGAATGGAGGCGACAACTTCCACTTTGACTATGACCTCGTCTAAATAAGATTGGAGTCGGCAAACACAAGAGGCTTCCAAAGCCTTGGAAACTCATGACAAGAGCCTAGGGAGATTACTGATGCCATAAACAAGAGTGTCAATTTGCTAAGTCAACAGCAGGAAGTCACTGTGCACCAATTCCTCATGTAGGATCTCTGTCCCTAATGTGTTGTTCAGTGTGAATTAATGCTATAACTAGTACTCAAACAGTATTTTACACTTTATATTTCTGTGTGGGTGCAAACTGTTGAAATCTTTACTTAATATATACTAAATTGATCTTCTGTATATAAAGATAATTGAAAATGAATCTTGATGTAAATGGAATGGGAGAGGGATCGGGAGATGGGAGGGTTGTGGGTGGGAGGGAAGTTATGGGGGGGTGGGGGAAGCCATTGTAATCCATAAGCTGTACTTTGGAAATTTGTATTTGCTAAATAAAAGTTAAGCAAAAGAAAGTACAACAAATATCTCTTCATTTAGCAGCCTGATATTTAAAAAACTGGTCTTAAATATGTTTACCATCTTATCCTAATGAATAATTTTTAGGGAATGTTCAAGAGTAATAAAAAGAGTGATAGCCAATGGGATTTCAGGATAAATCTTGGAAGAAGTCTTATATTACATTCAATCCAATATCTTAATTTTAGCAAGTAGAACTCATTTTATCCATCTTTCTCCAAGACCATTAAAGACATGTGTTCTCTTCTGGTTTTTGTCTGAAACTAATGATCTTTGTAATAAATTCTGCTTTGGATTTATCATCCAGGATAATTTTTTTTTTTTACTGATAAAAGGAAGTGCTTTCTTTTGTTGGAAATATGATTACACAATCTGTGTTTCCCTTTTTGTAATTGCTGTGAGAAACCATGGAGCTAGATTTAATTTTCAAATGTAGTTACTACATGGACATTTAAAAGATAGTAAATGTCCAGAAGTCATTTAACAAACTACTGAATTAAAAGCGGTAGTTGAACATGACATAGGCCCTTATTTATCTGTGGTTTTTCATATTTATCTAACAGTGTATTCCCATTTTCTTGTCCAATTGCATATTCTGGAAGCTGTAAGTCAACTAATATTTGTTGAGGGCCTACTATGAATGAAAACCTACATCATTGAAAAGTTAATAAATTTTTTTTGTTATGTAGGAGCTTACATTCCAGTGAGGAAAGGCATGAAAAGAAAAAAATAGGAAAACTGTAACAAAATCAGTTCAAAACTGTTCAGGCCATGTTTTAGCATTATACTTCAGAATGCCTGAAAAGGACATTACTGAGACAAATGAGAACCACTAAACTGAACTAAGTGAAACATAGAAGCACTTGATTCAGTGTTTTAGCCCTGATTGGGCAAAACCTGAGAAAAAGCTGATGGTGCAAGGTGCAGAGCTGTATTTCTAAGTATGTAAAATACATATAGATAAATTGTGTTTTTAACATATATACACATACGTAAAATATATTGGATATAAAGTACCCATTTTAGATGTCTATTATAGGACAAGAACCTTAAAATTCTTCTCTTTTATAAAATTTGCCCTTCTATGTAACTAAGTGTTCAATAATCTATTGAATGAATAGTGGAAAAATTGCTTTCAAAGCATTATAGGAAAATGAGATTCTCACCATAGATAAGTCAGATAAAAGCTCAGTACTCATTACATTAGGGCACAACACAGCTTTTGTATGACAGTACCAAAAGTACTTTATAAATAGTATTTGCTTACAAATTATAGATGTAAAAAAAGAGCCTCTTTCACTGAGCCATGCCTTGTTAACCCAGGGCCTTGCTTATTATATTTGATTGTATTGGATATTTTTGAAAAATAAATTAAAAGGCAATTTAAGTGTGTCTTGCAACAATGAAAACTATAAAAATAGCTTATTTTAGATATTTAGTAATTAAAATGAGTTAACTTTGATTAGTATTATCTGTTAGCCAGTTTTGAGATACCAACTTTCAAAGCCTTAATACAGTGAAGTAATGGAACCCTGGCACTAGTTGTGTCCACCAAAGTGCCTGATAAGACTGAATATAGTCCAGCGCTGCAGCTCACTTGGCTAATCCTCCGCCTGCGGCACCGGCACCCTGGGTTCTAGTCCCGGTTGGGGCACTGGACTCTGTCCCAGTTGTTCCTCTTCCAGTCCAGCTCTCTGCTGTGGCCCGGGAGTGCAGTGGAGGATGGCCCATGTCCTTGGGCCCTGCACCCACATGGGAGACCAGGAGGAAGCACCTGGCTCCTGGCTTCAGGTTGGCACAGCACGCCAACCGCAACGTGCCGGCGATAGTGGCCACTTTGGGGGTGAACCAACGAAAGGAAGACCTTTCTCTCTCTCTCTCTCTCTCTCTCTCTCTGCCTGTCCAAAAAATAAATAAATAAATAAATAAATAAAGACTGAATATAATTTACATAGCAGTGAGCATCTGGCTTGATTAAAAATATCTCCTTCCCCCTAAAAAATATCTGCGGGAAATTTCATTGACACTAAAAATCTGCTGTAAATCTTTCAGTGTGTAAACCAGTATTGTTAATGAATGCACCTCTAAACAGAAAGAACTGCATTGACTTCTGGCATCTACCAGTTCCCAGAGTGTCATCCCTTCTTAGCACCTTCTAGGAGGGGGGTAACGTCAAGGACACTGAGGCTGGAGTGAAGGTTTTTGTATTTGGCTTTTCCTGTGCTTTTCATTGCTCACTGCCTACCTGCTTCTAGCATATCTGCAGTTGAGCTTCCCTTTGCTTTTTTTTTTTTTAAGATTTATTTATTTATTTGAAAGAGTTACAAGAAAGTGAATGACAGGCAAAGAGAGAGAGAGGTCTTCCATTCGCTGGTTTACTCGCCAATTGACTGCAATGGCCGGAACTGCGCTGATCCAAAACTGGGAGCTAGGAGCTTCCCCCAGGACTTTCCATGCAGATGTAGGGGTCCAAGGACTTGGGTCATCTTCTGCTGCTTTCCCAGGCCATAGCAGAAAGCTGGATCTGAAATGGAGAAGTCAGGATTCGAACTGGTGCCCTATGGGATGCCGACACTGAAGGCGCAGCTTTACCCACTGTGCCACAGCGCTGGCCCTCTCCCCTTTGCTTTTTGTCTATGTTCCTTTCTGAGGAAGCTGGCAATAAACTTTACTCTTGGGCAAATGCTTTTTCTTTTGGCTTTCTTCCTGTTTCACTGCTCTTCCTTGGCCCTTGTTCTGCCACTTTCATGTCTCATTGGCCTCCAAATGTTCGAACTTAAGCAGGACTTACGGTTACTTCCTGTTGGTATATAACAAATCACCATAAATGTAGTTGTTTAAAACAATGCACATTTATTTTCTCACAGTTTTTTTGCAACTCAAGCCTGGCCCTAGCTTGAATGAATTCTCTGCAGGGCTGCAGTTAAGAGTGTCAGGTGGGCTAGAGTGTCCTCCAGTGTTTGACTAGAGAAGGGTATGTTTACAAGCTTAGGTTATTAGCAGAATTTATTTCCTTGTAGCTATATGAGGGAAGGCCTTTTTTGTTGTTGTTCACTGGAGGCTGGAGACCTTGCAAGCTGGCGACTGAAGGCTGCCCTCAGGAGTTTTTCAAGTGTTGTTTCCCCATGTGGCTGTTTGCTTCACAAAAGTTAACTCATGAGGTAAAAATCCTACTAGGTTGAGACTACCATTGTATATAATGGAGTAATGTAATCTAACTGTTAATTCACGTACATCCTTTCAGCTAATTCCTGCCACTCTTCTGTTGGTTAGAAACAAATTACAGGGCCTGTCCACACACAGGATGGGGATTGTATAGGAGCAGGACTACCAGGAGGTGAGGACAATGGGATATTCAAGAGTGCATCCACCCCTGGAGAGTTCTTCCCTGTCTCCTCTGCACTCATTTTCTCCTGTTACTTTATGGTTTCAACCACTGTCAGTGAGGGAACAACCCTCCACCTTATAACTTAGCTTTATCTTCTGTGAACCAAACATTTTTATCACCTACTGCTTACTTTATATTGTTCTTGTCTGATGGGCCCCGCAAATTCACACACCCAGAGCCAACATGATTATTATTCCCCTCATTCACTTGATTTTTCCGTACTCTTCCAGTCTCAGTGCCAGCTCTTTCAGTTGATCAAAAACCTTTGTAATCATCCTTGACTCTTTCCGTTGTCTCATATCCAAAATCTGCTTTATTGGAGAATCTTGTCCCATTTATTTTCAAAATATATTAACTCTCTGACCATTTCTTTCCAGTTTGTCAAAAATCTTCTGTGATTCTCAGTAAAACTATGTAATGTGGCCTTTTTGTTACCTCTCTGTGCTTTTCTACTTTTATTTTATTCTGTCTCAGAACAGTGGCTTCTTTGCTGCTTTTTGAACTGGCCATGTACCTCCGACTTTAGGGCCTTCCAACAGGCTGTTCTCTTTTACTGGAACCCTTCCTCCAGATACCTGCATGGTTGACTCCATCGCCTCCCACAAGGCCTTCCCTGCTCAAACATTAGAGATTAGGCCTGTCCTCTACCTGTTTTTGCAGTTGCAATCTGTTTTTTTTTTTTTTTCTTACTGTGTTGAAGTGGTGTGTTCCGGATTGCCCAGATAGAAAGAACCAGCGAGACTCACCGTAATGCAAAGAACAAAGGGACATTATTTGTAGGTCCAGCATGCTGGGGCCCCAGCCTCCCGTGCAATGCAGTGCTGGGAGACCAAGAGCCCCTTTTCTTTGTTCTCAGGGTGTTTATAGTTCCCAGGCAAACAAGTATTATGTCCTCATTCCTTCCTTCCTCTGGCCCTGCAGGACCAAGGACGGCCCACCTTATTGGTTGGCTCCATCTGGTCCTGGGGACAGGACCAAGGACTGCCCGGTGTCAGGTTTCATCTTCTCATACCAGACACATCCTGGGTCTTGTCAGTTTTTGTCTTGTGAGAAGCCTGTCATGGCGTGGCTCTGGCTTCTCACAGTTTTCTTTGAACTGCTCTACGTAGTACCTACCATCTTGAAACATTCTGTATTCATTGTATTTGCTGTTTATGTCCACTGTTTCTTATGAGAATGAGAGTTTCATGGGTTCAGAGAGCTCTGCGTACTTTATTAATTTCTCTGTCTCAGACCCATAAGAGTGT